>NC_138182.1:208025164-209225164 GCF_964194105.1 Spermophilus citellus
TCTTATCACAGACACAGAAAAATTACAACAGCAAGCAGAAAATTAACATCAGACACTGGGGATATGAATGAATAAAAAGCTGAGTAATGTTTCAGTAAGTTAAATCCACCATAAACAGAGCAGAAAATCATTGGTGATACTTAAAATAGATTAGTCAAGAAATAACAATATAAACATATTACCAGATTTATAGAAAAAATAGAGTTAAAAGTGATTCCGAGAAAATGAGATCGACAAAAATGGCCAGGAGTCTATGTTACTAGTAAATCTTTTTTTTTTTTTTTCTTTTAATTTGGTATCTCACTCTTTCCTCAGGCTAGCACCTCTACATAAAGACGTAGGCCTATATAGACAGCAAGTCACGAATGGTATCAAGGCATAGCATAATGCACAACCAGGCTCTGTGGGAGAACATGGACAGCCTCAGGTGGGAGAATGGCTCACTGACCAATGGAGGAGAATGCCATTCCTTGAGTAATTACAAAGACATTTGGAGTCCCTTCAGAGAATCCCAGGCAAAAATCTGCTTTCAGGTTGAGTGAACTGCCTAGATTCCCACAGTTTATTACTGCCACCCCCCCCCCCCCACCATGAGAAACCATTCTGCCACCACAAAACTC
The DNA here is from genome assembly GCF_964194105.1 of Spermophilus citellus. Classification (NCBI taxonomy): domain Eukaryota; kingdom Metazoa; phylum Chordata; class Mammalia; order Rodentia; family Sciuridae; genus Spermophilus; species Spermophilus citellus. The sequence continues at coordinate 208,025,785 of NC_138182.1, forward strand.
AGTTTTCAGTGTTCTCTGGTGTCTCTAACCTTGCACTGGAACTTGAGGAGGAATATGCTGACACTTTTATAGTTATTTTTAAGTTAAGTAGTTTCAGATACTGACTGAACTATCTACTTGAACAAAAATTTCTGCACACCTACCCTATGGGAGGCACTATGGCAAACACAAACATAAACAAGACACAATCCTTTCTCCCAAGAAGCTTACACATCACCCAGCAAGAGAGAGTTGTACACGGTAAATTTTAATCCCAGAATGAACACAGGGGAATTGGAGCATAAAGAAGAGAGTGCTTCCAATTTAGGGAGGGATTCTGGAAAGACTAAGAGGGGAAGTGTCAGAAGGGAGTTGGGATCCCAGGCTTTGCGTCAGCAGGATGCCTGCAGGCTAGTGCTGATGCAGTTGCACTTAATCTGAGCGATATTATCTGAGCTGCACCTGCCCTGGCCAAGGACAGTGTCATTATCTATGGTTTGGGATGGCCCTAAATTTCTGTGATTAAATGCTATGTTTATCATAAAGGCCTCACTAACCCATACATATGCATTTATCCTTGGAAAAGATGAGTTGGTAAGATATAAATTGAGTAGAGCACAGAAGTCTGTATTGTGGTATAAGCAAACCAGAACTCATTCATAACTCCAACTAAATCCAAAATTCTGGGTTGTTTGTATTTTTAATAATATATTTCAACATATGTTCGTGTCCATGTGTCTACATCCTACCCTCAAATCCAAAAGATTAAAGAACCAGAGAATGTTAAAATTGGAAGGGACCGTAACTATTTTTTCAATATAATCCTATCATTTTACAGATGAAGAAACAAGGCCAAAAGAGGATAAATGTAACTTCCTAAGGTTGCACAACCACGAAAAGCAGAGCCAGGAGGGCAGCCAAATTTTCAATGCATCAATGCTAGTCCAGAAGCTCTTTATTCTGGATACAATAACAATAATAATAATAAAAGTAAAGTTTAAAAGTAAATTGTTATTGACAATAGGTCTAGAATTTTCAGTTTCTGAAACAAATTCCAAATATCTATTAAGGGATCTCTTTTTCTGAAAATCTTTCTTTCCTACTGGCCAAAAAATATCAACTAAGCTTTTTTGATTAATACTTTATTTAAATTATGGAATAATTGTTTAAATAGTTTTTCTTGCTTTTACTTAATATTGTACATACACAGACATTATATTTTTAAATTAGACTATATCAGAGATAGTATTGCATATACTTAAAAATTCCTCAGTGTCTGTCATAGCATCTGGCTTGTAGAACATACTCAATAAATCATGGAACAAATAAATGAATTAATCTGTGTTGTATTGGAATTCTGCATTAACCTTTGCATACCACATGTAATATCCAAAATTTATATGATAAATGTGACACTTATCATTATTTGGATGAGCATAAACTTTACCTAGATTTGTTTTAAAATTCAACCCATCTTTTTCCAAATCATGCTCCATGACTAAATGCCTTCCTTTATACTCACCCTGCAGTTATATTCTAGGGAACAGTAAAAGCATGTTCCCTATAGAATGTTTCATCCTCTCCCTTCTTTATTCCAACTCCTGGGTGGGTTCTAAAGGTGGAACTCACATCTTACTCCAGACCTTACTTCCAAATCCACCAGCTAAAAGGCTCCAGTTCGAATCACCAGAAGCCTTCTCAACAGTGCTCGGAGCACAACAGGCTAACTAGGAGACATCACTAGAAAATCTGAAAGGTACTTCTAACCCCAAGGGCTGTTTTTAAAGGCATAAAACATGAAAATAGCCATCAGAACAAGAAAGCAGAGATATTTACAAAGATTTTAATATTAAGAACCTCATTGAAGATGGCTCCTAAATGTGAAAGACTTTGTTTAAATTATGAGAACTTTATTTAAACATTAAACCTATAAACAAGAAGTTAACATAACCCTTGCTATCTTCCTCTTTAATTTTATTAAAAAATTTTAAATGCTGTGTTTTGAAAACACTGACCACTAAGGCTTTCCAATTCTTTAAAAAGTAACAAATAAAACTTCCACTTCTAATGTTCCTTAATTCGTTTATATAACAGCAAAATCACTGTTATAATAACCTCTAATGTCTATTTTGATAGCTGCAACTAACTACAAATGAAAAATTAGAGAGTTTGGCCAATTTTTCAGTTATTTGTACATAAAGTACACATAACATCTAAAATGACATTTACTCTTGTTCCCCTAATGAACATATAACCATAAACCAAATATTGGGAAAAATAAAAACACAGGTGAAAGAGTTAAGGAAGTCGTGTTCTTCCTAAATTGATTTCTACCGCTGAATCACTGACTATGATGAACCATCTACCTGCACTTCAGTTTTGTTTTTCTCAAAAACAAAGACCTGAGTCACAGTTATGTGGCAAAGAGGAAAAAAAAGTGGCAAACAGTGTTTGTAAGTCTTGCTAGCCTCCTTGGACACTTAATCGTGGCTCTTCGAGACCTTTGGCCACCCTGTATTCCAAGTCCCACATCAGAAAGTGACGGCAGCCCCAGGAAGGAGGCCCAGAAGGAGCAAGGACAAAGGCAGGCCTTGATGCACAGGCTCTGGAAACTCACCAGGACCTGGCCACACCCTGGGAAGCAAAGTTTTTGCACTGACTCTAGGGGGAGAAAAATCCTGATACATAAATTTTGTATTCTTCTATCAAAAGTGAATAAGGAACTAAAATAATATAAAAATTTTTATTCAAATGAGGATTTCAAAGGACTCTATCAGGGAATAGAGAAATAGCAGATTAAATATTTTATAAATATAAGTAAATTTTCTGTTGTGAATATTATCAGAAACACCCATGCCTTCTTATCTGGTGGAAAAAAAGAGAAAATGTGTGGAATATGGTTTTTTTAAAAAAAATATTCAATAATAACTTTGTATTATGAACCAGTATATAGAAAAATTATCTTGAATAAATTGATGATTTTCTTTGGGGCTTGGTTCTAAATGCAGTTTGAACTTTTCCAACAGACTGGAGAAAAAAAAAAAATAATTGAACCTTCTGGCAAGGTCAGGAAGTCTGTTTGCTCACTAACTTGCTCCAAGCTTACTTGTTCCTGAATATTCTGTTTGCATGGAAAATAAAAAAATCACATTTAGACAATTTAGTTAATTATTTCCATTACACTAATGACCTATTTTACCTAAAATTGTGCATGTGGTTTTCTTTACTTCTTAAGCATTCTTTACCAATTTTAATTGTTTTTCTTTTTTATTGGTTATTCAAAACATTATAAAACTCTTGACATATCATATTTCATTTAATTGTTTTTCTAAACTTTTCAAAGCATCATTCCCTTTCTATTCCATTTTTCAAGTTTTCCCTTTTCTCATTTTTATATTGAATTTCTTTGAAGTTAAAAGACATTTTCAAGCAGTTAAAAGGAAAAAATGAAAATAAGAAAAGAAAAAAAAAAAAAGCTCATGGGAGTAAGTACCTCAGCACAACATCCCTCCAGAAGGATTTCATAGATAGGACCTGTGAGAAGAAAACAAGGAGATGAAGAGTATGAAGAGCCATTTGGTTCCTAGCTCATATTCTTATTTTTCTTTTTTTAAAATTTATATATGACAGCAGAATGCATCACAATTCTTATTACATATATACAGCACAATTTTTCATATCTCTGGTTGTATACATGGTATATTCACACCAATTTGTGTCTTTATTCCTGTACTTTGGATAATAATGATCATTACATTCCACCATCATTAATTACGCCACACCCTCTCCTTTCCCTTCCAACCCCTCTGCCCTATCTAGAGTTCATCTATTCCTCCCATGCTCCTGATCCCTCTCCCACTCTTAATGCTAAACCTGATGTTACTTTCAAGGTCCTGGAATATGCTGATGATATTTTAAAAAGACATTCATCTCACATCTTCAAATGTTCACCCCTCTGCCTGACTGCAAGTCTTATGGTCCACTATGAACAAATATTCTTGTATAATTTTTCATAATTAACAAATTATACTGCATTGTAAATTTTGTGTCAGGAGCTAATTTGTAAGTATATGAGAATATCACACATTGTGAAATTATGTTTGGACATTTCTTCATTCTTAAGTACACCTACAGCCTCCAGAAGCTTTTCTAGTCTTTGAGAGAAACTAGTTGCAGATTCTAATATGGAACTCCTGAACACAGCTTGCCACAGGATCCTGTACCGTACCCTTTGTGATGTCACAGTTCTAAGCCACCTGTAGTTCTCTGAACAAGGCAAACCCTCTCATGCTTCCATATGTGTTGTGTTATTCTTTCTGCCTTAAATACCCTTCTCTATCTTGCCGATCACTCCCTCAAGTGTGAGTCAGCTCAACTCCACCTTCGTTGTGTGGCTTTCTCTGATTAATTCCCTAAATGCAGGTATTCATTTACTTACAATGTGCCAAGCACTGTGCTGACTGATGCATTAGGAAAATAAAAACACTTAACTTACCTTCAAGGCGCACAATGTACTAGCACAGTGATCACAATGAGATCCTTCAGGAACATTTTGTGATGAGGCCAGAAGTAGGGTCAGGGGAAGCCTTCCAGGAGAAGATAATAACTAGATCAAAATGTGAAAGACAAGTAGGAATTATCTGATAGAAAAGGGGGAAGGAGAGGGCATCCAAAATAGAGCCTATGGAGAGGCAGGTGAGAGAGATTGAAAGGTCAATATTCCCTTCAAGGGAGCTTAGTTTTATTTTGTTTTTTTCCTTGAAGGCAATGGGGAGTCTTTTAAACAAAAGCATGGATTATCAGATGTGTATTTTAGAAAGTATAGAGCTCAAACTCATCATAGTTGTGCATGCCTGTAATCCTAGCAACTCGAGAGGCTGAGGCAAGAGAGGTCAGCCCTGGAAACCTAGTATGACCCTGCTCAAAATAAAAAGGGGTTGGGGGTATAGTTCAGTGGTACAGTGCCCTGGGAGTTCAACTCCCAAGAAAGAAAGAAAGGAAGGAAGGAGGAAAGGAAAGAAGGAAGGAAAGAGGGAGGGGGAAGGAGGGAGGGAGGGAGGGAGGGAGGAAGGAAGGAAGGAAGGAAGGAAGGAAGGAAGGAAGGAAGGAAGGAAGGAAGGGAAAGAGGGAGGGAGGGAGGGAGGGATGAAGGAAGGAAGGAAGGAAGGAAGGAAGGAAGGAAGGAAGGGAGGGAGGGAGGGAGGGAGGGAAAGAGGGAGGGAGGGAGGGAGGGATGAAGGAAGGAAGGAAGGAAGGGAGGGAGGGAGAGAGGGAAGGAAGATCAGACTAGAGCAAATAATACTGGTAAGTTAGAAGGCTTATTTGTAAAGGAGATGACATGTAAACTTAGTATGAAAATGAACAACATGGAACAGAATTTGAGAGAGATTAAGTTAAACTTTAATTGGTGCTTAATTTCTACAGGACAGAGCCACAAGGGACATAATAGAGTCAAGAGGGAACCCCAGGTTTCTCTGTTTTCCTGCCAGGATGGAAGGTGGAGTTAATATAAGATCACAAACACAGGAGGAGTTTCAGGAAGTAATCAGTTGAGTTTTAGATCTGTTGAATAGAACAGGTTTGTGGAACATCCAAAATGAGAGGTACTGCTTGTTCCTCTGTGCACCTGTGACCACATGGAGTTACCCTATGTTACCACACGGTGGTTATCTATGTCCAGCGCTGACATTTCCTGGACAGGGAGGGCTCTCCAATCTGAAAACCTTCTCTTCAGATTGTCCTTAATCAGCCCAGGCTCCCCCTGCCAAACAAAGCTTGTCCATCTTTCCTTGTTTTCTCATGGCTACCATTAGAGCAGTGCAAACTAGAAAAAAAAAATGCCTGAAAGGGCTGAAGTCCATTACCTCTTCTAGAGAAAGCAAAACTCAGACTGGAAGAAGAAGCTCCCTCCCCTCTATGTTAATAGGTACCCTTTTTAAAAGGGACCATTGCTTCAGGAGAAGTAAGAACTCTCTAAAATAAATTTTAAAAGAAATGAATATCAATTGTGTTAAATATTTTGTTCTTTTAACAGAAAACATATGTAGATGTAATAATTAAAAATCAATGCCTTAAAAAATGACCCAGAATGAGTTAAAATCTGCATACTACAGTGATGCAGCCCCCTCAGCTGTTATCAACTCAATTCACAATAGCTAAACTGTGGAACCAACCAAGATGCCCCTTCAATAGAAGAACAGATAAAGAAACTGTGGTATATATACACAATGGAATATTATTCAGCCTTAAAGAAGAATGAAATTATGGCATTTGCAGGTAAATGGATGGAGCTGGAGAATTTCATGCTAAGCAAAGTATGGAAATCCCCCCCCCAAAAAAAAACAAAGGCTGAATGTTTTCTCTGATAAGTGGATGCTGCTTCATAATGGGAAGGGACAAGGGAAGAATGAAGAAACTTTGGATTGGGCAAAGGGGAATGTGGGGTGGGGAGGGATTGTGGGTGCGGAGAAGATAGTGAAACCAGAGTAATACAAGATAGTACAACCAGAGAAAATAGTAGATAGAAGATAGTACAACCAGAGAAATCAAAAGCTGTACTCCATTTGTGTAAAAATAAAAAAAAAAAAATTTAAAACATTTTTTTAAAAAATGACCCAGAAGACTGTTTACCTGCCAAGAATACTTGAAGATCTCACAAGGTCTGTGTTTTCCCATTGCTAGTAATAGGTAAAGGCATTAAATTATGCAGAGTTTTCTTCTGTAATTTTGGTACTATTTAGGTAAATTTTCAAATGGATTGAAATAATGGAAGAAATCTCAAAACTGATCTTTGGTTGTAGATATTGGATCTATGATTTCATCCTTTGGACAAATGTTTCCAGTTCCTATTTTTCTTTCCAGGCATATATATTTGGGGTGAGCTCTTCTCATATTTGAGTTATATCTTAGCAATCTTGGCTATATTGGTATGCACAAATATTAAACTTATATTTAAAGCATCTTCCATCATATATATTTTAACTAAATTGAGCATTTCTAATGAAGAAAATGGTTCTTCCATTGATATTTCTGTTTATTCCAAATTAAAGGAAGATTTCTGAAAGTCACTGTGAATCATCATGCAATTACCAGCAGCAGAAAGTCTTCAAATAGACCATAACAAGTGATGGGCCCAGAAGGAAGTCAGCTTGCTGAGGAGAAACTGATGCTATCCTAAGCATTCACTGAGTTTCTGGTTTCATATGACAAAGAGCTGATGAGTCAGTTTCTCCTTTTGCATTAGCAAAAGACTTTACATGCTTAGGATCAAAAACTAATCAAAGAAAACCTAGTTTTATAAGTATGAGCTGAGATGCCAGTGATTCATTTCAAAGATGTTGGCTATTTTCAAACAATTGCTGAGACCTTGCCATTCCCTGAACTTGGGAAGCTTGTTCTAGTTCACGCACAAATTCAGCTTGCCATATGAGCAAAAGTGAGATCACACTGGTTGATCCTGGCAGCGTCTCTGAGAGTGCAGTACAGTAATTCATGCTGTCAGTTACTATCAGCAGCAATTTGCTTCTGGATTGGTTCCTGTAAGCATTCATGTGAGCATTCTGCACAAAGGACCAGAGCCCAATATTCCCTTGGATTTCAGGGACTTAGTGTGGTTTCAATATATAATCAAAAGTGCCACGTAGCTCACCACCTCACATTTTGTTTTAAAGAGACAGAGGCTTAACACTGAATTACGTTCTTCTCTCCCTAAATAGAAAGTTGGTGGTAGTTTGGAACTTATCTTTAGGACAATTTGTTGGTGCTTCAGTGAAATTTACCCTGTTGGTAAAATGCAGAGTAGTTTTTTTAAAAAATTAAGTGTAATTATACTTTCTCCACAATAATCATAATAATAATCAAAAATTTGCTTAACCACAAAACTATGCTTCATATATGTGACCAACACTTATTTCTATAGGGCAAATATTGGGAAATAAAAAGTATTATAATAGCATATTCCCTCAATTTTAGTATAATTTCTGAAAAGTTCTGCAGTAGAAAAGTTTAGATCTTGCAATATTCAGCTGAAAGGAACATTATTAAAGCATCTTTTCTAAACAGTAGAATTTCATTGAGCTTCAAATAATTTAAGAAATCAATAGCATTTTTGCTACCAAATTTTCTATTACTCTTTCTATTTAACTAGCTCTTCCTACTAGAACCCATGGACAAGAGAGTTGTGAAGCAGTTCTAATCAGAAGGGGCTCAAAAGAAGTAAAAGCCAGTTCTTTTGTCTAAGTAATGTAGCTTAGTTTACTCAGGAAGGTGAAAGAATGTCAAAATATCACGTACCTTTATTAAATATATATAACAGATTATAGATATACTATATTTTCATGTATATAATTTGTCATATATATAATAGGTTAACACCAAAGAATGAAAATATGCAAAGTATATATATATATATATATATATATATATATATATATATATATATATATATTTAAAATATATGTATTTTTCATTATTTGATGAATTATATAAAGTAATATATATATATATAAAATATACATTTTTTTCATTCTTTGATGTTAACCTGTGACCTCTTTTCATTATTTGATGAATTATATAAAGATATATATATATATATATAAAATATACATTTTTTTCATTCTTTGATGTTAACCTGTGACCTCTTTGGTATCCCTAGCTGGAGAACTGCCTTCCTTATTGTATCAAGCTCAAAAATATAAAAAAATAAAAATTGGTATCTTACTTGATTAGGCATTTTTTTAGAGGAGGGAGGTACTGGAAATTGAACCCAGAGGAGCTTAATCACTGAGGCCATTCCCGCCTTTTTAAATTTTATTTAGGGTCTTGCTAAGTTGCTTAGAGCCTCATTAAATTGCTGAGGGTGCCTTAAAACTTGTGATCCTCTTGCTCAGACCCCCCAGCCCCTGGGATTACAAGCATGTGCCATGGTGCCTAGCACATAACTGTTTCAAATACATTTTTCAGAACTTCTGGTAGTAATACTTAAGGATATTCCAATCAGACTACTGTATTATCTGTTTTACTTCAAATAATAAACTTTCAAGTTTCAGCTAAATCCCTTCTAAGTACCATTAATCTGGTGACAATTCTTGTATTTTTTGTAAACTGTTCATGTATGTTGTATAATACAGAAAACCTTTGATGTTCATGAGGACTATACCCTTGCAAAGCCCATAACTGAAAATAATATTATAGCATAGAATTCCTACCCCTTACATGCAGAATTATTTAGAGTTTAACACCTTATTCTTTCTTGTATAGTGACTCTTTGTCACCTTTTGTAGCCATCTGGATCTTTTGAACAGCTTTCCTGTTGTACCTCATGGGCTCTCAAATTTTATAATCACGCCTCCACAAAGCAACCAGAAACTCACTTGCTCAGCCAGTCGGCGCTTGTGTCACAGATAGGATGATAGATTCATCCATAATAAAACCCACATGCAAATTGGATTCATAAGAGAACACAGGTTCATAACCACCTGAAATGCCTCTGATGGTCAGCACAGAGGCATCTGCCCAGCATCTGGGAGCAGCAGTGGGAAAAATTCTGGCATCCAGTGTCTGGACTCAGCAGTGGAAGTTATGGTGTCTGTGTCCAGAATTAGTGGCAGGGAGGCTTTTTGCTGGAGCAAAAGTCATAATGACACAAAATCAGTAGTGTCATGTCTTCTAAGTCTATATCCTGAGTCTCCCAAAGAACCTGTGAACTACACAGTATTATACAATAAATTTCTTTTCTGCTTAAATTAACAACAGAGGAATCTGTTGTTTAGAATTCAAAACACTAGCTAATAAACCCAAGAATCATTGTTCTCTCTCTGTCTTTTAATTTATTCTGAAATATTTAAGACAAGCACAAGGCCATTTCTTTATCAGTCCTGGAACTTTTCCACATATATCCAACACTAGAAGGATCATCTGGCCTTCTTTCTGTGGAAAGTTATTCATACTTTAGACAAACTGCATATTATCACGATTGCACATTGCCACAAACCATGTGCAATCAGGATCACTCCTGAATAATTTATAATATTATATTCAATACTCCCAATGACCTAGATGATTTATAAAATGACTATCATTATATCCATTAATTTCTTGGAAATTTGCATTCATGAAGTTTGAATCTTGTATGAGCTAACTTCCTGTAAGCACTATTCAAATCAACCCTGTGATTGGCAATGTTACTCTTCAATTAAGTGTCTAAGGAGAGATCCGTAGAATAGGTGAAGGGAGTTGATGGGGAGGAAGAAGGACTAGGATTAGGGAAGAACAGTGGAATGAATCTGACTTAACTTTCCTATGTACATAATAAATATACCACAGTGAATTTTATTGTCATGTATATCTACAAGACACTAATTTAAAAAAAACTATAATAGCAGAAGTATCAGTAGATAGAGAAAAGGAACCAGAGGAAGTGGGGTGGAAAAGGAAAGAAAACTGAATGAGAGCAAATTATATTTCATGCTTTGATAATTATATCAAAATCAATCCTAAAGTTATGTGTAACTAAAAAGAACCAATAAAAATATATTTAATTTTTAAAAAATAATCTAGACTGACCCCCGGGCTGAGTTCGGGATTGCTGACGGGGATGGAAGCGGTACAGCCCCTCCCCCCACAAGGGACACTCCACTAAGGTAACCAGCGGCCACCATCTTGGACAGCTGAAGTAACCACCGCCACTCTCCGACAGATTGCAACAACAAACAGGTGTGTGTCACCCAGCTCAGCCCCCATACATAGGGGGATTTCGCTTAAAATCTCTCCTAGACTTTCAGGGGGAGGGACTATCAGAGTGAGCCTGCATAAAGACTAAAGGAGAGCTAGAGGCACCTGACCCCCAACCCCCCCCTCCCATCAGCGGCCAAAACAAAACCTGTCTAGCCAGCGCTGGGGGAGGGGCAAGCAGAAAAAATCAAAACCATAGAGTGCCGGGGATCCCAAAAGCCAACGGTGTGACCCCGGAGATCCAGGCTGTCTGATACGCGCGGCCTGCCCCGAGGCTACAGAAGGCGTGGCGCCCCAGAGAAGGGGTTAACTAGTCAGCAGGGAATTAAGTGGCTGCGACACGGTGGTATCCCACCAGCCAAGCCCAAGCCCGCACTGACCCCCGGGCTGAGTTCGGGATTGCTGACGGGGACGGAAGCGGTACAGCCCCTCCCCCCACAAGGGACACTCCACTAAGGTAACCAGCGGCCACCATCTTGGACAGCTGAAGTAACCACCGCCACTCTCCGACAGATTGCAACAACAAACAGGTGTGTGTCACCCAGCTCAGCCCCCATACATAGGGGGATTTCGCTTAAAATCTCTCCTAGACTTTCAGGGGGAGAGACTATCAGAGTGAGCCTGCATAAAGACTAAAGGAGAGCTAGAGGCACCTGACCCTCAACCCCCCCCCCTCCCATCAGCGGCCAAAACAAAACCTGTCTAGCCAGCGCTGGGGAGGGGCAAGCAGAAAAAATCAAAACCATAGAGTGCCGGGGATCCCAAAAGCCAACGGTGTGACCCCGGAGATCCAGGCTGTCTGATACGCGCGGCCTGCCCCGAGGCTACAGAAGGCGTGGCGCCCCAGAGAAGGGGTTAACTAGTCAGCAGGGAATTAAGTGGCTGCGACACGGTGGTATCCCACCAGCCAAGCCCAAGCCCGCACTGACCCCCGGGCTGAGTTCGGGATTGCTGACGGGGACGGAAGCGGTACAGCCCCACCCCCCACGAAGGACACTCCACTAAGGTAACCAGCGGCCACCATCTTGGACAGCTGAAGTATCCACGCCACTGTCCGACAGATTGCAACAACAAAACAGGCACAGAGTACAGTTTGAACTGCCGAGAATCATCACTGAGGGGAAATCTGGTCTAGCAGGAGAAACCAAGGCTAGCAGGAGAAACCAGGAGCCTAGAGGCAAGGCCCTCGCGACTGGGCAGCTGTAAACTGCAGGCCCACCAGCGACAGTTCACCCACTGCCCGCGTAACTGGGCGGTAGGAGAACGCCCTCCCGTTGGTGACGGATCACCTGCCCGCGGCCTGTGATACTGGGCGGCTGGAGTCTACCCGCCTGCCACGACCGGGAGCTGAAACCACACAGAGACAGTCCAGTCACACCCCCCCATTAGGGCACCCCGGCAAGGAGACTGGGGCCCGCCATAGCAGAGTAGTGTCGTCACTGGAGCTCGAACGTCGGAATTCCTTCCCAGCGGAATCCACGTTAGCAGTCATACTTCAACAACACAAAGGAGAGACATCAGAGTAATACAGAAACAAAACAAATCTATAGAGGAGAGCAGAAACACGACAATCAAAAAGAGCTGGAAAGTAACGTGGACAACATGAGAAAACAAGGGAAAAAAGGATTACAAACAATGCAAGACTACTCAATTCTACAGGAGGACATAGAAACTTCAGAAACAGGTATAGGGAAAGAACTCAAGGCATACCTAACTCGAATGGAAAGGAATATTAGAGAAGACATGAGACAGCAAGTCCAAGAAATAAAAATATATTTTGAAAATGAATTAAACAAACAAATTCAAATGGCAAAGAACGAGCTCTACCAGGAGATAGAGATATTAAAAAAAAAATCAAACAATAATCCTAGAATTACAGGAAACTATAAACCAAATTAAAAACTCAAACGAGAATATTACAAATAGACTTGATCAAGTAGAAGTCAGAACATCAGATAATGAAGACAAGGTTTATCAACTTGAAAAGAATATAGTCAACACAGAAAAGATGCTTAATTCCCACGAGCAATCTATTCAAGAGATATGGGATGTCATAAAAAAACCAAATCTGAGAGTCATAGGGATAGAAGAAGGCACAGAGATTCAAACCAAAGGAATGGACAGCATATTAAATGAAATAATTCTAGAAAACTTCCCAGAGATGAAAGATGGAATGGATTGCCAAATCCTGGAAGCCTACAGGACCCCAAACATTCAAAACCATAATAGACCAACCCCAAGACATATAATTATGAAGATAGCCAACGTACAGAACAAGGAGAGAATATTAAAAGCTACGAGAGAAAAGAGGCAGATTACTTTCAGGGGTAAACCAATTAGGTTAACGACAGATTTCTCATCACAAACTTTGAAAGCGAGAAGATCCTGGAATAACGTATTTCAAACGCTGAAAAATAATGGATTCCAACCAAGAATACTATATCCAGCAAAATTGAGCTTCAAATTTGACAATGAAATTAAAATCTTTCACGATAAACAAAAGCTAAAAGAATTTGCAGCAAGAAAACCAGCTCTGCAAAGCATTTTGAACAAAACACTACAAGAAGAGGATGTGAAAAATAGTGCCCAAAACTAACAGCAGGAAGTATCTCAGTAAAGGGGGAGGAAAATAACCAAAAAGCAAAACTAACCAAACTAAAATAAATAAATAAAGAAGCATGACTGGAAATACAAATCATATCTCAATTGTAACCTTAAATGTTAATGGCCTAAACTCACCAATCAAGAGACATAGGCTAGTAAACTGGATCAAAAAAACAAATCCAACAATATGCTGCCTTCAGGAGACTCATATGATAGGAAAAGACATACACAGGCTGAAGGTAAAAGGTTGGGAAAAATCATACCACTCACATGGCCCTCGGAAGCAAGCAGGAGTGGCCATACTCATATCGAATAAAATCAACTTCAAACCTAAGTTAATCAAGAAGGACAAAGAAGGTCACTATATACTGTTAAAAGGAACCATCCACCAACAAGACATAACAATCATCAATTTGTATGCACCCAACAATGGAGCTGCAACGTTCATAAAACAAACTCTCCTCAAGTTCAAGAGTCAAATAGACCACAACACAATAATTATGGGTGACTTCAACACACCGCTCTCGCCATTAGACAGATCCTCTAGACAAAAACTGAATAAAGAAACTATAAAACTCAACAGCACAATCAATAATCTAGACTTAACCGACATATATAGAATATATCAACCATCATCAAGTGGATACACGTTCTTCTCAGCAGCACATGGATCCTACTCAAAGATAGACCATATATTATGCCATAAGACAACTCTTAGTAAATATAAAGGCGTGGAGATAATACCATGCACCATATCTGACCATAATGGAATGAAATTGGAAATCAATGATAAAAGAAGGAAGGAAAAATGCTACATCACATGGAAAATGAACAATATGTTATTGAATGATCAATGGGTTATAGAAGACATAAAGGAGGAGATGAAAAAATTCTTAGAGTCAAATGATAACACAGACACAACATACCGGAATTTATGGGACACAATGAAAGCAGTTTTAAGAGGAAAATTCATTTTTTGGAGTTCTTACCTCAAAAAAAGAAAAAACCAACAAATAAATGAACTCACACAACACCTCAAAAATCTAGAAAAGGAAGAGCAAAACAACAGCAAATGTAGTAGAAGACAAGAAATAATTAAAATTAGAGCAGAAATCAATGAAATTGAAACAAAAGAAACCATTGAAAAAATAGATAAAACTAAAAGTTGGTTCGTTGAAAAAATAAATAAGATAGACAAGCCCTTAGCCACGCTAACGAAAAGAAGAAGAGAGAGAACTCAAATTACTAACATACGGGATGAAAAAGGCAATATCACAACAGACACTACAGAAATACAGAAGATAATTAGAAAGTATTTTGAAACCCTTATATTCCAATAAAATAGAAGATAACGAAGATATCGATAAATTTCTTAAGGCATATGAATTGCCCAGATTGAGACAGGAAGACACACACAATTTAAACAGACCAATAACAAAAGAAGAAATAGAAGAAGCCATCAAAAGACTACCAACTAAGAAAAGCCCTGGACCAGATGGGTATACAGCGGAGTTCTACAAAACTTTCAAAGAAGAATTAATACCAATACTTTCCAAGCTATTTCAAGAAATAGAAAAAGAAGGAGCTCTTCCAAATTCATTCTATGAGGCCAACATCACTTTGATCCCAAAACCAGACAAAGATACTTCAAAGAAAGAAAACTACAGACCAATATCTCTAATGAACTTGGATGCAAAAATTCTCAATAAAATATTGGCGAATCGAATACAAAAACATATCAGAAAACTTGTGCACCATGATCAAGTAGGATTCATTCCTGGGATGCAAGGATGGTTCAATATACGGAAATCAATAAATGCTATCCACCACATCAATAGACTTAAAGACAAGAACCACATGATCATCTCGATGGATGCAGAAAAAGCATTTGACAAAGTACAGCATCCCTTTATGTTCAAAACACTAGAAAAACTAGGGATAACAGGAACTTACCTCAACATTGTAAAAGCTATCTATGCTAAGCCTCAGGCTAGCATCATTCTGAATGGAGAAAAATTGAAGGCATTCCCTCTAAAATCTGGAAAAAGACAGGGATGCCCTCTATCACCACTTCTATTCAATTTAGTTCTCGAAGTACTAGCCAGAGCAATTAGACAGACAAAAGAAATTAAAGGCATAAAAATAGGAAAAGAAGAAATTAAACTATCGCTATTTGCGGATGACATGATAATATACTTAACAGACCCAAAAGAGTCTACAAAGAAGCTGCTAGAGTTAATAAATGAATTCAGCAAAGTGGCAGGTTATAAAATCAACACGCATAAATCAAAGGCATTCCTATATATCAGCAACAAAACTTCTGAAATGGAAATAAGGAAAACCACTCCATTCACAATATCCTCAAAGAAAATAAGATACTTGGGTATCAACCTAACAAAAGAGGTGAAAGATTTATACAATGAAAACTACAGAACCCTAAAGAGAGAGATAGAAGAAGATCTCAGAAGATGGAAAAATGTACCCTGTTCATGGATAGGCAGAACTAACATCATCAAAATGGCGATATTACCCAAAGTTCTCTATAGGTTTAATGCGATGCCAATCAAAATACCAACGGCATTTCTTGTAGAAATAGACAAAGCAATCATGAAATTCATATGGAAAAACAAAAGACCCAGAATAGCAAAAGCAATTCTAAGCAGGAAGTGTGAATCTGGAGGTATAGCGATACCAGAGGTCAAACTGTACTACAAAGCAATAGTAACAAAAACAGCATGGTACTGGTACCAAAACAGGCGGGTGGACCAATGGTACAGAATAGAAGACACAGAGACTAATCCACAAAGTTACAACTATCTTATATTTGATAAAGGGGCTAAAAGCATGCAATGGAGGAAGGATAGCATCTTCAACAAATGGTGCTGGGAAAATTGGAAATCCATATGCAACAAAATGAAATTGAATCCCTTTCTCTCGCCATCCACAAAAATTAACTCAAAATGGATCAGGGAGCTAGATATCAAATCAGAGACACTGTGTCTGATAGAAGAAAAAGTTGGCTACGATCTACAAATTGTGGGGTCGGGCTCCAAATTCCTTAATAGGACACCCATAGCCCAAGAGTTAACAACCAGAATAAACAAATGGGACTTACTTAAACTAAAAAGTTTTTTCTCAGCAAGAGAAACAATAAAAGAGGTAAATAGAGAGCCTACATCCTGGGAACAAATCTTTACCCCCCACACCTCCGATAGAGCCCTAATATCCAGAATGTACAAAGAACTCAAAAAATTAAACAATAACAAATAACCCAATTAACAAATGGGCCAAGGACCTCAACAGACACTTCTCAGAGGAGGACATACAATCAATCAACAAGTTCATGAAAAAATGCTCACCATCTCTAGCAATCAGAGAAATGCAAATCAAAACCACCCTAAGATACCATCTCACTCCAGTAAGATTGGCAGCCATTATGAAGTCAAACAACAACAAGTGTTGGCGGGGATGTGGGGAAAAAGGTACACTTGTACACTGCTGGTGGGGCTGCAAAATGGTGAGGCCAATTTGGAAAGCAGTATGGAGATTCCTGGGAAAGCTGGGAATGGAACCACCATTTGACCCAGCTATTGCACTTCTCGGACTATTCCCTGAGGACCTTAAAAGAGCGCACTATAGGGATACGGCTGCATCAATGATTATAGCGGCACAATTCACAATAGCTAGACTGTGGAACCAACCTAGATGCCCTTCAATAGATGAATGGATAAAAAAAAATGTGGCATCTATACACAATGGAATATTATGCAGCACTAAGAAATGACAAAATCATAGAATTTGCAGGGAAATGGATGGCATTAGAGCAGATTATGCTAAGTGAAGCTAGCCAAGCCCTAAAAAACAAATGCCAAATGTCTGCTTTGATATAAAGAGAACAACTAAGAACAGAACAGGAAGGAAGAGCATGTGGAAAAGACTACAGTAAACAAAGACGAATGGGGGGAGAGAAACGGAGAGAGAAGGGAAAGCATATGGAAATGGTAGGAGACCTTCAAGGATACATAAAATTATAAGAGGCTATGAGGGGCAAGGGGGAGGGAAAAAAAAGGGAGAGAATTGAACAACAGCAGGGGAGATAGAGAGGGAAGATGGGAGGGGAGGGGAGGGGAGGGGGGATAGTAGGGGGTAGGAAAGGTAGCAGAATACAACAGACACTAATATGGCATTATGTAAAAATGTGAATATGTAACAGATGTGATTCTGCAACCTATATTTGGGGTGAAAATGGGAGTTCAAAACACAATTTGAGTCTAATGTATGAAAGATGATATATCATGAGCTATGTAATGCTTTAAATAATCAATAAAAAATTAAAAAAAAAATAATCTAAATTTAAATAACCAGTAGACATTTTTCTCTATAGTTTTCCAAAAGAAAAATGGGGGAAGAAGGATAGTAGAATGAATCAGACATTATTACCCTACGTACATATATAACTATATGACTAGTGGGATTCTACATCATGTACAACCAGAAAAATGAGAAATTATACTCCATTATATAAGATGTATTGAAGTGCATTCTACTGTTATAGTTAACTAATTACAACAAATAAAAAATTAAAAAATAATAATTATAAATTTGATAATTAAATTCAACCAGAATTAAGAGGTTTCCTTTCCAAGAAAACAGGCCTTAAAGAAAACAACTTGCTTTGGTGGCCCCTGGAAGATCTGTCAGATCAGAGAGCCATCCTAGGACAAAGAAGTCAGGACATGCCTGAAGGCCATATACTCTGATAGGGGTGGGCAGATATACTGATGTTCTGAAGCAAGCTCATTCTAGTCCACAATAAAATTTTCAGAAATTTTGCAAATCATTTGTTAAATACCACTATTTTTAAAAATTAAATTATATAAACTTACAATTACATTCATTATATTAAAAGCAAAGGTAATAAATTCACAAAAACATGATTAAAATAAAGGTAATACATATGCAAATATCATCACTTCCTAATTATTTTACTACATCTATTATTGTCTATGTTCCTAGGGTTACTTATATCTATTCCCAACAAAATATTCAGTGGCACCATTGTGGAAGTATTTACACCACAGAAATTGGCAATCACTGACCATCAGTGCTTGACTTACTGTTTTATGTGTAGACTTAAGAAGGTGATGAAATATTAATAATGAATAGTAGAAGTAAGGCAATGTTAATAATGCAGATTAAACTTTTAAGTGTGTCCTATTTACATTGTGAATAACTTTTAAAACAGGACCCATTCTTCCAATATCAAAAATTGTTATCTGCTTTTTTCCCCACATCTTCACTAATACTTTGTTGTTTGTATTCTTGGTACCTGTTATTCTGACTGGAGTGAGATGGAATCTTAGAGTAGTTTTGATTTGCATTTCTCTAATTGCTAGAGATGTTGAACAATTTTTCATATATTTGTTGATTGATTGTATATCATCTTCTGAGAAGTGTCTATTCAGTTCCTTGACTCATTTATTGATTGGGTTATTTGTTTTTTGGGTGGTAAGGTTTTTGAGTTCTTTATATATCCTAGAGATTAGTGCTCTATCTGATGTACTTGTGGTAAAGATTTGCTCCCATTCTCTAGGCTCTCTATTTACCTCACTGATTGGATTTTTATTGTTTTTTGTTTGTTGTTTGTTTTTTGTTTTTTTGCTGAGAAGAAGCTTTTTAGTTTGACTCCATCCCATTTATTGATTCTTGATTTTAATTCTTGTGCTATTATAGGAGTCTTATTAAGGAAGTTGGGGCCTAATCTGACATGATGGAGATTGGGCCTACTTTTTCTTCCATTATGTGCAAAGTCTCTGGTTTAATTCCTAGGTCCTTGGTCCACTTTGAGTTGAGTTTTGTGCATGGTGAGAGAGAGAGGTTTAATTTCATTTTGTTACATGTGGATTTCCAGTTTTCCCATCACTATTTGTTGAAGAGGCTATCTTTTCTCCAATGTATGTTTTTGGAGCCTTTGTCTAATATAAGATAACTATTGTTATGTGGGTTACACTCTGTGTCCTTTATTCTGTACCATTGGTCTATCAGTCCATTTTGCTGCCAATACCATGCTGTTTTTGTTACTATTGCTCTGGAGTACTGTTTGAGATCTGGTATTGTGATGCCACCTGCTTCACTCTTCCTGCTAAGGATTGCTTTGGCTATTCTGGGTCTCTTATTTTTCCAGATGAATTTCATGATTGCTTTTTCTATTTCTATTAGAAATGTCATTGGGATTTTTATTGGGATTACATTGAATCTGTATAGTGCTTTTAGTAGTATGGTCATTTTGACCATATCAATTCTGCCTAACCAAGAACGAGGTAGACCTTTCCATCTTCTTCTTTTTTTTTTTAAAGAGAGAGGTAGAGAGAGGTAGAGAGAGAGAGAGAGAGAATTTTTAATATTTATTTTTTAGTTATCGTGGGCACAACATCTTTGTTTGTATGTGGTGCTGAGGATTGAACCTGGGCCGCAGGCATGCCAGGTGAGCGCGCTACTGCTTGAGCCACATCCCCAGCCCCCCTTTCCATCTTCTAAGATCTTCTTTAATTTTTTCCTTTAGCGTGTTGTAGTTTTTAGCATTCACAATAGCTAGTGGAACCAACCCAGATGCTCTTCAATAGATGAATGGATAGGGAAACTTTGGCATATATACACAATGGAACATTACTCAGCATTAAAAGAGAATAAAATCATGGCATTTTCAGGTAAATGGATGGAGTTGGAGAATATAATGCTAAGTCAAGCAATCCAATCCCAAAAAAACAAAGGCCGAATGTTTTCTTTAATATGAAGATGCTGACTCATAATGGCAATGGGGTAAGGGGAGCATGGGAGGAATGGAGGAACTTTAGATAGAGCAAAGGGGAGGGAGGGGAAGAGGGGGGAAAAGGGGTTAGGAATGATGGTGGAATGAGTTAGACATCATTACCCTAAATACATGTATGAAGATATGAATGGTGTAAAAATACTTTGTGTACAATAAGTGACTTGAAAACGTGTGCTCTTTATGTGTAAAATGAAATGAATTGCATTCTGCCATCATGCATAACAAATTAGAATAAATAAATAATTTAAAAAATTGTTATCTGATTCAGCAAAGAAGTCACTCACATCTTTGATAAATGAGTGAAGTTCTGACAAATATCTTTATTGATTCACTTTCAATTGTTAATATAAATGAAACTACATCTGACATTTGTGTCAGAACTGTGATTTTCATCATTTGCCACCACAGACTGCCTAGGAATAGAGGAATTTAGCAAAAGTCAGTGAAAGCAGTCTGTGAGAATCAATTGCCTATAAAAATTTACAAAGTAGAATATTGTATATTTTATTATTTGTGAATCATGTGATATGCATCCTTTATATCAGAAAAGCTTATAATGCATTTATGTACATATATAACCACTTTTTCTTCACCAGCACAACTGGTATAATTATTTATCAGGAAAAATAAATTAAAGCCCTTAATCAATATTTTGAAAAGAAAAAAAAAAACATGGAAGAAAGGAAGGAAAATGAAGGATAGAGAACTCACTTGAAACATGGAATTCGATTGACTCTTACATCATGTAACTCTTTAAAGGTCTGAATCTGTTTTCATGCAGACTTTCTTGGTTTAAACTGTCCTATGCATCCACTTCCTCTCTTCATGCTCATATTCTCCCTGAAGTGAGGGCACTGGACAAAACTGCTCTGGACCCTACTCTCTATTTCATGTGTCTTTTTTACTACCAACCCAAAGACATCGACTGTGTTTCAACTTGTAGGAATAATGATTGAGGACCATGCTGAGTTGTCAGATTCCCCTGCTGCATTCTCCCTCCCATCACCAACCTGCCTGACCCCTCCTAGAACCCTCACTTTCTTCATGGCCACTTCTACTCTATTCAAAGCTAAAATATTTATAATATATCACCATCAAATGGCAGCCTTATCAGCAAAGAATCATGTACATACACATACTTCTCTTCCCAGAATTCCTGTTCTTCATGTTCTGTCCCTATTACCAAGGCTGCCTACAATTACCCCTGCTCAATTCTTAATACTTCTGCCTAACTCACAAATTTAATTTTAAGAGAGAGGAAAATATCAGATCCATTTGATTTACCCAAGACATAACTGTAACCAGCTAAGTTACCTGATTTTTTTGTTTAACATTTTCACTTTATTCTTTCTGCATACTCTCTTTCTCATTCTGGTTGTTCATACTCTTCACTAACATAACTTCCAGACTGGTGGAAGGGAGAAACCAGGTCTATCCTGTTATCTGTGCCTACATTGCCCAATTCAAAGTGAATAACCAATAAATATTTACAATTGGATTTTGATAATCAGTCAACCATCTTTCTGATCTTACTGTGAAATACTTTCTCCAGGAAATCTTAATCCTTGTGGGCGCCATTGTTTCAAATTCTGCCAAATGACAGGCTAACCAGAGCAATTATCTGTACTGCGGCAAAAATGAAGTTACACCCAGAACATCACTTCATTTTAAACTAAAGAAAAGAGTCCTTCTTCTCTGTCCTTTTTATGACAGCTAACACTTTCTACTTTGTATTACATTTATAAGTGAACATATCTCTTACATGTTTCTGTGGGCAAAGGAACTGACATTTATTTTTATCTTCTACTTATCTTGCACATAAATGTACTCAATGACCCCAAATTCAGTGCTAAGGATATTCCTGAGGTGATCCTTAATACCTAAGTAGGTGTCAGGCCCAATGACCAGATGGGAGAAGTAAATTGCTAGAAATAATGATTTTTTACATTTCTCAATTGAGTAAATCTCTCCACATGCATGTGTGGGCATGTATGTACATAAGTTCTCCCCACATACGTATTTAAGAGAAAGATTAGAGGAAGAAATGAGAAATACATATCTTTTAGCTAATGCTTATTAAATACTTGCTCTTAGAGTCATGCATTATTCTGAATATTTTTTATGTACTTGCTAATTTCATCATCATAATAATACTATGAGTTAATGTCATCATGCCCATGTAACAGATGATAAAACAGAAATTATGTAATTGGTCCACAATTAAGCTTATAAGCAGCAGAGCTGGAATTTAAACACACAAAGTTGGCTTCAAGTGAGTCCACCTAGTGTCCCTGCAATTCATGTTATATCTGATCCTAACAACCATTCATGTGTGGTACTGTGGATTGAACTCAGGGGCCTCTACCATTGCTATATCCCCAACCCTTTTATTTTGAGACAGAGTCTCAGTAAGTTGCTCAAACTGAACTTGAAATTGTGATCCTTCTGCCTTAAACCCCTAAGTAACTAGATTTACAGGCATGTAACCACCACACCCAGATCAATCCCCATAGAAATTTTATGAGGTAGGCAAAAGCCATTCTGCCAAAGAAAAATAATGGCTAGGAAAGTTGAGTAAATTATCTAAAATTACATAGCAAGTAAGGAATGGTCCAGTAATGAATTATAAGTATAATGACCCTAAATTCACGCTAAGGATATTCCCGAAGTGATCCTTAATACCTGAGTGGACATCAGGCCCAATGACCAGCTGGGAGAAGTAAATTGCTGGAAATAAGATATTTTACATTAGGGGTTGGAACATGGCCGCCGAGGAGGAAGCAGCGATTCTAATGTCTCCACATTAATGGGATCAAAAAGACCCTTTGGAACAGCGGCAGTCTACATACCAAGGAACTTCTAGCAAAATTCCGTGAAGAGGGGTCCCGCCGGGAATTGGTAGGTCTATTAGAAGTGTCAGTTTGTGGCCGCCGGGACTCGGGGCCTGGGGACTGCGGTACTTGCCGGAGAGGGGCTGTCGCCTCCCCGGCCACGGGCGCCGCTGGAGCCGCGAGCCAGAAAGACACGGACTGGGCCGCGGTGCGGCTAGAAGCCGGGAACGCCGGGGGCGGAGAGAGCGACCGGGGCAGCGCTGGCTGTGGAGGCTGCGCGGAGAGAGGCGTGGGAGCCCGAGGCTGAGACACACCGGAGAGAGCGAGCTAGCGCCCCGCCATCATCCTGAAACAGCGAGAAGAGGAAGATGGCGGCGGGAAGTGAGTAAGCCTCTCCGAGCTCCGCGCCCCGTGCCGCCGCGTCTGAAAAGCTGAGACAGACAGCTGCGACTCGGCATTAATCCATCCGGCTGAGGCGGCTGGTCAGCCCTTCACATCCTACGAAGGT
The DNA here is from genome assembly GCF_964194105.1 of Spermophilus citellus. Classification (NCBI taxonomy): domain Eukaryota; kingdom Metazoa; phylum Chordata; class Mammalia; order Rodentia; family Sciuridae; genus Spermophilus; species Spermophilus citellus. The sequence goes on from NC_138182.1 coordinate 208,049,267, forward strand.
GGATGCCTGCCGGGCCTTCGTGGGTAGTGGCTGCAGGGTCCAGGCGGGGCTTGGGAGAGACAGTGGGGACCCGCCCGTTGCGTTGGTCGCCCGGAAGGGGAGGCGAACTGTCGCCGTTTGCGGGGGACACCACTGTGGCGGAGGGCTGGCGTCGCAGGACTGCGGCGGTGGAGATAACTTCATTGAAGCCTGCTGCTACAGGTGTGTGGACCCCTGGCTTTCCCTCTCCACGCATCGGGGAAACCTTAAGGGCCCCTCCCAGCTCTCCCGTGAGTGCTACAGCCAGCCCGAGGGAGTCACCGGTGTGGAACTGCCGCTCCCGCCAGGGCTGACTGCTAAGGCCTGTTGCACCAGCTACGGGGGAGTGGCTACTGGAGGGCAAGTAAAATTCGCTGAGGATTCTCAGCCCCAAGCTCTACAAACTTAGGGTCTCAGGGAATGGCAATCTGGAGGAGTGTGCCCAGTCATTCATGAAAACAGGGCTCCCGGGAGCAGCAGACCTGGCCTGTAGCCAGTATTGCGGTGAGAGGGGCCTGGCTAGAGGAAAAGTAGAAGTGATTGGACACAAGAGGAGGCCCTAGGCACTCAGGATTGGAGACTCGCCCAGTCTGGGAGGAGCTACTGCACACTGATTGGTTCCCGCGTACTGACAGGAGAGACTTGGCCTGGTGGGCACAGCGCCATGTAGTGGAAGAGAAGTTAATCAAACTCTAAGACGGCATTTATTAGTTTTGTTTTTTTTTTTAATTTGGGTTTTTCTTTCATCTTCATTTTTATATCTTGTTTTTTTTTCTTCCTTCTTTTTTTTCTTCTTCTTTCTCTTCTAATTTTAATTTTAATTTTTTTAATTATTATTATTATTATTTTTAATTTTTTTTAATTTTTTTTCTTTTTTAGTTCCTATTTCTTTCTTCTTTTGTCTTTTCATTTTTCTTATCCCCCCTTCCTTGAATTCTACCTGCCTACTCTCATTCTCCTTAGTGACTTCTTCCCTTCCCTTCTAATACCTTTCCTCCTAAGCATCAAATAAATTTATAGGAATAAGCAGTAACTCAGCAGTCAAACAGAACAAGAAGCAACATGAGCAGCTTCAAGAAACAAGGAAGAAAAGGAGTACAAACAATGCAGGACAGCCTAAATATTCAGGAGGACCTAGAGTCATCCGAAAAATGGTCATATAAAGACCTCAAGGAACACCTTAGACAGATGGAATGGAACCTTAAAGAGGATACAAGACGGCAAATTCAAGCAGCGAAAGAACACATTGAGAAGGAATTACATAAACAGATAAAAGAAGAAGTTAAGCATCTTTATCAGGAAATAGAGATTATAAAAAATAATCAAACAATAATTCTAGAAATGAAGGAAACGATAAACCAAATTAAAAACTCAATTGAGAGTATCACTAACAGAGTGGAGCAAGTAGAAACCAGAACGTCAGATAATGAAGACAAAATATACCATCTTGAAAAGAGTCTAGCCAACTCAGAAAGGCTGGTAAAAAATCACAAGAAAAACATCCAAGAGTTATGGGATAACATGAAGAAACCAAACTTACGAGTCATCGGGATAGAAGAAGGTACAGAGATTCAAACCAAGGGAATGAGAAACCTGCTGAATGAAATAATTACAGAAAACTTTCCAGAAACAAAAAAAGGAAACAGATATACAAATTGAAGATGCATACAGGACACCGAGCACACAAAATCACAGTAGACCAACGCCAAGACACATTGTTATAAAGATATCCAATATACAGAACAAAGAGAAAATATTAAAAGCTACAAGAGAAAGGAGACAGATTACATTTAGGGGTAAACCAATGCAGTTAACAACGGATTTTTCATCACAGACACTGAAAGCAAGAAGGTCATGGAACAATGTATTTCAAACACTGAAAGACAATGGATGCCAACCAAGAATTCTGTATCCAGCAAAATTAAGCTTCAGGTATGTCAACGAAATAAAGATCTTTCATGATAGACAAAAGTTAAAAGAATTTGCAGCCAGAAAACCTGCATTGCAAAGCATTTTGAGCAAAACACTACAGGAGGAAGAAATGAAAAACAATAATCAAAACCATCAGTGGGAAGTGCCTCAATAAAGACAGTGGGCGAGGGGAAAGATAATCACAGAGAAACAAACTAAATTTTTTTTTTAAAAAAAAGGATAAACAATCAAACATGGATGGAAGTTCAAACCATATATCAATAGTAACTCTGAATGTTAATGGCCTAAACTCTTCAATAAAGCGACATAGGCTGGTATCATGGATTAAAAAAACAAATCCAACAATATGCTGCCTCCAGGAGACACATCTGATTGGAATAGACATACACAGGCTGAAGGTGAAAGGATGGGAAAAAATATACCACGCACACAGTTCTCGTAAGCAAGCAGGAGTGGCCATCCTCATATCGAATAAAATCGACTTCAAGACTAAGTTAATCAAAAGGGATAAAGAAGGTCATTATATACTGTTAAAAGGAACCATTCACCAACAAGACATAACAATTATCAATATTTATGCACCAAACAATGGTGCTGCGACATTCATAAAACAAATTCTCCTCAAGTTCAAGAATCAAATAGACCACAACACAATAATTATGGGTGACTTCAACACACCTCTCTCACCATTGGACAGATCCTCCAAACAAAAATTGAATAAAGAAACTATAGAACTCAATATCACAATCGATAACCTAGACTTAACTGACATATATAGAATATATCAACCATCATCAAATGGATATACTTTTTTCTGAGCAGCACAAGGATCCTTCTCAAAAATAGACCATATATTATGCCATAGGGCAACCCTCAGTAAATATAAAGGGGTGGAGATAATACCATGCATTTTATCTGATCATAATGGAATGAAACTGGAAATCAATGATAAAAGAAGGAAGGAAAAATCCTACATCACATGGAAAATGAACAATATGTTACTGAATGATCAATGGGTTACAGAAGACATAAAGGAGGAAATCAAAAAATTCTTAGAGATAAATGAAAATACAGACACAACATATCGGAATCTATGGGACACAATGAAAGCAGTTTTAAGAGGGAAATTCATCGCCTGGGGGTCATTCCTCAAAAAAAGAAAAAACCAACAAATAAATGAGCTCACACTTCATCTCAAAGCCCTGGAAAAGGAAGAGCAAAACAACAGCAAATGTAGCAGAAGGCTAGAAATAATTAAAATCAGAGCAGAAATCAATGAAATTGAAACAAAAGAAACTATTGAAAAAATTAACAAAACTAAAAGTTGGTTCTTCGAAAAAATAAATAAGATCGACAGACCTTTAGCCATGCTAACGAAGAGAAGAAGAGAGAGAACTCAAATTACTAACATACGGGATGAAAAAGGCAATATCACAACAGATGCTACAGAAATACAGAAGACAATTAGAAATTATTTTGAAAACCTATATTCCAACAAAATAGAAGATATTGAAGACATCGATAAATTTCTTAAGTCATATGATTTACCCAGACTGAGTCAGGAGGATACACACAATTTGAACAGACCAATATCAATGGATGAAATTGAAGAAGCCATCAAAAGACTACCAACCAAGAAAAGTCCAGGACCGGATGGGTATACAGCGGAGTTTTACAAAACCTTTAAAGAAGAATTAATACCAATACTTTTCAAGTTATTTCAGGAAATAGAAAAAGAGGGAGCTCTTCCAAATTCATTCTATGAGGCCAACATCACCCTGATTCCGAAACCAGACAAAGACACCTCAAAGAAAGAAAACTACAGACCAATATCTCTAATGAACCTAGATGCAAAAATCCTCAATAAAATTCTGGCGAATCGAATACAAAAACACATCAAAAAATTGTGCACCATGATCAAGTAGGATTCATCCCTGGGATGCAAGGATGGTTCAACATACGGAAATCAATAAATGTTATTCACCACATCAATAGACTTAAAGATAAGAACCATATGATCATCTCGATAGATGCAGAGAAAGCATTTGACAAAGTACAGCATCCCTTTATGTTCAAAACATTAGAAAAATTAGGGATAACAGGAACTTACCTTGACATTGTAAAAGCTATCTATGCTAAGCCTCAGGCTAGCATCATTCTGAATGGACAAAAGTTGAAGGCATTCCCTCTAAAATCCGGAACAAGACAGGGATGCCCTCTATCTCCACTTCTATTCAATATAGTTCTCGAAACACTGGCCAGAGCAATTAGACAGACAAAAGAAATTAAAGGCATAAAAATTGGAAAAGAAGAACTTAAATTATCACTATTTGCAGATGACATGATTCTATACCTAGAAGACCCAAAAGGGTCTACAAAGAAACTACTAGAACTAATAAATGAATTCAGCAAAGTGGCAGGATATAAAATCAACACGCATAAATCAAAGGCATTTCTGTATATCAGTGACAAAACTTCTGAAACGGAAATGAGGAAAAACACTCCATTCACAATATCATCAAAAAAATAAAATACTTGGGAATTAACCTAACAAAAGAGGTGAAAGATTTATATAATGAAAACTACAGAACCCTAAAGAGAGAAGTTGATGAAGATCTTAGAAGATGGAAAAACATACCCTGTTCATGGATAGGCAGAACTAACATCATCAAAATGGCGATATTACCAAAAGTTCTCTATAGGTTTAATGCAATGCCAATCAAAATCCCAATGACATATCTTGTAGAAATTGACAAAGCAATCATGAAATTCATATGGAAAAATAAAAGACCCAGAATAGCAAAAGCAATTCTAAACAGGAAGTGTGAATCAGGCGGTATAGCGATACCAGATTTCAAACAATATTACAGAGCAATAGTGACAAAAACAGCATGGTACTGGTACCAAAACAGGCGGGTGGACCAATGGTATAGAATAGAGGACACAGAGACTAATCCACAAAGTTACAACTATCTTATATTTGATAAAGGGGCTAAAAGCATGCAATGGAGGAAGGATAGCATCTTCAACAAATGGTGTTGGGAAAACTGGAAATCCATATGCAACAAAATGAAACTGAGTCCCTTTCTCTCGCCATGCACAAAAGTTAACTCAAAATGGATCAAGGAGCTTGATATCAAACCAGAGACTCTGCGTCTGATAGAAGAAAAAGTTGGCTCCGATCTACAGATTGTGGGGTCGGGCTCCAAATTCCTTAATAGGACACCCATAGCACAAGAGTTAACAACAAGAATCAACAAATGGGACTTAATTAAACTTAAAAGTTTTTTCTCAGCAAGAGAAACAATAAGAGAGGTAAATAGGGAGCCTACATCCTGGGAACAAATTTTTACTCCTCACACTTCAGATAGAGCCCTAATATCCAGAGTATACAAAGAACTCAAAAAAAATAGACAATAAGATAACAAATAACCCAATCAACAAATGGGCCAAGGACATGAACAGACACTTCTCAGAGGAGGATATACAATCAATCAACAAGTACATGAAAAAATGCTCACCATCTCTAGCAGTCAGAGTAATGCAAATCAAAACCACGCTAAGATACCATTTCACTCCAGTAAGATTGGCAGCCACTATGAAGTCAAACAACAACAAGTGCTGGCGAGGATGTGGAGAAAAGGGTACACTTGTACATTGCTGGTGGTACTGCAAATTGGTGAGGCCAATTTGGAAAGCAGTTTGGAGATTCCTAGGAAAGATGGGAATGGAACCACCATTTGACCCTGCTATTGCCCTTTTCGGACTATTCCCTGAAGACCTTAAAAGAGCATGGTACAGGGATACTGCCACATCGATGTTCATAGCAGCACAATTCACAATTGCTAGACTGTGGAACCAACCCAGATGCCCCTCAGTAGATGAATGGATAAAAAAAATGTGGCATCTATACACAATGGAGTACTATGCAGCAATAAAAATGACAAAATCATAGAATTTGCAGGGAAATGGATGGCACTAGAGCAGATTATGCTCAGTGAAGCTAGCCAATCCCTAAAAAACAAATGCCAAATGTCTTCTTTGATATAATGAGAGCAAATATGAACAGATCAGGGAGGAAGAGTAGGAAGAAAAGAGTAACATTAATCAGTGACATGAGATGGGAGGGAAAGGGAGAGATGAGGAAAATTGCATGGAAATGAAGGGAGACCCTCATTGCTATACAAAATTACATATAAGAGGTTGGGAAGGGAATGGGAAAATAAACAAGGAGAGAAATGAATTACAGTAGATGGGGTAGAGAGAGAAGAAGGGAGGGGAGGGGAGGGGGGATAGTAGGGGATAGGAAAGGTAGCAGAATACAACAATTACTAAAAGGGCAGTATGTAAAATTATGGATGTGTAACCGACGTGATTCTGCAATCTGCATTTGGGGTAAAACTGGGGGTTCATAACCCACTTCAATCTAATGTATGAAGTATGATATGTCAAGAGCTTTGTAAAGTTGTGAACAACCAATAAAAAAAAGAAATAATAAAAAAAAGAGGAACCACAAAAAAAAAGATATTTTACATTTCCAAGAACACCACTGAGTAAGTAATCTAGCAATATCTGTTAAAATAAAAATGTAGAAATTTATGAATCTATTCTGAAGAATTTTAAATGCACTAGAAAAGGATTTACAAGCAAGTATATTTGTTATGGTTTTGATTGTGATGAAGAGATTGGAAACAGTCTGAATGTCTGTCAATAGTTGAATAGTACATACAAAGAAAAACAATAAAGAAGATCAACACAATCAAGATTCCTTCTTTTAAAAGGTCAACAAAATTGTCGAAATCTTAGCTAGATTGACAAAAAGAAAAAGAAGATGCAAATTATTAAAATCAAGAATGAGAGAAGACATCACAATAATACATCTTGAAATGAAATAATTAGAAGAAAGTGAATACTTGGATGAAAACAAATGACACAACCCAGATAAAATATACAAATTCCTAGAAAGACACAAACTACCAAAACTGACTCAAGAAGAAATAGAAAATCCAAATAAACCTAGAAAGGAAAAAGCATTGAATTAGTAATTTAAAAATTACCCTCAAGGAAAAGCCCAGACCCAGATGTTTTCACTGCTGAATTTTATTAAATGTTGAAAGAATTAAAACCCAAACACGTCTAAAATATGGAACAAGGAACATTTCCTAACTCATTGTAAGAGGTTAGTATTACACTTATAACAAAACTAGGTGAAACAGAATGATGAATGAAAACTATAGACCAAAATTACTTACAGTATAGACACAGAAATCCTCCATAAATACTAGCCAACCAAATGAAAACAATACATTTAAAATGATTATACGCATAGTCAACTCTCCTAGAAATAGAAAGTTGATTTAACATATGAAAATCAAGTAATATATTACACCATGTTATTACATTATAGTTTGGAAGTCACAAGTTCAACTTAATAAATACAAAAAAAGCATTTTTAAAAAATTTAACATATTTCATAATAAAAATATTCAACAAAGTAGTAATAGAGAAGACTTTCTCAGCATGGAAAAAGACACCTATAGAAAATATACAGCTAACATTCTAAATAACACTATAAGACTGCATGTTTTACCCTGAAGATCAGCAACAAGACAAGGATGTTGGCTCTTGCCATTTCTATTTTACACTGTACTAAAGGTATTAGCCAAAGGAATTTATCAAAGGGGAAAATTCATCTCATTTGGAAAAGAAGTGGTGCACATGTCTATCTGCAGATAATATGATATTGTATATAGAAAATCCACAGGCATCTACAAGAAAACAAAATGAGTTCAGTAAGACTTCAGGATACAAGACCAATTAATGGCAATTATATTTATATATAGATGTTCCTTGATTTTTTATGGGTTTACATCCTGATAAACCCATTATAAGTTGAAAATATTTATAAGCCAAAAATGCAATGAATGGACTTAACCTACTGAACACCATAGTTTAGTTTGGCTGGCCTTAGTATGCTCAAAATGTACATTAACAGTTGGGCAAAAGCATGTAACACAAAGTCTATGTTATAATAAAATTTTTAATATCTTATATAATTTATTAAACACTATATTGAGAGTCAAAACCAAAAATTTTATTTGCTACAATATACACAGATGGGAATTCTGTTGACATGAAAAGAAAATGTAAATCATAATATCCAGAAAACACTGGCAACCCAGTACACCATAGAGTATACTTGTTTGGCTTTGTGATCTTTGGTTGATTGGGAGCTGGAGTATACTGCCAATGCCCAGAGTCACAAGGGAGTATCTTACCATACACCACTAGCTCAGAAAAGATCAAAATTCACACTGCAATTCCTACTGAATGTGTATTGCTTGCACATTATCATAAAACCAAAGAGAAAAATTTTAAGAAGAACCATTGTAAATAAGGCATCATCTATCTCTACTAGCAATGAACAACTGGAAAATGAAATTAGGAAAATTCTATTCTTTATAGCATCCAAAATAAAATATCTAGGAATACATTTAACAAAACAAGTGACACATGTACAGTGACCACTAAAAAATTGTGTAGAAGCAATTAAAGACATAGATAAATGGAAAGACATCCACGTTCAAAGACCAGAAAGTTATTTTTTTTGAGGGGTGGGGTACCAGGCATTGAAATAAGAGGCACTTGACCACTGAGCCAAATCTTTAGTCCTATTTTGTATTTTATTTAGAGACAGGGTCTCACTGAGTGGCTTAGCACCTCACTTTTGCTGTGGCTGGCTTTGAACTCGAGATCCTCCTGCCTTAGCCTCCAGAGCCACTGGGATTACAAGCATGTGCCACTGAGCCCGGCCGAAAGTTAATATTGTTAGTTTAGCAATACTTTAATTAAAACCTCAGTTGCCTTTCTGTAGAAATTGGCAAGATGATCCTTAACTTCATATGGAAATGCGAGAATAGTCAAAACAATCTTGGAAAAAAACAAAGAGGATTCACAACTTCAAATTTTACAAAAGTATAATAACCAAAACAGTGTGGTATTTGCATGAAGACATACCCAAAGGTCAAAAGAATAGAATTGAGAATTCAAAAGTAAATCTTTGCATTTATGGCACATTAGATTCAGTAATGCTGCCAAAACAATTCAATGGGGAATAATAATCGTTTCAACAATGGTTCTGAGATGATATATGAAGAACTTTCACAACTGAACATTATCTACAAGCAAAAGAATAAAATTGGACACTATCTCACACCATATACAAAATTTGACTCAAAACAGGTAATTAATCTAAATATAAGAGCTAAAGCTATAAAACTCATATGAGAAAGTCGTGACTTTAGGCAATGATTTCTTAGGTCTGATATCCAAAGCAAAAGTGGTAAGAGAAAAAATAAACAAATTGGTCTTCATAAATTTTTTAAAATTTTTAGTGTAAAGGACACAATCAAGAAAGTGAAAAGACAACACAAAGAAGATTTAAAAATATTTGCAAACCATATATATGATAAGAAACTTATATTCAGAATACATAAAGGATTCATAACAATGATTAACAGCCAATCCAAGAAAAAGATGAGTGAACAATGTCAATAGATAGTTTTCCAAAGAAAATATATGAATGGCCAATAATGACATGATATGGTGCTCAACACCATTAGTCATTGGAGGAATGCAAATCAAAACCACAATGAGATATTGCTTCATACCCACCATGAAGTCTCAAGAAGAAAAGAAATCAATGCAAGAACAAGTATTGGTGAGAATATGGAGAAATTAGAATTCTCACACATTGCTGGCAGGATTATAAAATTTTTCATTCACAAAGGAAAATGTTTGGGTAGTTCCTCAAAATTTTAAACATTGAACTACCATACGGTTCAGCAATTCCATGCCTAGGTATATATGAAAAAGAATTTGAAAACATGTTCTTACGGTTTAGATATGGTGTCCCCTAAAAGCTCACCTGAGAGACAATGCAAGAAGGTTTGGAGGAGAAATAATTGGGTTATATGCTTAGCCTAATCAGTGGGTTAATCCCTGATGAGATTAACTGAAGTGGTAAGGTGTGGCTGGAGGAGGTGGGAATTGGGGCATGGCTTTGGTGTATATATTTTGTATCTACAGAGTGGACTCCTTCTGCTTCTGGATCACCATGCTGATGTGAGCTGTTTTCCTCAACTACACACTCCACCATGGTGTTTAGTCTCATCTCAAATCCAGAGGAGTGGAATCAGTTTTCTCTGGACTAACACCTCTGAAAACATGAGCCCTCAAATAAACTCTTCCTCCTCTAAAATTGTGCTGGTTGGGTCCTTTAGTCACAGCAGTGAAAAAGCTGACAAAACACATGTCAAAAACGAAAACAAACTTGTACCTAAATGTTCATAGTAATATTTTTCATTATAGCCTCAAAGTAGAAACAACCTAAAAAGACCCATCAACTGATGAATGGAGGGACAAAATGTTTTATATTTTATATTCATACCATGAGATATTATTCATCCCCAATAAAGAAAAAAGTACTGATACATGCTATGAAACAGAGGAAACTTGAAATCATTATGATAAATGAATAAAGCCAGACATCCGAAGATATGCATTGTATGACTCCACTTACACTAAATGTCTACGACATTTAACCTATACAAACAGAAATCTATATAAACTGAAAGCAATTTAGTGGTCACCAGGGGCTGAAGAGAAATGAAGAGTGCCTGCTAGTAGGTATGGGCTTTGTTTTTTGGGTGGGAGAGATGTCCTTAAATTGCACTGTGGTGATGGTTGCACAACACTGTGAATATAATAAAAGCCACCATACATTTTAAAATGCTCAAATGTAGGGGCTGGGGATGTGGCTCAAGCGCGCTCACCTGGCATGCGCAGGGCACTGGGTTCGATCCTAAGCACCACATAAAAATAAAATAAAGATGTTGTGTCCACCGAAAACCAAAAAATAAATATTAAAAAATTCTCTCTCTCTCTCTCTCTCTCTCTCTCTCTCTCTCTCTCTCTCTTTAAAAAAATGCTCAATTGTATAGTATATGAATTGCAGATCAATAAAGCTGTTATTTAAAAAAAAGGTTTTTCCATGTTAAAAAAAAATATGGAAAGGCCAGAAAATAGTAGACTAAACTGTGATAAAGAGAGTGAAGTTTATCTTTATCTACAAGCCTAAAGAAAGGTTATATTGTGGTCAGAAATAGTTTTAAACAGTAATGTGCACTTTGTCTCACTTTTGTAAAGTACTAAAGAAAAATCTGCATGTGTGTATATTTGCCTGTATGTGACTCTGTGAGTGGTAAAGACTGAATAAACAGGGCAGTGGGGGAGGTTATTAGCTTTATGCATCTTTTCATTGCTCTTCTTTATACAACTAAACATTGTTTTGCTCACTAAAACTAGTTATTTTATCATTTAAAGTATCTTATACAGACAAATTGATAGGGAGAAGGCAGCATGTTAAGAAAAGCCACCTACTGTCCCCACAAGCAAGGTCAGTCCTGCTCATCCTGGTGCCAGAGGCAGGAGAGGGAGAGGCAGCCAAGGAGAGGGTGCTGATTCCTACCTCCCAAGTACTCAGACTGTAGAGAATTCCTTGACTGTCCATTCTCTCTGTTAATTTAGCCTTGCATGTGCTATGGGCATTTCATTGGCATAAGGAAGGACAATATATTCCCCAGAGTGGAATTTAATGATCCAAATTTTTTTAGCTTAAAGGGAAATCCACATCAGACCCCAGCTAGCTTCTAGATCTTTGCCTTTTTCCAGTTTGAGTACACCTAGCAAGTAAAACATATGGCTGGAATAACTGGAGTGTCACATAATACAAGATTATTACTGCTACTACATCAATTTAAGCATTAATCACTTAATAAGGGTAATTAAATTAAGTTTTAACACACAAATCATGGCACAAAATAAAAACAACTAGCATTTATTCTATATTCTTGTTAGGAAGGGCAGTACTCTCCACTTAGAGCAATTCTGACAATCATTTTCATAAATAGACATTTATCAATTTTTCATGGGAAATCTCCCCTTCTGCTTAACCACACTATCTACAGCTGCCTACATATTAGATGCCAATGTTTACAGCACATTAACATTTTCTACAATGCAAACATAAAGCATCTTTTATACCAAATGTCAAATGAGTTGTCATCAATGTTTTCATAACCAAACTCCCACGGGAAAGGGGGCCTGCTGTGACTGAGCTGTTATCTATGATACTTGCCTGGGACAGAAATATGACATTCTTGATTTTTCATTTCCTGTATAATTACTCCTCACTTTAATTATATCATTATAGATATAGCATATCCTTAAACATTATATCTTGTGAGTAAAGAACTCTGGTACTGAATGCAAATGAAATGATGGTGAGGGTGGCACAGAGATGCAGTTATTAAAAACTGGTTAAACAAGGATCCTCCTCTCTCATTTCACATTGGCTAAAGAAGCAATCAGAGACTGTTGCTGACAGACACAGATGATAGGATTTTTAAAAACACCAATAAAAAGGCATTGGAATAAAAATTTGCTGTAAATCTTCCCTGGATCAGTCTGTGCTTACAAATTAAAAATCCATGACTAACTCTTTTTTTAAATAATTTTATTTTTTTTTATTGGTTGTTCATAACATTACAAAGCTCTTGACATATCATATTCCATACATTAGATTGAAGTGACTCTTTTCATGGTCTTTCCTCTTTGCTTAGTCATAAGTCTTTCCAGGATACAGACTGGATATGGGTGGTTGCCTAGGTGTGGTAGAATCTTATTAAATTGTAGTTTGCATTGTTAGGCTAGTTTTTGTGTAAAGGTTTTGTTATGTTTGGTTTTGTGTTTGTTTTATGTTTGGTTTGGTTTGATTGTCTTACTGATATTATATTTCAAGAGCTGTGTTATTTCTTTTGTGCAATTTTTGCCTTGGGAAAACTAACAGAATAAAGATTATATATGGAGCCAATGGGAGACTTCCTTGATCAAAATCTATTCTTTAGATGAATGCTTATTATTACTGTCATGTCCTAAATTCACCTGTTTGAATAAAGAAAACATTTAAGACAATTAATTTATGGTATGTTTACAGGAAGTGACATTTTAATTTATACTTTTATGCCTCTATTTCTGTAGACACCACAGCCTGCACAGTTTCAGAAAAATAAATATTTTTTTAAAAAAGTTTTTTAGTTGTTGATGGACCTTTATTTTATTCATTTATTTATATGCAGCGCTGAGAATTGAATCCAGTGTCTCACACATATGAGGCAAGTGCTCTACCACTGAGCCACAACCCAGTACCAAAATAAAGATTTTTAACATAATGCAACCAGGAAAAGTGAGAAGGCCAAATGCTGACTAATTGGCTAAAATTCATTGCATTCACTTCTTAGCTGAGGTCCTCTTTGTGAATAATGTTGTTGCTGACAGTTTCATGATTATAATGTGTAGCCAGCTCCCCTGCAGTGGTGTTGCCTGAGTGTGGCATTCCACAGAGGCACTCCTAATACACCCTAAGGGAGAGCTATGCTATAGAAAGATGCCCTTCCAGCAAGTGAGTACGCTTTGGAGAGTTTCCTAAAAGAGGCCTTTCCAAATCCATAACATCTGTGGTCAAATTAGGACAGTCTTTGCAAACTCCTTTTGGGAGAACATCCTTTTGGGAGACGAGCCAAGTTAAATCCTATCGTCCAAACTATAAACCTGAAGAGATCTTAGAAATCATCTAACTCAATCACTTCCTTTACAGATGAGATAACCAAAGTCCATAGAAGTTCAGTGGCTCATTGTGATCACACAGGGCAAAAACCAGACAAAACTCCAGGTCTTTCTGATCAGGAAAAAAAAAAAATCATTAAAGTGAGAGTCTCACTTGTAAATGAAGAACATTTTTTTAAATTCTTGACTTAAGCAGTTTTATAAATCATATTTAGAGAAAAAATAACCTATGAAAAGGTGAATCATAAAGAATTATTGAAAAAAATAATTTAAGATACAATAGATGGTTTGATGCAGGGTAAAATATAAGAAATTTTCAAACAATATAAATATTTCATAATGTAATAAATTTATTATCTTAATAGAAATAAATAAAATATATTATTAGGTTTAAGTAATTCAATAACTTTTATGAATAGGGAAATTTTTGTTAAAAAATATTTAGAAACCTTTGCAGGCAGTTCAAAGGCATCCTAGAACATGGGTTTAGAAGGATTTGGTCTCCCAGGGGGCACTTTGAAAAGAAGATCTCGAAGAAATTTCAGTCAGTTCATCAAGTAGCATAACCAGATGGTGACTAATAAAACCATTTATCTAGTCCATCATTATGTTTAATTTTTGAACTTTGAAAAAAGAGACATGACAAAGATCAGAGAGTGTTTGAAATATTTTACTTCTTCAGTACCAATATGCTTAATTGTTTCTCCCTAATTGGAGCTCAAATTCAAGGAGTTATTTGAAGATTATTCAGCTTCTAAATTATATAGAACGTTTGTTCCTCAGAAGTTGGAACCATTTTCTAACTTTCCACATTATTCTTTTAAATTAGGTAGAAGAGATAAGATTGCCCATCTAAACCAAAGAGATGTCTATCATTGTAGGCAATGATGTCAAAAGGCTGAAAAGGGATAAAGTAGACTCTGAGAAGAGATCTTCCTACTGGCTCCTTTGAAGACTGGATTAGGAAAAACTTCACTGTAGATTAGGAAAAACTTCCCATCAGCCAATTCTTCACAATCCTGGTGCTGCTCAGGGCTCATACTACCTTGTGAGTTAACTGTCAGTCCACAAAAGCACAGGCTGTTAGGCTTCAGCAGGACATTTAAACCATAACAGATTAATAATTGGATCACATAGTTGCCCTATCAAAAGAATGCTTTCTTGGGATTCCAGTGAGAGACTCCACAAGTGACAAAGTCAATCCTGACAGCATGTAAGAAAAGTGCCAGTAATTACTGTGAAGGTGAGAGCTTAACTCTGAAAGGCTCTAGTGACCAATATGATACAAAATACATTTGATAACAATTTCCTTTCCCCATATGTTAATCCATCAAAAGACTCATCTGCAGGTTGTAAACAGCTGCTGTCCTTGGCCATTCCAGATCTCATTGGCATGCCTAAGTGAGGCCCCTCCCTTTGGACCTGCTCTACCCAAAAGACAGTGCCTGACAAAGGACCAGCCACGGCCTTATGTCATAGACTGCCAGGTACTTTGGAATATGACGCCTGGAATAAGCAAACTTCAGAAGCCATATAGAGACAACAGAGGAGCTAGGATTAGACAATAAAAATTCTAAGAATCTCACACAGCTGGGAGGGAAGCAAGGACAGAAGAGGTGAGGAGAAAGGGACTGAGTCTGAAATATAGCAGGTAGAGTTGCCCCAGATTAGGAACCGGTAACCTCACAGGAGGTGGGAACGTAGGAGAGAGCAATGGGAAGAGACTGTGTTCTGGGGAAGAACCACCTAGCTTTCCATCTGTTCACATTCCTCCCAGTCCTGAATAATGCCAGTTCAAGAGTTTTTGTGAAAGTGCATGTTTTAAAAGTCCTGATAAATGCATGAAAAGGAAAATTTGTCTTATCTTTTTAAAACTTATGTTCTTAATTCGGTCATCCACCACCATATTTTTAGTATTTCCTTCAGGCTGAGTTTGTACTGAAGGTGTAGAAGCAGCCAAAGTACTTCTTGTTCTAGAATATACAGCCATGTGCAAGGGGTGGGACCAGCCAAGGCTCTGGGCGCAGGAGTGCTAACCAGGCTGCCTTTATTCTTTCCTACCTGCTCTCTGTCATTCTTCCTGTAAGAATTCTCCTAATAAGGAATGACCACCAGACACTTCTGTCACCAGAGGGAAATGGGGATCGGGGAGGCATGTTGTGGTACAACCTTTTGAATTTAGATACAATGCTGGTTCTGGCCTATATTCCCCTATACACAATACCAAAACTTAAAAAGACATCTTAACCCAATTTAGCAGCAAAACCCAACCCATGAGAAAGAAGAGACCAATCTCCCATGCAGAATTCCAAAGTGCAGAATTCCTCTGCCTAGGAGGTTAGAGCATAAGGCCCAATGCTCAAGTGTGGGTGGGCATAAAAGGTATATTAGAAGGGGAAAGGAAATAAGTTCATAGTAGGGAAAATGGATAAACACCACCTCAGCCACATGGTCAATGTTATCAACAGTGATATTCTGTTGAAAGGACATTCTGTTAATATGTGTTAATATGTGTTCTTTTAATAGGTATGCCCCTGTTGTCTACCCAAAAAAGTTATAGCCCCATAGACTTATGGCATAGACTGCCAGGTACTTTGGAATATGACCCCTGTAATTAGCATAAGGCCCAATGCTCAAGTGTTGGTGGGGCATAATGACTTTCTTCTGAAAGAAAGAAGCCATTTCTGTGAGATTGAAATACCAGACAATCCCAACCAAGAGGAATTCTTTAAAATATTTGGACAGTATTCCTCAAACTGTCAAGGTCCAGCAAAAACAACAAATGACTGAGAAACCATCACAGCCAACAAGGCCCTAGGAGAGGTGACAGTAAAAAGTAACAGGGTGTCCTGAATGGGATCCTAGAATAGGAAAAAGGACACTAAGTAAAAATTAAGGAAATTTGAAAACTGTATAGACTTCAGTTAATATATCAGTATTGGTTCATTAATTGTGACAAATTTACCATATTAATATAAGACATTAATAAGGAAAACTGTGAACAGGACTTGTGGAAATTCTCTATATCCTATTTATGTAATTTTTCTGTAAATCTAAAACTATTCTAAAATTTTAAAAACTATTTTAAAAAACTAATCAGAATTGACATGAAGATATTTATAATCTTTACTTGTCATGTGTATTCATTTAATAGATTTTAATGTGGAACTGATGTATTTGAGAAAGGTAAATAATAATATATTGAAGCCCTGCTTCGAATATTTCAGGTGTAATGCAAGATGTGGTTAATGCATATTTTTAGAAACACTCATTCTCTAAAATATTCTGAAATTTGAAAACATCAGACTCTAAAAGTTTCAGTTAAGGGACTATATACCTGAAATGTCATTAGTGCTAGCAATATAATTAATAAAGCATTTCAGTTTTATAGTGACTTTAATAGATATTTTCAGTTTGGCTAGAGATTGTAGGCAAAATTGATAGTGGTGAGTATTGATCACTCTGATGGGTATAATTGTTTCTATAACAATCTAATTAGGTCCTTAAAATCTGTAAGATAAGAATTCTTATAAACATTTTCTAAAGAAAAAAAAATGAACTTGAGAAAATCCAAGCTACTTGCAAGCAGTGTTACCCAGAGTCAGTTGAGAGGGACCCACCTCTGGTCATTTTTGAACCCAAATGGAGTTTACACAGTCCAAGGCTTCACCCTTTCTGTCTCTCTCAACCCACGTCAGGCCCCATACTAGACCATAAGAGTGGACAGCCCAGCTGGCCTCTCCCAGGCCCAGAAAACTGGAAGCATCCTTCCAGGGACTGCTTGGGCAGGGAGTTTGAGAGTCCTAAAAGCATAAGGGAAGAGGTTTCAGGTAAGCATTTTTCCTGATCCCTAGGACATTCTTCTCTGTGAGAAGGGTTATTTTATACCTCTCTGAGGGTCCAAGGGTGCCCCTTCAAAGCAGAAATTCAGGGTAGAATTTTAAGGCTGGAATTCTAGCAAAGGTCTGCTTGACCCAAATACTTATGTTCTTTCTACTGTGATGTACCACCAAGGAAAACATAAATTTGAAGACCACAATACCAACTTGGAGACTGAGAAGTGAAATTTTTGACAAACATTTTACTTGCTATTTGTAAATTAATAAATATCAAAGAGCATACATTAAAAGTGTGATATATATGATGCTGGCAAGGCCAGCTAGTTACAAAGCACTCTAATTGAAAATTCTTTTAAAATTTTGAAATTCTTAGATTGGCTCCTCTCCAAAAAGTGCATGTTCTAAAGGCAAATTAGTGCTCTCCACCAAAGGGAAAAGAGGAAAGACTGCCAAAAATTCTTCCTCTGATATAAAGTCCCTTCTCTATTTTCAAAATATTCTTTAAAAGGAAAGTAGTTGAATTTTTACACTGTACTTGCCAGTTGCTCTGTTGAGCATATGTTATTGGGAAAGCAAATAGTTAAAAACTAGAGCCATGGGTTGTGGGGGGGGGCACATTTATAGCGCAGTGGTAGAGTGCTTGCCTAGTACCTGTGAGGAACTGGATTTGATCCTCAACACAATATAAAAATTAAAAAACAAATAAATGTGTCCACCTACAACTAAAAAAAAAATGTTAAAAAAAAAGCTAGAGACAAGATATCTCTAGTAAGTGAGACAGCACTGTCTTTTCCTGGTACTCCTAGGAAGCGTATTTTCTCTCTCTTTACCTCTTTGGGGTGGTTCTGCATATGTGACTACCAGATGTGTGGTTCTTTCTCTCAATCAGAGAGAGTTTCTTGAAAGTATGGACTGACAGTTGGTCAGTCTCTCCTGGAAGCCCCCACAGGCCTTGGGGCATTGCTCCCTGCCCCAGGGTACTCCATCCCCTGGTAGAGACTGAGTGCCAACTGGAACCCATCAGGACTTGGAAAGTGCCACCTGCACAGATGCAGACTGAGGTAACTGTCTACCCAGGATATAAGCTTTAAATGGATGAGTCCATATTCCAGCAGAACTTTTCTCCCAGGAATTTACCAGACCACTAATTCTTTTGCTCTTTTGATTTCCTTTTTCGTTGTGTTGATGCAAGGAGTTACACCTGCCTCTCTTACCATGGATTATTTTGAATGGCATGTCTCCAGTAAGTAGTCTTCTCTGAGCCAAACACACAAACAGGACCCTAAAACACATGAAGAAGTCATCCCTCCCTCCCTCCTGAGAGCTCTGTTTTTCTTTACCTGTTGTTCTCACCCTTTATAAAAGGTAGTCAGCCCCTTAGGAGAGGCTGCAAGGGTCATAGCAATATCCAAAAAAAGAATATCATCTGGGACCATCAGGAGCTTGGGGCTGACAGCAGAAGCTTCCTTGTTCTATATAGCCTTTAGATGTTATCTTTTATCAAAATGCTCCTTTACTACAAAGATAATTAATTAAATCTTATGCTTCAGTGAAGGAGGTATTTAACCTGTTTATAAAACACAGCATTTAACTCAGTGCCCTATAAAAAGATCGAAAACATCCTTGGCTGAAGCTAACCAAATAGTTATTGGATATACTTCTTCAAATACTTCCTCATAAACAATCCCTCTGCCTGTGTCCTAGAGATGCCCCTTTTCCCGTATCTCACCAAACACTTAGTAGCACAGATGAATCCTGCTCCTTTCATTGGTCAAATATTATTTCCCTGTCACCCTGTCTGAATAAGCTCCCCACCACTACCATCCCCCTCCACCATTCTTTAAGAATACAGTTTTATAATTCTATATGTGACTTATTTTTTATTGGTTTTATTTTTATTGCTTTTATTTTTTATTGGTTTTATTTTTTAAATACACGACAATGGAATATGTGATTTATTGATCATATTATGGTAGCAAAGGAACCAGGGTTAGTGTGGCACAAGCAGAAAGCAATGTGTCCTCTATGACCTCTGCCCCCATTGAATCTGCTACTTTTGTGTCCTCTTCCATCTCCAGATAAAGTCTCCAACCAGTCCCCCAGCTGTCCCAGTAACTTCCAGGTCATGAACACTGGTCCTTTTCCGTTGAGGAAGGCTGGAAGCTCATTGGAAAGGCACTCGGTCAGCTTTCTCCTCCCATCTGTCTAGCCATGGATGCAAGTCCCTTCAGCAAGCACTTAGTACAGAGGGAAGATAGGTCTAACTTGTTGCAAACAGCTGTAATCTGGGGTGGATGCCTCTGCACCTGGCAGGAACAAATGAGCCTCCCAAGCCTGTTCATCCTGGGCTTTATAGAGCCACCATCACCATCATGGCAGATGCCTTATCTATAGCTGCCTTGCCAGGCCATGGTCTTTCTTCTGGTCATCCCTTAAAAATTTTCCCACCTTTCCACTTACCATTCCATTCCAGGGGCAATCCTCTTCCAGAGTCACCTCACTCCTCCCACATTCCTCCTCAACTAGTTGCTTCCAAGTTGACCCTGTCTCCCCCCTCTTTAAGTCAATTCTTGCCCAATCAACTTTGAAGGTTCTGGGCATTCTCAATGCAGTACCTCTTCTCTCTGAGCCCTTGCCTCTGCCTTGGATGTGTGGTCTATTGGTCCCTAGCCCCCCAAACCTCATGAAACACAGGACAGTTCTCTCTCTGTGTGGTTGCCTACAAGCCTCCTTGCTACTAGATTAGAGGGAAGGGGACTCACAGCCCCTCACTATGAGGAACCACACAGCACAGTGACAACTCTCAAGAAATCCTCCTTACCAATGCTTGAAACTCTGAGAAGACTAAGCCTTCTCTTTAATGCCCTCAAGGTAGGTGATGGGTTCAGACTGGCAGAACTAGTTCTGAGGTACCCTTTCTGCAAGTCCTGCAGAGGCAGTCAATTGGCACCTCAATTTAGAAAGCCAAAGAACTCGACACCTACTGCTTTTGTTCTTTGGTGCCTCAGCCGAAACTGAGACAGAAAGATCCTGTTACACTTGTTTGTGGTCAGTCTCCCCTATTAAACCATAAACCCGAGGAGGTAGGGCCCTTGGCTCTTTTATTCACCAATGTATTAGCAGAGCCTAGCAAAATGCTCTACATAGGATCCCAGTGGGTGCTTATATTTCTTGAAATACATAATAGAATGAAGATGGTAATCACACCACCGTTTTACTGAAGGAACAAATGAGGAGATTTTCATATTTATGAATAAAATATCTAATATTGAAAAAATATACTTTGTGATTTCCTCTCTTTTAAAGAACCTTCTGAAAGATCTGAGTCTAAATCTTAGAGCTAAAGTTTTCATTTAAAGCCCCAAAATGCCTGGGGCACAGACAGCAAATGCTTACACAAGAGTTAACAGATTGGATGCTGGCTGATGATGCTAATATCAATTCTTTGTCTAGACATGCAATGCTGGTTCTGCTGACACATTCTCTTAGAGAATTTTTGCAGGATGTGAAACTGGCCTCTGGGTCAGTGTTATTCAGAAATAAACCTGGGCCTCTGCAGAGAAAATCCTTCAAAGGGAGTCCGACTCCCAGACTTTGCCCTTGGTGAATCTCATCGGGCTTCCTTCCACAAGGGCAGACTTGGAGAAACAGGGAGGCATCATCATATGCCAATGAGGTTGATGCCATGTTCTTCTAATTTGGCAAGAGTGGGAAGAGAGAAATGAGCTGAAAAAGCAAATTCCCCAGATTCATTCCAGGACAAACTGACCAAGTGCATGAGAATGGGCTAGATACAAGAACTGCTAACAAAATAGCCTAGCAAACATCCTCCCCATGCAAAAATTTCTTCTGTCCATCAATAAAGCACTGTATGCGTAGGAGGAGATGGGTTAGAGTTCAGCCTCCAACTCTGGGAAGAGTGGGAAGCAGGGTCATGGAGAGAGTCTTGCCCTACAAGTTTGTGCCTGCTGTATACACCCTAGCCTTCTTGTAGAGAAACCTCATTCCCCAATTTGTCTCTGTGATCCTCAGCAAAGCTGACGACAGAGAGAAGATTCCATATGCTATGTCAGAGACACAAAAACCATCTCTCATAATAATTGCCACTTAGAAATAAATCTTCAAAAACATGAAAATTTGAGTTGGGTGTAAATTCATCTAAAAGGATCCTTCCAGACATAAAGTTTGGAAATTTTGCAATAGAAATTTGGACCTTAGGGAATGTCTACTCTGGTTCCTCACACTGTACAAGGAGACACTGAGGTTCTTGAGAGGTTACAAGACATGTCTCAGTGGAGTCTGCTTCTTCCAAGTCTAGTCTCTTGCTCTTTACTACATTATGCAGTCTTCTGTGTATATTCAAGCATTTCTTCACCCAGTCTGGGAAGGGCATTGCAGCCACAATGTCAAAATGGATCAGATAACTTGATTTAAGTACTCTCCAGTTTTAATAACTGCATATCATTCTATTGTTCTAGCAAATATTAAACTAAGAACGTTCCTGCCTCCAGAAATTTAACTCCGGAGTTACACAAGATGCTTTGGTCTAGGCATATAAACTGAAGTTTAATCCTAACTCTGCCCCTGACTCACCAGGACGCGCTGGGCTAGTCATAAAATTATCTCAGTTTCTTCATCTGTTTAGTGGGAAGAGTAATGCTGATCTGTCACTTACTTATTCATTTAAAGAAGCTTCCTGTAACTACTAAATATTTGAAGGATAAATCCTATGAATATTCTAAGTGTAAACTGAGACCATGTAACTCAAGCAGCAAAACATAACTCAGAAGCTTTCTAATAATTGTGATAAGCAGTATATTAATTTAGCAAAGTCAGGTGACTGCTTGAGCATGTTTTTACAGAAAACTTCTCATCATCATATTGTTTCAACATATCAGAGGTGTTGATTAAACCTGCAGAATTCAAGAATAAAACTGAAGTGGAAATTTGACTCAAAGCTGATGCAACTGGGTGTATACCATGTTCTGAGGATTTTACCTGCCAAATAATGGCTTCTCATGAGCAGATGAAAACCAAGCACTGATTTTCCATGACCAAAGAATCTCTATTGGCCTGGAATCCTGCTCAGTGGTATCGATTTTAATGAAGGCAGGCAACAGCAGTAAGAAGGAATCCAATGAATTAAACCAAGTCATGTTTTGTTCCTCACTGACAACTTTTGTGCTGCATATTCTAATACTGAGCCAACAGTGCAATGTATGTGCATGGGATGAAAATGAATTTCGTTCTTTTGTTTTCAAAAACATCCACAAGATGGTTTTAAAGTCCTAATAATGCCCTGTCGCCCATTGTCACAGGCTGTCTAGACTCTGGCAGTCTAAGTAATTACTTCAACAATTACCTTCAACAATTACATTATGTGGCTGGCAAAATCAGCAAAGAATAAGAGATGGTGTATTATTAACCACTCTTTTACAGAGCAACTACTATAACCTGGTAACAAGGGCTTGCCAAATTATTTGTATCACAGGAAAAACATGGCAAATTTGCCACAGTGATGTCATTAGACACTCGGTCTAATGAAAATAGGAATAAAACCATAAATTACTCATAGAAGATAATATATTTAAAGTAATAATAATATTGGAATAATCATAAGCACAGGTGTACATATAGTTCTGAGGGCTTATGAAATACATTCCACTTCCAGCTATGCCTAATCACAAAACATATGGCACTAACATTAGATGGGTGTTATGGTAGACAAAGCTAAGGCTTCTAACTACCCATTTGTTTTTCTGCATTTCCCAGCATCCTTTGTACTATGATTGGAGTCATGTGGCTGGTCCTAACAGACTCTGAGTCAAGGTAACATGTGTCACTTCCAGGCTGAGGCAGTTAAGACCTGGTATGTCTTTCTCATTTCTCGCTTCTCTTTTTTTCTCCTGCCTCAGCAACAGTGAAGGCTGTACGTTCCAGATGAAGTGGTGCCACAGAGAGGAAAGCTACCAACTCCCTTGAACTTCACATAAGTGAGGAGAAATCTTTGTTATATTAAGCTAAAGATATCTCAGGGGTTGGTGTTGCAGTATAGGATGAATTACCCTGACAAATATAAGGGCCCTATGTTAATGTGTTTGTTGTAGCTTGAAACTTAAACTACTAATACTAGGCTTTTAAAAATACCATTGAAGAGGGTTGGGGATATAGCTCAGTGGGTAGAGTGCTTGCTTACCATGCACAAGGCCTTGGGTTCAATCCCCAGCTCCACCAAAATAAATAAATACCACAGAAGAAAAAAATATATTTCCCCCCTTTTCCTCATTTTCCCCCTTTACTGTTTCTAGTCCTGCACTGTCTAAAAGTAGTGATTGTTAAAGTGTGGTTCCTAAGAACAGGAGCATCAGCATCATCTTTAGATTTGATAGAAACGTAAACTCCCAGGCCTTACCTGATGCCTACTGAGTCAGAAGACCTGAAAGCAAGTCGCAGAAATTTATATTTTAGTAAGTCCTCCTGATAATTCTGGTGAAGACTCGAGTTTGAGAATCACCGGATGAAGGTGACCACCTATATGTGATCATCATGAAGCATATTCCCTGTTTTATATCATAGGCACTCAAGAGAGACCTTCTTGTGTAAATTTCTGTTCTTTTCGTGCCCCTTGCTTTTTTCAAACATTAGCTTTGATACTGATTGGTTACACCTAGCTTTATTATAGTATATTTTAAAAAGACACAAATTCTGTCACGGTCCCAACTTGAGAAGTGGAGTCTATTGCTCCACTCCCTGAAATATAAGTCATCCCTATAACTTCTTGGACCTATAAAATATGGCAGAAGGGAAGTGGCGCCAATTCTAAGCCTAGTCTTTAAAAAGGCTGGAAGCTTCTATATCCTGCTTTTTGAAATCCAGCCACCTTGACATGAGGAAGCCTAAGCAGCCATAGGAGGAACATAGGAAACTGAGGGAACCCAGTTGATAGCCCTAGCTAAGCCACCAGCTGACAGCAGCATCAACTGTCCACTAAGTGTGCCATCTTGGTCACTCTCGCCTATATGAACTCCAAGGTAGCTGTGGCCACAGATGACTACATGTGGAGCAGAGTCACCCAGCTGAACACAGTCCAGAGGATTAGAAGATGGTTTTAACCCACCAAGTTCGAGATATAAAAGAAAGATATACAGTAATAAAAAATCAAAACATATCACTTTCATTGTTTTTGAAAAGTACTATCAAAGTCAAATTTTAATAGGTTCTATTTATTCAAAACTCCTCTTTAGCTCAAACTGACTCCTCTGGCATCTTAAGATGGCATATTCCTAATATTTTCCTCCTTTGACCTAGAGACACCAATAACCATAAGTTTCTTCTCCACCCTGAACTCTGGGAATTTGTAATAATTTCCCTACTAACTACTCTTTTGGTTTCAAATGAACACCCAAGTCCTTTGTCTCTCACAACCATACTGTAAAAAAAAAAATAATAAATTGAAGTAAGAAGCACATAATCTCATCACATGATTTAAATAGAGTTAAGTTGGGAGAGGAGTCAGACTTTTCAACCTAAATAAAAATTTTTCTCTCCATATCTTTCCCTGATGGCAGTAACCAAACAAGATTAGGAACATGGCTATTAAAAATCCAAAAGAATTGAATCAGCATACTATAGCAATGCCTGCATTCCAATGTTTACAGCAGTGTAATTCATAAAGTCCAAGTTATGGACCAGTCTAGGTGTCCATCAACAGATGAGTGGATGAACAAACTTAGGTACATATATACAATGGAGTTCTACTTATCCATAAAGAAGAATAAAATTGTCAAATGGATAAAAATGAAGCATATCATGTTTACTGAAATAAGCCAGACTTGGAAAGTTAAGATTTAAATGTTTTCTCTCATATGCAGAAGCTAGAGATAAATTCAAAAGGGAAGGGGAATATCATGAAAACATGAAGGAGAATAGTAGATTAGAGGAAGGAAATCAGGGGAGAGAAGGAGGGGAGAGAAAATGGAAGAACTGCAGAATGCAATCAACCTAATTATGCTATGTGCATGTATAAATATATCACAAAAATTCCACTTTTATGTATAATTATTATGTACCAATTATAAATAAATAAATAGATGGAATACCAATACAGTAGAGGAAGAGGATCAGGGGGAGAGAGGACAGGAGGGAAAGGGGAGTACTGTGCACTAAAATGGAACAAACCATGCCATGTGCATGTATGAATATGTCACAATGTATCCCACTATTATGTATAATTATAATGCACTAATAAAGACATAATAAAAAAGAAAATGTAAAACTATAAAGGCATTATCCTAGTTTTTAATTTCTTTTTTGAGAAATAGACACTTGTGAAATAAAGATAAGCTCATAGTAAGTGGCAATATCTAATAACTGATGACAGGGCCTGCAGCTTTTCACTCCCTGAGGCAAGGCAGGCCTTCAAGGAGAAGAAACACACTTCAGTTGCTTAAAGACCCTAAAAGAGGAAGGCCTCATCCTCCTTTCTGGAGTCCTTCATATCATTAAAAAAGTGGAGTCGGGCTGGGGATGTGGCTCAAGCGGTAGCTCGCTCTCCTGGCATGCGTGCGGCCCGGGTTTGATCCTCAGCACCACATACAAACAAAGATGTTGTGATCGCCGAGAACTAAAAAAAAAAAAAAAATTAAAATTCTCTCTCTCTCCCTCTCTCTCTCTCACTCTCTCTTTAAAAAAATAAAAATAAAAAAGTGGAGTCAGTAGACCAATCATAATAAGAGGGGTCACCTGGTGTTAAGGAAAAGTCAATTTCATATGTACAGAACCCCTCTCAACCTGAATTTTTAATATCTAAAAATTCTTGAGGATAATTTTCAAATATTAAAATTTCCACCAAAAGGGATGAATTTTTATTTAGGTCAACAGCTTTCTGCTCACAGGTATGGTTGATGTTTGTTGACCATTGAGACACCTCATATGTTTTATTAGCTCAATTTCTTTTCATTATTGAATTTAATATACTCACTGAATATAAGTATATTATTTAAGTCTTTGATCATTTATTTGATGTAATCCTCAGAGGCCATCCTACCAAATATATGTAATAATAAATACCCCTGCCACTACCACCACCAATATCTGATTACCTAATTGCTTTTCATAATTTAGTAATACTTTCTGAAATAGAAATGAATAAAAATACACCACAATTAATGGGTAGATTCAGTCATTCTATATGCAACTGGAGACCAGGTATTCTCCCTGCTGTAGATGCAGAGGAGGATGAAAAAGTTTCATTCTGCCCTCAAGGGACTCAGTTTAAGGATAGTCCCATATGAAAATTAAAAATGCAATTGGGGGAAAACAGTTTCTATAGAAATAGGAAAGACAGTAGAGTTAATCAGATATAACTATATGAATATATGAATACATCACCATATATGAATACATACATATATGAATACATCACCAATAAGACTTCACATCATGTACAACCTAATCTTAATTAGAATAAATCATACTCCATACATGCTGAATAAGTCAAAATATACTCTGGAGTCATGTATCTCTAAAAAAGAACAAATAAAATAATAAATAAATAAATAAATAAATAAATAAATAAATAAATAAATAAATAAAAAGTTAAGTGATATCATCAACAAGAGAGCAAGTCCAACTGGGTCAGGGGATTAGAGAAAAGGATGTTTGAAAAGGTTTGACATAGAAGGAGATTTTGGCCACTTATTTAAAGTGTATACCTGTGGGGCACTAACACACCCCAGCCCACCAAAAATGCAGTCAAAGTTAACACAGTGAGCTTATTTCACAAGTCCAGTGATAAGACTGAGAGTGTTGCTGCTTATATAAGGAAGACCATGCACATGGTTGAATCACATGGGGATAAAAATTGAGTCACTCTTTTATTGCATTATCTTGTAAATATTGTCTATATACACATCTAATTATGTCTTACTGTACTCATTGAAATGTTACTTTCTTTTACAGCAATTTGCCTTTAAGTTGTTATAATGTCATTGTTTTGAAAGTGGAGGAAATAAAACCATTATCCTTCACGGAAATTAGATACTGCATGTTGACTGATATTCTCAAGAATCTGATAAGTGAGAAGCACCAGCGAATCAAACTTCAGGGTCTACACCCAATCTCCTGAATTATACTGCCTCTTGGAAATAAGCCTTCTTTTAGATGTCTGACTGGACAAGATTAGGTAATAACACAATAACTAGCAAACACCAAAAAACAATTAGTACATGCCTTATAAAGGTGTTTCGGATGTGGTTTATTTTGAAAGGGGGATGGGAAGTTGCCAAGTCTCACACAAACCATGTTTATTCCCATACTTGAGCTAAATGATAAAAACTTCTTAAGTAAATTTTTAAATATTTTCCCACTACACCTGCCCCCATATCTCTTCCCAAAAATGCTGTTCAAAGCTCACTTAGGACTTCAGAAAAAGAAAATTGATTCAATGACAAGTAAAAACAGGAAGTGCCAACCTAGTATAATTCAACATTTATAGGTTTCAAAGTCTGATAAGAACCTCAAATTCCCACACTCTGCCCAGAGAAAAATGCTATCTCTTTGCTTAATCTACCTTTTATGCTGTATCTATAAAACCCAGAGTAAAGTGATCTGGCAATTTTATGCTCAATTTAGTCAATGTAAACAATAAAAAGTACACAATGCAAGTTCAAAACAAAATATGATATAGTCAATTGGGTTATCCCAATTGACGAAATTAATGAGATTAAATAACTCAAATTCAGCTTCCCAAACTATAGAGCTTCTCGGAAGAGCAAAGAACAAAACAGCAATAGAAGTTTTGAATAGGATTTTCAATAGCAGACTATACATAGCAATAGACATGTAGACTTTAGTAAGATCGAAAATGCTTAAGAACATTTGGTTTAGGCAGATAGTGTGTGTGTTTGCTTTTGCTTCTTTGGTTATACCCCTCCTACCTGAGAACTGGTAAAAAACAAACAAACAAACAAAAAACAGTGCTTTTCTACATTCTGTGTTTTTCAAATCATTTTTTTCTGGAGGAAAGGATGAATTTTCTGTGGGTAGCCATAAAAAGGGCCACAAATGTGGCCTGTCTATGTTGCTTATAATTTGAATAAAGAATGAATCTAATTAAAGTACCCAACCATTTCTGTGCAGCAATGGGGTTTAGTGATGTTAAGTCTTCAACCTTGTCAAGGGAAGCCAGAAATTCAGACTTTTGTTGCAATTCGCCTGGTTTATTTTAACACTGAGAAACTAGACAAAACAGGTTCATACATTTAAGTTGGCCCACTGGCCACCACTGTAATATGTCCTATACAGAAAGGAACTTTCATTTGCAAGATTATTAATACACAAAATATATATATTTTACCAATTCTTCTATATTTATAATAATCCCTGTATTGTTTTAACTTTACACATTTTAAATTTTCTTGAGTCAACTGGTTACAGTCTCACTATGCATTAACCAAAGAGGATCCAGCTCTGAATTTGTGACATCAAAGAAATACAGTATAATGGTGGATAAAAGCCAGGAGATAAGTGAGGGACATGGTTATAGAGGACTGTATTCAGGATCAACAAGAGGTCAATTTATGGGGGTAATGATGGCAGATGAGGTTATAAAAGCCAGATAGCAAAGGCCTTATTTGCCATAGTAACATGGATAAGCTACTGAACACATAAAATGCACCACATGCTGTGTTTGCACTGTATGGAAACTGAAACTTAGGTCAAGAGAGCTGTCTAAAGCCAGGGTTGTGAATGGCAGTCGGAATCTGGGCTCACAACATGTGTCTGACTCCAAAACCTGTATTTTCAGCCACTATGAGATTGCTAAGGAATTTGGATTTCAGCCTAAAAGAAATGAAAAACAAATGAAGAATCTTAGACCCACATTATTCTATTCTGCTCATATATCACGCTATGAGTTAAATAATGGAAAGTATGATTACTGTTTTATATCTAGAGAAACCAAGAAAGGTTAGGCAATTTAAGGCAAGGGAAACAATGGGCTCCTAGCACCCAAATAGATCAGTCTCTAGCCCAAGGCTCATGCTGGTTTTACATGGTTGGCACACATTACTTTCTGAATACTTGGTGTGCTTTCAACAATCATATTGCTTCAAATTCAGAAATTCCAAGAGTACATTCCCAATTAAATCCTCTTCCCAGCAGAACACTAGCTATTTCTAGCTAAGTAACTCCTAATTTGTGATGTCAATCCGAGAAATACAAAGTACCTACTGGGACAAAGAAGTACAGCCATCATCAATTTCTTCCCCAAAAACTAACTATGCATGCTGAACTACAAACCCTATTTGAATGTCAATGAGGCAATAATAGTTCCCTTTTGTGTACTAATAACTCTTTAATAACATTCCTTGCATTGACATACAATTGCTATAAATCATTTAACAATTAACTTTCTAACTTATAACCACATTTATTCATAGCTGATTGAAAGTTTACATATCCTCCCTCAAGTTTTCCTTCAACAAAAATTTAATGCCATTTATATTGCTCAGGTTAAGACTAATAGTTAGAAGGGAATTACTTCTTTATAACAGTTATTTAACAACAGCTGAACCTAGAGTATGACAAAGATAGTTTCCTGTACACAGGGGAAGAGAGTCGCATAAATGAAGCTATGTTCTGATTGTTTTTGGTATGCCACAAAGCTATACTGTATCACCTCAATGCTTTCCAGAATAAAAAACAGATGAAATAACTTTCACCATAAAACATAAAGATAACAGCAACCACTTGTTGCACACTAATGTATATGTCACAAGGACCCTCTGAAGAGGTATTATATCAACTTTTTCATAGGAGGAAACTGAGGCTCAGAAAAAGTAAATATTTTCCAAGATCATAAAACTAGCAAACAGATATCAATGAACTGAACTCAGAAAAATATGACCCCACGGTCATATAACAGTAAGCCCTAGAACAGTAGGAATCTTAGGCATTGGTAAGAGAAACAAAAATGAGACAAAGAATCTGGAAGTCTATTTGAGTCTATAGAAAGATCTTGGGGAATGGATATCATTAAAATACAAGCATAAAATGTGAATATGAAATGAAATATAAGAAACATTACAGAATGAAGATAATACTTGTAAAACAGATGACAAACAGCAGACTAGGAATAGAGGGCAACTTCCTCAAATTGATAAAGAACATCAAAAGGCACACAGCTTTTGCATACAGGTGAGAAACTAGATGCTTTCTCTCTGAGATCAGGAACAAAGCAAGATGTCCCTCTTGCCACTTCTATTCACCATTATACTATGTATTCTAATTGGCTCAATAAGACAAGCAGAGGAAATAAGAGATAAATGGTTGGAAAGGATGAAATAAAACTATCATTGTTGCATATAGCATGATTTTCTAGGTAAGAAATAAAAACA
Organism: Spermophilus citellus; assembly: GCF_964194105.1. Lineage (NCBI taxonomy): Eukaryota > Metazoa > Chordata > Mammalia > Rodentia > Sciuridae > Spermophilus > Spermophilus citellus. The sequence continues at coordinate 208,080,138 of NC_138182.1, forward strand.
ACAAATAACTCTTAGGACTAGTAACCAAGTATGCCAAGGTCACAAGAGACCAGTTGATATATAAGAGTTAATTGCTTTTCTAAATGCCAGGAATAAACAATTGTAATTTGAAACTTAAAAAAACAATTCTTTTTATAATAGTGCCAAAAATACTGATGTGTGTGCATCTATATATGTAAATCAGCTAAATAAATGGATAAACATACTGTGTTCATGGATGCCAATTTTTGCCAGATTTGGCATACATACACCTATAATTTCAGAGCCCTGGGAAGCTGAGGCAGGAGGACAGCAAGTTCAAAGCTAGCCTCTACAATTTAGCAAGACTTTTATCTCAAAAGGGGGGTGGGGGTGCAGAGGATACAGCTCAGTGGTAAAGCTTCTCTGGGTTGAATCCCCAGCACCCCTTTCCCATATAAAATGTCAATTCTTCCCAAGATGACCAGCCAATTACTTCAATGCAATTTCAACCAAAATTTCAGCAAGTTATTTCATAGATGTTGAAAGACTATTTTTAAAGTGTACATGGAAAGGTAAAAGACCCAGAATTGCCAGCATAATTCTAAAGAAAGTTGAAGGACTCACACAAAAAAATTCAAGCCTTAATACAGTCACAACAATGGGATATTGGCAAATAATAGACATTGGAACAGAAAGAAGAGTGCAGAAGTAAATTCATGCAAACATAGTCTTCTGATCTTTGATGAAAGAGCAAGAACAATTCACTGAAAAAAAAAGATAGTCTTTACAATAAATATGCTGAAACAATTAGATGTTCAAATGCAAAAAAGAACCTTGATGAGTTTACACTTTTCATAAAAATTAACCCACAATGCATCACAGACTTAAGTGTAAAATGCAAAACTACAAAAATTCTAGAAAAATACAGGAAAACATATGTGTACTTGGTTTTAATAATGAATAATTTACAATACCAAAAGCACAATCCATAAACAGACAGATTTGTAAGTTGAAATTAATTAAAATTTAAAACTTATGTTCCATGAAAACCACTGAGAAGAGAACAAAGTGACAAGCTATACACTGGGAGAAAAAAAATGCAAAATATATATCCAATAAAGAATTCTAAACAAAAAAATATAAAGAACATTTTTAAATCAATAGGAAAACAGGCCCACTGAAGAATGGGCAAAAGATATAAATAGACACCTCAGAAAGATGACACACAGATGACAAGTAAATATATTAAAATATCCTCAACATAATTCATCACCAGGGAATTGCAAATTAAAATGAGAAGATATCACCACACATCTATTAAAGTGGTTAAATTCTAAAAACAGACTACATTTACTGTAGGCAAGGATGCAAACCATTCCTTACTGGTGGATTTAACCATTTTGGAAGCATTTTACAAAGTTAAATACAATCTTACCATAAGATCCAATGACTGCACTCCTAATTATATACCTAACTGAAATCTCTTGTTCGTTCCAAAACATGTACATGAATGTTTACAGCAGGTGTATTTATAATCACCAAAAACTCAAAGCAACTAAGAAATCTTTCAATAAGTGAATGGATGAGCAAACTGTGATATATCCATATATGAAATATTATTTAGCAAGTAAAATTATGAACTATAAGCCCATAAAAAGCCTACATACATTTTGCTAAGTAAAAGAAACCAGTCTGAAGAAACTACTTATTCTATAGCTCCAATTATATCACATTCTGTAAAAGATGAAATGACTTAAGATGGTGAAAAGTTCAGTGGTTATGTGGGAAGAGGAAGAAAGAGTTGAATAATTGAAGTACCTGGTATATTTTAGGACACTGAAATTATTCCATAGATTATTTAAAAGGTAGATATATGACTATCAATTTGTTTAAAACATATATTTTACAGCACCTTAGAGTAAACCTTAAGTTACAAAAATTTTTAAAACTTAATTTAGGAGGTCAAGAGGTTCCAGAATGGAATATAGACTGTGACAAAACAATCTAATTATATTTAAAATGTATGAAACAACTTCATAGAAGGGAGTGGGATAAATGACACTGACCTAAATAACTTGATAATCTGGAAAACTAAAGGAAAAGTCCTCTGATAAACACTGGACTCTTATTGTCTTCCCTGGCTATATGGGTTAACAATTCTGATACCACTAAACATAATGAAACATTTAAGGAAATGAATGACAGTTAAGGGGAGCCATGCTTCTTCTTGTTAAGGGTAGTTACAGATATGCAAGAGGAGGAGACTAGTATCCACATGGTTATGGATTGGATTTGAAGACATCGGTATAAACTTAGGTTCAACATAATATAGACACAGATGGTTACATATAGAAATTTTAAACACATTTACTTATATAATTTAAGAGGGCTTGAGGCAGTGATGTTCCCATAGCAACAAGCACATTTATAATGTCCAGGGTTCTTTTTTTTTCCTAATATATTGTCCAATGAAAGGAGCCACAGCTCCCTGGGGAAATGGTTGATTCTAGAACTAGGGCAGTTGGCGCCTGGAGCATCTTGTAGTCCCACAAAGCAGTGTTGAGCGAAAGAAAGAGGAAAGGACAAAAAAGAATAATGATAAGGTAGACGTCAAAAGGGCACAAGAGCCAACTAAAGTGTCTTAATAACATGGGAACCCTGGGCAACAAAATAATATCAGATTATGACCTAAAATACAGAATTAATATCTGTGAGTCCAAACTGACATAAATAAGTGATAGAATAAATATGCCAGTAGAGGAGAAGATACTAATCTCCCTGGCAGAAGAATTACAAATAATTTACATAAGTACTGCACGTTCAAAAAAAGGTTTGAAGTCCCCACTCTTTGTTTGAGCTACACTTCCTTCCTGAGATGACAGAATGGAAAGTAGGGCTTGGTGGAGTGGTGACTTAGGAAAAACATCATCATCACCAACAATGATAAATTGTATTGGTAGATTGTATCTTTGACAAGATGTAATAAAAATGGCACATTAGCTCTGGGATCTTCCTCCCAAATACCCATCACCCATTTCTAATCATGAGAAAAAAAGACAAATTCCAGTTTAGGATCATTCTATAAAATATCAAATGAGTGCTCCACAAAACTGTCAAGATAATCAAAAACAAGGACTGGCTGAGAAACTGTCACAGCACATAGCAGTTTAAAGACAAATGACAATGAAATATAATGTGGTCTCCTGGGTAGTGTCATGGAGCAGAGAAAGAACATTAGAATAAGAACTAATTGGCTGGGAATGTGGCTCAAGTGGTAGCGCGCTCACCTGGCATGCGTGCGGCCCAGGTTCGATCCTCAGCACCACATACAAAGATGTGTCCGTCAAAAACTAAAAAGTAAATATTAAAAAATTCTCTCTCTCTCTCTCTCTCTCTCTCTCTCTCTCTCTCTCTCTCTCTCTCTCTCTCAAAAGAAAAAGAACTAATTATGTCTCAGTGAAGTATGGGCCTTAGTTTATAATACTGGATTATATTGGTTCAAAAATTATGACAAATACACCATGCTTATGTAAAGACTCAAATAATAGGAGAAAATGTATGAAGGGGAAGATGGAAGAGGATATCATGGGGAACCCTCTGTGCTGTCTTCACAATAGCTCTGTGAATCTGAAACTGTTCTAAAATTAGAAGTTTATTTTTTAAAGTCACACATATAATATTACTAGTTCTAAAATATAAAGCATGACAAATTGAAAAAAGGAAAAAACAACTCAAAATAAGGATAGGAAAAAGCTATGAACAGAATATTCACAGAAGAGGAAATCTCAATGACCAAAAAAATTGACCTTATTGGTAGATAAAAGGACATAGAAATTCCAACAAATACTGTTTTTAATCAAGAGTTTGGTCTACAATTTAAAGAGTAAAATATCCAGTGTTTACAAGAATACTGAAAATGGACACTGTTCTACATGGCTGATAAAAACATGTTAACTACAATATTTGCAAAGTATAGAACAGTATTTATTACACTAAGAAACATATACACTTCCACCTAGCAATTGTATTTTGGGGCATCTATCCTATAGCAATAAAAACATCTCAATGACAAGATATATGCATATTGTATAACAACATTTTTAGTGGTGAAAACTTAAGAAACAATCTCAATGTCCATCAATGGGATAATGGTTAGATTATTACATTGTATACAGACTATAGAAAATTATGCAGCTGATACAAAAAGCATATATGTCTGTTAAGCTGGAAGGATGTTATGATGTTATTTTAAATGGTAAAAGAAATATGCAGAGTAATATGTAGAGTGTGTTAGTATTTTGAAAACTCTCTTGTATGTGCCTCTACGTTTACATATTTTTGGAAGCCTACACACCTGGCCAACATCAGTTTCCATAGGACAGCAGGATGCAGCTTCCCGTTTAATCTCTTGATACTCCTTACATGTGTTGTTATGGTTTAGATCTGGGACATCCTCCACTCTCCTGTGTTCAGAGGTGGGTCTTTTGGGGAGTGATTGGATGGTGAGGGCTCTGACCTCTTCAGGGGATTAATGCTTCTGGCTAAATGAACTGGGGGGGGGGGTGTGAAGGAAACTGCACAAGGTAGAAATAGGCCACTGAGGGCATGCCCTGGAAGGCTTTATCTTCTCCTCCACCCCTTCTTCCCTCCCTCTTTCTCTTTCTATCTCTCCTCACCCTTCTTCCCAGGTGCCACAAGTTGAACAGCTTTCCTCTGCCACACCCTTCGACCACGATTGCTTCTGCAATAAAGCCAGCCAACCATGCACTAAAATCTCTGAAATTATGAGTCAAAATAAATTTTTCCTCCTCTAAGTTATTCTTGTAGGGCATTTTGGTCACAGTGAAACAGAGCTGACTAATACATGTATACACAAAAATAAAATAAACTTTAAGTATGATTGTCATACACTACATTTAGCTGTGGGGTTTTCAGAAAAAAAAAAAAAAGAATTCCAAAGCTGCAACAACTGAATTGACATAATCACCATCTAACAGCATCACTGTAACACAGAAAGATGAAAAGATATTTTCCATGGGACCACAGTAACCTACTTACTACATCAAGAGAAAAAGCACCAAGTTGTTTATTTTTGTCAGTCACGGACATGAGTGAAATGAGCCCAGTCCCTCTGTATTTGGTCCCATATAAGGGAGATTGTTTACTTCCTAGAAATTCAGAAGAGTTCATGTGGCCTCTAACAATTCAGAGCAATACTGTTTTGGAAAGTAAAATGAGGTTCTGTGTATATACATACCAAATCGTACACAGAAGGACCCAAAACAATAAATTCAATTCCCAAGATGTCAGCAATCACGGGAGATGTCTCAAACCAGAAGTTCAGTCAGCAAGAGTAGTAGGGTACTCTTGAATAGACACAAACTCAATGAGGACTAGAAAGAAAAAGCCAGAAAAGAAAATTTTGCTGGATATTTAAAAATTGTTCCATTTCTTCCACATACAACAGTCAAAGCTCCATTCAGCAACACAAGTGAAATACGGCATCAGAAGTAATGTAATTTTAGTATTTAGCCATATACTCTGTGACCCAAGCAGTACCAATGGATATTTTTTGAAGGAATGGAGGGAAAAATCTTTGAGAAAGAAGTAATTGGAAGTAAAGTAAGAGAGGGTTAAGACTCTTCCATAGAGAAATAGCTGTCTTTAGCTAGCAAAACTATAAACATATAGAAGAACTTCATGGAATGAAAGAACCAACAGAGGGAAAACTAAAGAATTTTTGTAGCCAATCTGCTTAACACAAATCTTGCAAATGGAGTGAAAAGATGTCCCAGTTGTAGTAAACCTACAGAATGTGAGTTTTTTGAGCTAGGTTAAACCATACCCACTAGACTTTATAGTAAGTTCTCTAGACATGTGGCCCAAAGAAAACATGCTAAAAAGAATGGGCAAAAAAAGGAGTCTTACATACCAAATAAGTGTATCAGTACATTTCAATAAGAACTTCAGAAATATTAAAAATATAGCAATCAAGAGTCAGGTCACAGAGGTGGCAAATTATAGTACTTATAGTAAGAAGATCTGTCACATAAGGGGGACATCTTAACTCTAAAGACCTCCAAAGACCTTATAAAGATGTGATTATACTTGTTCATATTTGAGACATTTTGAGTTTTTGTAATAGACTCCAAAAAATACTCTAAAAAACATATTTTCTCTAAACGTCTTAAGCCTCTCTTCATTAGGCAATTATGAGGGGAAGAAAAGGATGTAAGGAAGAGATAGAATAATGGAAAAGGTGCTAGGACAAGAGTTAGGGGCCTTGGGTTCTGGTCTTGACTGTCTCTGATGCACTGTGGTCCCCTGGCATCACCTCCACCATGCTCTGTTACATGAAAGGGATAAAGGATCCTACTCTGATATGCATTGCTATAACTGAAATGTGCTTTGTTTTGCTTTGAATGAACATTCGCTTGTGCTTATGGTTCTGAGTTTGAGCCAGTTTCCCATATTTTGTATCTGAAAATAAGGGCATAATCAAATCTTAGCCAATTGTTTTGATTAAAAATTCTTGAAATATTTGAAATTTTCACCTGGAACTGCAATGGTCTAGATCAGTAGTTTAAAACAAGTTTTGCAATATCCTTTGGTCAACAGGTTTATTAAACAGAAGACTAATGTACAAAATAGAAAAGGGACACTGCTTTGCTAAAAACAAGAGGGTCAGGGGATGCAAAGCAAGGGTTAAAGGTACAGAGTTTTACTCTTCCCTGCTGTGTTTCCTCAGAATTCTCTGAGGGTTCCTGCTGAAACTGTAAGTCTCCTTAGACTGTGAAAATCGAGGCTTGATGACAGCTTACCACAAAGAGTACCATACACGTACATATTTAGAAACAAATGTTAAGGAATGACTCTGTTTAAAGTATAGCAAAACTTTAGTTTCTACAGTGGGGTAACTCACATCATTTAGCCTTCACTTGGTGCCAACTAATCATGAACACAGATGCATGGGCACTGAGAAGAATATGACCCTCTGTTGTAAAGTGGGTTTCCAGAGAATACAAATTATGCTCATATGATTTTTTTGGAAAATATAAATGTAAAACCAAAATTGTATCAGAATTGCAGACTTATAAGAATATGCAACTCCCCCCACAAAGTTCTTCTAAGTACTCTCTTATTAAAATTGATTTCAGGAAGGGAAACACAAACTCAATGTTCCTTCTCAGAAGTCTGCAAGGTTTGTTGATACACATATTTAAAGTCACTTTACTTTGGAGATAAAGAATGAAAAATGCAAACAGACTTCAATGAAGAATTCATCAGGAACCCAAGCTCAACCCAACCTACACCTCTATACTGAGAGTCAGTCATGACTGCCATCCTAGGAGGACCCTAGAGATTGTCCACATGCAAGCACCCTCCAGAGGCCTATATGAATGAGTTAATTTGTAGGAGTTTGTTTGGTATAGAGAGCAGGAAAAAGCAATATGAAAATAGAAATATGGGGTAGCAAGGTTTGTGGGTTTCTCTAAGCCACAGGGAGAGAGATGTGGTAGATCAATGATTCCCAAAGACACAGAACAACATCTGCTATGGCTTGGATATGGTTTGAGCGTGTCTCCCAAATGTTCATGTGTTGTAAGCTTGGTCCTCATGACTATATGGGAGGTATTGTAACTTAAAGAGATAGGTTCTAGTTGGAGATCCTTAGGTCATTGGGGGAGCTACCTCTTCAGAAGGTATTAAGGTCACTCTCATGGGACTTATGATTTCTCATGAGTTGAGATATTATAAGAGCCAACTGGAACAGATGTGATTCTGCAATCTGTATTTGGGGTGAAAATGGGAGTTCAAAGCACAATTTGAGTCTAATGTATGAAAGATGATATATCATGAACTATGTAATGCGATAAATAATCAATAAAAAAAAAGAAAAAAAAATAATATTTTCAGGCTTAAAGAGTGAATGAATAAATAATTAATAAATGAAAAAAAAAAAAAAGAGCCAACTGGTCCCTGGCTTTCTGTTTGATGATGGGATCTCTTCCTCCCACATGCACTCCAACAATGATCATCTACTGTGAGGGGACATGGCCAAGCATCACACTCACCAGAGACTATACCATGCTGTTTGGACTTTCAGCCTCTAAAACTGTGAGCTAAATAAAACCTTTCCTTTATAAAGACCTACCTTGGCTATTTCATTATTACAGTTATGCAAAACTGACTTTTGTGACATCTCAACATTTTAAATTTTTACCCAACCAATTTTGATGGAGTGTTTACTATATGTCCCATATATTATTCTAGGCAATGGGAATACAGCAGTGAAAAATTCACAAGTTCCTGCCTCTGAATGGAAGGGAAATAATACACAAATAAGCTGTAGATCATAACAAGTGCTATGAAGGAAATAGAGCAATGCAATAAATGGGGACCACTTTGGACAGGATAAAAGGAGAAAGCCTCCACAAGGAGGGATTTTAAGATGGAAGGAAGAGAAAATGGGATGGGATGAGAAGAAGAAAGGTAGTCAAGTCCAAGAAATAGCAAGAACAAAAGCACTAAGGCAGGAGAAATCGTGGTTCCACTGAGGACACAAGGCAGGTAGTGGGACTAGACCTATGGAGAGTGGGTAGCTCAGCCAGGTTCCCTTCAGCACCACAGGGGTTTGCATTACTGTCCTCAGAGTTACGAAAACCCACTGGAGGATTTTAAACAAAGAAGAGAGTTTGTTTTATTTACTGATTTAAATATCATTCTGCTGTGAAAGAAAGGAATGTAGCGTGCAAGAGTTCAAAAAAAGGTGATTAGAAAAGAGATTAGAATTCTCTTGCTGTTGGCCAGGAAGGAAATGGTGGTGGCTTGGGATCAGGGGTGGCAGTGAGAAGGAGACAAGCAAATAGTTTCAAAGTTTATTTTGGAAATAGAACTACAGAATTGCTCATGGGTTGGTTATGGGAGGTAAGTGAAAAGGTTAAAGGAAGAATGACTCCTAGGTTTTGGCTTTAGTAATTATAAGTCTGGTGGTGGTTGGAGCAGGGAGTCAGGGAGAAGTTGGCACAATCTTGGGGGAAAACTCAAGATGCTGACTAATGTTATCCAGACATCAGCTGGAGGCTATCTAATCTTGAGAACCTTGGAAGGACACCTTTGAACCCTCAGCTCTATAGCTTAATTCTCTATAGGAGAACTAGATCTTCCCAAGATTTCTCTTTTCTCCCAGGGGTTGAGGATCTCATCATTATCCTGTGTTTATGACTTCTGTTTCCTTCCTGCCTCCATTCACCCCATCAACCTTTTACCCATTTCTTTTTCTCCTTTCATTTTAAATTGTGTGTACATGCATTTCCTTACCTTCTGCCTTTATTCATGAAAATATCAGTGGAACTTTATATACTGTCACAACATTGGCATACTGATTTCAACCAAGCACAATTAATTTTAAGGAAAATCTTATAATATCACACTCTGAATCTTTATCAAAGGTAATCAAGACAATGCTATTATAATTAATAACAGCCTCATAGCATTTGAAATTATATACATTTTTCTGCTTGCCAAAGCTATTACATTTTCTAAATGATTTCATATTTTCAGTGTTGTCCCTGTCACCAAAATCACATTGTTCTTTGTACACATAATGGAGATAAACATTTCTGATTTCACTTTCAGAATAATTATTTTTTAATGGATCTAGTAATGGTACCAGGGTCTTCATGAGAAGACCCATTCTTGTGCCAGTCATGGTCACTTTTGTATCAAAGTCTTCGTATTACTGAACAATTTCTTTCCAATAAAAGCAATGACTCATGACAGTTCCTGATGGAGAACATGTCCTATTGTAATCCTGTTTCATCTCATTTAGTGTAGCATTAGCCCGTGACACAAGGAACCAGGACATCCTAGCTCCTGTGACAAACTTTCAGTGGAAAATGCTTGCTCCTGTTGATGACTGCCTCTTATTCCCATCATATTCACAGAACAAATCTACTTAAGCTTAGCATTCTCTTAATTTTTACCTACTTGAATTAAGAGCATAACCACACTTATAACTGATTAATAATCTCTTCAAATTTTAAATGAAAGTATGAAAAACTATCTTGGAGGAAATTAAAAACTAATATATGCAATCTACATAGCTTACATTTACTTTTATCAAAAAATATTTATCATATACCTATAATAGGCCAGAAACTCTAGGTGCTAAAGATATAAATGGGTAAAAAATGGGCTTAGCCCCTACTACCAGGTAGCTCAAAGATCTCAAAGTCTTTGCTTTATCATTCCAGCTGCAAGATGAACCATCATATGTGATCTATCCTGGGTTTCCTGCCTATAAGCCTTTAAAATAAATAAAAGATAATAAAAATTGTGTTGATTTTACATTGCTACAAAACAAATACCTAAGGCAGCTACCTTAATAAAGAGAAAAGGTTTACTTAGATCACATTTTTGGAGGTTCAAAATCCAAGGTCAAATGAGGGCCCCATGCATTTGGCCTGAGGTGAGGACAGTGGATGGTGGTGCATCATGGTGAGAGTGTCGGTCATATCTTGAACAAGAGCAGAGAGAAAGAAGATGGGTGAGGCCAAATTCTTTATAGAGCAACCCTCTTGTTATGGTTTGGAGGTGAGGTGTTCCCTGAAAGATCACATGAGACAATACAAGAAGGTTTGGAGGAGAAATGATTAGGTTGTAGCCTAGGCTAGTCATGAGTTAATCCCTAATGGGATTAACTCAAGTGGTAGGGTGTGGCTGGAGGAGGTGGAAATTAGGGCATGGCTTTGGGTACATATTTGCATCTGGAGAGTAGCTTTTCTCTCTTCTTTCTGATCACCCTAATGTGAGCTGCTTCCCTCTGCCACACTCTTCCTCTATGAGGTTCAATCTCACCTTGAGCCCTGAGAAATAGAGCCGGCCTTCTATAGACTAAGACCTCTGAAACCATGAGCCCTCAAATAAACTCTTCCTCCTCTGCAATTGCCCTGACCAGATCCTTTAGTCACAGCAGTGAAAAACCTGACTAAAACATCTCTTCTGAGAACCACTAAAGAGGTTGCACAAGAACTACCAACAGAGTCACTAGAAATACCTATACCCCAAGACCTAAGGACACCCCAATGGACCCACCTCCCAACAGTGCCACACTGGGGACTGAGCTTTTAACCACAATGGACCCTTGAGAAATACTCAAACCACAGGAAAGTTTGAACTAAAGCTCCATAAGTGGTCCTATTTCCTTAATTGTCAAGTAAGTTCACATATTAAATGAGAAAACTCATGTAAAGGTGTCCCATATGTTACTTGGTCCAATGTAGGCATTGACAAAACATTGGTCACCCTGCCACTCCCTTTTGTATAGGTTTAAAGTAAGTTTTACTGTCCTTCTAAGCTGGGGTTCTACAAGAGAATTAAGCTCTAATGCCCAAAGACCTCAATGTATATAATGAATTAACTTTTCCCCTATGCAAACCAAAGTAACTACCTATGTGTCGCTGTTAGGATAGTTGTGAAAACACCTACTTTGATCATTTTCAGTCAGACTTACTTCTGTCATGCAAACCTTAGCTGAAGTTGAGAAAAGTTGGGGGACAATATTACTTTCATCATCTATTTTAAAAAGCAAGGCTAAATTGGGGAGGAAATCTAATTTGGTAAAGTCACAGAACCTAGAACAACAACAAAAAAAATAAATAAACCAGAACCCAAAAAGTCTCTAGAGAACTAAAGAAGTAAAGAGAAAAGTCAGACTCTCTGAAGGTGAATGCTCTAAGCAAAACAACCATGCAGAGGCCAAGGCCAAGGAAACCCTGGTCAAAACTAAAATCAAATACAGTGCAGTGAAAACCAAAACAAATGCCCCATTCATTCACAGAAAGAGACAGACCAGAAATACTTAGAAAATATTATGATTCTCCATGTTCCTCAGGGGATCTCAAAGCACTTGAGATAAACTGCTAAATGATCATATAAACTACAATATTCTAATCACATGAAGGGGACTGGGATGCCACTAAAATATCTCAAGGCTGAGAAGTTACTCAGATATGTCAGAAGCTAATCTGAAATTCCAAAAAGTGCTTAAAATCTTTTAATGACTCAGTGTCTCTTTCCCAGACAGGAAATTACCTAATTCAAGGACACAGAAATTCATCATGGCCTTATTCAAAGCTAACAAAGACACAACAAAAATGAATTTGTAGGGACTCACAGATACTTCTTAAATTAACATGTAATTGCCTACATCCATATAGTTCAACTGCATGGGTGACACATGCAATATTTCATAAGACAAATCTATCATTAACAACAAAGTTTTATCACAAATCAACTTTAAGCAAGTGATATAAAAATGAGATTTATATTTAATTCACTGTTGTAAATTGCACCAATTGCCAGTGTTAACACTGGCAACATTACATGCCAAAAAAGCTTTTAAATGCCTGGAAGGAGAATGCTCTCCAAAACTGTTAGGAAAAAATGTCTTAAAGAGAGTTGGGAACAAAAAGTGAGAGAGAAAAACAACTTTCCTCTTGTCATTTAATATTCCATAGGAAGACCATAAAGTATATTCTAGAGTAAAGAAAAGATTAGACTTATCAATCAAGACAAGAAGAAAACAGGCTGTCCTTTTCTCCTTTACAATTCATCTGTACAACTAGAAAGTATGGCTGGAATCACTTCAGTTTTCAGACACAGCAAGTAGCAATACTCAATGATATTAGTTCATTTTCAGATAAATTTACAATTCACTTTTTTATTGGTTCTTTTTAGTTATACGTGAATCCATTCACAGTAGAATCCATTTTGCCATAATTATACAAGCATGGAATATATATTATTCTAATTCAGACCCTAGTACCTCTCCTAGGTGAGCACTCTATCAGTGGGCTACATTCCCAGCCTCTCTATAAATTTTAAATCAACTAAGGAAATATTATCTTGGGGATGATTGCACATAAATTTATCTATTATGTCTGAGTGTGAGGGCACATGCCTATAATACCAGTGACTCGCTGGATGCAGTGACACATTCCTATAATCCCAGTAGCTCCAGAGGCTAAAGCAGGAAGATTACAAATTCAAAGCCAGCTTCAGCAAAAGTAAGGGATTAAGACCCTGTCTCTAAATAAAATACAAAATAGGGCTGGGGATGTGGCTCAGGTGGTCAAGTGCCCCTGAGTTCAATCCCCAGTACTTCCCCTCCAAAATAATCCCTGTGACTCCAGAGGCTGAAGTAGGAACACAAGCTCAAGGCCAGCATGGAAATTTTGTGAGACCCTGACTCAAAAAAGTTAAAGGGGCTAGGGATGTAGCTAAGTGGTAGAGCATCCTTGCATTCACTTTCTAGTACTACTCATAAAAATAATGTCTATTATACTCTCCTTGATCTATAATTTGACATTTTATATTAATGCTAAATTATTCCAACCTATTTCAAAGGCTTAGATCATTGAACTGTTCAAATGCCATTGCTAATGATGTTTTATATAACAAACATACTCATGCCCCTAATGTACAAATGAAGTAAGTCAATATGCCTTCACAACATGGGGGACCAATCCACTTCATCACTTTGTTTCAAGTAATTAGAGGCTAAAGTCCAAGCTTTGGGTCCAAATGATTTCAAAATATGACTTCCTGGCTTATTAATGTTATGACCTTAGCCTCTTTATTAGTTTTCTCATCTAATGTTCTCTGCATAGTGCTAATAATGGAAGTTAACAGATTATTACAAAGTATTTTTGCACAGTCTGTAATACATAGAGATAAACAAATGATAGCTGTCATTATTGTGAGGAAACAAAGGATTGTAGGATGTCATGGTTTGAATGCTCACAAATATAAAAGGTTTCAGAGACTATCTTGGTTTCAGAAAATATTTAAGGAAGCTTACAAAAATAATTAAAACATAAAGCTCCTAAAACAAATGCAAGAAAGAGAGGGGGGCGGGGGACAAATTGAAGGAGCAAAATGTCAAAAAGATGAGCTTCAACAGTGCATACAATACAAATTCTCAGATAAAACAGAACAACTACTTAGGAAGATAAATCAATAATCACTTATCCTAAAGCAAGACAATGAACTTTTTCTAAGACAGAATGAAACATTTTCAACAATGACTTCATTGAAGATAGATTTCATAGGCTGTATTTCAATATACTTTCCTCACAAATTGCAGTGATATATTTTTTGTAAAATTGTAAATTCTATACTAAGCAAACAAAAATATTGTCTCAATTTGAGAATTTAATAATATATCAGGCTTTGTGCTGAGTTTGCAAATGAATCACCAGAAGGAACTTTCCTGGATGAAATGGGAATCGATAAAAAATCGCCCCATCAAACAAGCCCACCACACTCTGCACTGATCCTTCTGGAAGCCAGTCTTTATTGAGAAAAGAGAAAGCAGTTACTTTTTGAACAAATGGAGAACATCCCTGTGAGGGAAATGAGAATCAGACCAAGGATAATAAATGTTAGAAGTCTTTAGAATTACATTTTATCCCCTCCCCATGCCTTTAAACTCTTTTTTTCTCTTACTAAGTAATATCAAAATTCTAAAAATGAAAGGGACAACAAATTAGGGAGACAGCATTCCATACCACTGCCAATTTGAAAAGGGAAGGGAAGTGCTTGGAATGAGAATAGTCCTCTGGGCCAGGTAAATCCAAGCAAATGCAAGCAGATGATTTGAAAAAAAAAAAAGATATAGCAATATCTCATAGAAAGGTAAGAAGAAAGAAGAGAAGGAGGAGGGAACAACTACCTGACTTTTATTGAATGCTAACTGAGCATTTAAGCTGAGTATCTCATTTCAAGTTCACAATGACCTTATGAGGGAAGTACTATTATTATTATTCCCTTTTTGCAAAGAAAGAAACAGAAAAATGTCAAAATCATTTGCTTGCTGTTCCATAGGGTCTGGAAATGGCAGTGCCGGGATTCAAAGGCAGACAATCTAGAAGCCCTCTCACAATGTCCCCCATTCGATGAAGAATCCACTCACATATCTGATTCAGTCTCACCACTATGCTAGCTTCAACCTTTGAAAAGCTAACCTTTAGATGCCTGCCCCATCACAGAGAAAAGTCACTGAGGTCACTGGAAATCATAAGTCAGAATTATTCATATCTACCATGAAATATGACATTCATGTAGTCTTTAATCATTGAACTATCAACCCAAAGGTTCACTCTTTAAATATAAGGGCACTTTATACACATTTAAAATGTTAAGTAAAATACTGTCATTAATTTTGGAGACTACATCCAATGCTTGTTTTGCTCTTAAAGGCTGAAGAATAAGTAACAGGCTCAGAATTATACTAAATCAGAGCCTGATTTGGTGAAATATGAGCACTTGCAATAGATATAAACTAACCCCCTGGGTTAAGATACATTTGTATGTAGCAAGCAGTAACACTGAGTTCTGAAGATAGGGATAGTTTTAAAATTTTAATGGAAGGGGATAATTGTGGAAGACTAGTCATTAAAGTCATTTGATGTCCTATCTAAACATCAAAGATCAGAGTAAATAAGGTGACAGGGCATAAAGTAAAATGGCATTGAGATAACTTTACTATTACTTTCAGTAAACGCTATTGTTATACATTAATAGTTGCTGTAACCTTCAGCTTTGTTTTAAATAATTTATATTGCTTTGTTACCATTATTACTAACTTATTTCATATTGACATGAGATCAATGCTTAAAGTATTTGTTGTCAATATTAAGAAGTATAGAGGGCCGAGGTTGTAGCTCAGTAGTAGAACACTTGCCTAGCACGTGTGAGGCACTGGGTTTGAGCCTCAGCACCACATAAAAATAAATAAAGAAAATAAAGGTATCATGTCCATCTATCACAAAAAAATTTAAAAATTAAAAAAAAGTATAGGGGGCTGTGGTTATGGCTCAGTGGTAGAGTGCTTGCCTAGCTTGTGTGAGGCACTGGGTTCAAGCCTCAGCACCACATAAAAAATAAACATAAAATAAAGATATTGTATCCATTTATAACTAAAAATATTTTTTAAAAGTATTAAGAGGGGCTGGGGATGTGGCTCAAGCGGTAGCGCGCTCGCCTGGCATGCGTGCGGCCCAGGTTCGATCCTCAGCACCACATACCAACAAAGATGTTGTGTCCGCCAAGAACTAAAAAATAAATATTAAAAATTCTCTCTCTCTCCTCTCTAAATATTAAAAATTCTCTCTCTCTCTCTCCCCTGTCTCACTCTCTCTTTAAAAAAAAAATAAAATAAAAATAAAAGTATTAAGAAATACAGGTATGGGCCACTATCACCTTGCTCATTAAGTAAGTACACATGTATGAACCTCTACCTATGGATGTGTGAGATAATTCTTACAGGATGAGAATATAAGCAAAAAGTAAGTTAACCTCTAAGGGGTTAACACATTTAGATGAAAAATGTGAAAGATATAATAAATTGCAGTTAAATCTGAGTCGACCCCATATATTTGTGGGGGAGGGGGCAATTCAAGATATTTAAAATCAGAGGGTAAAGGAAGAGAGAAGGAGGAGGAGGAGGATGAGGAGGAGGAGGAGGAGGGATGTTTAAAGATTTGGGATGAGGAGGCAACTGAAAAGGACGTCAGGTCTTGCAACTCTGAGAAGAGAATCAGAGTGGACTTCCCATCATTCCAAACTTTAACTGGAAAAATAGCCACCTAAAATAACACCTTAAAACTCATGCCAAGAATATAAAAGTTTCAGAAACCTTATTTCTGAGTTCCCCATCATTATTTTAACCTCTACCAGTACTTAGGAATGAAATTTTTTTTTATTAGAAGTAAATAATGTGAGCCACCATGCGGTTAGTAAAATAGAGGACTGGTCTAGATGTCAGAATAAATAATGACAAAGAAAAACCACTTCACCTCTAAGATTGTGGACATCACAGAGATGATACAAATGTGCTTAAAAAAGTGGATATGAGTGTTCTTCTTAAATTTGCTCAAATTTAGGCAACTCTTATTAGAAACCTTATATATGTACCCCAAGGACCTCTAATGCCATATTTATTTGAATAGAACAAACCAAAGAGATCATTTAGAAAAAAAAAATAGATAAAAAGAAATCATTGATGAGCCCTGGTGGCTTACTTTGCGGCAGCATGAGAGCCCCACCCCCTTTATCTGCAGAAGCACCATGTCGGCTGGGACCCTGTACACATACCCTGAAAACTGAAGGGCCTTGAAGGCCCTCATCGTTGCTCAGTACAGTGGGGCTCAGGTCCGCGTGCTCTCCACACCACTCCATTTCCACTTTAGCCAAACCAACCATACCCCTGAATTTCTCCACAAATTTCCTTCTGGCAAGGTTCCAGCATTTGAGGGTGACGATGGATTCTGTGTGTTTGAGAGCAATGCCATCGCCTACTATGTGAGCAATGAGGAGCTGCGGGGAAGTACTCCAGAGGCAGCAGCCCAGGTGGTGCAGTGGGTGAGCTTTGCTGATAGTGACATAGTGCCCCCAGCCAGTACCTGGGTGTTCCCTACCTTGGCCATCATGCACCACAACAAACAGGCCACTGAGAACGCAAAGGAGGAGGTGAGGCGAATTCTGGGCTTGCTGGATGCTCACTTGAAGACAAGGACTTTTCCTGTGGGTGAAGGAGTGACACTGGCTGACATCACAGTTGTCTGCACCCTGTTGTGGCTCTATAAACAGGTCTTGGAACCTTCTTTTCGCCAGGCCTTTCCCAATACCAGTTGCTGGTTCCTTACCTGCATTAACCAGCTCCAGTTATGGGCTGTCTTGGGGGAGGTGAAACTGTGTGAGAAGATGGCTCAGTTTGATGCTAAGAAGTTTGCAGAGAGACAGCCTGAAAAGGAGACCCCACGGAAAGAAAGGGGTTTGCGGGAAGAGGAGCAAAAGCCCCAGGCCGATTGGAAAGAGGAAAAAAAGGCACCTGCCTCAGCTCCAGAGGAGGAGATGGATGAATGTGAGCAGGCACTGGCTGCTGAGCCCAAGGCCAAGTACCCCTTTGCTCACCTGCCTAAGAGTACCTTTGGATTGGATGAATTTAAACGCAAATACTCCAATGAGGACACGCTCTCTGTGGCCCTGCCATATTTTGGGGAGCATTTTGATAAGGATGGTTGGTCTTTGTGGTACGCTGAGTACCGCTTTCCTGAAGAGCTCACCCAGACCTTCATGAGTTGCAACCTCATCACTGGAATGTTTCAGTGATTGGAAAATCTGAGGAAGAAAACCTTTGCCAGTGTCATCCTCTTTGGAATCAACAATAGCAGCTCCATTTCTGGAGTCTGGGTCTTCCAAGGCCAGGAGCTTGCCTTTCCACTGAGTCCAGATTGTCATGTAGACTGAGAGTCATACGCATGGCAGAAACTGGATCCTGGCAGCAAGGAGACCCAGACCCTGGTTCGAGAGTACTTTTCCTGGGAGAGGGCCTTCCAGCATGTGGGCAAAGCCTTCCATCAGGGCAAGATCTTCAAGTGAACATCTCTTACCATCACCTAGCTGCCCTTCAGGGAGATGGGGTTCATTAAAGGAAACTGAACATGGGGGAAAAGAAAGAGTGAGAGAGACAGAGAGAGAGAGAGAGACAGAGAGAGACAGAGAGAGAGAGACAGAGACAGAGAGAGAGAGAAAGGAAGAAATCATTGATGACATTTATATATATCAAAAACCTAGATCACAATAAAAAAATCATCTCTTTAGTTGAGCTGTCTCACATTAAGCATGTGTGGATCTCCTACCATGTCCTGAACGCTATGCTAGACTCTGGAGAGCAAAAATTAGTAGGAATAGTACCTGTTCTCTAGAGCCTCCAAGTTGCTCCATTGACTACACATTATCTGATAAGTAGTGGAAATGATCACACTGTCCAAGGTGGACAGTTACTTTATTTTACCTCATCTATACAAAAACACTTATTGAAATAGATACAAAGTGAAATAAAAATGGAAACTTGATTTTGTCATCTGAATATTCATTAACAACCTGTGAAACAAACCCCACTTCCATAAAACACTGAACTCCTGCTGGGAAGTCTTGGGTGGTTATCTTATTTCATCAACTGTCACATGCACATGAAATCTGAGTTGATCCTCTATCCCCCCTAAGGGAGCTCCTTGCTTGTTTCCTCAGACACTTTGTTACAAGGGAACAACCTCGGGCCCCAGGTGATTTTGATTTGAACAGCAGGTGTGAACGAGTTGAATTTACCTTAGCCTGGATTTATCTAACTCAAATATTGCCAGTGCCATTTATTATTTTTTAGTAAGAAGAAAAAGAGTCTCAGAAAAAAACTTGGACTCTGCTCTTAGGGTTTGGGAATTCACAATCCAAGGAAGAAATTCTTGGTTCCAGAATTGAGTTATAACAGAAAAATGAAAGTATCTCAGCATTTCAAAATTGCTGAAGGAAAAGCTCTCTTCTTGTTACAAGTAATTCATCTTTAGCAGTATTCTCTCATGTTTATAATAAAATCTTTCTTTTACTTCTGATGAGAAGAACACAAGTTAGTGTTTCAAGCTAAAAAGGGTACTTTCTCAAAACTTATATTTTTGCCTTTGTGATTCTTTTTCTAACTACATCAAAACTGACCAATGAGATTTTGAAAGAAAACTCATTTTTCAACAGCATCCTATAATCATAGACATTCTCATCACTGAAATAGCTTAAATAATTATAAATTATGATTAAAACCATTTGAAGCCCTGCCAACCTAAAAGACACAATTTTGGAATGGGATAAGAAAATTAGAATGCCTGATTACAGAAGGAAGAAAAAAACTCTTTTGATTGAAAGAATGGACTAAATTTGGATTAAAATTATTTTTATCTTTTCATCACAATACCACACCATTTGGTTTAACTCGTGGGGGAGGCAGTGAGAAGAGAATAAAGGGATGGATCAAAACGTCTCACTTAGTAATAGTCCCTTGTTATGTCCTTGTTTCTCTCCCAAGGAGTGTCCCTGGGAACTTCATTGACAGCCCATCTCTCACTGACTGGGCAGGCCCACACATATTTTCCTATCCTGGAAATCTTTGCTTCTAAAAGAACTAATGACATGATCCCCTTCCACTTACACTTCAACTGAACTTACAAATGAAATTTGCAGACTAGCATGATCAATTGTATTTCTTGGCTTAATTCAACCTCAGAGCTTCACCTCCAAAACGCTGACTGTGTAAACTTGCTGAAACTAATCTGAACCTTTCTTTAAGCAAGTTTTGTCCTGATGGTTTTGTATTCTCCCCCCCCCCCTGCCCCCCGCATCAAAGTGAACACAAGCTCAAATACTGGGTGGAGTTAGTCCCTATGATTACTACAGACCATTTAACCAAAGGAAACCATGAAAGGATTAGATCCTGATGGCTCTATCCTCTTTAACAGTCATAGTAGCTAGGCTTAACAACAAAACCAAAATGTATTATGTGCCTATTCTGCAGTATGCATCATGCTAGATCATATGGATATAAGCAAAGATGATAATATATTAACAATAACAATAATAACTCCCCCCAAGGCCTCATCATATGTCCAAAACATCAGTGTGGCAAACACTATTCCATGTGCTAGATTGTAGCAGAGATCACCATCTGTTCTTTTGAAAGTTATGTTGCAGTGGGCATAGATAGGCAGTCTTTTAAAAATCACTAAGAAAGGGTTGGACATGTAACTGAGAGGCAGAGCATTTGCCTAGCATACATGAGGCCTTGGGTTGAATCCCCCACACTGGGAGCAAGGAAGGAAGAAAGGAAGGAACTCAACAGAAAAATAATATGGTATTTTAGATGGTGATACCACAATATTCCAGGTGCAGCTTCTGAGGAGTGGACCAACATGGTAGCCTTGGAGGTGATGAAACAGGGTCCGAACTTAGATAGATCAGTTAGAGCACTTGAATTATAATGCAACAGAAAACACTCTACCAAAATAAAAGGCAGAATATTGGAGAATCTCATGAAATTGACAGAGAACATGGAGAACCAGATTTGGGAATAGGGTAAGAACAAGACTAGGAATACCTGACCATCATGGCAATATCCCTGGAATGCATGAACTTCAACTATTGCTTTCAATTATTTCTTTCAGCTCAAGAGTCAATTAACCAGGAAAGTTCAGCTTTCCCATCTGAGATCATTTGCCCTTTTCTTGGCTTACACAGCACAAGAGGGTAAGAACCCAGTACTTCTCCAGGAGGAGTGCAAAGAGGCTTGATTTACTATCCCCATTTCCCCAGGACTACATTGGACAGAAGAGAGATAACACCCAAAAAAGAAATCCAGATGATGAAAAGGAGAAGAATAAATGCCAGAAAATCTAGGGAGCTACTTGTGTCCACTATAAATTGCGTGTAATCTAGTGGATAAGGCAGGATTATAAAAGAAAACTATCAGAGAATAAAGGCTCTTTCACAAACTAACCCATTCTTTTTCACTAAAGAGGTATTGGTGGTGTCTGGATGTCACTTTACCTCTTTCTAGGTATGAATATAATCCTGGCATTTGCCAAGCTGCCATGGATAATGGCTTATTTTGTAGTCAAGTAGTCACATTTACAAAGTTTTCATATAAAAAAGGCCCTAAATCTCTAGATACGCCATTTTAAAAAAAAATTACAAAAAAAAAAACATTTAATTTGCTTTTGAAGCCTACATAAAATTAACACATCCATTGCTCTCCACCTTCCTCTCAGACAAAGCACCAGAAATATATGTGAATTAGTTCATATAAGGATAATCTTGTGAATTTCTGACTATAAAACAGCTGAAAAAGGCCAAAATATTTCATCTTAATCATTCTTTTCTCTCTATAAAGATAGTTCCTTTTCGGAACAAGAGTATGCAAAAATTACACATCATGGTGCCAGGGGACATGCTTCAGAGTGTCCAAAAGACTATCTGCTGCTCCAATATAGTTGATTTTTGCCACTTACAAATGAAGATCCAGGAATGCCAGATCCTCCATGGTTTCAAAAGAAACTGAAATTCCCAATCTTTATGTGAAATCTCCTATAAACTTTGGGGTTTAGGATCATTTATGGTTTTGTTTGCATTTGAATATCTAAACACTGAGCCAGAGACTTTAAAAGAAAAAAAAAATTTTGAGCAAAATATAGGCCAAATAAAACACCTAAATGTGACCTCTGATCTCCATTCCAAGTACCTTCCAGGTATAGAATGTAGCAGAGATCACCATCTTCCAGGTGTGATCAGACCCCACTAGAGATGCCTATATCCCTTGATTTCTTTCATGTCTCTAATAACACAACCCTGTCTTTTCCCTCATGGGAACCAACTGAAGTTCTACATCAAAGACATATGATTCTCTGAGAATTCCCTTCATACTCCATCCATAAGCAAAATGACGAACACTTTTGGAGTGATTTCAAAATGACATTTTCCAATGAAGCTATGGAAGTGTCCTGGCTTGCTGCTCCCTGTATACCGTCTAGAAACACAATGGGAGTTTTGTGAAACTGTTTAGGGAGAGACCACCAAGATGATTGGGGCAGGTGATACGCAACACATGAACCCACCTAAGTGAAACACTTCCACAATGACTCAAAAGAAGAAATACTATAGTGAAATGGGGCGGTGTGGGGAGGGGGGATGCATAGTTAGAAAGGAGGCCCCCATTTTTCAGTACTGGGACTTGAACCCAGGGCCTCCCACATTCTAGGCAAGTGTTCTAGCACTGAGCTACATCCAGAATCCTTTTTATTTTTTTGAAACAGAGTCTTGGCTCTGTTGCCCAGGCTGGCCTCAAACCCTTGCTCCTCCTGCCTCAGCGCCTTGAGTTGCTGAATTATGGGCATGCACCACCATGCCGGCTCTATGAAGTCCCTTCTTAATTTCTCAGGCTCAACTTTCTTCCAGATTCCACCTTCCTAGTTATTTTAGTTGTATGGATTGGCTTCTGAGCACCATGAACTTGAGGCCTCATGTAAGACAAAATGGACAAAAAATATTATGTATGTGTGAATTTCCAGAAGGAATTGAGAAAAATTTTTACAGAATATGCTCAGAGAATCAGTTAGCCAGTGGAGATTTATGTAAATATTTTTAAAGGTATTTTTAAATGACCTAATCCAGACAACTGGGCTTCCTTTTGCATTTTCCCCTCCAAACAGTGGAAGCTTTATTCACAATCTCTGTGTAAAAGGAACATGTTTTTTCTATCCCCTGGTTAGGGAACTGTAGAATCATTTCCTTTCTACAATGCAAATGCACTTACTTCGTGTGAATAGCAAACCATAATCATGAAAGGGAACAATAGGGCACTGCTCTGAGGGAGTATGTTTCATCCTCTCAAAACTTTTATAAATGTTAACCAGTTAATTGATAGGTGAAGTTGACCTGTAAAACAAAATGTGAAAACTAAAGCTGAAGATATTTAAAAGCTCTCTGTACAAAGAGATTCAGTGTCTGAGTCTGAATTAGAACTTGGACCTTCCTAACAGGAGTTCAGAGATTCAACTCATATAAACATTTGAAAGGTCAGCTGTTCATCAAAAACTTTTCCAACTACAGCAAACGTATCCTTATTAAGTTTCTCTTGCAAAAGTTCCAAGGTGCTGAACACTCATCCATTGCCACCAATAATTAACAATCCCCAAAAGCTCAAATACAGAGAATTTTGTTGGCATTTTGAAACTTCAGACTATCTTAGCATCAAAGCATGTGGGAATGGGAAAAAGGCAGGCTAGGAATAAAGACTTCAAGCTGAGATTTTTTCTTGAGATTGATCCTTCTCTGTTTCAATCAGGTTTGCAGCAAGAAGAAATGAAGCCCTTCCAATAAGGACTTTGTGCTTCCTAGAAATGGGAAGAAAAGTTTTTAAAAAGCAAAACAATACTACTGGTGTACTAGTTAAAACATCCAACAAAACTTGGAATTAAAAATAGGCACTATAGCCATTCCTTATTCTATCTAGTAAACTTTGATTTGAATATAACTATCTACTCAAAGTTTAATGACTTCAGAAAATTACCTGAGCTCTTCATCTACTATGAATTTTTTCCCTCACATTCTTTTTGCACATCCCACATGAAAAATCACAAGCCTAATTTAAACAATACCATTTATTGTGGGACTTGAGAACTGAATAGCTACCAGCTCTAAAAAGTTTCCCTGAGTCTCACACCCACATGCTCTCTTATAACTAGTTTCTACATGGCCATGTTTAATCCCACAGGGATACATGATGAACTATGTGGCACATCAGCAAGAAGGCAAAACTACATACAGCAGGATTTAACCTCTATGTCAAACACAAGATAAACCTGAAACAAAGGGTAGGCCTAAATGTAAAAAAGCATTAAACTTCTAAAGAAGAAATCTTTGTGACATTGGGTTAGGGGAAAATTTCTTAAGACAAAAAGCACAAAAAAGAAAACATGAATTAAGTAAATAAAAAAGTAACCCTTTTAATCTCCAAAAGACACAATTTAAGACAACAAAAATGCAATCCATGGACTGTGAGAAAATATTTGCAAAACATATATTTGATAAAGGACTTATATCCAGGGTTGTTATACACCATCAAGTGTTGTTATATGTTCATATGTTTATGCCATTCAATAACAAGCTACAGAATTCAATTTTTTTAAGAGCAAAAAGTTTGAACAGGCAATCGCAGAAGAGGGTAGGCAGATGGTTGATGAGTTCAGAAAAGATGCTCAACATCATTAGTCATAAAGAAATTATGAATTAAAATCAGAGTTACTGTGATTTTAGAATAGCTAAAGTTAAAAAGACTTGCAACACCAGGTATTGTCAAGAATGAAGGCAACCAGAATTCTAATACATCACTAGAGAAATACAACACAGTAAAGCCATATGAAAAACATAATGGCAGTGTCTTATAAAGCTAAACATAGATTTATCATATGACTCAGGAAACCTACTCCTTGTATTTATCCAAGAGAAATTAAAGCATATTTCTACACAAAGAATATTCATAGCAGGTCTATTCATAATCACCAAAAATGAGAAACAACCCAAATGCCCATCAACTGATAAATGCATAAACAAATCAAATGTAGCTATAAAATGAAATACTATTTATTAATAATTTAAAAACTATGAATAAAAGCAATGCAGATAAATCTCAAAAGATATATATTAAGCAAAACAATCTAGATTCTAAAAACTACCATACTGTATGATTCTACCTGTAGGACATTCTGGAAAAGGCAAAACTATAGTAACATAAAGCAAATCAGTGGGTTTCTGTCACTATATTTAGAACACCCTTTTGATTTTTTTTGTTTGTTTTTGCTTTTTTTTTTTTTTTAAGAAGGAAGTCCTCTCCTGAAGTTGATAAAACTCACTATGCAAACTAGGAGTGAGGGAAAGAGAAAATGCAAAGGGCATGGGGTACTTTCTTTCTAGAGTGAAATAATTTATATCATGATTGTGTTGGAAGTTATGTAGCTATATATAATTACCAAAATTCACCAAGCCATACACTTAAATGAGTGAAATTTATTATATATAAATCATGCCTCAATGAAGCTAAAAAGAGAAATCTCTATTTCAGGAATCAGAATCTCTATATTCATTTACTCTTGTTCTACAAAAAACTTGCTCTTTGGAATAATCTGAGTACTTATCTTTGCAATATCATAACAGCTTCAAGGTTTCATTTCAGAAGGAACCCATTAAATATTTTATATGTGTGATTTGTTTTGATGTTTGTTCAGGTTAATAAGACACATCAGAAAACTGAATGATGATTTGACTTCTTCCTTTGACATCTTTAGAACACCATTTATTTATTTATTTATTTTTTATTTTTATTTTTTTTTTGAGGGGAAAGACCTCTCCTGAAGTTGCTAAAACTCACTATGCAGGGGCTGGGGATGTGGCTCAAGCGGTAGTACACTTGCCTGGCATGTGCAGGGCGCTGGGTTCAATCCTCAGCACCACATAAAAATTTTTTTAAAATAAATAAAAGATGTTGTGTCTACTGAAAACTAAAAAAATAAATATTAAAAAATTCTCTCTCTCTCTCTCTCTCTTTTAAAAAAAAAAAACTCACTATGCAAAGCAATTTAACAAGCTTCCATTCAGTGTCTGCTACCTTGAACTCTGGAACCAAACTGTTGGGTTTAAATTAAGGCCTGTCACTTCATAGTGTGACCTTACCATACTTCAGTTTCCCCATCCAGGAATCCTCATAGGGTTATTCCAAGGATTCAGATGAGCTAATATGTTAAGCGTTGAGAACGGGGCTTTGCACATAATCAGCTTGCCATTATTATGTTGTGTGAGATGCTAAAACTACAGAGGGATAAAACAGGGTTTGCTTTTGTCGTTTGTTTTGATGAGCTCACAGTTTGGTAGAGAGAGAACAAACTAATAACAACCTGTCAAAAGAGACACAAAGAGAGAAATGTTTTAAGTACTCTGAGAGCGCAGCAAGGGGAGATTGTCAAGGAACCCTACAAAGAACAACTAAGTTTTAGAGGAAAAAAAGTAGTTCTTCAGCCTGAAAAGAATAAAAAACCATGTCTGCTACATGCTGAATAATATGCTACATAGTTTACACAGGCCGTTTCTCTTGTCATTGTGGCAATAACCCCACAAAGCACGTACTACAGGGCCTATTTTGCACATGAGGAATCCAAGTGTCAGAGATTGTGAATCGCTTGCCTAAGGTCACAAAACTAGTACTGTACATGCCTTACACAGTGATCCAAATTTGGCCCTTCTGACTGTGAAACCAGAGCAGAGCAAACAGGATAGCAAAGCATGCAGTGAGTTGAGGAAAGCACAAAGAGCTCAGCGTGACTAGAACATAAAGTTAGAAAGAGCAGGACGTGGGGTCCTGCAACCATTTCTCCTGTCTCAAACAGACTTCATTTCTGTACTCTGAGGAGGAAGGCTTTTAAGGCCTACTGTTTCAACAGATTTTCCCTTCCTTTGTGAGATCTTGATATCCATGGCAGAGGTTTCTTAAAGTGTTGTCAGTGACCATAAGTATCTGAAGCCCTGGGAAATTTATTAGAAATACAAATTTTCTAGGTACACACAAGCACATGGAAACAGAATCTTTTTGATCTGGGCCCTGAACTTGCCTATTTAACAATTTTTCATATATAGAAAAGTTTGAAAACCCCCATAGAATGCAGGTTTTCTCAGATCCCTGCCTCTCAGGTCTCCAAGAGTCAACTAAGCTCTCAAACCTCAGTGTACATATAAATCACCTGAGAATCAACATTCAGATTGTGATTCAGTCAGTTAGGCGAATGAGAGGGACTGAATTTCTGCCAGGGGCTGTGGACAGCACTGGTACACAGACCACACTTGGAGACACAGGGTTGAAGAATATCCTGTCCAGATTTCTTCTCCTTTTCAACCATCCTTCTTGCTCTTGTGTTTATCTCCAGACTACTTCTCCAGGTGGACTGCACTTTAAAACAACCTTCTATTTATTTACTGTCTAAAAATTTTGTGCATTTGCCGAGAGGCAATGGTCAAGCTATTTTATTCATTTACTTGTCATTGAAAAATAATCCTTCTTAAACTTTTTTTCTTTGATGTCTGAAACTGTATCCTGAAATTCTGGGAGGGCCTAAGAGGTCAAGCTGATAGAATACAAAATAGAGGGATTGATGATAATATGAGGTATGCAAAAATTGACCTTTTCTTATGGTATAATGCATATCATTCATATCATCAGTCATGGGGACCTATTAACATTTTCTTCAACACACTCTTTTAAATAACATAATGAAATCAACAGGGCTGCCATCTCTGTACTCATCAAGGATTGACTAAGGAGGATTCTTAGTCAGAATGAATCTCCTTATTTAGAACCTAAGGAGCCTAAGCATTCAGGTCTCCTGTGCAGACATGCTCTGGAAGCCTCTCCTTGCTGGCACTCCTGCAGGGAAGAAGCTGTGTGCAGCTGACTGCCAAGGCTTCAGCTCTCTGGCACCAGGCAATGGCAAAAGTCACTCCAGTTGAAAGGCATCCTTTGCACTCAGGATGAGAATGGTTGCTTTAGAAAATGGCTATAAGTTCCTAAAGCCTTTTTCTCTGTTCTATCACAATTTTAAAGCACTAATCCTTGATCCTTTTCAAGGCCCCTACTTCACATCTTTGCAGTGCCTTTCTTAATGTGTGTGCATTAACCTGGACTCATTCTTGGCTTTGCAATTCAGACAGTTACTTTACCTCTGTGGTTAAAACTCTCCTGTCAGTTAGTCCCACTTAATTCAGATGAATTAAATAGGCACTTTCAGAAAGGTGCTACATTACCCACTCTATATCAAATGGACAGTAATACTGCATGCCAAGGGTTCCCTAGAGGCAATAGTCTTATTTTATTTGATGAATTTTAGGTGATTCAAATATATTTTGGACTGAAACTCCACATATTTTCTCCAAAGTCTTAGTCCTAAGACTAAAAAGGAACGTATCATTCAAATATCTAACATTGTTTTTAAGAAACATGCCATCAATGGAAAGATAAATCTGCAATTTGGGAAAACTGAAATTAAGACACTCTTTGTTACTTAATATGCCATTCTAGATGGAGTCACCCATGCCAAGGATGATTCTTGGAAAATAATTACAATTCAGTTTTCTCCATTTTCTTTCTTGGCTTTTCTCCCTTTCTACTTCTCCCCTCACTAGAGTTATTCATTCATTTGATAATTTTTCTTGAAAACCGACTATGTGTCATACAGTGTTAGGTTCTACTTACATAACTTAAAATAAATCAAATAGAGTCCCTGCTCTCACATAATGAAAGAAAGAGAAATAAACAATTATAATGTGTTCCGTTCTTGATTTGAAGTGGTTACCAACCAATTCCTGCCACAATTGGATGTTTAGTGCAGCTTAGTAGGTTGATTTGCAAGGCTGGTTATTTCTTTTCATACAAGATCACTATGCCTGCAATTTGTGTAGTTGCCACTAATGGAGACAATAGAGTCTTGGATGAAATAATATACAGAAGCCCCCTTATCTGTTACTGTATCTCAGCGTGTTCAATAAGACCCATTTTGCTTAATAGTGGCCCCACAAGAGTAGTGATACTGGTAATTCAAATATGCCAAAGAGAAGCTGCAAAGTGCAGCTTTAAGTGAAAAGGTAAAAGTACAATAAGATATTTCAAGAGAGAAAGAGAGCATATTCACCTAACTTTTCTTATAATTGTTGTTTTGTTATGACTTATTATTGTTAATCTCTTTCTATGCCTATTTTATAAATTAAACCAAATATGTTTAAATTTGTAATGTATAGAAAAAAATATAGTTCTCAAATGTAACTTTCAAACATAAGGTGAGGGTCAGGAAACTGCTGTATTCCCACTGACTTTCCCCATACATACCTCTCAGAACATTTAGCATACAATTCAGTTTTTCTTTTTGTATAAAAGAAGTTTTTACTAAACTGAATGATATAAATAGAAAATTATCCATGGACAATGCTTATCATAAAAATCTCAATAACTATATTATTGTTGTTGTTGTTGTTGTTGTTGTTATTATTATTATTATTATTTTGACAGAATCTCACTGTGTTAACCCTATCCAGGCTGGTCTCAAACTCCTGAGTTCAAGTGATTCTCCTGCCTCAGCCTTCATAGATGCTGCTTCTTTGTTGTTGCTTGTTTTTATTTTATGGTGCTGGGGATTGAACCCAGGCCCTCATGCTGCTATTCAAGTGCTCTACTATTGAGCTACATCCCTAAGCCTGAAATTCAGGATAAAAGAAATTTAAAACCATACAAATAATTTGGTCCCTTTGAACACATGATCTTATTTATTTATTTATTTATTTTATAGTTGTAGATGGACAGAATGCCTTTACTTTATTTATTTTTATGTGGTGCTGAGGATTGAACCCAGTGCTTCATGCATATTAGGCAAGCACTCTGCCGCTGAGCTACAGCCCCAGCCCAGAACACATGATCTTTATTCCTGTCAGTACTTGTTCATCTTAACAGTTTTGCTTCTTATCCTTTCTTATGATATAATAAGAAATATATATTTGGTCCTTTTCCCCAGCTCCCGAAACAGCTTCTAAATAAAACAATAGAAATTTCCTAAAGAAATAAGAGTGAGAAAACATCTTTTGTCATTAATATCAAACCATTTCTAACCATACCTGAGTCTATGCTGAGGACACTTGGTGGATGGGGGCTGGTTGCCAGAAGAATCAACCATGTGATTGAAAAGGTAGATCTTTCACCCCCATTCCCAGGGATAGAGTGGGGCTGGAGATTAAGGCAAACACCAGTTAATTAATCATACCTACAAAGTGGAACTTACATAAAAACCCTAAACAAAGAGATTGGGAGATCATTTGGGGTTGGTAAATGTATCCACTAGCCAACATGGTGACATATCCCAAACTCCATGGGTCCAAAACAATTACAATTTATAGTTTAAACCCTTCTGGATCTTGCCCTGCATGCCTATTCATCTGACTGTTTATTTATATCCTTTATAAAATCCCCTATAATAAACTAATATTCATGTTTCCCTGAGTTCTAGGAGCAGTCACAGCAAATTTTTGAACCAGAGGAGGGGAATGGGTCATAGAGCCAAACTGTACAGAAGCATCTATAATACGCTGTTTGCAATGGCATCTAAAGTGGGGGACAGTCTTGTGGGATTGAACTCCAACCTGTGGGGTATGCCATAAATCTGGAAAGTTAGAATTGAATTGAATCATTGATGTGCTGTTGGTGTCTGAAGTGAATAGGAGAAATTCCTGGTGTGGAAAACCCACACATTTGGTGTCCTAAGTGTTGTGAGTAGAGCAACCATGTTCCATTAGGTCTGAACAGAAGATTTTCCCTGACTTAACTTTTTTTTAATATTTTTTAGTTGTAGTTGGACACAATGCCTTTATTTTATTTATTGTTATGTGGTGCTGAGGATCGAACCCAGCGCCTTGCACATGCTAGGTGAGTGCTCTACCACTGAGCCACAACTCCAGCCCCTTGACTTAACTTTTTAAAATAGAAATATCTGGGTTATACTCACCGGATCCTTCTTTGGAGCTACGGAGTGACATCTCATCTTTGACCTTAATCCCTGGGATTAGACATCTTTTTAACCATCTGGGACCCTCATTGCCTAGATGGGCCTCATTTTCCCACCCTGTATCCCTAGAACTACTTGCACTCACCTCCTTACATGGAAGGTGCTCCATCTTCACAGACGCCCTCTCTTCCCAGTCCTGGCCTAATTCTTTATCCCTCAGCTGGAATAAAAAGAACAGGAGGCTAAGTGACATGACTGTAAGGAAATTGCCAAGTCATCATCTCTTCAAATAAGGAAAAATCCTGACCCTTGCTCACCCCTCCAGATCACTCCAAGCCTTCTTCTGAATAGCCCATTTGTTTGAGAGGTGATTTTATATAACAGTAAGATTACTATAACTATGATTTGTGTATTAAAATCTTACTGTATCAAAGAATTTTGGTTTTTTTGTACCAAGTATTGGACTCAGGAGCACTTAACTGCTGAGCCACATCCCTAGCCCTTTTCTTTTTTTATTTTGAGATAGGGTCTCACTAACTTGCTCAGGGCCTCACTAAATTGCTGAGGCTGACTGAATTTGTGATCCTCCTGCCTCAGCCTCCCAAGCTACTGGCATTACAGGCATGCTCCACCACACCTGATTTTTACTAATTTTTTTAAAACTACATCTTGATACATCTCAAAAGGATTTGAGAGGATTTACAATTTAAACTGTAAGATCACAAAAATGTCATAAAGGTAAAAAGAGGAAAAGAGAGAAAAACCTGATAATACTGAGAACCAGCTAACCCCTCCATTGAAATTTGAGGAAATTAACCTTATAGACCATTTATAACCTTGAACAGTGTTTATCTGGTGTTGTGTATAATGGTTCCCACCTCCTACCCCTGCCTTTTACTATACTGTGTGTTATTTGGGAACTAGAGATGGACTTTAGCCTACTTTTTTTAATCAAGAGGTCTTTGCAAAGTGCTGGACACAAGCTGGATTTTCAATAACAGTTTGCTGAATTCACTCTGGGGATTTCTAAATTTTCTCTGTCTTTTTTTTCCCCCTCTATGTCTTTTAAGAGCTGTGCTTTTTTTTTCTTTCTAGCATTTTAATATGGAATTTAAATATACTAAAATAGAACCATTTTTAAGATAGAATTTTAGGTGGCTTTCTTTCCTATGATATTAAGATGTTTATAAGAAAATTTAGATGTGACTCTTCCTAAAGTACTTTGCATTTTTTAAAGGTGAGGGAAATACCCTCTCCTTTCTGTACTTTTTTCAGTTTTCTGCCACAGAATGTCCTCACATAACCCTTCCACCCACCAGGCAACCCTGCCACGTAGGTGTGCGGAGAGCACCATCTTCAAGCCAGTGTCCCTCTTTCCTACCCTTCCTGCCACTGCTCCCTCTAACTCTTCTTAAGGACATCGCTCCTGCTCCACTGAGAAACACCAACAAATGAAGAATTCAAGAGATTTCCATTACTTCTTGGAGAATGACTGCTGTCAAACAACACTTGTAAATTTTATAGCACACAATTTATCTTAGACTCTCACAGCCTCATCAACATTTTCTAGAAAATTTCAAACTACAAGGAAAAATTTTAATACCTTTCAATATTCAGTCTATCTTTTGAAAATGTAAACTTCTTATCAAAGCCAAACTTATTACATTTACTCCTTTTTTTAAGTCCTATAACTTGTTTTTTTTATTTTTTAATATCAAAACCAGTTTTATTCTTTATCCACATGTTCATTGTTGCATTATAGTTATGCATAACTATGGGATTTGTTGTTACATATTCACACATGCACACAATATAACAATATAATTTGGCCAATATCACTCCCCAGCACCTCCTCCTTCCCTCTCCACCTCCCACCTCTTGGTCTCTTTCCCCGAATTCAAATATCATTAACATCTTTCCTCACCAAGCATGCTATAAAATGTCATAATTCCTAATCCTTGATTGGCTTAATTATTAATACATCTTAAAATATTTCTGCCCTCCAAATGTTAACAAAAATATTTTTATTGAAAAACAACTGATTTTATGTTCACCTTTGGAACCTTTCTACAACACCGATTTTTGTGTTTTATTCATACATATTCTTCTAAGCACCTAGACCAATACTTTTCACACACACACACATACACACACACACACACACACAAAAAAAAAAAAAATCCAAAGGAGACTAATCAAATATTTGTGAATAAAAAGCAATACTCTTTCTCTCTTGACCCATCATTACTATCCTCACCACTGAGCAGTCAAAGACTTCCCTTATATCTTAGCAGTTGCTTGAGGAGATGTTATTCATTTTGGTAAAGTAATGTTACAAGACATAGGAAATTCTCCGATAAGAGCATAAGCTTTTAAGCCACCAAAGGACAGCTGCATTCTGGGGCTCATCACACTAGCATGGTCTTGAATGAAAATTAAGCAGAAAGCATGTAGGAAACCCCAGATTATCTCCCTACTACCCTCAGCCTATCTTGTTCCCTTCTTAATCTGCATTTGATTTAAGCAGCTAAAAGAAAAGAATTCAAAAAAGGTTTAAATTGCAAGAAAAAAGATGACCGGTTGGAAATTAAAGGCTATGTATCCAAAGGAACTTAAATAATTCTGTCAGGGGGGAAAATAAAGAGGACAAATTATCATAAATGAAACTGGTTGCACAAGAGATTTATCAAAAAACAGCCAATGTCTGTACAGTTGGTGGGAGAAGGGGAACTAGGCAGTTGAGATCAGAAGTGCTGGGCAGCACAAGGACAGTGTCCAAAGGATACAGTGAACTGGACTCATGTAGATGACAAAATTCATAAAATTGCAATCAGGTAGGCAATGGTTCTATGGCTCAGAGCAAGCAATAATAATTATAATGAAAGCAACTTACAAATACTGAGCATTTCTACATATCTGGCACATGTTGTCTCTTTAATTCTTATGATTCTGTGAGTCAAATGTTATTGTTTCCTTGTGTTTAAAATGAAAAAAAAAAAAAAAAAGAACTTAGGTAAGCAAAGAAACTGAGATGAAGATCAAAGCAGTGGTTAGGTCACTTGCCCAGACTCACCCAGCTAGACAATAGGCCTTACCCTGGGCAGTCTGGTGGCTACATAGAACACTTCACTTCATGTCCTTATTGTAGCCTCAGTCAGTGCAGAGAGTCAGAGGAGCAGGCCACAGGAGAAAAGGGCCAGGGTTCAGGCAGTGAGTCAGTGCACAGGTAGTGGCTAAAACACAAGGTAGGCTGCAGATCCAGTGAAGAATTGGAATGTTAGGCTGGTAAACTGAGACAGAAGCCAGCATGTTAGGGGAAGGAAGGAAAGGCTCAAAGAGAGAGTTCATGTAGCACTCACCCCTGGCACATTGTATATAACCCACATGTGATGGGACAAATGCTGGGTGCAAGAGAATAGACTAAGGCCATGGATATACTTCCATGCCTGGGTAGGACTGTCACAAGGGAGAGGCTGAGCTGCAGAGGGATTTGGGGGAGATAGTGCTGATCAGATACCACTGCAACTCATACAGCCCACCAGCCCAGGAGTCAAACTAAAGCAACTTAAGAAGAGACTGTAAAGACATGGATGTTGCCCACGAATTTCAGTCAGTGCTTCTAATTTTTTTTTTGTAATGACAAAAATAATGAAAACAATGGGAAACTAAATAACATTGAATATAGGTACGTTTTAGCTACAGAGAGCAATATGAAACATAATAGAAACAAAAATCAAATTCAAGAACATGCATAGCGTGATTCCATTTATATCAAGTTTGAAAACAGGTACAATAAACCTATACTTATTAAACTTCTTTGACATTATGAACCATTTCTAAAGAGAATGATGCAGTATCCTGGAAACTGACACCAAAAAAAAAAAAAATGCTATCCATTATTAATGGTGTCCAGAGCAGCTAGGAAATGGTTATCTCTTCAGATTTTGAGTTTCTCCATTATCTTTTACCACTTGTAAAGCACCTTCTTTTTTTTGGGGGGGGGTGTTCTCCTTGTTTATTCAAAACTTTTTTGCTTTGTTCAACTGCACAGGAGGAAATAATTCCATCAAGGAATCACTGTATGCCTGAAGTCCCCTCACTCTATTTTATTTTATTTATTTTTTTATTGGTTGTTCACAACATTACAAAGCTCTTGACATATCATATTTCATACATTAGATTGAAGTGGGTTATGAACTCCCAATTTTACCCCAAATGCAGATTGCAGAATCACGTCGGTTACACTTCCACAATTTTACATAATGCCCTATTAGTAATTGTTGTATTCTGCTACCTTTCCTATCCCCTACTATCCCCCCTCCCCTTCCCTCACAACTTCTCTCTCTACCCCATCTACTGTAATTCATTTCTCTCCTTTTTTATTTTCCCATTCCCCTCACAACCTCTTATATGTAATTTTGTATAAGTGCTTCTAATTAATAAGGGCTAGTCATAGAACTAAATCAGAGCCCTCTGATGCCCTGTAAAAGAATGCATTTTTAGATAGATCAATAAACTATTAAAGTTCAAAACCTTCCCCATTTATTCAGGATAAATCATTCCTTTGGGAAGGATCAATTGTTTAGGTCAAAGGCTCCTGCAATCAATCATCTACAAAGCTTTAGAAAATATATTCCTGGGTGCCACGTCAAACTTACAGAATTAGACTATCAGGTGACAGGGCACAGGAAATCATATGTTTTAAAAGCATTCTGGAGAATTTTGATGATCTGTGTGACTCATCTGCATGAACAAAGGCTGTGAGCAGCATCCACTGGTGAGAATATTCCCCAAGAGTGGCATCTTTTTGCCAGTTCTGACAGGGGCAATGTCATTCCCCTGTTCAGAGCACTTTTGTGGAATTTTCACCTCATTTCATGTCATCAGGTACCTGGGACCCAACCAGCTAGAGCCCTTCACTCAGACAGTAGAGGCTGTTGCATGGTAATGGAATAGGGCCTTAAACTTGGGCTTTCAAACAAAGAGGATTTGTGAACGATCCAGTCAACCATGGATAAGCAGGAAACAGCTTACTAAGTGATTGGATGAAATGGAAACAACACAGCAGCTGTTACACAGAGGTAGGTTTGGGTAGTTAGACTGAGTGTCCTCTCCTCTAAAGTAATGACAGGTGCTAAGCAGGAGTGGCTAGGCCAATAGCTAGGTTTGTTCCCATTCCCTGGGTCTTGTTCTATCACTTTCCTTTGTCCTGTTCTGTGTGACAGGGATTGGAACAGTGCAGGGTGCAGGGCTGGGAATAGTTTTTCCCAAGAAGAATACACTTTGAACTGTTGGATTTTGTTCTAAAATTTTCACAAGCACTATTTCATTGATGAGCCACTTTAGGTCCTCGAGATACCTTAGCAGCAATCAAGATACAGAAGTTCTTATGATTTACTCTAAGGATCCTTATCTCCCAGCAAGTATGGAGGTTTCTGATACAGTAAATGACAATAAGCTATTTCCACCCCACTTGGAGCAGCTTCAGAGGAGGTTAATTGAAATTACACTCTCAAGGGCTGAGATTAGGTAAGGGATACTGATTAGGTAAAGTTACTGATAATGGCGTGGGGGGGGGGTCCTTCCCTGTGACTTGAGTTCTTCACAATCCACTCTGCTGTCTTCCTCCTAATGAATAACTCATGTCTGTGGTATCAACTTGAGCAGCAACATATTGGCCAAAACAAAGAGGAAAATGCTTCAGAGTTCAACCAGCCTTGCCATCATCGGCCTTCTTCTGATATTTAAACACAATCTAAATTGCTGAATACCATAATCAATTTAAAGAAGAGAGATTTGGCTCTCCTTAGGAATTTCAAGAAAAAAAAATGTGGTAACTTTTCTAGAGACATTTTCAATAGGTCCATGTTCAGAAAATAAGGGCAAGGAGAAAGGATTTGCCACAGATTCAAGCAGAGAATATATCACCTTTCAAAGAAGAGTTGTCTAAAATAATCAGTGGTTCAAAGACAAGCTGATCAAGAAAACCTAGTGGGGAAAAACAGCAAACCACACCCAGTGGGTTTGAAAATCAGCACTTCCTACAGCCATGTGTGGCTGTATTTCCCTCAAAATTTTGTCCTTGTCAAAATGGCTGACACAAGATACAGTCTAAATCCAGCCACTTCACCCTTCTCTTGCACAACAGCCTTGGCTTTGGACCAATGTCTCAGAGAGCAGGTAGAAGTTACTGTCCCAGGCAGCTAAATATAGTGAGATAAATGAAACACCCTTTTTTTTTTCCTTTTTCAAGTCAAGCAGGACCTTGCAAGAAGCAAAACAAGAATTTGGTTTGCTGGATAATTTAAACAGCTGAATGGATGAAATGTGTAGCATAATTTGTTCACGAGCTTATAGCCAATGGAGAATGATATACAACCCTCTGAATTGCTGGTGGTAACAGACAAATCCAAACAATCCATAAAGAACCAGTGTCACATAATTGAAAAATAAAAC
The DNA here is from genome assembly GCF_964194105.1 of Spermophilus citellus. Lineage (NCBI taxonomy): Eukaryota > Metazoa > Chordata > Mammalia > Rodentia > Sciuridae > Spermophilus > Spermophilus citellus. The sequence continues at coordinate 208,117,526 of NC_138182.1, forward strand.
ATATAAACAAGTTGGCAGCTTCTCTGAGCCTGACTGCTTGCCCAAGCTCTGCACCGTAGAGTGAAAAAAAAAAAGTCAGGATTTAAGTCAGATGGCCATGGTTCAACTACCAGCTTGCTTTACCTCACTTTACCTCTCTCAGACTGTTTCTTTGTCTGTCACATGCCAATGATAATTATATGTGCCTCACAGGGTTACCATGAGGATTCAGTAATAACAATAACACTTTTACTACTTAAATGTTTGCTGGCATCAGGAAAACTTGCAGCACAGCCCTCTTAGAGTTAATATCCTTTTTTCAGCCTCTCAGGATGAAGGTGATATGGCAGAGATGGAATAGAATGTCCCTTAGATCACAAAAATGTCACTCTGTTGTAAAAGGTCTGCAGGCCTCTGTGCCTGCCAACCTTTTCAAGTTTCATCAGTCTCCCAGTGAGTATTGCCAAGGTTCCCCCAACTGGCTCCCTTAGTCATGTATGTGAATCAAACCATTTCTAATGCCCCTCTCTCAATACCAAAACCTTTGGGAACTCACAGGTATACAGGGTGGATCAGCATGACTACATTATTAGTCAGAGAACAAACATTCCAGGTAAGCAATTTTGTTTTCTCCCAAAGATTAAATCCATTCCCACCTGTGGAGACTAATGGGCTCCAGGGATCTTTCTCTATATATTTAACAATGAGATAACTAAGTGGCAAAGTCAACAATAATCAGAAAGCAGGTGCAAGGAACCAACCAACTTTCTTACAAATATTGTTTTTCCTTAAGGGAAATAAGACACACCTTTAATACAACAGCCCTGAAACCTGAAACATGGGGAGAGGAAGGTTGCCAACCAGGAATAGTTTCTATTAGAGCCATCAGCTCAAACTGGTCTTTGCAGGAAATAGAGTTCAGAACACAAATAGACTTCTTTGAGCTTAGGTACCCAGGTTAAAATCCTTGGACCCTCTTCAACTAATTTCTTCTCTCAATCTACCAAAGCTAAACCCTTTACCCTGGTGATTATTCCTTTGAAATGTCTTCATATTTTTCCTTCTTTTTTGATTTCCACTGAACTCTACCATTTTACCTCTTTCTGCCTTGACTCTCAAGTGCCCCCTAAGTAGTCCTTTAGACCCTTCAAACCCATACTGCCAACAACCACCCAAATCAAATAGGCCTCTATAAAGTCATGCCTTCGCCCAAAACACATGTTAAGCTCCCAGTAATCTTTAAGTCTGACCTCTTCCTCTCTTTAGGTCCTTCATAATCTGACCACACCCTACCAACTTGGCCTTATTTTCTAGTCAGACTGGCTTCCTCACCAGGCTCACATGAACACACAAGACACACCCCCACACCACTCACTCCACTGCCCTCCACTACTTTGCACATGCTGTTGGCTCTCATCTGGAATGTCCTGCTTCTCCAAATGCATACCAAACCATGCTCATTCTTCAGGACCCAGAAGCAGCCATTGTTTGCTCCTGCACAGCTTAAGAAACATTTTCCCTGAACTATTAAAATTCTACCACTTAATGAAACAGCTGTATATTGTTCTTCATTCATTTCATATATGTACTAGACTTTTGTCCACAACTGGATAATAAATAAGGTCAGAAAATGCTAGTCTCTGTAATAAATAGAATCCCAAACACATTTAGTTGATCCCTCTTTTTTTTTCCCCTTTGGCATATCCCCATTACTGCCATGGAATTTCATCAATAAAATCAATCTTCTGTCATGGATCTTGTAATTATTTAAATAAAGAATACAGAATCTGAATATGCATCAATAAAACCTCTACATCTTCAGTGCAGGGGAAAAGGCAGTAGGTGAATTAGAAAAAAAAATCACTGAAGAATGATTTAGGAGATTGACTTCTAGGCCTCACCCTTCCACAGACTATCTCTATGATCCTGGTTAAGCCTCCCAGTGTCTCGGCAAAAGGGTGGGGTTGGACTGGGTGACCTCTGTGAGCTCTTCCAGCTGTCTCTATGATTCTCAAGCAGCTAATAAGAGAATCATTAGAGCCTAGTTTTGTCATCACTGAACAGTGGAAGCTTAGAGGTTTCTCTCCAGGATATAGAAAATCCCTGGGGCCTTCCTGTTGTAATCACAATATTAATTGGGAAAGTTGGTATCAAATTATACTCTTTTATTAAATAGTATGCCATAGTAATCTTGTAGGTAAAATACAAAAGAGATGAATGGTTAAATCTCACTCTTTGAAAGTATCTGTACATATTGAACCAACTGAATAATGGCCTACCTTGAATTTGAGTGTCATGGAACTACATAATGAAGCTGCATAAAGTTTTAAAAATAAGCCCAACTCAAGTTTGGATGCGAAAGAGTCTAAACATGCATATTGAACACCACAGTGTAAACAGAAGAGAATTTTATGCATGAATCCTGAAAAGCAAATATTTCCCCTGCATATTTTAAGCAATAAGAAACAATAACAAAGTCTGCTATAAATCCCTGAGATCTTTTTTTCCTTTCCTTTTATTTTCTACTGATCTTAAAGATAAGAGAGTTTCTTTAAGGGAATAAAGTACCTGTGGATGATACTTTTGAAAATAATACACAGAGGCAGGGAAGTTTTCTAAGTGAGACAAGCGGGAAATGATGTAAAAAGGGTGTCTTCCAAAAATAACAGTCAAATGAGAATGGTAAATGTGTCATAAAATTCGTAACATTGTGATTCCGATTCGGAGATTTCATTCGTTCATTCATTTGTCACTCATTTATTCCAGCAGTGCTTAAACCATGTAGTGGGCACTTAGGTTCTAATAAAGGGCAAAACACAATGTCTGCTCTGCAAGAACTAAATATCAGGTTTAAAGACACTGGGATCCTCGTTAGCACACCCCTGACTGGACATTGCTCTGTGCCAGGCACTGTGCTGAGGATACCAGCCCCAGCTGGCAATTACCATCTTCATTACTGTATAATAAAAGAAGAAACTAAGGTTTGGTGAAATTCAGTCACTTGTACAAAGTAGCAAAGTTGGCTGTTAAGCCTAAATCTGTCTAGTTTCAGATGCAGCACGGTGCCCCCAATCCCATACTATAAACTAAGAGTGACATGCATTGCAGGGAGTGATAACATAAATAGGATCAAGTTCCTGTGCCCTCTGCTACTCGTAGACTTCTCTCACCAGAGCTTAGAACTCAGTCCTCCTCTGTGCTCCTGGTCTTGGGCCTCAGCAGCTTCTGAAGTGGTGTGTGTAAAACTACCCAGCATGTGGTGTAGAGCAACTACACCAAGGCCGCAGGGGGACCAAAGCAAAACACTTCAGTTGCTTCCCATTTTCTGTTGATCCTCAAAGAGAAACATACACACATGCACACACACACCCTTTATTGCCACAAAATTCCTGAGTCTTTTATTTAAAAAGCATCCTCTTCTTCCCACCAAAACAGAAAATGATTTTTTCATTCATGTTCAAAAAGTAAAAATAAAAAGAATGAAAACAAAATTATCTTCCAGAAAGCAAATGGCCTCAGGAGACTTTAGGGGAAAAGACTCTAGGTAGCTCCCTGGCTGTTTGGTTCTTCTGGGTTGAGCAGCTGTCAGAACTAAGAGCACCCCAGAGGGGCTTAAGGGTCACAGCCACAAAGAAGTGTGAAGCTTTGGGCTCTGGGGAGGATGCTAGGTGCTCAATGGGAGCTCAGCCCCACCTGCTGTAACCCTGCCTAGGAGCCCTCCTAGAGACCTGTTTTGAATCACAACACTGGTAAGGAGGCTTTGTTTATGTGCCCTGTGGTATCTTCTTTTTCCCCCCTTTTGCATGTGTGTGTGTGTGTGTGTGTGTGTGTGTGTGTGTGTGTGCGTGCGTCTGTGTGTGTCTAGTAAACCATAAAACTTCAGTCAGCCACAGCAAGAAGACTTCAGAGAAGAGCAAAAAAAAAGGTTTTAGGCTACAGTGAGGTGTTGCCGATACCAGGCTTACCTCTTGGAGAGAGGGGAAGGGAATTAACTTTCATGACCACTTCATTAAGTATTACAGCCTAGGCATTATGCTAGGTCCCTTATTTAATCTTCACAATAACTCTTGAGATATTAATACCTTCTTTCACAGGAGGAAGAAAAAAAGATGAAGCTCTGGGCCACACTAAATAACTTGCTGAGCATCACACAGCTGGTCAGCAGGTGCCAGAACTAAAGATCTACACCTAGTGAGAGACTTCTTTCTGTGAAAAGCTAGCAGTAAGAAGAAATCCAAAGAGGAGATGATAAATTAACATCTTAAATTTATCTATATTTATTTAATTATCTGCTCATTTGATTAGGAATTACATGCACAAGAAAAACATTTTAAGCTTTAACAAAAGGCATACTGTAAAAAGTAAGACTCCTTTTTCTCTCAACTTCCAGTTCCCTTCATCAGAGGCATCTGCTGATAAGAGTACATCAAGAAAGACTACACATAGGCAACCATACTCATAGGCACATACCATCCTTTTTCTTTTCCAAAGTTTTTTTTTTTTTAGTTGTAGATGGACACAATGCCTTTATTGTATTTGTTTATTTTTATGTGGTGCCAGGAATCGGCCCCAGTCCTCACACATGCTAGATAAGCGCTCTACCACTGAGCCACAACCCAGCCCACATACAGTCCTTTTAAAAATAAAACATAAAAATTTAGTCCTTTAAAAAAAATTTAGTCCTTTAAAAAAAATAGACAAATGGCAGTATTGGTCTTTGATACCTAGCATATGTTAGAAATGTTAGAGCTTTGGAGCAAAGGGGAGGGACGGGGAATGGGGTACTTGTATAACTGCACATATGTTGCGATGCTACATTGTGTACAACCAGAGAAATGAAAAGTTGTGCTGCAAATGCATACAATGAATCAAAATGCATCCTTTCATTTATGCCTAATTAAAATAAATTAATTTTTAAAAAGAAAGAAATTTTCTATATTAGTACATTTAGACCCACCTCAGTCTTATACCAACCATTTAAAAGACTCTATTTCATGTATGTATGAAAATTTACTTAACTATTCCCCTATGAAATGGACATTCATTAAATCATTTACAATCTTTTGCTATCACAAATAATGTTGTATCCTTGTATATTCCTCATGAAACACATATGCTAGTATACTTGTGGGATATAGTCTTAAAAGCAAAATTCCTTGGTCAAGAGTATGTATGTTTTAAATCTTGACAGACAGAACCAAACTGCCTCCAGTTTTTAAATTGCACCACTTTATAAACCTTAAAATATATATGCATCCCTAAATTCTTATGGTTTCCAAAATAGTGTTCTAGTCTGTGTTTAAAAGAAAAGCACCCATGTATCCACCTATTCCTTTGAAAGTTGCATGCTTCCTTCAGAGTGCATAGGAGAAAGCTATTTATTAAGGACTGGACATTAGGAAGATTTTTCGAGTTCTTTACACTGCAGAAGATGTTGACTAAAAGCATCTGATCATTAATTGGATGATGTTGACATAATAAGGAAATGGAATAAATCCCTGAAAATAAGTGGTTGGCTGTAATTAAAAATCAACTCAACCCACCAGAGTACTATCAGAATCACTCTGGGCATCCCAGTAACTCCATCAGCTGGCTGTATACAACAAGGCCAAGGCAGGCTGTGAGCCAGGAAGGAACACCTGCCTCAAACTTCAGTATTCAAAATCTAAGCTAGGCACTGTAGCACTTGTTTGTAATCCCAGACATTTTGGAGGCTGAGGCAGGAGGAATACAAGTTGGAGGCCAGCCTTGGCAATTTAGCAAGGCCCTAAGCAATTTAGTGAGACACTGTGTCAAAATAAAAAAGAACTGGGAGGGTGCTGGGGTTATGACTCAGCAGTAGAGTGCTCGCCTAGCACACATGAGGCCCTGGGTTCGACCCTCAGCACCACATAAAAATAAATAAATTAAATAAAGGTATTATGTCCAACTACAACTAAAAAAAATAATAATATAAAAAACAGAACTGGGGATATAGCTCAGTGGTAAAGCACTCTTGGGTTTAACCCTCAGTACCAAAAACAAAACAAATATATATATACTGCCTGCCCCTGTTGATCGGGATAAAAGGCATGGAAGAAGGGCAACATATCAGAAACAAAGACTGAAGAAAGACTGACAAGAATTGGGCAGTGTTTCCTAATTCAAAGAAACGAAAAACTGATTTAATAAAGAATGAAACACCCTATAGTTATATTTTCTAATATAAAAGCTCTCCAGAGTAAATAAATCCTTAAGGAATCTGCAACACTAATATCTTCAACCAGTGCTGCAGCCCAAACAAAACCGTAGGATCCAAGCAGGAATGCTGGGCTTGAGAGACCATCCTAGCCTTGCTTACTTGAATCTCCTAAAAGTCTGAGTCTATCATCCTTCCAGGATGCATTTATAAAATATTCCTCTTCTATTTGGCAATCACCTTGCTGAAGTGTTGGTTTTTAACATCTGTGGAAAAGAGCAAGCTGGCATTCATGGTTTGGAGAGGACAAAGAGCAAGTGACTTAGATGGGTACTGGGTGTTAATTAACATGAGAGAGAATTTGTCTCTAGAGCAGGTGATGAGGTCCCAGTATTGTAATATTAACGATCATCTGTAGCTTGGCTTTGTTTTTGAGTTGTGCTCAGATATTACATGACTAAAACAAAAGTCAATGTGCATTGCTAATACCATCTGTCAAAGATTTTTAAACCAGGTGGTGGTCTATAGAGCTGCATATTTTAACCATTTAGGGAAGGAACCCTCCAGGAAGCAACAGAATGCCTTCTAATTAATTATTACTTGTGGGATTTTCCCCATTAGCAACCAACAGCATATTGTCAAGGAGGCATTGTTGGGAGTTGTTTGTCTCTATGCAGACGCATTCAGATACATCAGTGTAGTTTACTAGAACTGATATGTTGTTATAAAAATTACAGGACTGAAAAAATGATTTCAGATGGACGTTTCAATCCATAAGGTCTGAAGTGTCTGGGTCAACTGCACAGGCAGGAGGAAGCTGTTGGGCAGAGTGTTCCGATGTCCAGCCCATATCTGTCAGCTACATATATAAGTTAACCTGATTTGACCTTGTTACTTCTACTCCTCTGAAAATTCCTCCAAATCAGTCACTAATTCACATTCAAGTACCATCCATCACCACTCAAATGATCTTTGCTCCATTCTCATTGACTGAATTTGATCAAGTGATTGATCGATTTCCTCTTATTCTGTGTTCTGCACAGAGAAAAATAATTTGGAACACTCATCTTCAAATTGCATTTCAGGGAGCATTTAGCTCAATGTGGGTTTCAATGATTTATTTCTCCTCCTCCATGCTATTGACTCTTAGCCTTTTCTCTATCATGTACTTCTGGTATAGAGGAGGTTTTCATGGCAAGGTTGAACAATTATGAAAAATAGAATGATGGAGAAAATTTAGAATTCTGAGAAATAGAAATAACTAAACAGAATTTCAAAGATTTGGCTTCCAAGTTTTAGGTGGAATAAATAAAAAATAATTGGACATACACTCTTGGCTCTCTTATGCTATGTACGCCTATCATATAATTTGTGAGAAATAGAAATAAAACCTCTGATGATAAAATAATCTGATATGTAAATTTAATTTAGCCAAATTTCATGCAAGGGAATTTCTCCCCACCAACATTTAAGGAATATTACCTATGATGGGAGTTACATGAAAGATAATCATGTAACTATTGAACATTATTCTATGTTTCTACAAACAGGAAATCTACAGGTAAGCTAGAATCTATTCCTCCCTACCAACAGCCCCTAAAGATTTTTTTTTGCCTGATCTGTTTTAATCAAAATAAATCATAGGACTGTTTCCTAAAATGAAAAAGGAACTGCAACCAAATATGTCTATACTGATATCTCATAGATTGTATGAGTTTGGTTGATTTTTTTTTTTTGAGTAGTTTGTAATGTTTGAAGTAAATTGATAACTTACCAGGCATTTGGGAAGGGTAGGTCTAACTCATACAGAAGTGACCAGAAAGGTCAACTGTGCACAGGGGCCAGGCCAGTATCTTACCTAGACGTACACAGGTAGGTAGAAACAGAGCCAAGACAAAGCTCAGGTCTTGCAACTCTTACTTTATCTGGGGCAAAAGATTGGTGTCAAAGGAACCATTTCTGGGACTCTGTACAGTTCTCATTAACTCAAATTAGATAATTAAGGCAATTCTTTAAATAGATTTTATTTTTTAGGTTTTTTTTATTTATCTATTTATTCATTGGTTGTTCACTTCCTCTTTGCTTCCCACTTTGGTCTAAAAAGTGGTATAAGGTAGTTTAGACAAAAACATGCAATGCAACAGGTAAAACATTTAATCAAGAAAACAAATTGTTTCTCAAAACTTTAGAAATATCCAGTTGCTACAAGAAAACATACTCTCATTATAATAAATTCGGACAATATTTTTTCAATTGAGAATAATCTGCTAATTGGTGGGTGAGGCTTTGCTGACTTATTTTGTGATTAAATTCTTCTTATCCAAACTAATTTTCAGTAATGTATTACTATTCTGGTCATTCCTCTGCTCTTAAGTTTCTAGTACAGCTTGAAATCCAGACACATTATTAACACATAGGCACATTACAAATTAGTTCTATCCAAGACATGAATGTTAAGCACAGAAGTCGCCCCAATACCAAGAATCAAAAAGCTGACCCAAGACCCATGAACCCAGCAAAGGTTCTGACCTTTAAGCTCATGAGTGACAGACAGCTGCTGATTAGTTCAACAAGTCCTGGAAGGACCTGGCACAGTTTATACCTATGTGAGTTCATGAGCCCACAGTTATTATGAACAGAGCATTGTTTACAAATTGTTTTAATTTAGCAATGTGACAATTTATTTATTCCTCACTTTTTGACTTACGGGTATTATTTACAGATTCACTTTTAGGCCCTGGGAGACAGAAGAACAATATTTATACTGCCAGTGGATGAAATTGGTATTGCTGACTGTAGTGTGAAGAATGTTTGTAATTTGAGGTCACAATTTTGTTTTTATAATAAATGTCTCAATCTAAAATTATAAGTGCTCATTCATTTTTCAAGAACTAGTTAAATGTCATATCCACCCAGTCCCAGGGCAGAGTTAGTTAGAACTTTCTCTTTTTCTCTTTTCTTACTTGTTTCTCTGTTATACTATTTTTACTTTACATGGTAGTTGTGTAGTTTATTTGTTTTTATTTGTATGCCTGTCTTGCTTCCCTGACTATAAATTTCTGAAAAGCAGAGGATATTCTATTTGGGGTTTTTGGTCATTATTGCTGTTGTCTAGATGGTTTGGGCAGTTTGTTGTTATTTATCTGGGTTTTTATTTTTGTTTTTCTGTGGCTGTTTTGCTTTTTTGCTCTTATTGCTAGAATAAGTACCTAATAAAGTATATAATTGAATAAATATAATCACGACTTAATAAAAATCCTTACATTGTTTTAAGCTGTCTTTTTAAAATTAGACTGCATAAGGATTAGAAAATTCCATCAGAGCCTTGGGACTCCTCCTAGTGTGAGTACAGGCTCAGAATCTAACTTAACATACAGAGGAAAAGACAATTGGAATGGGGTAAAGAGATTTAAAATCAAAATTTTTAGGGCCTCCTTACTTCCTTACACATTTTGTCTGCCTCATTGGTTGCTTCAAGCAATACAGAGTAGTAAAGTGATTATTTGTTATTTTTGTCCCTTCTCCTTTCTTACCTCTGGTAGTAGCAGACTTTGCTTCAGAAGAACTCCACCTTCGAATACAGTCAAGTGTGATTACAGTCAAGATGCCCTGTCTCCTCTAGCCCATGAATAGGAACTAGACCCGTACTGGGCCAGTTGAGTCCTCTCCTGAGAATATAAACTTGGAGCAGAGAGACAAAGTGCTGATTGGCCCATCCAACAGTTCATTCCTAGATCTTCTAAATTTCTTTCCTTATCTTTCTTGTGGGTGTTTGAACTTCTCCACTTCCAATATATCACTTCTCTGATGCAGTTAGGCAGAAACCAATAAATGGTAACTGATAGAATCAGCCAAGTCAAGATTCAAATTCTATCTGATTTATCCAAAAGCCTAGCAGGGGCTGGGGTTGTGGCTCAATGGTAGAGTGCTTGCCTAGCATGTGTGAGGCACTGGGTTCAATTCTCAGTACCACATTAAAAAAATAAATAAATAAGATGTGATGTCCATCTACAACTAAAAATATTTTTTTAAAAAAGCCTAGCAAGAAGAATAAACTCTAGACAGCACCAGTCTGTTTCCTGGTCTCATTTTATTTATTCTAACTCACCCCACAATCCATGTAAATAATATGAGAAATGCCAACCCACTTCAAAAATCATCTGATTCCTAAAGTTATTTAATCTTCCATATCCAGTCCCCTAGGTAACACCACACACTTTGCTTACAAAAGCAATCTAGTGGGTTTCAAGGCTCCTGCAGTATTCAACCCTAACCTGCTTATTTCTCACTTAACCACCCACCCACTCTGCCATAAAAGCATTGGCAGTTTATTTTAGTACTATTATGAGATGCCCAAGTCAGCCATATGTCATTAGTCCACTCCCAGCTAGTTGTTTTACCTCTGGCTCACCATCAATCATCAATGGGAAACCTAATTATAATGTTTTATTTAACACCCTTACAGTTTTTAGTATGTACCAGGCATTGTTCTGAATGCTTTGTACATCTTAACTCTTTAATCCTTATAAAAACTCTATGAGATAGGCACAAATGAGAAAAATCAGGCATAAAGATTTTTAGCATTTTGCTCAAAGTCTCTCACAGCCTATAAACAACAGAATCAGGGTTCAAATGCAGGCAGTCTGACTCCAAGTCTGTGCTCTGCACCACCAAACCATGGCTTGAGATGATGGGTTTATTACATGGCCAATTAAAGAGAAGGGCTAATTATATTTTAATCTGCAGCAGCTGACAGGGTACACTGACTTGGAAATGAGATTAGTCCCCACATGTCAAAAACCTAAAAACATCAAGTCAATTTAGTGTGCCCTCCAGGCCTCCTACTTTCTTAAACACCATGGAAACAAGCCAAAACAATTCTACAGTGGTTTCTATTCACATTGAGAAGATTTTCATGCCCTGGTGGAAGGTACCTTTCTTCTTTAAGTGGTCTGAAATAGACATGTTAATTTTCTAGAAAGTTTGAAATGTACATCTAGTGCTACACTTTTACTCCTGGTCTGAGCTCAGTGTTTTGGCCCCTCTGGGGAAGGGAGAGAAGATGTTGCTGCACTTACACAATCAGTGTCATGCCCCATGACTGACTTTCTAACTTCTCTCTCTTTAGTCCAAGAAAACAGATGAAGTGGTAAATCCCTGTCCATGTATATGGATGGAGCCAGAGGCCAGAGGATCAAATCTCTCCTGGACATCATGCCCCTCCTCTCTCTGGGTTTGTTAAGACATTCATAAACTATGCTTCAGAGTATTTTTATTATCCTGTTGGTATTTCAAGCTGCAATCAAAAATTATTGTAGTCATTAATAGTCTTGCTGCATTATTTGAACATTTTTTTTCATTGAATCTTTAAAAGTTTTCTGGAGGAGTATATAAAGCAATAATTTGCATATTGAGTACTAAATTTACCTGTTAATCCCTAACCACAATAATTTCTCCTCCCACTGAACACAACAATCTAAAGGTCCTTGGTTCCATGAACTGTAAGTATCCTGTGCCATGTGGAACTCGTGTGATATAATGGCATGTAGACAAAGTATTACTACCAATTTTCTAATGTTTCTAAAATTGGAGTGAATTATTACTGAAGGTCAGCATGGCTATCTGTAAGAGGTAGAATTATTAGTGAACTTTGACATCTGTCTTTTTCTGGTCTTACAAATCTTCTACAAAGAACATTTTTTTAAAATAAATGAGCAAGGCAGTATTATAAAGAAGTTTTGTCTATACCTTGATTCTACTTGTGGGATCACTGTCATATTGTACCAAGTGTTTCTTGAAAACTTGTAATATAATAAAAATAAAACAAACAAACCAATCTGAATTTTGAAAGTGATATAGGTAAATATTTACTAATGTAAGTGAAAAACTAATTTTCCTTCTTATTCTGTAGTGATATCCTAACAGTAAAAGAAAAGAATCACTTTTCCCTAAAGAAGGCAGTGTGGTGAAAGAGAGAGATCTTTCTTCTGCTGCCCATGAATGAGCTGTAATAGTTCCCTGGGCCTTGGTTTTCTTGACTACAGAATGGAAATAATAATGCACAGTTTACAGGACTGTGAAAACACCTAGGGTAGTTCATGACACAGAATAGCCAACCAAAAAATGTCCATTTAGTCATTCAAAAAGCTCACTGCAAGCATCCTCTGTGTCAGCACTTGTAAAGTATGGGAACAAGTAAAACAGAAAACAAAGACTTCATGCCTTTTCTCAAAGTGGTTGCAACTCAGAGAAAAAGACAAAGAATCAAACAAATACAATACTATGGACAAGTATTTAGAGGAACTAGAAACATATATTTAAAAAATTTTAACAAACTAACTTTTAACTTCCACTATGAAGTTCCCATTTTTCCAGGCTGGAAACTTAACCAGCCAATTTGGGATTCTTCCATTTCTCTGGGATAGGCTGGGAGTGGGTGAGCATCTGGTTTAAGTTATGTGCTGGGCTGTCCTCCATCTGGTCTTTAGTAGTTGGTCCATGCAGGTCACTGCTGATTCTGTTCGTGTCCTCTATCAAAAGCACCTTGGGTTCCAACTGTTTTTAACCCAATTCTCTTTAAAATATATGAAAACACTCTGTTGGTCCCACACTGTATTGGGCCCCAGTAAATGCAACAGAACCATCTTCAGCCCTTCACCACTTCCATGTTCCTCTTCAAGACAAGAATATCATCATTTGTTTCCATGCCACCAAGGTTCTCTGCGACTTGCACAAGCTCCCTCCAATCTAATGATGCCCCATGCTGCCATTTCTACTCTGGTTTCTTCCCATCTCCCTGGGTTTTCCCTGGGCACTCAAGATTCTACATAGCTTTCAACAAGCTCAGTCATTCACCTCCCTGCACTGATCTGGAGAGAAAGAGATGACTGGAAGAGTATATAAAGCAATAATCTGCATATTGAATATTCAATTTACCTGTTATGCCCTAACTAGAAGGAAGAGCATCTCATTTCTTTGTCAGGGACCTGTCACATTGTCAACTCTTACTTACTCCTGTCTAGAGAACTATCTCTCTTCTGAAGCATGGAAGCTGTACTGGGCATGGCTTCTCCTAGTGATTTTTTTACCCAGGCACACATGTATTTCCTTTCCTGCAGAGTCCTGACTGATGGAACTTGCAATCCAAGGAAAGACCCGGTCATCTCTTCCCTGAAGCATCAAAAATAACAGTGAGATCAAATCTGGGGTAACAGATGAAATGATCAGCTACTGTATCAAAATTCTTATCCCACTACATAGTACAGGGGCTAAAACAGCTCAAAAATGAGAGAGCCTAACTCAACTGTGACACTCAAAGAAGTCTTCATAGAGAAGGCCCAGCCAGAACTGAGTTTCTAGAAGGAGTCAGAGCTCCCCTCAACAAGCAGATGTGGTAGAGGTGGGATGTAATTCCATGCAGAGGGAACAACATATGCAAAGTCACACTTTTAGATGAATCAGAATTTAAATGTAGCTCCCACAATTGTCTGAGCCATATAAATCACAACTGATTTTGAGAATAGAATAAGCAGAAACATAATTGTCAGAGCTGGAAAGCACCTAAAGGATCATCTAATCTAATTCCTGCATGTAACAGATAAGGACATTAAGGCCCATCATGATGACCTTTAAGCTGACATTAAAAAATAATAATAATAAAGTGAGACTACATTCAGCCTCTTACTTTCTACAGCCAGGAACTCCTACTCCCAACGTACCCTACCAAACACAAGCTTAGAGTTCTTTATAAAGGTTAGGGAGGGAAAAAAAACAGCTATTCTTCAATAACTGCACTGATGTTTTTAAAGGAGAAAATTCTGGCTTCTAGGAAATTATCCTAATAGATTATTTATGGAGAATATTTTATACACAGACGTCAGAATGCTGCACTTATGTACAGCATTTATCTGATACACATAACATCTCTTCAAAGCATATACTATTGTGTATACTCATTTTACAGATGAGGGAACTGAGGAATAGAAGGCTAAATAAGTGATTCTAGATATGAATATAAGTGGTAGGTGGGTAGTGGGTAGTCAAACCTATAATATCCATGGTTTTCCTTTTTACAAGTACAACCTCATATTTCTGCTCATATTTCAGCCTATAGATATACTACAAACAGACTTGTTAAAATGCACACTAGGCTTTTCATGCAGTGGAGTTGGCTTTTTAAAGGACTAGAAATAACCTAAATACCTATTAATAGAGAGCTACTTTAATAAATTAGGGCATATTCTCATTATCCAACCATTAAAAAGAATTCAATAAAGCAATTTGTGCTGATATGAAACAAGCTCCAAGAAACAAAACATGCTAAAAATAAAAAATAAAACTAATCAAGGTGTATACATTCTGTGTTGATGGGTTTTCTTAGGGAGGCATGCATGGATGATATTGAACCTGATTGTATAGAGAATGTTTCTGGAAGGACACTCGCAAGAAATGAGTTTTGGCTGTCTCTTCAGAGAAGAAGAAAGGTCAGAGGAATCAAGGACGTGAGATGGGAAAGAAATCTATATTTTACTATATCACTTTTTTGTAATATTTTTATTATTTACTATAAGCAAATAACGTTATTCAGACTTTACAAATTATCAATTAATGGGACTTTTAAAAAAATCCTAACATAACTTTTCAAGCTTAGAACCATATAAGTTGGGGCTGGGGATGTGGCTCAAGCAGTAGCACGCTCCCCTGGCATGCGTGCGGCCCGGGTTCGATCCTCAGCACCACATACCAACAAAGATGTTGTGTCCGCCGAGAACTAAAAAATAAATGTTAATTAATTCTCTCTCTCTCTCTCTCTCTCTCTCTCTCTCTCTTTAAAAAAAAAGAATCATATAAGTAATATACTTGCTTAAAATGTTTTCAAACATTCACGTCATCGTGATGGTATTTACCTACAAAACTGCCTTCTTATCTCCTTGCCAAGATATTGGTTCATTTCTGACTCACAAGAGAAAATAAATAGCCAGACGTATAACTAGCCTGGTGCCTCTTGGTACATGGGAGCTGAGGTCAAAGAATGTGGGTAAGGAGTGAAATGAAGGGGCTGGGGTACAACAGAGGTAGGAGTGCCACTAATATCTCTGTATCAAGAAGCTCCATCCTGATAGTAGAGGATAGGAAAGGCAGCAGAATACAACAGACACTAGTATAACAATATGTAAAACAGTGGATGTGTAACTGATGTGATTCTGCAATCTGTATACGGGGTAAAAATGGGAGTTCATAACCCACTTGAATCAAAGTGTGAAATATGATATGTCAAGAACTATGTAATGTTTTGAACAACCAACAATAAATAAATAAATAAATAAATAAATAAAATTTCTAAAACCAAATCATAGTTCTACTTTAACTATCAACATTAAAGTAAAACTAAATAATAAAAGTGATAATATTTACAGTACCAAAAAAAAAAAAAAAAAAGAAGCTCCATCCTTCCATCCCTCTATGGTGTTCAACACAAGGACTCAAAATTCAGAATGCATGAGTTATAAGACATTTCCAATCACTGAATGGAAACTAAAATCCCAACACATACCATATGCCTCCATCACAACCTACAAGACAAACTATGTTTAGTGATTGATTTAATTTAACATTAAATTCAACAATTACTTCCTATATATCTTTCTTTTTTGTTTCATTTTGTTCCATATCTATTATAATTAGATTTTTTCAAAGTTCAATCAGATATTCATGAATACTTACCACTTAAGAGTCACCCTTTAGTTAGGAAGGGGAGTACTTGGGTTAAGGCTGGAGTGGAGAGAAGGGGAATGTTAGAGACTGAATGTTTGTATCCCCCTCCCCAAATTCAAATGTTGATGCCATACCCCACTTTCAAAGGCATGATACTTGGAGATGGGGTTTCTGAAGGCAATTAGGGTTAGATGAGGTCATGAGGGTAGGCCCCTCCATAATGATAGGATGAGCACCTTATAAGAAGACACCAAAAAATAAGTTTTCTTATGTTTCTCTCTCTCCTTCCCTCCTTCCCTCCCTCCCCCTGTTCTCTTTGCTCCATGTGAAGAAACAGCAAGAGGCAGGATAGTTTCTTCATGGAACTAATTTAATAGTTATATCAGCTAAAAGGTAGTGAGATTGAGTCAGACAAATCAATCTGAGAAATAATTCTTCTGATGCTCTTGGTCTGAAGATCATAATAGAATAGACTGTCAAGTATTCAGAAGTCACATCAAAGTTCACGTCAAAGCAAGTACAACTGACAGAAACAATACAATCAGTCCACAAAGAAAAATGTTTCTCCTGGTAATAATCAAAGAAATGCAAACTAAAGCAAGCAAACAATAATAGCCAAAATACAAAACCCTTCAGAGGAAGATACACAGACGGTTCCAACTTATGATTGGATTCCAAATTTTTTTCAGTTTTACAATATTACAAAAATGATATGCATTCAGTAGAAACTATACTCAGATTTTCTATTTTGATCTTTTCCTGGTTAACAATATGTGATCAATATTCTCTCACAATGCTGGACAGTGGCAGCAAGCTGCAGCTCCCAATAGACCCAGCAATCACAGGGGTAAACAACCAATACTCTACAGCATGCTGGGTCATGAGGGTATGCTGTTTGGTAGGTTAGGGGTATTAAACTATTAAACACATTTCCAACTTGAGATATCTTCAATTTGCAATGGGTTTAGCCAGATACAACCTCTCATGAGCTAAGCATCTCTATGGTCATATTATATAAATACTTTAGAAAGCACACTATCATTATACAGCAAGAACCATAAAGATATTCATAATTTTGAACCTTTATGCCACTTCTGGAAATATGTTATGAGAAAGTTCAACTAAATAATAATAAAAGGCTATCTATGTGAAGATATCAATAAAATATTACTTATAATATACAGTTATATTTCTATAATGGAACTTAATAAGTTAAAAGCAAAGTGGCCAACAGAAATTAGAAAATTGCAATAGATACTATGAAATATAATTCCATTGTCTAAAATGGCAATTGTTGATGTAACATGAAAATTTTAATATTGAGAGAGTATTACATGAAAAATAGTATAATATAAAATATTATGGTTATAAATACTATACAGCATATAGGCCTATGGAAAGTACTATTATGCAAAAGTGTGTATCATTACATTGGGAAGATGCAACTATGAATTAATTTAAAATGTTTGTTCATATTGTTTTTGACCTTTATTAAACATCTGGGGATTTAGGACTTGAAGGTTGTAAGTCAAATCCAAATGTAAGGAGGGGAAATAATTTTCCAAAAAAAAAAAAATTCAATTATTGAACTAACTAACTATTATTTTGTTTTCTGTTTGTTTAAAAAAAAAACTCACTGGATATTCTTATGACACAGCAAATTCTTATGACACATTAAGTGCTTTCAGACACAGAGCCTGAGTTCCTAAAACCCTGCCTTGAATTCTCTAGCTACTAACTGATCAACTCCAGCAGCCCATTGTGGTAAGGATGACCGGAAGATGTTCTCCTCACTAAAATATACACTTGATTATTGTCTTTTATTTTCACATAAAGGTACCCAAGAGCCCAGACCTAGTGCGTAAACCCTTGGGGTTACCAAGAAATGGCTCTGAATTAAGAAGGCAGATTATAAATCTCATCCGTTCTACTTTTTTTTGATATTTGCTTTTGTTGCCTAGAGGAAAAGACAGGGTTATGTGTTTTCACTCAATATTTATAACTTCATCATATGTTGTTTAGAGCAATATGTTTAAAGTCAGAATGCTAAAGAACACTGAAGATAGACTTTCTCAGTTTTCAGACAGAACATAGATGATAATCCAGAAAAATGTCATTTGACCCTTCCCTATACATTTCATTTCAGGCTGTTGCCTTAGGGTCTAAAACTGTGCTTTCCAATCCTGAAAAAAAAAAACAATTCTGGAACAGCTGGCCCTATACTGAAAACAAACCATCCTGACCCAGGGTGTGGCTGTCCACGTAGACCCTGGATGTTCACTCTGCAGCTGGAACAGGAGCAGGGTGCCCAGACAGCATCCACCTCTCCAAAGACAAGAAGGCACAGATGCCAATTAGAGAAATGAGATGAGTGCCAGTTCCCCTTAGCCCGTTTTCAACATCGATGCTCAAACCAAGTAGATTTAATGTGACAAACTCCCAAGAGGAAAACAAAAATCTTTTAAAATTTTTGTTCACAAGGAAATGAGACAGTGTTTCATTCACCTTAAAGGGATCATTTAACCCACGAAATAAACATGCAGACACATGCCCAGGGAGTAAAGCATTCTGGCAGTAAGCTTAGAAGCAATCTTTCCAAAAAGCATTACTTCTCTGCCTCTTTCCTCCACATGGCTCCAAATCTTCCCCTTTTTCTCAGTGAAACTCAATACTTTGAAAACTCTATTTCTTCTTATTTTCCATATTTTTCTTTAGTTCTAGTTGAAGGGGAATTGATTTTATTCTTGGCTTGGTCAATTGGTTGGCAGTTTGTGGAAGTAGAACAAAAGCTGAACTGGAACTCTGAAAAACTGGGTGTGAGTTCCTTTTCAAACACAAATTAACTACGTAATTATTGAAAAGACAGACACTTCTCTCAGGCTCTAATGCCTCATCTCTAAGAGGGTGGACTATATGATTGTTAGGACATCATCAAACTCAAAATATTCTATATCTATTAGGTAAAATACAGATGGTGCCAAGAAATACTGGTAGGAGGGTGCACACTTTATGAAACCTGACATTTCTTCTTTGCCTGACTTGATTTCTCAGAATTGAATAATTTGATGGAATGCACTACACTGAGAGCTAAAGACATACAGGTTAAAACAGACGTCTAAAAATAAAAAAATGAACCTATATTAGGAAGTTGGGACTAGGAGCCAGAAAAGAAATTCCTACAGGAGGAATATTTTACATTCTTTAAGACCAAAGCAACCAAGTAGGAAGGAAAGATCCAAGTGCCATCTCAGTATAGCTTTTTATCCTGCAGACCACTTTCTGGGGATGAGCTTTCATTTCACTAGTTCTGTAGCCTGAAGGAAAAATTCTCCTGGAAAAATTAATTTTCTAATTCTCCATTGGTTTATCTACAATATACTGCTAAATTATGATCAAGTTAGGAATCACAAATGTGCAAACAAGATACAAGAGAGTGAGAATAATAAATAAATAATTCAAAATTTTCAAATTATGAAATAGCTTCAATCCTTTCCTTCATTCACAAAGTTTTTTCCTATCTAGAGGTGATAACAAGTCACTTAATTTGCTGTTTCAAACTTTGTTGCTTTTTTCTTCCCCGTCATGGAGCCAAGATACTAAAACCTAAAATATGTCTTCTCACTAGTCATTTTGTATATTTATCAGATTATTTGGTGTCAAGCAATGGATACTAATTTCCCGTATTGATCAGCTCAGACTGCCATCACAAAATATCATAGACTAGGTTCCTTAAAGAACAAAAATCTATTCTCTCATGATTTGGAGGCTAGAAATCCAAGACCAGAGTACCAGCATGATTGGTTTCTGATGAGGGCTCCCTTTAGCTCACAGATAGGTATTTTCTTGCTATGTCTTCGAATGGAATAAAGAAAGTAACAGAAATTTCAGGGTGTTTCCAAGTACTCATCCCATCATGAGGTCCTAAGAATACAATCTTATTTAAACCTAATCACCTATGAAAACCCCCATTTTCACATATCAATACACTTGGGGTTCGAGCTACAACAGATTAATTTTGGGAGACACAGTTCAGACCCTAATGCTATTTATGGAAAGACATTAATTATTAAAGAACATTGAATAGTTCACGGAATCAAAAGAAGCCAAGACAATTAGCAGTGTAGCTCAGGAAATCTCACTAAGCACGCACCAGTGATTGGCTCAGTCATGGTGTTAATGCCAAAATAATTTGTTTCAACAAGATTCTCAATTTTGAGTCTCCCCATGCAAAATTCAAACGAGTCCAAGAAAAGCCTATCAGGGAATCTTGATTAATAGTTTTAGGGCCATGCCATAAAATGCAGGGTGGAAATGTGAGATTGATAGTAGAATAATTTTTCAAACAGGAAAGACATAGACACAAGGGAGTCCAAAAGCAACAAACTCCAGTGTTATCTGTTAAGCTCAGAAGACAAATCTATCTAGGTTTGAGAGCTGGCTCAGCTACTCACTACCTGGTCATCTGGAACAATTTATTAGACTTTCTGAGCTTCATTTTTTGCATTTTTCAAATAGGAAAAGTAGTACAAAAAATAATGCCTTTTTATCTAAAGGCAATCCTGTGTTAACTAAATAAGTTATAGATGTACTAACTATTCAACTAGTTCCCTCTCTTCATCCTCCTGAACATGGCAGAATAGCTGCTTGTTTTTTGTACTAGTCTGTGTACACACGGAGTTTATTTAGAAAACACAAAATACAACTTATACTGTATACACGTGTTATACTCTTAGAAGGGTTTTTTATATAAGGCAATTATTTGGCATCAAAGGATAACAGACTTTGAGTCTAACTTAAATGAATAACTTCTCGTAAATCCTCAGAACTATGGTAAGAAGGTCAAGTTTTTACCTTAGAGGTCTGGAGAATATATGATCTCAGTGACAGAATGGCTCATCATTTCTAAGCCTTTTGTTTGCTAAACATAAATGGGCTTGTTCCTGTTAAGTTCCCCTGCTCATGGCTTAGATCCAGGACTTTAACTAGAATCTCTGAGCTTTGAAACTTTTCAAATTATATGCAAAATTACCTGAGTATATATATTGGAAAAAACACTGCTTTAGCTAATCAGAGAGCAGATAATCCCCTTCAAGCCACTCCAAAAAGCAATAGCTTACTTTGAAATTTTTCTTCCCTTTGAGACTGACTGAAATTCATCATCCAAGAATATGTCCTACTAACATCCACAACAAAAGTAGCAGGAAGTGCATAAAACTCTAGAAAGTACACAGCTATGCCAGAGATAATCCTTATTTGCCCACACCTCCTTTGGAACACATCATGCCATCATCTGCACTTTATAGATACCTTTATTGTAGCACTGACTCTATTCCTTTGGAGTTTTTTTTTTACATCA
Source organism: Spermophilus citellus (assembly GCF_964194105.1). NCBI lineage: Eukaryota > Metazoa > Chordata > Mammalia > Rodentia > Sciuridae > Spermophilus > Spermophilus citellus. Next base: position 208,138,753 of record NC_138182.1, read on the forward strand.
CTGTTTTGTCCATTAGTCTGGAAGTTAAAGCAGTGTGGTGTTAGAGTCTGTAAACAAGTCAGGATGGCGCCTGGCATTTTGCCAGAGGGAGTGGTTTGTGAAGTAACGCCAGTGAGCCATTAAGTGTGGAGATTCCTTATTGGTTGACTGCTGTATCTAGTTTATGCTAATTAAGATAAGCTGTGTGGAATGTATATATACCCCTCCTGTCCTACAATAAACGGCTCCCACTCCTGCTGTATCAATCTACACAAGTTGCTTGTCACCCCCCCCCCACCCCCGGTTATTTTGCTGCAGCCGGACTGGGGCAGTGTGGCTTAGTAGAAAGAGCACAGGTTTTGACATCAAACTGCCACAAGTTGAACCTCAACTTGCTGTGGAATTTTGAAATATTCTCTAAGGCTTTCTTTGGGATAAGAAGAAGCTTGTGTACTATCCTACAAGCTTCCATCTACACCAGAATAGCTATAGAATCACCTGGGATGCAAGTGAAGGTTGGGCACAAGGCCTGGATGCCCCAGACCTAAGTCAGCAATGAAAACACTATGCTCTTCCGCCCTCGCCTCATTGGAATAAGCTCCGTAGAGCCCTCACCATGCATGAACAGAATTCTGTGCTGACTGAGCATCATCACTGAAAACTTCTCCCACAGAGTGTTGGGACAATCATTGAGATAATCTAAACACTGACCACAGTGCTTGACACAAGGCAAGCAGAACTCAACAAGTTGTAATCATTATTATTCAATCACAGCAACAATGCATCATTGCATTTCAACTGCACTTAAAACAGTAAGATGCATGGGGATTGCATTCAATTAAGCGATGGAGAATAAGTGAACTCCTAAGAAAATTCTAGTGTATGCGCTGAGAAGCAAGCACTCATAAGCAAATTCTGTTTTAACTGGACCTAGGATGGTTTCCACTTTCCCAGCCCTTACTGCACTGAGCAAACTCCTACATAGCTCTCAACATTCATCTCAAGTTTTCTGAAGATTTTCTTACTATCTCTAGTTCTCTGGATTCCCAAAGCTCTTTGCTTATAGCTGCTATGAAACCCACTCCCAGGCTCATAAATTAATTTATAGTTATTTACTTATGTGGCCATCTCCTTAACTAGTCATACATTCATTGCAAGGGCCCTTATTATTTTCCTTTGTAGGATCCATAGTATTTGTGATGATTGGCCCAGATTTGGTCATACTCTAGTCAAGACATTGCTGTGAAGGTATTTTAAGATATGATTAGCACTTAAATCAGTAGACTTTGAATAAAGTGGATTATTCTTCATAATATTTGGTAATATCCAATTAGTTGAAGCCCTTACTAGAAAATCAACTGCCCTTCCCCAAGGAAGAGAGAATTCTGCTTTCAGACTGCCTTTGGACTTAAACTTCAGCACCAACTCTTCCCCAGGTTTCCCACCTGCCAAGCTGTCTACACTATCAAGACTTGCCAGCTTCAGGAATCCCACTTTTGTCCCCAGTTTTCCTAGACAAGGCCCAAAGCAGACACTGCTCATTCACTAATAAAGTTTGGCTGAATCTCTAAGAGACCAACCAGGGTTCAGACAAGGTAATGGTGAAAAACTCCCAAGCAGTGAGTCAGTGCCCAGTAAATGCTGCCACCTGACCAAAACGATGACAGGATTGTGATCTAGCTGCCTGTGTAGGTTCAGCAGCCCAGCACCGCTGAGACCCCGGTCCTGCCCACACTGACTCCCCGAGGCTCACAGAACCTGCTGTACTGCCTCCTTCACACCCTCCCTGACACCTTGATCCCAGAGGGCCCCTTATCTGTGCTTGCTAGCAAGGGGAGCTATCAGCTGCTATTGGTTCCCAGTAGTGTCCAGGCAGAGCTACATTTAAAAACCATTTCACTTTCTAGTCTGTGCAAATACAGGAACTGTGTAAGCAGGTTTTTTTTTTTTTTTTAAGGGAAAACTATAAAATGTGGACAGTAAATTACGTTGCTGTTTTTCCCTTCCTGGTGAAAAAATGGCAGGCTGCTAAGTGGTCTGGAGCTCAGTCAGTGTTTCAGATTAAAGGGAGTCAAATCTAAACCTCACATTACTTCAAGAGCATGAAAAAGATATAACTTTAAATAGTCCCTATAACTGACAGAGGTGGGGGAGAAAGAGGCTGACTGTCAGTTGTTACTGCTATTTTTGTATTTGTAGATAGGTGGAAGGTTTCTGGATCTTTTTAAGCACAGGTATGCCCTTTTTAAAGTAAGCCAATTTAGGGAAATCCAGTCGAGGAAAACAGATGAGTTAGCAAGCAATTCTTCACATCACAAAGAATACTTCACTTCAAAAGCAATTAAGACAGTCTCTGTAATCATTAATGGTTTAAAAGTCTACCTCAAATGTGTTTCTAATGATCCATCAAAGAAGTATTTCCCTTATTAAGGGCCCTGGTAATTATTTAGAGACTATAATGAGCCATATCCATATTGCATTATTTAAAAACCTGTATTTACTGGAAGTCTATATTGAGCACAGGATTTACTACACATACAAAATTGGCCCCTCTTGTCAGATTGAATCGTAAGAGGAAAATGAAAAACAAATAAAGAATATAACCTTAAGAACAAAATTGCTTGGGATTCAAGATAAAATCCTTATGTACACATTTTTACAGGACATTAATTTTAATCAAAAGATTGAGTACTTGATATTACGGGAAGGTTAAGTACATAGCTTGTCCATCACACAGCGCATTTTTAAACCACAGTATGTGTGAGGAGCTGTGTTATCCTCTAAAGTGGGCATGAAATGAAGATGATGCTTTGCCATCAAGAAAACTAGAGAATTAAGGAAAAAAATACGAACCATTGAAAAAATAAGGTCGGAAATTATGTGATTAAGTGCCAGGCTGAAAGTCACAGGCAGTAAGTGAACAGGAAAGGGAAGATCAATATGTGCTGACGTAGAGAGATGCAAAACCAGACCCAGCTGTTGAGAAGCAGAGGAGGGGAGCAGAGGCAAGAATGCGTACCCATGCTCCCTTAAAGCTAGCTAGGGAGGGGAAATGTGGAAGTTATAGAAGAATATAGATAGAAATAGAAGTAGTTAGAAAAGCTATCATCAAACAGCAAGCCGTGGTAACAAATGGAGCAGTCCGGAGTCAATGGGGAAGATGGGCAGAATCATAAGAGACAAAACTGCAACAGCAAAAGGATCCAAGCTGGCTCTCAGAGCACACTATTGTTTGGGCTGACTCCGTCAGCAACATTCATGCTAAAAGGATCTACTGTACTGTAACTTGTCAGTGTCCACAGATCTGGCTTGCCAGTGACGTTTAACCCTGTTTTAATGATGGACTTAGTTTGGAACTCACAGAGCGGTTTTTCATCTTTCTCTCTTCGTTAACCTGACAGCACTAGTAGTTTTCCGTCACAAAATGCTTAACAAAGCGCTAACAAGAATGAAAATGTTCTAGTCTGTTCTCGTCCTCATTACATTCTTACAAGGTGCTATCTCTGGCCCTATAATAGCTACCCTTAATACATTCCCTGACTTCACTGAATTCCCGTGGACACTCTGTCTATGATCACATCAGTATGTGCTATTTCATAGTCATAATATGGTGACAGGCTTTGAGAAGGATCTATAGGCTAATTGCCCTAGAATTAAAACCTTAAGGCCCACAGCAGGGCAGAGCTAGCCCATCAAAAAGAGAACTCTTTCTATAGCACCAGGCTCAGGGGCTAAATCATGGGGTATTTTGTTTGTTTATTTGTTTTTTTGTTTGTTTTGGTATTGGGCTTGAACCCAGGGGTGCTTTACCACTGAGCTACATTCCCCTGCCACTTATTTTATTTTATTTTATTTATTGAGAAAGAACTTTGCTAAGTTGCTTAAGCCCTTGCTAAATTGCTGAGGCTGGCTTCCAACTTACAATCTTTCAGCCTCAGCTTCCTGTGTTTGGGGGATTACAGGTGTGCACCACTATGCCCAGCTTAAATTAGGGTTTAAAAGATACAAGTGGAGGACAACCCACTTTATATATGAAACACACTACTTGATTTCTAGATTGTGACATCTTTAAATTGCAAAGCACTTTACACTTTTAAATTTTTTTTCACTTTTTACCTTATGTTCTAAATTCTTTAAAATAAAAGTGCCTTCAAAACTAGAGAATTTTCATTTGTCTTACTGTGGTAAATTCTCATACAGAATTTTTTGAGCACAAATCTTAAGCATACAGCTTCTACAAATATATATGTGTGTGTATGTATGTGTGTGTGTATAGACATACATGTACAAACACATACACAGAAAAACATGTATACATCCCCCTTACCCACCACTCCACATCATTTTCAGCACCCCCAAAAGTTTCTCTTGTATATTTCCTCTCAGTACTTTTTTCTTCACATTGAAGGATTTTAAAAACAAATGTAAAATTGTTAATTTAAACAATAACACTCAGCTATGCCTATTTCACTGAGATTTGGGAGAGCGGATTTAACTCATTAGTGTCCTTTCGAAGTTTTAAGAAACAATGCTGGGGCAGGAAACCCCCGAAATTACCTATGTTCAGAGGTTACACCAAGAAGAAATGTACTACTTCTCTCCTCAAACACCAGGTTTTTGAATTGACTTGTCAGGGACTTGTAAAAAAATACTTTTAGAAGAATATTGTGTCTAAGAAATATTGGTAACAGGAATAATAAATACCACAAGATCACTACTAGCCTTTAATTTCTTTTTAGTCCTGAAATATACCGAAATGCTTATCCACTACCAACATGTGAAGTCAGGAAGAAGATAAAGGGATTAAGCAAGGAGGACATCTAGCCTGGCTATTTTTTGTGTGGTATTTTTGTTTTAATTTTCATGCTTTTAAAAAGCTCTATCTCACTTAACATGGAAATATCATATCTGTATAGATGTCACTGAGGGCAAGTCTCTGAAGCAAAAAACAATTCCCAGAAAGGGAATTTCACATCTTTCTGAGAAAGTTAGAATAGGTTATTTCAGGAAATTATGGACTTATGACTATTTAAATAGTTAAGCAGGTGTTTTTCCCCCCTGTTGGCCACATAACACAATCCAGAGACAATAAATATCACTTGTGAAAATCAGGCAGAATGAAGAGAAGTTTCACAAATGCAGTAAACTATAGACAGCACCAAAGACTTCACCACAATAACTGACTCCATGGTCACAGTCTGAGGCACATTTTATAGTTAGTAAAGACTGTAATTCTTAAATTTAATCACCAATTTACTGAGAGTACAAAAATGAAATCTTTACAAGAGCTGCAATTGCATACTTTTGCCCATCATTTAACAGTCAGCAGAAATCTATTGTCAACTTTATCTGCAACAGAATGTGACCAAAGTTACTTTGCACTAAAGCATCTTAGATAAAGACTAGGGAGCCTGGTTTTATCAGGATTGTGGGCTTTCTCTACTTCCTGATAATCTCTGTTCAACTTTCACTATTGTACAAGACAACAACAGTTAAGAGAAACAGGTTTGGCTTCCGACTATTATGTGATCAACAGTGTCAAGATATACCAGAGTTAAAGTAGAAAAAAATACTTTCCCTTTGCTACCATTTACATTCTAATATTTATGGTCAATAGGATACATAAATCTAAGTCACTTAAAATCCTTCAATAGCTAAATGCATTATTAACAAGCAACTAAGTTAAATTTCTCCTCTGCATCCACCTGACAAAGCCACAATGACTGCTAGATTAGCTTTTCCACAGGTAAACTTATAAATGAATCATGTACATCATGTGAGCCCTTACCCACTGTCTCACATACTCAGGTTAAGAACGAATCAGGAGTCTCCAGCAAACACACCCATTCTTATGTTCCAAAATCATAGCATAGGAGAAGGCAGAATGATGAATCTCAAATCCCATCTTTTGCACTACTTACATGAACTCACGGAGGCATCTCATTTCTGTCTCAATTTCCTTGTCTATAAATTGGGAATGATATGAAACTACTTCCCAGCATTGTGGAAATGATTAAATAAGACATTTAAGGACTGGGATGTAGCTAAGCGGTAGAATGTTTACCTAATATGCATGAGACCCTGTGTCCAATCCCCAGTATCAGGGGGAAAAATAATAACCCCAGAATTTGGGAGGCTAAAGCAGGAGGATCACAAGTTAGAGGCCAGACTGAGTAATTTACCAAGACTCTGTCACAAGATTAAAAAAAAAATTTTAATTGCTGGGGATGTAGCCCTGTAGTAAAGCACCCTTAGATTCAATCCCTAGTACTGTGCACACAAACACAAATACATTTTAAGGTGCTTACTACAGCTCCCAATTAAAAGAGAGCATACATCAGGATTGCATGCTAAAGTACAGTTGTATGTCTATGTATAATGAGCTCAAATGATGTGTTTCTTCTTTGCTGAACTACCAGAGTAAGAAACTTCAGATGAATTCCTGGGAAATCAGATTTTTAGATGCCCATTTCCATACAGGAAAGTTTTAGGGGATTGCTCTCAAGATCAACAACTATGCAGGAGCCTGGGAAATAGGAATAGGCACAGAGTGGAGTTAAATTGTATTGCAATTGCAACAAAGGACTCCAGCCAATCCCACAGAGTTCTCTGGAGCTGGGATGGTCCTTCTCAGCTGTGCTACCTAAAGTAATGGCTGAGCATTTATAACCTCACAGTGACAAGTTGCTGTCCCTAAGATGAGAGCATGAGCTTGGTGACTGTTTCCCTTCATCTGAGAGCAATTGCCAGACAGAGATTCAGGTGAAAACTATCAGCCATGAGCAGTCCAATGACTGTGGGGTTGAGTGCCTCAGTCTGGAAGGGAAGATCTGGGCAGCACATCAGATCCACCACCGCCCAGCCCTAAGCCACTGGTAGCCACTTGCTTTCTATAATAAGTTCAGAGGGAAAGACTTCCAAGATTCCAACTGGTCTCTTTTCCTGGAGAAGCTATGAGAGAGAGGGTAGTGGAACAAGCTTTGCAGCTGGTCTCAAGACTGCAACTGATCCTCACTGCTTCCCCTCTCTTTTACTTATTCTTGCTTTTTTTTTCTTTTCTTTTTCTTTCTTTTTTTTTTTTTTTTTATCTTCAGCTACACCTCTGCTACTCTAGGTACCTTGGCTGGTGGGGTGACTAAGAGGTCAGTCCCAAGAAGGGACCGAGTGCCTAATCATCATAACCTTTTTTAGGCCATGACTGCTGTATTTCCCATTTACTCTCAAAATTGGGCAAAACAGGAGTAAGAAATTCTCCCAGCAAATGACGTAAATCCCAAACCAATTTCTCCATGCTCCCACTGTGTAGAAGCAATCTTACAGTTTTCCCATCAGGGTCATTTACCCCTGCCAGGGTGGTGACTCCTTTTCTTGACTGCCAGTCTTGGCCTGAGGAACCTGAAGTGATGGGGTGGCAGCTGTAACTTAAAGTTTAATAGGTCTGGAATTCTGTCTTATTTCCCAGAAGAGGAGCACTTCCATCAAGGTCCAGAATTATAGTACTAAGGAATGGCCATATGCAGACATAATGAGAAGGCAGATTATGCAAACCAGGAAAAGAGCCCTCGCCAGAAACCAACTCTGTTGGACTTTGATCTGGGACTTCTGACCTTTAGAACCGTGGGAAAATATTGTCTATTGTTTAAATCACCCAGTCTATGGTATTTTGTTACAACAGTCCCCATAAAACTAATGGAAAAGTCTTTCCACAACCTTTACATGGTACCTCTCCCATTACTAACACATCTTATATTATAGGGTCTGCTTGGTCAAACAAGCTGAACAGCAAGGCCACTTGTACAACAGCTTAGAACTAGTACAGAGAACTTTCCTGCTATGGGCCTTACTCAAAGATGGCAGCCTTGTTTTTCATTCAGTAACTGGATTGAGGAAATATTCCTAAATATGGAACATATATAGCTGATAGAACTTGAAGAGGCCTAACAGATATTTACTTCCTTCTTAGTAAATGCCATTTTGACTGGAGTGAGATGAAATCTTAGAGTAATTTGGATTTGCATTTCTCTAATTACTAGTGATGTTGAACAATTTTTTGTATATTTGTTAATCGATTGTATTTCTTCTTCTGTGAAGTGTCTATTCAGTTCCTTAGCCCATTTATTGATTGGATTATTTGGTGGGTTTTTGTTTTTGTTTTTGTTTTTTGGTGGTTTTTTTTTTTTTTTTTTTGAGTTCTTTATATATCCTGGAAATTAATGCTTTACCTGAGGTGCATGTGGTAAAGATTTTCTCCCATTCTGAAGGCTCTCTCTTTACATTATTGATTGTTTCCTTTGCTGAGAAGAAGCTTTTTAGTTTGAATCCATCCCATTTATTGATTTTTTATTTACTTCTTGTGCTTTAGGATTCTTGTTAAGGAAGTCAGTTCCTAAGCCAACATGGTGAAGATTTGAGCCTACATTTTCTTCCATTAGGTGCAAGGTCTCTGGTCTAGTACCTAAGTATTTTTTTTTAATTTTTTTTTATTGGTTGCTCACAACATTACAAAGCTCTTGACATATCATATTTCATACATTAGATTGAAGTGGGTTATGAACCAATTTTACCCCAAATGCAGATTGCAGAATCACGTCGGTTACACATCCACAATTTTACATAATGCCCTATTAGTAATTGTTGTATTCTGCTACCTTTCCTATCCCCTACTATCCCCCCTCCCCTCCCCTCTCATCTTCTCTCTCTACCCCATCTACTGCAATTCATTTCTCTCCTTGTTTATTTTCCCATTCCCCTCACAACCTCTTATATGTAATTTTGTATAGCAATGAGGGTCTCCCTTCATTTCCATGCAATTTCCCTTTTCTCTCCCTTTCCCTCCCATCTCATGTCTCTGTTTAATGTTAATCTTTTCTTCCTACTCTTCCTCCCTGCTCTGTTCATAGTTGCTCTCATTATATCAAAGAAGACATTTGGTATTTGTTTTTTAGGGATTGGCTAGCTTCACTAAGCATAATCTTCTCTAGTGCCATCCATTTCCCTGCAAATTCTATGATTTTGTCATTTTTTATTGCTGCATAGTACTCCATTGTGTATAGTTGCCACATTTTTTTATCCATTCATCTATTGAAGGGCATCTGGGTTGATTCCACAGTCTAGCTATTGTGAATTGTGCTGCTATGAACATTGATGTGGCAGTATCCCTGTACCATGCTCTTTTAAGGTCTTCAGGGAATAGTCCGAGAAGGGCAATAGCAGGGTCAAATGGTGGTTCCATTCCCATCTTTCCCAGGAATCTCCAAACTGCTTTCCAAATTGGCCGCACCAATTTGCAGCCCCACCACCAATGTACAAGTGTACCCTTTTCTCCACATCCTCGCCAGCACTTGTTGTTATTTGACTTCATAGTGGCTGCCAATCTTACTGGAGTGAGATGGTATCTTAGGGTGGTTTTGATTTGCATTTCTCTGACTGCTAGAGATGGTGAGCATTTTTTCATGTACTTGTTGATTCATTGTATATCCTCCTCTGAGAAGTGTCTGTTCAGGTCCTTGGCCCATTTGTTGATTGGGTTATTTGTTATCTTATTGTCTAATTTTTTGAGTTCTTTGTATACTCTGGATATTAGGGCTCTATGTGAAGTGTGAGGAGTAAAAATTTGTTCCCAGGATGTAGGCTCCCTATTTACCTCTCTTATTGTTTCTCTTGCTGAGAAAAAACTTTTCAGTTTAAGTAAGTCCCATTTGTTGATTCTTGTTATTAACTTTTGTGCTATGGGTGTCCTATTAAGGAATTTGGAGCCCGACCCCACAATATGTAGATCGGAGCCAACTTTTTCTTCTATCAGACGCAGAGTTTCTGATTTGATATCAGGCTCCTTGATCCATTTTGAGTTAACTTTTGTGCATGGTGAGAGAAAGGGATTCAGTTTCATTTTGTTGCATATGGATTTCCAGTTTTCCCAACACCATTTGTTGAAGATGCTATCCTTCCTCCATTGCATGCTTTTAGCCCCTTTATCAAATATAAGATAGTTGTAACTTTGTGGATTAGTCTCTGTGTCCTCTATTCTATACCATTGGTCCACCCGCCTGTTTTGGTACCAGTACCATGCTGTTTTTGTCACTATTGCTCCGTAATATTGTTTGAAATCTGGTATCGCTATACCGCCTGATTCACACTTCCTGTTTAGAATTGCTTTTGCTATTCTGGGTCTTTTATTTTTCCATATGAATTTCATGATTGCTTTGTCAATTTCTACAAGATATGTCGTTGGGATTTTGATTGGCATTGCATTAAACCTATAGAGAACTTTTGGTAATATCGCCATTTTGATGATGTTAGTTCTGCCTATCCATGAACAGGGTATATTTTTCCATCTTCTAAGATCTTCTTCTACTTCTCTCTTTAGGGTTCTGTAGTTTTCATTGTATAAATCTTTCACCTCTTTTGTTAGGTTGATTCCCAAGTATTTTATTTTTTTTGAGGATATTGTGAATGGAGTGTTTTTCCTCATTTCCGTTTCAGAAGTTTTGTCGCTGATATACAGAAATGCCTTTGATTTATGCGTGTTGATTAAACATCTTGCCACTTTGCTGAATTCATTTATTAGTTCTAGTAGTTTCTTTGTAGACCCTTTTGGGTCTTCTAGGTATAGAATCATGTCATCTGCAAATAGTGATAATTTAAGTTCTTCTTTTCCAATTTTTATGCCTTTAATTTGTTTCGTCTGTCTAATTGCTCTGGCCAGTGTTTCGAGAACTATATTGAATAGAAGTGGTGATAGAGGGCATCCCTGTCTTGTTCCAGATTTTAGAGGGAATGCCTTTAACTTTTATCCATTCAGAATGATGCTAGCCTGAGGCTTAGCATAGATAGCTTTTACAATGTCAAGGTAAGTTCCTGTTATCCCTAGTTTTTCTAATGTTTTGAACATAAAGGGATGCTGTACTTTGTCGAATGCTTTCTCTGCATCTATCGAGATGATCATATGGTTCTTATCTTTAAGTCTATTGATGTGGTGAATAACATTTATTGATTTCCGTATAATGAACCATCCTTGCATCCCAGGGATGAATCCTACTTGATCATGGTGCACAATTTTTTTGATGTGTTTTTGTATTCGATTCGCCAGAATTTTATTGAGGATTTCTGCATCTAGGTTCATTAGAGATATTGGTCTGTAGTTTTCTTTCTTTGAGATGTCTTTGTCTGGTTTCGGAATCAGGGTGATGTTGGCCTCATAGAATGAATTTGGAAGAGCTCCCTCTTTTTCTATTTCCTAAAATAACTTGAAAAGTATTGGTATTAATTTTTTTTAAAGGTTTTGTAAAACTCCGCTGTATACCCATCCAGTCCTGGGCTTTTCTTGGTTGGTAGTCTTTTGATGGCTTCTTCAATTTCATCCATTGATATTGGTCTGTTCAAATTGTGTGTATCCTCCTGACTCAGTCTGGGCAAATCATATGACTTAAGAAATTTATCGATGTCTTCACTATCTTCTATTTTATTGGAATATAGGTTTTCAAAATAATTTCTAATTGTCTTCTCTATTTTGGTAGCATCTGTTGTGATATTGCCTTTTTCATCCCGTATGTTAGTAATTTGAGTTCTCTCTCCTCTTCGTTAGCATGGCTAAAGGTCTGTCGATCTTATTTATTTTTTCGAAGAACCAACTTTTAGTTTTGTTAATTTTTTCAATAGTTTCTTTTGTTTCAATTTCATTGATTTCCGCTCTGATTTTAATTATTTCTTGCCTTCTGCTACATTTGCTGTTGTTTTGCTCTTCCTTTTCTAGGGCTTTGAGATGAAGTGTGAGCTCATTTATTTGTTGGTTTTTTTCTTTTTTTGAGGAATGACCACCAGGCGATGAATTTTCCTCTTAAAACTGCTTTCATTGTGTCCCATAGATTCCGATATGTTGTGTCTGTATTTTCATTTATCTCTAAGAATTTTTTGATTTCCTCCTTTATGTCTTCTGTAACCCACTGATCATTCAGTAACATATTGTTCATTTTCCATGTGATGTAGGATTTTTCCTTCCTTCTTTTATCATTGATTTCCAGTTTCATTCCATTATGATCAGATAAAATGCATGGTATTATCTCCACCCCTTTATATTTACTGAGGGTTGCCCTATGGCATAATATATGGTCTATTTTATAAGGATCCATGTGCTGCTGAGAAAAAAGTATATCCATTTGATGATGGTTGATATATTCTATATATGTCAGTTAAGTCTAGGTTATTGATTGTGATATTGAGTTCTATAGTTTCTTTATTCAACTTTTGTTTGGAGGATCTGTCCAATGGTGAGAGAGGTGTGTTGAAGTCACCCATAATTATTGTGTTGTGGTCTATTTGATTCTTGAACTTGAGGAGAATTTGTTTTATGAATGTTGCAGCACCATTATTTGGTGCATAAATATTGATAATTGTTATGTCTTGTTGGTGAATGGTTCCTTTTAACAGTATATAATGACCTTCTTTATCCCTTTTGATTAAATTAGTCTTGAAGTCGATTTTATTCGATATGAGGATGGCCACCCCTGCTTGCTTACGAGGACCGTGTGCGTGGTATATTTTTCCCCATCCTTTCACCTTCAGCCTGTGTATGTCTTTTCCAATCAGATGTGTCTCCTGGAGGCAGCATATTGTTGGATTTGTTTTTTTAATCCATGATACCAGCCTATGTCGCTTTATTGGAGAGTTTAAGCCATTAACATTCAGAGTTACTATTGATATATGGTTTGTAATTCCATCCATGTTTGATTATTTATCCTTTTTTTAAAAAATTTAGTTTGTTTCTCCATGATTATCTTTCCCCTCACCCTCTGTCTTTACTGAGGCACTTCCCACTGATGGTTTTGATTATTGTTTTTCATTTCTTTCTCGTGTAGTGTTTTGCTCAAAATGCTTTGCAATGCTGGTTTTCTGGCTGCAAATTCTTTTAACTTTTGTTTATCATGAAAGATTTGTATTTCGTTGTCATACCTGAAGCTTAATTTTGCTGGATACAGAATTCTTGGTTGGCATCCATTGTCTTTCAGTGTTTGAAATACATTGTTCCATGACCTTCTTGCTTTCAGTGTCTGTGATAAAAAATCCTTTGTTAACCTTATTGGTTTACCCCTGAATATAATCTGTTTCCTTTCTCTTGTAGCTTTTAATATTTTCTCTTTGTTCTGTATATTGGATATCTTCATAACAATGTGTCTTGGCGTTGGTCTACTGTGATTTTGTGTGCTCGGTGTCCTGTATGCATCTTCAATTTGTATATCTGTTTCCTTTTTTATTTCTGGAAAGTTTTCTGTAATTATTTCATTCAGCAGGTTACTCATTCCCTTGGTTTGAATCTCTGTACCTTCTTCTATCCCGATGACTCGTAAGTTTGGTTTTTTTATGTTATCCCATATCTCTTGGATGTTTTTCTCGTGATTTTTTTACCAGCCTTTCTGAGTTGGCTAGACTCTTTTCAAGATGATATATTTTGTCTTCATTATCTGACGTTCTGGCTTCTACTTGCTCCACTCTGTTAGTGATACTCTCAATTGAGTTTTTAATTTGGTTTATCGTTTCCTTCATTTCTAGAATTATTGTTTGATTATTTTTTATAATCTCTATCTCCTGATAAAGATGCTTAACTTCTTCTTTTATCTGTTTATGTAATTCATTCTCAATGTGTTCTTTCGCTGCTTGAATTTGCTGTCTTGTATCCTCTTTAAGGTTCCATTCCATCTGTCTAAGGTGTTCCTTGAGTTCTTTATATGCCCATTTTTCTGATGACTCTAAGTCCTCCTGAATATTTAGGCTGTCCTGCATTGTTTGTACTCCTTTTCTTCCTTGCTTTTTGAAGCTGCTCATGTTACTTCTTGTTCTGTTTGACTGCTGAGTTACTGTTTACTCCTATAAATTTATTTGATGCTGTAGCCGCAGGTTTCAATGAAGTTATCTCCTCCGCCGCAGTCTGATGACGTCAGTTCTCTGCCATGGTGGTGTCTCTTGCAAATGGCGACAGTTCGTTTCCCTTTGCCGGGCGACCAATGCAACGGGTGGGTCCTTACTGTCTCTCCCAAGCCCCGTTTCAAACCTGTGGCCACTACCTATGAAGGCTCGGTAGGCATTTACCTCCGTAGGATGAGAAGGGCTGACCAGTTGTTTCAGCCAGATGGATTAGTGCCGAGTCACAGCTGTTTGTCTGCGGGAAGCAGGGGAACAGGAGCTTGAATTCAGCCGATCCGGGCTCAGTGTGTGTTCTGAGAGGCCCAGACTGTTCGCCCCAGATCCACGTCAGCTCAGCATTGCCTAGTGATCCTGAACAAACAGATTTAGGTTGTTTACGACTCCCTATGCCCGCACAGCTGAAGAGGTCAGAGACTTGATCTCTCCGCGCCCGCCGCCATGTTGGAATCGTCCATTATTCCTAGTACCTAAGTCTTTGATCCACTTTGAATTGAGTTTTATGCAGGGTGAGAGTGATGGGTTTAGTGACAGGAGGTTTAAAATGAAAGAATTTATTCTTTATTTTTAAGAAATATCTCAGCATTTCTCAAACTAATAGACCAGTAAAATAATAATAATAATAATAACAACAACAACAATAACAACAACAACTTCACTCTTTGGCAAGCACCTGGTCTTCATAGGGTTTATCTTCCAGCAACCCATAGCACATGGATTTTAACAAAATTACCAACATATTTTTAATTTCTTGTTCATTCCAGTCCAATTAACACAGCATCATTGACATAGAAGATGAAGGTGATAACTATAGAATGTCCAGATAGTGCATGACCCCTCTAGACTAAACAATGTTTTGAGAGTCCAAGCGTTAACATAACCTTGGGAGTGCTATCATCCTAGTGAACACAAACTATTTCTGACTCTCCTTCCTGTTAGGGATAGAAAGAAGCACCAAACTAATGCTCATATACCAGGTACATAAGGCTATGTAAGTCTGTTCTAGCAAAGACACCATATCTGACACAGCAGCTGAAACTGGGCTACTACTTGATGGAGTTTTTCCTTAGTCCATCCTAATCCTCCAGAATCTGTATGGTTTTTGAAAAGGCCAAAATTGATTGGTAAATAAAATGGAGAAAGGAATTGCCTGCATTCTTTAGATCTTTAATAAAGGTGACACTAATCTCTTATCTTTGAGATAGGATATGGTTTTGATTTATTCTCTTGACTGGGGTTGAGGGATATTTTAAGAGGCTTTTCTTCCACTTGACCTTCTTTTCATTATGATAACATCTCTGACTCTACAGGCCAAAGAACCAATGTGGGGGTTATGCCAACTATCCACATGTCCATGCCAAATATACATTCAGCACCTATTAAGTGACCACAGGGTGGATCTCTGGATCTACTGGATCCATCGTGAGCCAGTGCTGAGCCCGATTCCATTAATTTACTCACTTTCATACACCAGCACATCCCCTCTCCAACAGAAGGCCACAGGTCTCTAGGTATCCAGATCAACAGCACTCAGAATGTTTGAGTATTCTACTTTTCCAAGCATAATATTACCTGATTTAATGGCCTTTGGTTCTTTAGGGAAGGACTTTAACTTAGTTCCTTTCCTTCTTCAGCAAACTCATAACCTCTTAGTCCAGTAATATTTGATTTACCTTAGTGATTGGTCTGATAGCCAGAAAGTGGAAGCAGGTCTCCAGGGACCAAGTATGGTTTTGCAAGATAAAGGCCCTGTGTTTTCTTCAAGTAAAGATTGGACTGTTCCTCTGTAACAGAAAGAAAGGCCTACTTCTAACAAGCCTAGAAGGTTCAGTCAGAGCTGGGTGCATTGATCCAGATATTTACTGCTCAGATGTTAGAGTCTTATTCTTTTCCCATCCTAGACCTGGCACAGGTCTTTTACTAGAGCTAAAAATTTAATCTTTTCTGGAGATGTGCTGTTTATAAATTTAAATTCTGGATGTAGTTTTCAGCATTGTCTGCCTACAAGCAATAGGAGATAAACTCCTCTTACCTGCTATTAAGGAGACCTGCCTAATTTTCACACTTTAGACTTTTTTGTTCTTCTACTATGCATCAATGACAGTTAGCAATAACCATCCAATTCTGCTGTCTTTGCAATTAGTTCTTCCATCTCTCAGAAGTATGAGATGTTACCAGCCAACTCATTCCCTTCCATGGGTTCCCATCCCATTTTACCACCAGTGAAAGGAGTCATCATTGGACAGCTACTTCCTAATAAGGATTATTCACCTTATTATTATTCATTGCTACCCAACTCCAGGGATCAGCTCCAAAAGGCCATTTTAAAATTGGCTTTCTTGGGATGGGGTTGTGGCTCAGTTGGCAGATTGTTTGCCTGGCACATGTGAGGTACTGGGTTCAATCCTCGGCATCACATAAAAATAAAATAAAAACATTGTGTCCATCTACTAGGAAAAGTTTTTTTAAAAAATTGGCTTTCTTAAAGCACTTCTGGTACCAAATCTCTTAGGACAAATTCCCCAGAAAACAAATTCTAAGGAGCTTTGCAATAGGAAGTTAATTGAGGAAAGCCCTTGAGATCCACACCTATGGGAGAGTAGAAGAAACAAGCATATTCAAAGAGAAGAATTAAACTTCAGTTTAATTATAAAAGTAAAAAGTCCAGTTGTAACACTGGGAATCTTCTCAAAACACTGGGATTGAGCCTTCAGTTCCTTGCCTGAACCAGTCACTGTAATGTAGACTGTCCCTGGGAAGTGAAGCGTTGAGACCCTGAGTAAGGCAACTCATAGGCTGAAGGCAATTCCCAGAGAGAAACTCAGTTTAGGGTCCTCATCCTTCACCCTCTCTGACTACTGGGGGAATTAGTGACTTGGTTCTGAAGGAGAGATCTGATAGAATACCATAGTAAAAACTCTATAGTATGAACACACAGCATACATATAGCACAACAACAATACCACACACACACACACACACACACACACACACACACACACACACATTTCAAATACCCAGAATAAGGTCAAGAAACAGGTTTGTTTGTTTTCTAGATATTTCTAAGAAAAATAAAGGAGCCCCGCTCTCAAAATGTTTAAAACTATTCTTCCACCCTAAGAGAATTACACAAATTATTTCAATCAGGGACAGGGTCAAAAACTTAAATACTCTTACCACTATCAAACTGAAATATAACTTTTAACATAAATAAATGAAGGTTCAAAATATTTAACTGCATAAGCATAGACTAGAGGAGACCTGATATGACAATGTTTCATGCAAAACAATCCAAGAGAGTCAGTTGTTTCCAAGGTCAGTCTTTGTCAAGAATATAAGGCAACTGCCAAGAAAGCAAACACATTCCCCAGTCTCTATTAATAGAAATATAGTGTCAATAGCAGATGTTATGGTTCTGCTATTGATCCCATAATGGACAACCACACCTGGAGCGATATTCAGTTCTGAGCCTCATATTTTAAAAGACACAATCTTAAAATCAGACTGAGTACTGTGAATAGCAATCAGAAGTCTGAACACAATGCCAAATAAAGAAAACCTGAAGCATATTGGTAATTCCAGAAAGGACAGGACTTCAAGAGAAAGAAGGCAATGGATTGAATATATTGGATCTGGGTTTCTCCAAAAAGAATTACTAGGATTTGTAGGTAAAGATTACAGGTAATGGATTTCAACTCAAAATACTGAAAAAGTTCCAAACAGAGGTGTCAAAAATGGAGCTAGCAGGCTGGGGCTGTTGTAGCTCAGTGGCAGAGTACTTACCTAGCATGTGTGAGGCACTGTGTTCAATCCTCAGTATCATATTTAAAAAAGAAAAAGAAAAAAAAACCCTAAATAAAATAAAGGCATGTAATTTTTTTTTTAATTTGATGCTAGCAGTAATGCCTGCCTGAGAGTGTCTAAGCCAAGGTTGAACACCCTTTGGGGTGGGGGTGGGGGAAAAACACCTGTCTTTTTTCCTGGAGATTGGACCCAGTTTTCCCACAAATAAACTTTAAATCTTATTTTTCTAAGACTAGGAGTTAAAAACTAAGAACACCTCAGGAAAGGAGTAAATCTCCAAACAAAGGCTGCCTTTTCTTTACCCCTCCTTTGAATATCTATAATATACCAACACACACACACACACACACACACACACACACACACACCAAAAAGAAAAGAAAAAAATATTTGTCCCAGCCCAGTAATAGGACAATAATCCTGCTTCTGTGATTCCACTTTGCCAAGAAAATTGAATCTTGGATAAGTAGAATCTAAACCATAAAATAGCACAAGGCTCATTAAAAAACCAGTAGAACTCAGACATTTCTCGTCTCATATCTAGTTATATATTCTTTTTCACTTTCCTAATAAAGTCATTTTTGAGCTTCCTATCCTGCCCTATTTCATATTCAGAAACAAATGTCATTGTGTTTGTGAAAGTCATAAGTGATACTAATATTTTGCTAATACTCTTCTACAAGAAAACTGCTTATGTCATGCTGCAGTTGGTTTTCCTGACCTTTAAAATTGCAAAATAAAGATTCAGCAATAATTAGCTCAGCAATTTCTGACATGAATTTAGTAATAAGTTCTTCTACCCATCTCACACCAGGACATCTGTAATTATCCCACAATCTATCATGGGATTTTCCCAAAAGTTTTAAAATAAACCCAGGCAAAAGTCACAAAATTTAAATGATAGCCAAACAATGTCACAAAATATAA
The DNA here is from genome assembly GCF_964194105.1 of Spermophilus citellus. NCBI lineage: Eukaryota > Metazoa > Chordata > Mammalia > Rodentia > Sciuridae > Spermophilus > Spermophilus citellus. The sequence goes on from NC_138182.1 coordinate 208,157,377, forward strand.
TAATACAAGTCTAAAAAGAAATACTAAAATCACTGTATTAGACCAGTGCATCTTAACTTTGGATGTTAGAATCCCCTGGTAACTTTTAAAAATCCTAACATCAAGACTGCACCCCAGATCCATCACATCAGAATCTCTGGAAGTAGAATGCAGGCATATGTATTTTTTCAAGCTCTCCAGGAGATACCAATGTACAACCAAGGTTGAGAACTCCTGGAATAGACCCATTAAATACCATATCTTTAAGTGGGTGCTATCTTCTGTTAGTCTCAAAGAAATATATATATTTTAGATAAGCACATGGGTTTTGAGGGTTTAAATGCTGGTGGCATCACCAGAGCCAGGTCTTCAATTCTGAACTTCTAGACTGCTTCTAGAAACCATGATGAATAAACTCAATGAGAGAACATGTGAAAGCACCTAGCCCAGTGTCTGGCACCTTAAGGCATCAAATAATATCCCTTCCCTTCCTCCTTTGCCCCAACATGGTTTATGTAAGAGCAGCAAATAATAGAATTAATCACAGAACACACTTTTTCCCAAAGAATTTTTAGGCACATATAACTACTGTCATTCTTTTGCCAATAATGGAGCAAAAATATGTATACAGTCTCCAATTCATTAATTACTCCCACACCAAAAACTCACCTAGAAATGGGTTGCTTGCAGCAAATATGAGATACAATTTTTTGCAAGTTGGCTAAACCAAAAGATTGATAATCACCAGTGTTGGCAAAGATGTTTTTTTTAAAAAATAATAATAATAAAGTTCTGAAAATTAGTATATTTTTTGAAGAATAATTTGGCAGTATCCATCAAAAATTTAAATGTGCATACTCTTTCATGCATCTTATCTATTTGTGGGCACTTATCCTAGAAATAAATCTACACATTTACTCAAGCAGATACTATGTGTTTTGTTTTGCTTTTCATGGCACTTACCACTTCCTGAAACTCTTTGGTTGTCTATAGTCCCTCTTAAAACTAGGAGATAGATACTGTTGAAAGAGGAAAGAGCCTCTTCAGTCTAGCTCACCAGGTGAGAAGAGCTGGGCTTGCCAACCACACCTGTGCTACAGTCACATTTGCTGCCCACAATGTCATGCTTATTGAAATGTTTTATTTACTTCTTTGTTGTTGTTTTTAATGTTCTATCTCCATTAATCAATAATCAATGCATGACCCACTTTATTTTATGTATCTTAAACAATTATTAGACACCATCTAACCAACAATGATGGTAATAATAACTTACATCTGTTTACATATTCTCCCCCATGCTATCCTCTATGTGCCCTCCACCTTTGCTGCCTTGGGGTAGACACTACTTTGAACTTTATATTTATTGTTCCTTTGCTTATTTTTGAATGTTATAAAAAGCAGAATTCTACTATAAATACTTTCCTGGGATTTTTTTTTCACTTAACATTTTGTGACAAAGATGCATCTGGTTGTTATATCATCGGTTGCATCATTACATTGTGAGATCCATTATGTATTTATCTATTCTTCTGTAGTTGGCATTTTAATTTTTCCAATTTGTGACTACTATGAGTAGTGTTACTGTGAGCATTTTTCCTGACATTTTTATAGCACAGAGATGGTCAGTTTCTCACAGGAATTCAGACTGCAATCACACTAACACCATCACCCACAAGAGTCATTGATAGAATCCTCTAAAAGACTAATTTGTCGGGCTGGTGTTGTAGCTCAGTGGTAGAGTGCTTGCCTGGCATGTGTGAGGCCCTGGGTTAGATCCTCAGCACCACATATAAATGAATAAATAAATAGATGATCCATTGACAATTAAAAAAATAAAAATAAATAGATAAATAAAAAGACTAATTTCTCTCCTCCCTTTCCCAATGCAGAACAGATCAAGGACACTTAGAGAGGGGCAGAAACTCCTTTAAAAGGAAGTACTTGGCAACAAAAATTTATCAACATATCTGGTCCCTTCCAAAACCACCCTGAGTATTACCTCCATTTCCAAGTTTTCACTTACCTGCCCTCCCTCCTTCAGGATTTTAAAGATATTTTTACTAAGAGACAAATTCCTGAATAGTTTGATTTCAATATTTTCTATCAGGAAACCTCAAAGAGAATTTTAGCTGCTGATCTAAAATTAACTCCCACAGATACTTTTTGTTTAGCACTCAAACTTGTCATCTAATGTCACAAAATGCAACGAGACTATTTGAGTCACACACACACACACACACACACACACACACACACCCTGAATAACTCATGTATCAATAGCTACTTATAACCATTAAAATCCATTTCATATCCTCTCACCAAGTGCACATAAAAGCATTAATGTAATTTAAGAGAAGAGAAAAGATAGAATGAACCATACATTATTTTGAAATGACATTTTTAGTTAATTTCAAATAGAGCCCAAGTTGTTTGTAATGCCCATGTAAATTGTCTCGCTGGTATTTTAAGATTTATTCTGTATTCCCATCATCTAAAAATCTCAAATTACATATATCATTTTTTTCTTAATCAAGCATTTAATAGTTGAAGCCTCCTCCTTGAAAAGAAACAATAACTTCCAGGACTCTACCAGCTAGGGACCATTTATTTAACTGGGGACCAAAAAATTAACTAAAAAATAACCTTGCAGATAACCATATGTCTCTCTGTTCAGATTGAAGTGTTAGGAGGAAGAGAAAAAGAGGCCACTTTTCAAAAGCCATTACCCCAGTTCCTGAACACATACTCAACTAAATCCACCACTGCCCAAAATCCTTGGGGTTTGCCCAAAATACTTCCCAGCCAGCACACTCAGCCCTCAGCTTTCTCTCTACCCGGTCTCCCAGTTTGCTCCTGTCAGCTATACCCTTCCTCAGTTCTGCAGCTGCAACAAGAAGCAGTGATGAAGGAAACCCTGCCAACTCAGACAGCAGGACTGGAGCACTCAACAACCCCTACCCGTCGCCTATATTGGGAAATGAATCTGGCCTCGCCCTGGGCACTGTATATCTAAGGGCCTCAAGACTGCTGGGCAAGTGCTCTACCACTGAGCTACATGTGCCACAGCATCCAGCTCAACAACTCCACTCTAAGCTCACATCTGAGCAATGAGTCTCCCAAACAGCTTGGTAACTGTGTCTGCTCTTCCTAACCCTCTTGGGCTATGGCCAGTACCTTTCTCTTCATAACCTCCACACAGACTACTGAGATGACCGGCATGAACTTCCTGAACCCCTCATCACACATCCCCACCCCCGCCCACATTATCTATTTTTATCTGTGCCCATCAGTGCCAACTTTCCCCTCATTCCAGAGGAAGTGACCATCCTTTTCTGGCTTCTGGCTAATTCCTTCACCTGTGCTAGCAAATTCCACCCTCTCCCACATAACTCAGAGTTCCTTCTCTCTCTAGTCTGGTTACTTCCCCTCACATCCAACTGGTTCACTTCTTAAAACCAACAAACAAAATTCCACCATCCCAGTTTCCAACTTCCTCCCTCATAGCCCAGTTTCCTGAATGAACAGAGGACAATCAAACCCCATGTCCACCTCTTACCTCCTGCCCACTCTTACATTGGCTGCAATCTGGATTCCAGCCCTACCATTCCAGATTCAAGTGTCCCTAGCAAAACTAGTTGCTAAATCTAATTTTTTTTTTCAGTGCAAAACTTAACTGTCCTCTCTGTGGCAGCTGACAATATAAACTACTTTCTTCATCTTAAAATGTTCTCCTCCCTTGTCTTATAACCTCTGCTTCTCCTCTTGACACTGAGAACATTTTCTTCCCTCATCCCTGCCTTTTTAGTCTTCTCTTCTGTTGCCTCCATCTTTAAACGCTCCCAATGGTCCTAACCATGGTCCTCTTCTCATTACTCTGAGTACCATTCTTAGAAGTACTCCCGCCCTAATATCACGCTGGGGCCCTAACTACCCCTGAGCTATGAACTCACAGAGACCACTGTCTCCAGGCATCTCTGTGTACATATCTATAATAAGTCCCACCCTGAATTTGTAATTTCCCTCATTCTCAGCTCCCCCATACACATGCCCCAATAACTTGGACCTTGCTAAGTGAATAATAACTACCTTGGGAGTACAGCAGCTCTCTCATCCTGCCTGGCCCACACATCAGTTCAGTCTCTGAAGCTTGCAAAACCTACCTTCTTTACCTCGCTGCCGTCTATTCCCCCTTCTCCATTCCCTCTCAGCCTTAATTCAAACACTTATTGTTGTTAGAATAATAAGGAACACATTTACTCAGAATATTAAACGCTGGGTACATAACATAGATAATTCTCACAACAAAGAATAATATCATATATTTACAGAAGAAACAAAGTGAAACACAAAGAAGAAAAATAGCTGCCTGAGGTCATACAGTTCAGTAGTGGCAGGACCGTCCAAATTTAAGTCTTCCTGGCTCCAGAGGTTGCATCCTTTCTACTGTTGTAGCAACCTTCTCTTGCAGTAGCTTCCAAATTGGTCTCCCTGCATCCTATTTCACATTCTGAATCCAATCCAATCTCTACAGCAGACAAAAAATATCAGCTTTAGTCTTTTAAAAATCATTTTGATTGTGAACTAACACAAATACAGAAAAAGCCCAAATTTTCCTGTGTGCTATGCAGCCATTTTAAATGTCCTAAGCATATTAATTATTCTTTTCAAGTTTATCTTTAGATAAAATACATTGAATTACATTGGAATAAATACAGCAACTTCCAAAAACATCAGTCTTAAAATCAATTAATAGTCTTATCCTATTTATCATAAAAATAAACTAGAGGGTAATTCATTGTGTGTATGTGTATTTTCTTTTCTTTTCTTTCTTTCTTTTTTTTTCTATCACTTGGGACCTTTTTCCATTGTAAGGGACCAAAATATCCTAAGTGACACTTATTTAAGGCAAAAAAAAAAAAAAAAAAAAGACTGACTTGTATAACAGAGAAAATTCCAGAGGCAGAGCTCCTGCAAACATAGATGGACTCTGGACTTTACAATGTCCCTCAGCTTGTTATCCATCTTTGGGCTCTGTCCTACCTGACCATCCTATTTTATGGGCTGCTTTCTCAAACCCTAGTTCACGATTCTTGGCACCTTCATGTTCTCCCCTCCTGATGGAAAGATAATCTGCCCAAGTTCAAGGTCAGAAGAACTTTTCTAACAGTCCCAGAATTACTCTGATTGCCCTGTTTAAGTCACTGACAGCCTAAAAAATATCCTATGGCCAAGGAGATGCAATTCTCCAATTCTGGCGAGGGAGATAAAATTCACTTATTGCCTTTGGCCAGCGTCAGTGGCTCTGCCTGTGGAGCCAGAAGATGAGGCTCTAGCCATGTAACCTGGAATAGGTACAGAGGTGGATCCTCAGAAGAAAATCAGCAGAAAAAAATAGATATTATTATATTCTACCATTCACACCCATAGAGTCTAGGCTTGCCTTATGACTCTTTTTTTTTTAAAAAAACAGACCTTGTTTTTAGAACCGTTTTAGATTTGTAGAACAAATGAGACCACAGTAGAGTTCCCATATACCCCTCACTCAATATCTCCTATAATACCTTACATTTTCTATAATTAGCAAACACATATTAAAATCATTATTGACTAAAGTTCACAGTAGTTTATTTGGGTTTCTTTAGTTTTTACCTAATATCTTTTTCTGTTCCAGGATTCTGCCCAGGATACCACATTATATTTACTTGTCATGTCTCCTTAGCCTCCTTTTGGTAGTGAGGCTTTCTCAGACTTTTCTTGTTTTTAATGACCTTGACAGTTTGAAGGAGTACTACTTCAGTGTTTTGTAGGCTATCGCTCTATTAGAACTTGTCTGAAGTTTTCCTCATAATTATACGGAGATTGTGGGTTTGGGAGGGGAAGACCACAGAAGGAAAGTACCATTCTCAACACATAATATCAAGAATATATACTGTTTGAGCCAGACATGGTGGCACACATCTGTTATCCCAGAAGCTCAGGAGGTTGAGGCAGGAAGATTATGAGTTCAAAGCTAGCCTCAGCAACTTAGAGAACCCTGTCTCCAAAAAAAGTGGGTGTACTGGAGATAAGTGTCCCTGAGTCCAATCCCTGGCACCAAAATAAATAGATAGTAAGTAAATAAATAAATAAATACTGTCAACATGATTCATCACTGTTAATATTGTCCCTGACTCATGGCTAAGGAATTCCTCTTCCTTTAGTACACTTCAAAAGTAAGCTACTATTCCCACATTGAAGGAATAGGGATTTATGCTTCTCCTCCATGAAGACAGAATATCTACATAAATTATTTCAATTCTTCTTAAAGGGTATTTGTCTATTCCTGCCCATTTATTCATTTATTCAATCATTTATCAGCATGAATGCTTAGATCCCAATCTTACATTCGGTATTATAATCCAATATTACTTTATTTTTGTTGTTGTTCCAGCTTCAACCATTGGGAGCTTTTGCAGTTGCCTCTTGTGTATAGTTTTCTTTGGGGGGGGGGGTGGTAGTGAGAAATAGACTACAACAAAAGTGGTAATGCATGACCTCCTAAGCCAGGTCATAAAAAGGCTTACAGCTTCTACCAGGTCTCTTTCCCCCTCAGTCTGGGAGAGATGGCCCCTGTGTAAAAAGTCTACCTTCTAGTGCTTTAAGGAATCCCAAGATATCCACATGAAGAGACCATGTGGACACACTCCAGCTCTTCCAGACATTCCAGCTAAGGAGCCAAATATGGATGGAGAAGTCACTTTAGATATCCAGCCCAGTCAAGCCTTCAGATTATACTAGCTCCCGCAGAATTACTGTCTGCCTACAACCACATGGGTCCCAAACAAAAACTCCAAGCTCAGAACAACCTACAGAGTCTAGTTAGCTATGACAATAAACTATTTAAAGCCACTAAAATTTGGGGTGGTTTGTGATGTAGCAAAAATAACTGAAATAGATGCAAAAACATACCAGACTAGATTTTTAACTCTCATCCTAGAGTTAAAACTTTTTACCCAACATACATGACAAAATGCCAGTGGACTTTTCTTCTTCTCCAAGTTATTTAACCTCTGCTATTCTAGAGGCAACATTTTCATCAAGAACATTGCTCCATACAGTTAGTCTTTCTAAAGATATTAATGTAATATTTGTCTTGAGTATCTACTGCCTGCCTAACAATTAGTCATAGCAGAGTAGACTTCTGAATAGAATTCCAAGCAGTAGAATCTTTAAGAATCCAGAAACCTGAAATATTTGCCAGGACCATGGAAGGAAATTTATTTCTATATCTGAGCCAATCTAAACTTCTATTGGCACTTTTACAAGGACTTGGGGAACACAAGTCTCTTTTGAACCAGAGAGAGAAGTCTGCTTTACTACATGCACTGTACATTTCCTGGAGTTAATGGGATGTGTGCAGGTCGGGGGAGGTGGGAAAAGAAGCCAAAATAAACCTCTAGAAGAGATAAGATTATTAGTGTTAAGATTACATTACCAAATCCAAGGAGAAGACGTCACATTTATTTTTTTTCTACAGGTGAAGGTAGATTAGATTTCTATGTTATTCCTGATTCTTCCCTCTTCTTTATTCAAATTTCCTGTCTCTCCTTGAGGACAGTTTGCTCTCAGACATTTTGTATATAAATATATTTAAGTCTAATTAATACATATTCATTTTTCCTAGAATTTGTTAATGGTTGTATTTGGCTTGGGTTTTAAGTTTATCTTGGGATAATAAACAAAGTAATGACCTAACAAATCAGTAGAATAAACAAGACAAAGAGTTTATCTTAAAATAATTAAGATCTAAATATCCATATGGAGTTAAATATTAATTATATGTATACAAATATGTGTCATTAATCTGAAAACAAGTTTTACATATTCACTCAAGATTCACCTTGGAAATTTTTATTAATTTAAGTTGACAAACAATAAAAAGAAAATATTTCTTTTATGTATTCTCCTTGCAGTGCCACCAGAGTCTAGAGATACAGACTCCTTGAGGCCACAGATAGTGCCTTTGGCACCCCAACATGTAGACTGGACCTTGGGATACCTTCAATAAATATTTACTGGGTTAATGAATTAACGATTCAGATTGTAGTGATGAATGTCAGGGATCTGTGTAATACAGAGTTTCAAATGGACCAAAACTCAACCACAGTCTTGTCTGGTTTGGCCTACATATTGCTATGTTTGGTTTTGTCTCATTAAAAAGCCAATAAATTCATTTGATTCAAATTCTTTTTTAAAATGGTACACTATGAAACTTCCTCATGCACACCTCTGTTGGAATCCCCATGTCCTCACAAGTTCTCTCAAAGCTAATCCCTTTTTTCAGTTTCTTGAGTAGTTTCTAGTTTAGGAAAATTCTTTATAAATTGGTAGTATTATGTTCCCCTTTTAAAAATGAAGGTACAGCATTATATAGTCTGGTTTTTAATCTTGCTGATTTTTAAAAATACATTTAAAGGTCTTCTTCTTTATCATCTTAAACAAGCAATTTGCACTCATTAAGTCCCATGTCCAGCCATGGCAGAAATTTGATTTCACCTAGAGAAATACTATCTATGGCAAAGTGGGAGAGTAGAGTTGGTTTCCCTAGAACATCATGCAGAAGTAGCTGAGCAGAGATGAGAACACCACCACAGAGCAATATGTCTTAAACACAGAGGGCACATCCTACATACTAGTTACACTGAATGAACTGAAAATACAGTATTCACAGATGGTTAGCTGTCTCACCCCCAGTCTACACAACAGACACACACACACACACACACACACACACACGTACACACACACTAACTAGTAATACATATGCTAATTAGTTAGATTTAGTCATTCCATAGCACACACACACACACATAGAGAGAGAGAGAGAGAGAGAGAGAGAGAGAGAGAGAGAGAGAGAAAGCGAGACAGAGAGAAGACATGGAAATGCCAGGATTTCTAAATGTGAAAATCTCAACACCACCCCGTCTCACTTCTGTCTCAACCCATCTCCCCATATCACATTTCCAGGTCCCCCACAGTCTACTTTCCAGTGGTAAGTTTGCAATGTGTAGTGGGAGCTCTTATTAAAAGTATATTCTCCGCCCTATCCCTTGGAGATTCTGATCTAGTTTTGAAACTCTGCTTTTGGGGTCAGAGAAGTTTGGGAAGACTGTTGTTCTAAGGCATTGCTAGATACTTTCTCATGCCTGTGTTAAAATAGTTCTCTTAGGGAGAAGTCATTGTAATTAGACACTGAGTACCTTATTATGATGTGCCTTCCAGAGGCTTTTTTTTAACCATCTTAACATTTTTAATTTTTTTAAAAATTGACAGGTAAAATTGTACATATGTACCATATACAACATATTGTTTGAAAGTGTATTTGTGTCTCTGTGTGTATGTGTGTGTGTGTGCTGTGGACTGACTAAATCTAACTAATTAGCATATGTATTACTACATATCATTACCAGTTATCATTTTTTTGTGTTGTGAACACTTCACATCTACTCTCTTAGCATTTTTCAAGAATACAATATAGTGTTAGCTATAGTCACCATGTTGTACAACAGAACTCTTCATTTTATTCCTAACTGAAATTTTTATCCTTTGATGAACATCTCCCCAGCAAACCTTCCAACAACCCAAACCCCCAGTAACCACCATTCTACTTTCTACTTCTATAAGTGTTTCATAGAATTTTGGATTTCGAATGTGACAATATACAATATTTGTCTTTTTATACCTGACTTATTTCACTTCACATAATATACTCCAATTATATCCATTTTGCTTCAAATGACAGAATTCCATTTATTATAGTAGAAATGTGAATATATGCCACATTTCGTTCATTCATCCATCAATGGGCACCTTGATTGATTCCATATCTTGGCTATCCTGAATAAGGCTATCTATAATGGACACGGGTGAGCAGATACCTCTTTGTCGTATTTTCTTTCCTTTATGTATATGCCCAGTAGTGGGATTATTGGATAGGGTAGTTCTACTTTTAGATTTTTTTATACTGCTTTCCATAATGGCTATACTAATTTACCTTCCCACCAGTAGTGTATAAGAGTTCCCCATATTCTGCATCCTCTCCAGCATTTACTATTTTTTGTCTGTGATTATAGCCATTGTAACTAAGGTAAGATGCAATCTCATTGTGGCTTTGATTTGCATTCTGCTGATGACTAGTGATATGAAACTTTTTATTAATATACTAGTTGATCATTTATATGTCTTCTTTTACAAAATATCTATTCAGATCATTGCCCATCTTCTAATTGGATTTTTTTTCTGTTGAGTTGTTTTGATGAATAGTTTGCAAATATTTTTCCTGATTCTGCAGGTTGTCTCTTTACTGTGGATGGCTTCCTTTGCTATGCAGAAGCTTCTTAGTTTGATGTAGTTCCATTTGTTTATCTTTGTTTCTGTTGTCTGTGCTTTTAGGGTTTTATCAAAAAATCTTTGCCTATGCCAATATTTTGAAGTGTTTCTCCTGTTTTCTTTCAATAATTCAATAGTTTCAGGTTTTAGTTTAAGGTCTTTGATCTATTTAAAGTTGACTTTTGTATATGGTAGGAGAGAGGGGTCTAGGTTCAGCTTTCTCATATGGACACATTTTTCCCAGCATGGTTGATTGAAAAGACTTGACTTTTCTCCAGTACATCTTTTTGGTGCCTTTGTCAAAAAGCAGTGGGCTGAAAATATGCAGATGTTTATTGGTTCTCTATTGTGGTCCACTGGTGTAACTATCTGTTTTTACTCCAGTACCATGCTGTTTTGTTAACTCTAACTCAGTAGTATTTTGAAGTCAGGTACTGTAAACTCCAGCATTGTTCTTTTTCTTCATGATTACCTTGGTTATTCAGGGTCTCTGGTCATTGCATATGAATTTCAGAGTTATTTTTTTCTATTTCCATACATAATGTCATTGATATTTGGATAGGGATTGTGTTGAATCTGTATGTTGCTTAGGATAATATAGACATTTTCTATATTAATATTAATTCTCCCTATCCATGAACACAATATATCTTCACATTTATTTTTGTTCTTCAATTTCTTTCTCAATGCTTTATAGATTTTAGTGTAACAATCTTTCATCTCCTTGGTTAAATTTATCCTTTCAGTGGATGGTTGGTTTAGTTTTGGTAGCTATTAAAAACAGGAATGTTTGCTTGATTTCTTTTTCAGATGATTTGCTGTAAGTGTATAGAAACACTACTGATTTTTGTGATTTGATTTATTGTATTTTACAATTTTACTGAGTTTTCTCATGAGTTCTAAAAGTTTTTGGTGGAATATCTAGAATTTTCTAAATATAAGATCATGTTATCTACAAACAAGGACTTAACTTCTTACTTTCCAATCTGTTTGCCATGTATTTCTTTCTCTTGCTTTGTCTGCAACCTCCAATACAATATTGAATTCTAGTAGCTATTTTAAAGAAATCCTCTTCTAGAGAAGTGATACCCAATATTATTCACAATGATAAACATAAGATGTTAATAATTGTTTGGCATAGTAGAGAAGACCACTCTCAGACACAGACAACAGACCCAGGAAAGATGGCAAGGTGAAAGGTGTTTTTTCATGGAAGAATGTTTTGGAAATTCTACTTTAAAGTGTCTTAAGGAAAGAGGAAAAGGTAAACTAACATTTCTTTAGTTCTTGTATGCCTGTCATTATCCTTAGAACTAAGGTTTTGCCGGGTACATTGATGCATGCCTTATAATCCTAGTGACTCAGGAAGCTTAGGAAGGAGGATCGCAAATTTGAGGCCAGCCTTGTCCACTAAGTGAGACCCAGTCTAAAAATAAAAATGTTTTTAAAGTTTAGTGATGTAACACACTAGACAGGCATGTGTGAGGCCCTGAGTTCATCCCCCAATTCTGTAAAATTAAAGAAAAAAACTAAAGTTTTTATCTTGCATTGTAAGCATAAAGTGTATTAATTCTCTATCATAAAGTAAACCACACTGACATAGTCATATTTTGGAGCAAATATCTTCCAAGGATAGAGTCTTAACTAAGATTTCTGGCTCCCAATGTTTTGGGGGGTTGGGTTTCTTAAAAATTTTTAATTGTTTATAGTCCTTTATTTTATTTGTTCATATGTGGTGCTGAGAATTGAATCTAGTGCCTCACACATGCCAGGCAAATGTGCTACTGCTGAGCCACAGCCACAGCCCTTTTTTGGGGGGTTTTGTTTGTTATGTTTTGTTTTGTTTTTTGCCATAGTCTCAAAAATAACTAGTAATATATCTCAAAGACTAAAGAATTTTTTTAAATATTTATTTTTTAGTTGTACACAACACCTTTATTTGGTTTATTTATTTTTATGTGGTGCTGAGGATCGAACCCAGGGTCTCGCACATGCTAGGCGAGCGCTCTACGGCTGAGCCACAACCCCAGCCCAAAAACTAAAGAATTTTTAAGAACTCAAATGATACAACTTTCCAGGGGGTACATTTTGGCTTCAATTTTAATTGCTGAGTTATCTGAATGCAATCCTGTTTATGGTAACCAGTCTCAAGCTGGCTTCCAGAGACCTGTATTCCTCTTCCCACATTTCTTCAGTACTGACCTGTATAACCAGTAAAATATAGCAGGAATGATGGTATGTGACCTAAAAGTTTAGGTCACTCACTCTGTAGGGAGCCCATCATCATGCCATGGGGACACCTGAATAACTCTAGGGAGAGGCCCACCTGGTGAGAAATATCCAAGAGTCATGGGAGTCAGTTATATTAGAAACAGTTCTTTCAGCATGGATCAAACCTTCAGATGACTGTAGTCCTAGTAGATATCTTGATTGCAAATTCATGAGACAGCCTCATTCAGAACCCCCTGGCTAATCTGTTCCCAGATCCCTGATCCCCAGAAACTATGAGATAATGCATGTTTGTTATTTTAGGACACTATTATAGTAATGTTACACATCAATATATAACTAATATAGGTTTCTATCATATAGATGAAGAAATCAAAGAAAAAAATAGTAAACATTTTGTCTCTTCTGTGATTTATCTTGTTACAGAATATAGTCATTTAAGAGAGGTAAAAAAAAAAGAATTTTTGATTTTTGTTGACATTTCCAAGATTACTAACTTTTAACTTTATCAAGGACTAGTGCCAAACATTGAAAAAATAACAGGGCAGGGTCATTTCAACTACATAGTAGGGAAAAGTATTTTTATGAATTTGATGTTTGAACCAGTATGACTGAAAAAATGAAATAATCTACCAAGTGGGCAGAAGTGGTTTTGTAAATAGAGCTCCGTGCTGTTGCCAGACTCTGACATACCACCTCAGATGACAAACTACTTCTGCAAGCTAAAGATGAAGCACATGTTTGCCCACTGGTCTATCAAATAGACAAGGACCATCTGTTAATTACCATCAGAAAACTGGAGAGACAGAAAGTAAATGGAACTGAATTTTTCTGTGTCCAAGGTAATATCTCTTTTATTTCCTTCTCCTTTCTTTTTTCCTTCCTTCTTTTTCTCTCTTTTTTTTCTTTCCTTTCCTTTTCTCTCCTTTCTTTGTTATTTTCTAAGGGAAAAAAAGCCCTTAGCTAGGTTCTGAAACAAGTTCATTTAAATCTGGTCTCTTTTTGATCATCCATATAAAAATATTTCCAGGAAAGCAATTAACAACTAAATGGAAATATGGCGAGTAGGTCATAACTACATGATTAAGTTTTCAGTGCGATATCAGGACAGTAAATCAGTAAATATTTTCATGGCACACTCATTTGGGCTTACTTTTGCTGAATGCTTTATAATTATTTTTATGTATGACCAATTAAAGCAATATGGTATAATAGTTTCATTCTCTCACTCACAATGTCTAAATGAGGAAACTCAAATAAGATTGACTACATAAATGACTTTTGTAAGTATTAAGGCTAAACCAAGGTAATATCAGGCAATATTATTTAGATCTTGGGCAGTTGTCTTTACTATAGCAAGTCCTAGGTGGGGGTGAGGAGTGGAAGGGAGAAGGAAAGAGTACCACTTTACCTTCATCTGGACATCTAGAATACTTAAGCTCTTTCCAACCTTCTCTAATTCTTTTTGAGGTACTTCAAAAAGTGTTACTTGGTGTCTATCCTTATGTCCTAACTTCAGGATGTTCATAATCCTATCCTATCTAAAAGATGTTGACCAAACATGAGCTTGCAGGCAACTATTTTAACAAGCAGGTCCATTGCTCCCTATCTCATGAATCTCATTGGCATGAGACAAGCAGTTCCTGTATCTCTACCCCTAACATTTGCAGTACTGAGGCAGGAATACAGATGAAGACCCATATTTTAAAGTCATAAATAGGCTAGCACATTGTTAGCAAAAATTTGGCCAACATCCTATCTTGATAAATAACTTCATAAAAGCAAAATTCTTCAAATATAAATAAGACAATGGATTTTTTATGACTGAAAGTCAGCAAAATCAGAGACTATACAACTGAATTGTTATAACACTCTGAGTAGTGTGTTAATGGACAGTGATATTTGGATGTGCAATAATATCAATTATTGATAGATAACATACTGTATATTTATTCTATAAAATATATTTTCTTATCTTTGATTCAGCAATTACTAATTATATTGTTGTAATCAAGATTTCTTATAATTTGTGTTTCATAACAGGAAATGCCAAATTACAAAACCTCTCTTGAGAGCGCAAGATGGTGGAATAGAGGAGAGAGGTACTTACCACTTGCTTTGCTGTTTGCAATTTGTACAATAGGAATATGGCTTCATAACCAGGTGGGTGCTTGAAGAACCATTGTAGATCATTAATTTTTTTGTCACAGATTTGGAGAAGCCCAAAGATAGTGGTGTAGTTAACGCAGGATATAAGGAAATACTCCCAAGACCAGCAGGGACAGTAGTGCTCTGTCACCAAAAAGCAAGGGGTAACACAAAGGGAAAGAGAAACACAGCAGACAAATTTGACACACAAAATGTGCTCCATATTTCTCAACTGCCAAGTGAAGAGCAGAGGAGGAGATTCAGCTAAAGGAGTTAATGCCAAACTTTGTACTTATGGGAACCTAAGAGTACTGAGCAAATGCTTTCTCACTGTCTCGCCATTGCCTGCTATGTTACCTAAGGAACACCTGACAAATCATAATCCCAAAACAGTTATACAGCATAGTGGATCCAGGGGGATTCAAGACAGAGGTGCAGAGGAGAGGCACAATCTACTCTTTTGTTGAGTCCTGCAGCATGCAGAACAGCCAGCAGAAAAGGATCAGGAAAATTATCCAGGCAGTATGTTACACTGGGGACAGGAGAGGGCAACCAGATTTCCATTTGATCTCTGTGATGTGAACAATCAGCTGAGAGGGAGGAGACTGAACAGGTAGGCATGATTACATTCTAGAATAGAGACTTGGAATTCATATTTGAGTGACAGGCAGACTACAGGAAACCTTCTGTGCACCTTCCACCCAGACTGGTCTGTCACCTGGCCCTAAGAGTAGAACTCTGAGGAGATACTGGAAGCCCAGATGCCCAGCTGAGATCCTAGGGGTGTAAGAATTTAAGCACTTCAGAGTTCATACCCCAGACAAAGGTCCAAAGGTCCAAAGGTCCATTTAGAACTTGTCCCCAGCAGCTGGAACTTCTCAAACAAATCTCTACAATACTTCCAACCAGAAAGAGCAGTGATCTAAGATGTCCACGCAAAATCCCAACAGAAGGTACTTCCAGTTCCATCCTCCCTATACTGGAACAGAGAAGCTAAGAGCAATTTCAATGGAATATACTTCCAATTTACTACAACAGACAGAGTGGCAAAAATCACATAAGGGCGTTAGGCTTAATATGACTCAGCAATGGCTCCCTCTAAAAGGAGCACAGCTTAAGAAGTAAGAGACAGAAGAAAAGTCTGGAATAGGAGAATAGGATGCAAATACTCAACCTCAGATCCCTCAAGGGAAAAATTTTAAGCATTTTTAATTAAGAATTTTTCTTTCTTTCTCTTTATTATTAATATTTTTAATTATTGTTCTGCTTTATTTGTTGATTGTTTCATACACACACACACACACACACACACACACACACACATATATGTTTTCTAGGGTTTTACCCCCATTTTCTCATTTTCTTTCCTTTTATTAATAAACTTATGCTATTTCTTTCATTTTTTTAAGAATAGTACTTTTTTTCTTTGTTGTTTGGGGTTTGTGGGGTTTTTTTTCTTATTTTTGAGTTTTGTTGTTTGATTCGTGAGTGTGGGGTTGGTGTTGTTCTGCTCTACATGCTTGCTTGTTTTATTACTCTTACTTTCCTCACTTCTCCCTCTAATAGCAAAAAATCTTACTCTCTCTCTCTTCTACATCTTCTCTTCCTCCCTCTTTAGGGCCTTCATGCATGACCTTACTTCTACTTTGTCTCCTCTCACTTTTTGAATATTCCAACCTTCCTTTTGCTTTAATACCCCAACTTCTTTGCTCTCAAGGAACTATATTTTTAACACTCTTTTAATCCCTGTAGTCTATCCCTTTGAGGAATAGAATAAGGCCATTTAGAGGAAATGCTATCATAGTTGGCCCCCAGGGGTGAATCAAAACAACAATTCAGCACCAACAAATAGAATCTATAAAATTTAGAAGAGCAAAGAACTCTTTTACTTAAAACAGGTGATCTGAGCTGTGGGTTGAGGAGCCTGCTGACACTGTAGAGGACACACTGAGATCAATTAAATTCAGACCAAAGACATGTACAGGCTGAATGCAAAAGGATAGAAAAAGATATAGCATGCAAATGGAGACTGAAAGAAAGCAGGAGCAGCTACTCTCATATCTGATAAAGAGACTTCAAAATAAAATTAATCAGAAGAGATAAAGAAAGTCACTTTGTACAGGTTAAGAGAACCATCTAACAAGAAGACTTAATTATTGCAAATATCTGTGCCCTAATGTCAGTGTACCTACATACATAAAACAAATCTTACTTAATATAAAGAATCAAATAGACCCCAGTACAATAATAATGAGTGATTTCAACAAACCTCTCTCACCAACAGATAAGTCATCCAGATACAAATTAAGTAAAGATTCTTCAAAACTAAAAAAAAATTATTAATCAAATGAACTTAATAGACACCAATAGAATATTCCATTCATCAACAACTGAATTCACTTTCTTCTCAGCAGTACATAGAACATTCACTAAAATAGACCATGTTTTAGGACACAAAACAAGGCATAGCAAATACAAAAAATAAAAATAATTCCTTGCATCATATCAGTTCATACTGGAATGAAATTAGAAACAGTAACAATATAAAAACAGAAATCATTTTAATACCTCAAGATTAAATAATACATTTTGAATTAGGAATGGGTCATAGAAGAAATCAGGGGAAATTTAGTGTAAATGAGTGCCTGAATTTACACTAATGTTTATAGCAAGACAATTCACAATAGCCAAGTTATGGAACCACCCCAGGTACCTATTAACTGATGGATGGATAAATAAAATGTGGTATATATACACAATGGACTTTTACTCAGCCATAAACAAAAAAGAAATCATGTCATTTGCTTATAAATGAATGCAACTGAAGAACATCATGCTTAGTGAAATTAGAATCAGAAAGTTAAGGGTCAGATGTTTTCTCTCATTTGTGGGAGCTAGAGCAAAATAAAAATGAAAAAAAGCAGGGTGGGAGAACACCATGAACATGGGCTACCAGTGGAGTGGAGGAGGGAGATTCAAGGGGTTCCGGGAGGGACAGGAAAGGGGAAAACAGCAGAATGAGGCTGACTAAATTATGCTGTTTGCATGTGTGAGTGTTACCATGGTGAATTCCACATCTATGCATACCTATAAAGTACCAATTTATAAAAATAATAAATGGATGTGGGGGAGGACAATGGAGTAGAGGAGTGGGCATAGAAGGCAGTGGGGAGAAGAGGAGGGAGGGAGGAGGTACTGGGGACTGAAATTAAGTAAATTATTAGTTTGGGAACTTTTTTATGAGTCTTCTTCATAGTCATGTGGACATTTTTATATCCTTACTTTAATTTTCTTGCTTTTTTCAGATTGTCACCTTCATTATAGACTGCACATTCAGTGCCATTCTATTTATAAAACCATTTTCTTTCAGTTTTAAGAATTTTGAAATAATTCTAAAGTTGAACTAGATCTTTTTCACTGCTTCTCAGCTGCCATGAGCTGAGAGGTTTCGTCCACTACACCATTCTGCCATGAAGTTCTGCCTCACTTGGGCCCAGAGAAATGGAATCAGCAGACCATGGATTGAACCTCTGAAACCATGAGCCCAAATAAACTTTTCCTCCTAACTAAAAAGAGAGAGAGAGAAAAAAAAATAGCCAAACTTAGATTTCTAAGTTTTTGCTAATATTATTAATAATACCCAATATGTGGATAGATATATTCAAATTAATTTTACTTTCTACCCAAAACCACAATTCACTATTTGAGAAATTTTTTGTTATTATCTGCTATAGTACATTTTGAATTTTGAATTTTGTTTAAATCTAATTGCTTAAATAACATTTGATCAGCATTCTCATTGTATAACCAAATATATCTATTAAGTCAATTTTTTCCCTCTGTATTTTCCACATTTGGACAGATCCTGAATATATTGACTATAATGTTTAAACTGTTCCAAAGAATGTCACCAATATAAGCAGAATTGAGGTCATGTTTCTTAATAACAAGTATGATCACATATAAAGTAAGTAGTATATAGTTATAGATTTTTTTTCACCTGATTTTTTCACCTTTTTTATCAACCATGTTTGCTTTAGTATCATAGTCTCTCCCTAAACTATATTTTAAATCAAAACCTAAAATGAAGTAGTGTTTTCAATTTTCCCCTCGAGTAAAAATCTGTATTTTTCATAACAGGTATGAAACCAATGAAATATTTATTAAGTTTAACTTTGTTATTCTTCTCTCCTAGAAGTTCAGTATAAACATAAATAAGTGTTATTAATTTAGCAAGATTTACTGATGCAATCTAAGTTGAACTGAGTAATATTTCTTTTTTAAAATTTTTAGATGTTCTGTCTTATTCTATTATCTCCTAATAATTTCATTTTAAATTCTCCTTACTGAAGAAGTATTTGTCTCATCATTCATCATCAATCTTAAATTGTTGATTATTCTTTCAGCAAATTTCAAGCTCATTTCTACAAATCCTAGACATTTTTTCACAAACTTCTATGAATACTGTGTAGTTATGCTATGAGAGACAACATTAAGCTCGGCTAGGAATTGGACACACAATATTCTTTGAACATTTCACTATAAAAATTTTAGTTGTCAATTACATGTGCACTTTCTCTATGGGTTTTAGTTTGTTTTGGGTTGCTTCAACAGAATACCATAGACTAGGATAACTGATAAACAACAGAAGTCTATTTGACTCACAGTTCTGGAAGCTGGGAAGTCCAAGATCCAGGGGCCATACTCACTAAGGGCTTTCTTGCTATGTTATAAATATTGGAGTGCATCACAGGATGAAAGACTAGGCAAGAGAGAGAGAGAGAGAGAGAGAGAGAGAGAGAGAGAGAGAGAGAGAGAGAAGAGAGAAAGAAAGAGGGTGCAGAGGAAAAAAGGCACCCAAACTCATCCTTCCCTCAGGAATCCACTCCTGCTATAACTAACCTTCTCCCATGATACATTAATATAATCGCCTCTTAAAGGTCCCACCTCAATACTTTTGCATTGAGGACTAAGTTTTCAAAATATTTACTGTGTAGGATGCATTCAAACCATAGCATTCTACCCCTTGCCCCCCCCAAATTCATATCCTTCTCATATGCAAAATGCATTCATTCCATCCTAATGGCCCCAAACTCTTAAATTATTTCAGCACTAACTCAAAATTCCAAAGGCTCAACTAAATCAGATATGGATAAGACTCAAGACATGATTCATCCTGAGGCGAATTCCCTCCAGCTGTGAGCCTGTAAATCCAAAACAAGTTATCAACTTATAAAATACAATGGTGGGACAGGCATAGAGGAGAAATAGATAAGAAGAGGGGTAACTAGTCCCCCAGTAAACCAAAATTCAACATGGAAAACATCAGATCTTTAAGTTCCAGAGCAATCTTCCTTGACTCCATGCCCTACCTTCTGGGTGCACTGGAGCCTCAAAGCCTCAGCCAGACCCCGCTCATGGCTTTGCTAGGCACATACCACAAAGCAGTTCTCATGAGTTGGAGTCAAATGTCTATACCTCTCCAGGGCGAAGTTGGATGTTGGCTGAGAGTTTTACAGTTCTGGAGTGTCTGCAGCTATCCTGACCCCCTATAGTTCCACAAGGCATTGCTTTAGAGGGAGCTTTCTGTTTGGTTCTGCCCCATGACAAGTTTCTGCCTGGGTATCCAGGTTGTTGAAGACCTGTTCTGAAATCTAAGTAGAGGCTATTATGTCCCCATAACTCTTAAACTCTGTGCCTACAGAATTAGCACCACGTGGACACTGCCAAGGCCCTCTGTAATGGCAAACTGAGCTCCACCTAGGCCTGCTGGAGCCACAGCTGGTGCAGCTCAGGAGCACTGCACAAGAATCCTGGGAGCAGAGTCATAGGGCAGTACAAGGCAATGAATGCTGAGGTCTGGCACATACCTTCCTGAAAAACTCACTCTCAAGATTCTTACTCTGGTCTGTAATGGGAGAGGCTGTTTGGGAGATCTCCGAAATGCCTTTAGCGTCTTTCTTCCATTGCCTGGCTCCCTTCTATCCATGGTATTAATATCTTAAGCAAAGGGTCCTTTGACCACATCTTTAATTTGGTCTCCAAATCACACATTTTTCTTCTTTACATGGTTAGGCTTGAATTCTGCAAAAATTTTATATTTTGCTTCTCTTGTAATTGTAAATCCCATCTTTAATTGTTTCTCTTTTCTCATTTAATTTTAAGCAGTTAAGAGAAGCTATATAGCACTTTGAATGCTTTGCTACTTAGATACTTCTTCTGCCAGATATCCCAGTTCATTGCTCTTAAATTCCACCTTCTATAAAGCCCTGGGGCATGAGCATAATTCAGCCAAGTTCTTTGGAACTGTATAACAAAGATGGCCTTTACTCCAGTTTCCAATACTCTGTACCTCATTTCCATCTGAGACCTTGTTGAAATGGACCTTACACTCCATATTTATACCAGTATTTTAGTTACTACTGCATAAGCAATCTCAAAGAAATTCCAGACTTTTCCTACAGTTCTTCTCTTCTGAAACAGAATCATCCTTGTTGCCGTTCATGAAATGTAAACTTTGTCTACTACTCCAAATTCTTCCAGCCTCTACTCATTAGCCAGTTCCAAAGCAACTGCCACATTTTCAAGTGCTTGTTCTAGCAACTACCCCACCTAGCTAGCAATTCTATGTCTTAGTTTGTTTTGTGCTGCTATAACAGAACACCACAAACTGGGTATTTTCTAAATAATAAAAGTTTATTTGGTTTATGGCTACACAATGTGTCAATGTGTAAAGAACATTTTATATTTTATTTAAAAAATTAAGTGTATACTCTCACAAATACATCCATTGGCTAAAGTCTATCTTAAATATTGGTTGTGAAACATTTAACAGTGACAACAAAATAGCCTCTAAATAGAGAATATAAAATACAGCTTCTACAATCTCTTACATGAAAGAATTTGGAAGAAAATGAAATACTGAAATTCTGGGGCTGGGAGTGTAGCTCATTGGTAAAGGTTATGCTTAACATGCATAAAACCATGGGTTCAATCCCCTGCATACGCACAGGTGTGCACGCACACACACACATACACACACAAACACACACAGAATGAACAAAAGAAAATGAAGGGAGATAAAAAGAGAAAGGAAAAAATTGTCATGTTCATGCAATGGAAAACTTAGTTATTAATTTGCATTAGAGTGTGTTTTACTAGCAACAGTATCATATCATCAGAAGGATGTATTGACTCCATTTCCAAAATCATCACCTAGACAAATGTTCTGGTGAACTTCTTCCGCAATTTGCTGATTTCAGAACCATTAATCTTCAAGATAGAGAAACTTCTCTGTATTCTAACAAGTAGGTCAGAGTTGCTTTTGTTGTTTCTGGCTTATAAAATCGATATAAAATTGATTATCTTTTTCCTTCTCATTGTTTTAATTAGTAATCAAATCTTCATTTAATAATGCATATAAAGTTGTAAGGATTCTCTTGGCTGACATATTTAAGTTGTGGATATCACAAGAAAAATATGTTTATTAATTTGCATTATTTTTGATCAGTCGCTAAATATTAAATAAGAATTTGTAATTTCTTTTCTGCAAATTCTATGAAAGTCATACTCAACAGAAGTTCACCTACTGTCATTGTTTCCAAGTTTTTATTTTTTATAAGTGAACCCTCTCTTTGGAATTTTTCCATTTTAAATGTAATTAATCTATTAAAATTTTTATAAAAATAAAAGTATTTGCATTTCTAGCATTCAAAGTCCATCTAGTTTCTGATATTAAGAATTGATATCATGCTTTGAGCATATTTATTATATCTAGACACGACTGTATACAAATTTAATATTACAAAATATTGTTCAACCACTGAAAACAACAATTGCAAATACTGAACATATTGGAATAATCCCAAAACCATTAATTGGTTTACATTTAAAAAAAAAAAAAAACAAGAAAATAGATGCTCAGCAGCAGTAGGAAATGAAACTTCGTTATGCAAATGCCTGTTGCATTCATGCTATAAGAAGGATTTGACAAGTTAATTAATTTATCTTTTCTCTCACTTAACATGCTTCTACACTGCAAATCCTTCCTGGACTCTAAAGCACTCTCCCTTTCTCATGTTGAAAGTAGGATAATCCAAAATACTTCATAGCATTTGGATGCAATCACCTTCCATTTTCAGGAGGCAAGTTAAAAGATGTGGAAAAGAATTTCCCTGGCCCCATGAATGCTAGGCAAATGGAAGAATGTTTGGAGACAATAGTATCTATGGGGTTTTTTTGTTTGTTTGTTTGTTTGGTTGTGTTTTATATATATATATTTCTTTTAGTTGTTGATGGATTTTTTTTTTGTTTGTGGTGCTGAGAATCAAACCCAATGCATGCTAGGCAAGTGTACTACCACTGAGCCACAACCCCAGTCCATATCTATGGTTTTTAATGTGTTTAGTATATTTGTGATTTGGGGGCCCTCTGTAGCACAGGGCCAGAGCCTTATCCCAGAACTTGAACCCACCTTTCTACATTTCCCTCTCTTCATTGTCTCAATATAAAACAAAACCACTCTCCCACCATAGCTCAGTTTGAGTCCTACAGAATAATTTACTCTTTCAGCCACCCCATCATTTACTGAAAATTTTGAACTGAAAAGTTCTTCAGACTTTCATATGTTGTAGAACTTTATCTGTGAGGAGAGTAAAATCCCCTTGAGGAGGGGTTGACACACTTTTATAAACAGTATATAACAAAGATGGCCTTTCTGCTACCTGAAACACTATGGTCTCCTCTCCTTAGCTATTTAACTCTTATTAAGATGTCTTCTCAGTTGTTACTTTCTTTACTGTCTTAATCCTTCACTGGATCTGTGATGGCTCAACTCATAATTTTTCAACTTTATAATACTTCAAAAGTGGTATGCGCTCAATATCAACTGTACTTTGAATTTTGAATTTTGGCCTCTTCCCAGGCTAACAATCTGCAGTCCAATACTTTGTAGATACCAGGTAGTAGCAGTAAGCCACAGCTCCCACGAGCCATGCTACCAGGGGTAAACAACAGATACCCTACAGTGCACTGTGTTGCTAAGATATGATGTTTGGTAGGTTGAGAGTACAAAATGTATTGGTGAGGGGATATTTTCAATTTGTAGTAGGTTTATTTAACTATAACCCCATCATAAGTCCAGGTGCATCTGTAGTTTATATTCTGTTAGTATATGTTCCTATAACTTCTTATTCTGTTTAATGGAGTGAAGATTTTACTTTTATTTCTGTGATGTGATTAGTTTTTGCCTCCTTCCAGTGTGAGGAATTGACATGAGGACCATGTCTGAATGTGTTTTGCTTACTATGATGTCACAGAGCTCAGCCCGTGTAGACGACACACAGGATTTAATTAACTATTTAATGGAGCTTACTATGGACTAAATGTTTGTGTCTCCTCAAAATTAATATATTGAAGGTTTATGTTCCATGGAATGGTATCTGGATGTGGGCCTTTGAGAGGTGATTAGGTCAGGGAGCTGAAGCCCTTTTGAATGGGATCAGTTTCTTCATAAAAAGAAATATGAGAGAACTTCCTTACCCCTTCTCACACCCTGCCCCCACTATGTGAGGAAAACAGGAAGCAACTTGTCACCAAGCCAGAACATATTAGTAACTTGATTGCAGTCTTCTAACCTCCAACGCAGTGAGAAATAAGTGTTAGTTAAGTTACCCAGTCTATGGTATATTTGTTATAGGAACCAAAACTAATCAAGACATAGTCTTTCAGAGGCATCTTACATACTGTTTTCTTCCTCGCTTTTAAATCTTGATTAATCATCTCAAAATAAGTTTTCTCAGACCTTTATGACTAGTTCAAATTCTTTCATAAAATTATCTGTGCTCCAGTGAATTTTCCTCAAAATTGTGGAAAATACAAAATCAAAATACTGTTTTCGTGGTAAGCATGTGCATTACAGCAATCTTAGGAATATTTTCACTAATATTTTCATTAGCAAAATATTAAGTGCAGCCTCAGAGCATGGCCAGTGTTAGCAAGAGATGTATTTTCTCCAGATGAAGCATTTTGAACACTGACTGACATGGGCACTAGGAAATAAGATGAGCACATGTTTTGAAGTAGTTCAGAATTTATTCTCAGCATTCAGTTTTACCTAGACATGAAGCAGCTAGGGAAACACAAACAAATATTTCTGGAAAGTTTCTTGAATCCTTTTTTGCAGATTTTAACTGCATTACCATGAAATCATTTGTTTATTAAAGAATGACTTCCATCCTGGTTCTGCTGAGAACTTGAAAAACCAGAAGAACCAACAAATGATGGTAATGTGTCTCTACATTTTCCCACAACTCCCAGTATTTGGTGGACACAGACCAAACTTTGATTTAGCTTCCTGCCTCTTCAGCTTTTCCATACACATTTGCAGGATATTTGTCCTCTTCTTCCTCAAAGAAAATTGGGAATTTGGAATGAAAAACAACAAAACTGGACTATAATAATTGGACATTAACATCACAACCCACAAAACGACTAATGTTTAATTGGATCAGCTCTGAAAGTTTTTCAGTAGATAAACAATTTTTATTATTTGAGTCTTCATCTATTTTAAGTAATGGCATTATTCATCAAAAATGGGGAGTCCAGTGGGAAAGAAATGCAGCACCTAGTTCTTATAAGTTACTGGACTAGCTTTTTTTTTTTTTAACATTTCAACTTTTTTCCCCCAAAGTTTCCCAAAAGCAGATGTTAGGAATTGAATATATTGCCCCAAAGTTCATAGTTGAAATCCTTACCACAATGTGGCAAGTGGGACCTTTGGGACACGATTAGGTTATGAAGAAAGAGGCCTCCAGAATGGCATTGGCGTCCTTAAAGAAGAGCTATGAGAAAACCTGCTTCCCCTCTCTTCCCTCCACCATGTGAAGATAAGATGGCCTTCTGTAAACCAGGATGCCAAACATGGGATCTTCTGGCACCTGGATCTTGGACTTCCATTAGTATAGGTCCTAATAACAGCCTCAAAACTATGAAAAACGAATGTTTGCTGTTTAAACTACCGATCTTATGGTAATTTCTTAGAGCAGCTGAAACAGACTAAGACAGCAGAAAAATACTTTAGGAAACTCAGTCAGGGGAAATGTGGGAAATTATCAGACTAATTAAACTCAAACTCAAAAGATCAAGCCCTAGTTTATTGGCTCAATCAGAAATCCAAGTGAGACACAGGAGCAGGAAATTTTGTTAATGTGTTAAGAAGGAAATTAGCAAAAATATGACCTAGAATATAATATTTAACCATGCCAGAAGGCCTGACCTCCATTTGGAATCAATGCAATTATTCTGGAATAAAAAGTGTACCATCAAGTTTCTGAGAAAGTGAGCATTGCATACTGATTCTGTAGCCTTAGAAATAAAGGAGGAAGAACTATTCATTTTTTTCTCATATGAAAACAAGGCCAAAATTGCTTTGAGTTCTTTATTTCACATAAAATAACATTAATGAAGGTAATATAGTAGAAGTAGACAGCCTAATTCACCTGTTTTATCAGGTAATACAATAGTAGAGGTCCTAATAATCGTCTATTATTTTCCTCTGCACTATAAAAAAAAAAAACATAAATCAGCAGTTTTGTCTGTTGTAAAAGTTTATATATAGCAGATGTTTCTAGTGAGATTCTGTGGAAGTTCTCTTCGGAGCAAACAAACCACTTTTCTTTGTGGTTGAGAGGGGCAAAGGAAGAGGTTCTACAGAAGCCTGTCCAATTACAAACAGCACTGCCACACTGCTCTGCAGTTGGCCTCAACTGGGAACTGAAAGATGATTGAAATTGTAAAGTGATTTTCAAAGACATGAGTATCTTAACTTTTTTCCTTTATAAAAGAGTCATGCAAATATGTTTTTCTCCCTCCTCTCCCTGGATTCATTGGTTTGGGGTTATTTTTTAAATCATGCCTAAATTTCAATTTACTAAGTGCCGGTCCTGATACAATATGAGTGAATTGAAATCCTTTTCTTTTCATTAATAAAATAAACTTTGCTAGTATTCTAGAAGTGGAACAAACATGTAGAGATTACTAACTTTGAGAGGCATGGGTTGGTTTGTCGTCTTTTTTTGTAAGTAAAAACTGCTTTTAACAAACTTGGGATAAATACTGCTCAATCTTTCTGCAGTATTTTCAGTTAGTGTCAAATTTGAGGACTATTGGTTTGGTTTGGTTTTCTGAATATACCATTTATTGAGTTTCTTGTTTTGTTGTTGTTTGTTTTCCAAAGAGCATTGCAGCTGAAAGGAAAGAAAAAGTCAAGAAACTTCAAGAAAAGACACAACACCCTCAACTCCAGCTTACAGTGCAGGTTTCAATAGTCAACTTGTCACACATTTTAGAAAACTTTTGGGAGAGTTATTTCTAACCCAAGCTATGTGGAACAAAAAAAAAAATTAGAAGAGTATAAGCTTTTCTAATAACATGACTTTAAAGGAGACCAGTCTAAATGAATAGAATATCAATTTTTTTCTAATTAGTTATACATGACATTAGAATTATTGTTTTAATGAATATTTTTCCATTTTCCATGACAAGAACTCTATGGCTTTTTTAAAAAATATTGTTTTAGTTGTAGATAAACACAATATCTTTATTTTTATTTGTTTTAGTGTGGTGATGAGGATCGAACCCAGTGCCTCAAATGTTCAAGGCAAGCACTCTACCACTGAGCCACAACCCCAGCCCAACTCTATGGTTTTTGTTAGAACTTTAGTTGTTGGCTAGAATTATTCTAAAGTAAGGGAAAGTCTGTATTTATTTTGCAAATATTTCAATAATATATTATACGTTACATTTTCTCATTGGTCTGATTTTATTAGGAGGAGATAAGGAAAATCTTTTTCACAGGATTTTATTTACCATCCATACCTCTGAAAGTAAAAATTAAAAACAAAATTTCATCCCCTTATCATGTCATACAAATCTTATTTTTTAAAGTTCCTACTTCTCCTATTTTATTGGGCTTTCATACAAATCAGAACTGTAAGCTTGTCTCATAACATTGTTATGTCCTTAAATTGTTCCATGACCTATATTTTGGATTATACCTTGAAAACTTTTAAAAAGTAAATAATTTGGGGCTGGGGATGTGGCTCAAGCAGTAGTGCGCTCACCTGGCATGCGTGCGGCCCAGGTTCGATCCTCAGCATCACATACAAAGAAAGATGTTGTGTCCACCGAAAACTAAAATAAATAAATATTAAAATTTTCTCTCTCTCTCTCTCTCTCTCTCTCTCTTCTCTTAAAAAAAAGTAAATAATTTTATGCTTATCCAGACCCAATTTTTTAAATTACTCTTCTTGTTCTCTGTGTCCCATAAGTTTACAGATTATTGGTATAAAAGCCACCATAAGAAGAAAACGTGTTTCAGAGGTTCTAAAGTCAAGAGAGATTTAAAAACCTTCAATCCACCACCAGCCTTGAGAAAGCTGCTCTGATAGTATTACTCCATTACTGAAGATATAAACCCAAGCAAAGGGAATACAGAGGCCAAAACAGTTTCCATATGTGACATTTCAAAGTAAAACTTCATTTAGGCTCTCATTAACAAAATGAAATGAAGAGCATCATTTTTACCAGAAATTTGGAGTCCCCCTGACTCTAAAAGAGCTATGTATCAAAAGCCACCATAGCATCATCTTGACATTGACCACTTATAGTCAAGTTTCCCAGAAGTGATTGACACATCATTGTCTAGCCTATGTGGAGCATGGCTTCCCCTCTGCTCTCCACCATGGCTGCGCAAGCACTGGAAAAGAAGTGATGGACATATCTGGAAAAGTACAAGAGGTTACATCTGTTCTGTCCTTTTCCCAATCACCCTTAGGCAGGTGGGGCCATGTCTGAAAAAATTCCAAAGATTTCTTTCTACCAGCATGGTTACCATATAGAGATCTGAGATGGTGAGTTAATCCCAGTTACTTAATCAAACATTTATCTGGGTGTTGGCATGAATATATATTTGAAGATGTATTTAACATCTACAATCAGTTAACTTTAAGTAAATCAGCTTACTCTTGACAATGCGGGTGGCTCATGCAATCGGCAAAAAAACTAAGGCTTCTCAGAGAAGAAGAAATTCTGCCTCAAGACTAAAACAACACCTGCTTGAGCTTCTAGCTGGCCAGCCTGCCTGCCCTGCAAATGCTGGACTTGTTAGCTGCCACCATGGTATAAGTCATTGCCTTAAAATCAATCTCTTTGCACGTGTACATAACATACATGTTGATTTTGTTTCTCTGGAGAACCTGTCTGATAGAGAGCCTTTGGCCATTTCAGTTCCTTCTTTGCAGTACCTATGCATTAGGGGAGTCATGAATAGACAAGCCTGTTCACATTGGAGAATTATGGTTCTAAGAAGTACACTTAATACCTGGGATGATTCCTGGAGAAAGTCAGAACATAGTTTTCCCCTGTGCTTTACTGTACATACATAAGAGATCACTGTTCTAATTTACTGTATTTTTGTCATATTTTAAACACTTTATTGTATTTGTACTACAGGCAAGATCAAAATTCTACCTTGAATTTTGGCAAATATTTATGTTGGAAGTTAGGTTTTTTTTATTATAGAAATCAAAAATCTTTAACAATATGACATATATTTTGGCATCCATGTACTTTATTCCAACAGTGCTTAGATAGAGATGTGTTTGATATACTCATATTTCATTAGATCATTCAAGTTAATTGAAATGAGTAATTTTTGGAGATATCATTTCCTAGAAAATGTTCACAAATTTCAAAAACTAATTAACTAAATTGTGAAAATGGAAAATGCTAACCAACAAGGATCTTGCAAATAATACTAGGTTAAAACAATTGAATAATGGAGATTGTAGTTTCTTGTGGCATGCTTTTTGAATCCTAAATATTTGGATGAATCTATATAATTTTTAAGTATATTTTTGTGTGAAAATTTTCTATTATGTCAGATAATTTTCAATTTCTAAATATTTAGGAAGTTGGGGCCAGGGTTATGGCTCAGTGGTAGAGCGCTTGCCTACCATGGTGAGGCACTGAGTTCAATCCCTGGCACCACATTAAATAAATAAATAAATAAATATTTAGGAAGTTGAGAAAGCACCCAGTCATACCAATAAACCTTTCTCTATTCATTCCATGGTGCTAGTTTCTCATGATCCTTAGTTGAATAATGTCAGTTGTTTCCCAGTACTATGTTGGACTATATATAATCTAGATTTGTGATGGCTTATGAAGACAAACTGGGAAAAATACTAGATTCTAACAAAGTAGAAAATAAAATTCTCATTTAATTAAAACTTAAGTGAAAAATTTTCAAATTTAAACATTTAATCAGAGTCAGCTAGAGTGACTGAATTAAATATCTATCTTTTGAAAACAATGTGAAATAAATATAGTAAAGGCACAGGATTAGAGGATTGATCTGTTTACAACCACTTTGGCTTTCAAGATATATTCTAAATCTACTGCTGTTCTCATTAGTATTTTTTCTACCTTTTGCTAAAAACGTTGGCATTGGCTTATAGTTAAGTACAAAAAAAAATCACATCACTTCTAATATGAGTGATATCACAGTGGTTAAGACAACCTTGCTCTGCCACTTTCCAGTTGTGTGACTTTGTCAAATTAATCATTCTTCATCATTCAGTAAAGTGAAGAAACTATTAAATTACTTCTTGTTTCTCTAAAATGGCTCCAAAAATATTATGCATATATATTTTAAAATAGCTATACATATACCCACAAGTCTACATTTTTTAAAAAAAGCACTTAGCATGGTACTTGGCAAGGAAGCAAATGCTCAGTAAGTGGTAGGCATTATCCACATCTTCAGAATTTAGAAACTGCATGTGAATTACAATTACCTTAGTAAAAATTCTAATCAAAAAATTCTAATCGCTTAGAAATTGTATTCAAAAGCATTAGATCAAAGAAAATTTATCTTCTTGTTCAATATATTAAAGTTAAATTACACTCAAAATATTTATTTCTGTTCATTTTACATGTGAAACTTAAATCATAAAAGGCTTATTGTACAGGAATTTCTTGGTTATAAGTCAACAGAACTAATAGGAGGGAGTGAAGTGCCCCGATAAGCCCTGGGTGGGGTAGGGTCAGAAATCAGGTAGTCTAGGGATCTAGACAGTAAAAATAGATGGGTTATTTTTCCCTTCAGATTTTTACTGCTGCAATGATTCTATTCCAATGGTGTCAGTCATTCTGTCACTCAAGATTCAAATTCCAAGAAAATATCCAAATAGTCTATGTTGGTTGGATAGAATTAAGACCCTTTTATTCCCAGTCTTACCTTTACTTTGCTCCTCTAGAGCAAGTCCAATGGCAGTTACAAAGGAAAGAAAAATGCATGATAATGAAAAACCAAACGTCCTACATGTTCAGAAGCATTGCCTTTAATTATTTTTCAGAAATCACATTCCCAAATAGTCATCATAAAGACACACATTACATAGGTAACAAGGATCAGAAACTGTTATTTATTTAATGCTCCAAACCCTGACATATTAGCATATAGAACATACTTATAGAAAATTTAAAGTTATGGATAATATTTTTGAATAAGCTATTGTTCAGTACTCCTGAATTAATTAATATTACCTGGAAGTGGTAATGAAAATTTCTATTTCCACTTTTATACTAGGAGTAGATTGAGAAAATCTTCCATCTTTCCCCAGCCCAATTTTCTATCTTACTTTGTTATCTTGTTTTCTGAAAGTGGCAGGAATGGTGACAGAATCTTCCAACTTTGAGTTTGAATGGGCTTGCTAGGCAGGAAACATGGCAGGTCCCAGGACCTTCACAAGCATCCAAGCTGGTTTGTTGATATTGAAAGTATACAAATTATATTGTTCTACCTACACTTCTGGTGTAGGGTAAAATTGATGGAATACTAACACTGCACTTCTCAACTGTGGTGAAGTGAAAATTTTTCCAATGGTAACAAAAGAGTAGATGGAAATCTTTCTTTAAAAAAAAAAAAAAAATACCAGTAGGCTAATACAAGGGATTATAGCAATGCATACTCACCACATGGCCACTTACTTAAAGCTGACTATATTATATATACATTTAAATTATGTAAAATTCTAAAAAAAACTTATTAAAATCTTTGAAAATTTGAAACAAATTGAAAGCTATATATTTGGATGTCAACGGTATTTAAAAGAAAACTTAGTCAAAGTATATTGAGCCTGGCACAGTGGCTCACACCTGTGATCCCAGCAGCTCGGGAGGCTAAGACAGGACGATTGCAAGTCCAAAGCCAGCTTCAGCAAAAGCAAGATATTAAGCAACTCAGTGAGACCCTGTATCTAAATAAAATACAAAGTAGGGCTGGGGATATGGTTCAGTGGTTGATTGCCCTGAGTTCAATCCTTGATACAAAAAAAAAAAAAAGTATATTAAACAGTAAAGAAATAACATAGAAAAAAACTGCCATGAAAATTTTCAAAAAACACAAAAAAATACTAGATTCCCCATACTCCAAAATCTCTTTAACTACATCACATTACAGTATAATAATTGACCTAGGGTCATCACTAATAATAGTGATGACCCTAGATTCTTAAAAATTCTAACATAGAAGAGGATGTGATACATTTTAGAAAGATGTTCAAGAAATACAATTATTTAAAAAGACTGTCTATGAAGACAGTAAACTTAGGGAATTTCAAAAATATACACATTGGCCCCCCATGATTCTAAACAATAGCAATAACAGCAATAATAATTATTACTAAATAAGGATTTGTCATGTGCCAAGTGCTTTAACTTGATTAACTCATTCAGTGCTCACATCAATTCCTACCATGTACTATTATTATTGCTATTATATAGACAAGGAAATTAACAAGGTTAAGTGCTTGCCCATGGTCACTATTAGTGAGGATTGGTGAGATTACAATAACAAACAGCCCTAAAA
This sequence comes from Spermophilus citellus, assembly GCF_964194105.1. NCBI lineage: Eukaryota > Metazoa > Chordata > Mammalia > Rodentia > Sciuridae > Spermophilus > Spermophilus citellus. The sequence goes on from NC_138182.1 coordinate 208,190,036, forward strand.
TTTCAGTGGCTTAAAACAACAGAGTTTTATTTTTATTTGTGCCACCTGTCTATTATGACATGGCTGGGGCTCTGCTCTTCATAGTTCTCACTAAGGATGCAAAGTGATAGCATATCTGCTCTCCGAAATGAAATTAGTTGCCGTGCAGATAGCAATTTGTACCCTGGCTCTTCCCTAATGTCATATGGTCATGACTTACTTCAAGAAGTACAAACCTGCTATGTGCCCAAAGGATACCAGAATCCAGAATATTAGGGTACAAGCCTTAAAACTACCAAAATCACATAAATAGAAAATAGAAGAGCAGAATTCAAACTCAAGCCTCCTAACAGTAAAGTGTTTATAATAAGGACAAGAGACTTCCAAGTTTTATGTATAAAAGAGAGTGACTAGGGGAGACAGGAGTGGGTCACATCTCTTAGAAAGTTCCATCTCCTTGCAAAAAGCATTCTTTTAGTCTTATAAAATGCTGAAAATGTTGAGGAAATTAAAAAGTTTCAAGGCAACTTTGTCGTTTGTACAAATCACAGGGTTAGCAGATACATTTATTACCAATGAGAGCAATGCAGAACAAGAGGTTTTATATATTTTCTGAGGATCAAATGCCCTTTTTTGCATTGTCTAAGGATAAAATAAAGGGAACCTTTTTAAGAAAAGAATTTGGCTAGTGTTAATGAAGTACTCTATAATCTTGGAAAGATTAACAAATGGACTTAAAACAGATATCTACTTTTCCACAGGCAAAGTAAGCAGTGCAACATAGTCAGTACCAGTAGTTAAATAACCTGGAGTGAATTTGAAAAAACATCTGGGCTTTTACCCTGGTTTCAGGATTTTTCAAAACAAGATATATATGTGGGTTTACTTTCCACAAAATACAAATATATTGTACATAACTTCAATGTACATTTTTGTAACCTTAAGAAAATGAGACTCATTCTACATTTTATGACTCATACAGTCTTGATATGAGTTTAATAAACAAATAACATTTTTAATTCCTAACCATATTTAAATTCTAGTTTTAATTCAGATTTCAGCTGAAAGAAATGCTAGTGGGGGGCTTATTATATTTATATATTGTTTTCTTAGTCTTGGCAATAGTAACAAATGTGTGAATCTTGTCCTGAGACGACAAAACAAGATCTATTGACTATTTATTATGTGATAATAATGCCAAGTGTCATATTACTACAAATTGTTATTTGTCTTCAATATCAACCATATCTCTGAGAACTTCACAAATTTGTGGTCACAATATATGAAAGTTTAATTGGAATTTATTGCAACTGGAAATGGGCATATTATGTTATTAGAAGCTCTAGGGAGGACTTCTTGGAAGAGCACTTACTTTGAGCCTAATTGATGTGAGATTAGAATATGTAAAAAAAAATATTACTTAAGAAATGAAATCCAACTAGAGATAGAGTAAAACAGAGACATGCTGCCTTTTGGAACATATTATTTAACCTAGGATCTGTTCTTTCATAACACTTTCACTTTAGGATTAGGATTTATCTATAGGAAGTCACCTGTTCCTCCCATTCCAACTGTACTTCTCAGGAAATTGAAAATTTGGGAATTTTTATTTGTCAGTATTTGCTAGAAGTCCAGTCATGGAAGGGCTGTACCACAGATTAAAACAGCTGCCCAAATCCCTGCCCAACTCTCTGAGAGACTATTACCTCATTCATTAAGATTTTCCATTATCCAGGACAATCTCTAACAACTGATAAGACAGGGGACAGCAATAGTAAGCTGTTTAAAACATTTAGTTTTAAGATCTTAAAAGTTTATAAGGTAAGAATTAAATTGAAAAGTAAAAGAAAATTTAGAAAAGAAAAAATAATGATAGCCTCAAATTTTAAGAAAGTACAAAAGTAATACCAGCTGTGACAGAAATTTTGACAAAAGAGTTGTGTACATGATACACTCCAGGAAAAATGAGATAAGCAAAAGCTGGTGTCTGCATTCAAAATGCTTACCATGTTGGAGGGCACAAAATATACAAAGCTAATAGTATGAGACACGGTTCAATAAGTATGATGTGTCACATGTGGATAGGGTTATGCACTTGGGTTCAAATTTCTAATGTGATATAAACAAAGAACAAGTATAGAATTCTAGTTAGTTCCTGAACTTTGGACTTAGAAAAATGTATCAGTCAAGGTTCAACCACAGAAAAGAACCAAACCAGTGGTTGATCTATATTGAAACTTATTGCAAAGAATTGGCTTATATGATTGTGGAGCTGACCAGTCAAATCTGAAATCTGCAGACAGTCCATCAGGAAGGACAGCTGAAACTTTCAGACAGCTGAAGCTGCAGCCTATAGACAGAGCTGCTTCTTCAAGGAGGTGTCAGCTCTCTTTTACAGCCTTTCAATTGACTGAATCAGGTTCATGCAAATGATCTAATACACTATCCCTTACTTAAAGTCAAGCAATTATGGACTTTTTATTGCATCTACAAAATAAATTCACAGAAATACTTAGACTTTTATAATTGTGATTTTATAACTGCAGCAAAAGGTAGAAAACAAATCAAGTGACCATAAATAGAGTATTATCTTTCATGATGATATATGATGGTAACACTATGCATTTACTTAAGAAAGTAAGAATGGTTTATATATATGATATGCAAATAAAATATATATTAAAAGGATAAAGCAAAGTATAAAACAGTGTGTAAAAGTGTAATGGTGGGCCTATATAGTCATTAGATATATTACATGTATATACACATATTCATATCTTTATATATGAATGTCTATTTATGTTTACCTGAAGGAATTCTGGAAGGATACAAAAGAACACAATAAAGGATCAACTTGTGATAGTGTAACATTGGATGAAACCTGGGTGAATGGGGAGCAAACCATTTTACTATATATCTTTTATATTTTTATTTTTGGACCAAGTGAATGTGTTTACTATTTTTAAAAACATACATCTATGGAAATAATTCAACAATGCCTGTTATATTAGTTAATTGTTGAAAAAATGCTGTCACTGGCCAGACCAAGACTTAATTATTAAAGATTTATGGGTCAGCAGAAACTCAGCTGTCTTCAGTGCTTCATGAAGCTCTCATTCTCACTCAGATACATAAGTCTGTTTCCTACTTCTCTCATTCTTCCTGGATCAGCAGAAACAGAGACAGAAGATGGCTAGTAGAATAATGCACGACCTCTTAGTTCCTAGTCTGAAAAAAAATGGTACAATTTCTGCCTATACACCATTAGCAAAAGCAAGTCCAAGGAGGATGTACACTCTGCCTATAACAAAGTCCTGGCAAGAACGTGGATGCAGGGAGGGGCCAATGATTCAATCCATCACAGCTGTTGATCACTGCAGACATCCGGAAATATTCTAAAATAGAACTGTGAATCACAGGTCTAAGAGGCAGCAAACTGTAGGCATAACTTTGTAAAAGATTGAGTATTCTATGAATGCCACATCTTATCTTTAAGTTACATCATCATTATCTATAAGGGTAATGAATGGAATGAAATGAAATGGAATGCCATTTTAGACTTACGAATTTGGAAGGGACCTGGGAGCACACTGCCATACCACAGTGCCTTCTGCAGATAAGGAACTGAAGCCTGAATAAATTAAGTTAGCATAAACAAGAAACTAAGTTTATTTGAGCAATTATAAAAAGCACCAAAAAAAAGAGCTGCAATGCCTAAAACATAACTACTTATTTAAAGTAAAGGGCAATCATGAACAAAATCATGAGGCACATCATAAAATTTTGTTTAAATGCATAATGTAAAAGATTGATTAAGTTTCCTAAAAGTATGGGTCATAGATTGCCCTGGGAAACAAAGAAAAGGAATTAAAGTAAGTGACATTAACTGCAAATAGCACCCACAGTCATAAATCAGGACACATTTCATGTGTATAAAGGAGTTCTGTTTTATAAATATAACTCCAACATACATAAATAATAATAATGTATATTATATTTTTATTTTAAAATTTTTCATTAGAATTACAAGGGTATGTACAAAAACAAATCTCTCTCCTATACAACACAACCAGTATACCCCTCAAGCAAAATACTATTGTAAGTTTATTGTGTTATTGTATTAATTCTTTCTAGTTTTATTCAGATTAATACACAGGACATTTTTATCTTATCCTAAGGATACAATTCTAAATACTTAGAATAATCCTATACTTACTTTCCCATAAAATATTTTTGCTTTAACTAATGACTATGGTAATGGTACTAAAAACAACTTACAGTTCACTAGGTCCACCAGCTTAAAAAGTTAGGCGAGTCTTACTTAATTCCTTTTAATCTAGGGAAAGTCACAATATTTAACTTATGTGGAAATACAAAGAACACAGAAGAGTCAACAATCCAGAAAAACAGAGTTTGCAGAGTTATACTACCTGACTTTTGAGACACACAACATAGCTACAGTCATCAAGACCATGTGGTAAGGGCATAAAGATAGACAGATAGCTAAAGGAACATATTCTTGGCAAACTTGTTGCACTAAATAATTGTGATTGAACTAATCATTCACTGAAACTACTAAAACCACTTATGGGCAAGGATGTATCTATGTGCTTCATCCTCATTTTGTTAGTTGATGAGTTAACCAAATATAGGACTTTACATTTTTATCACCAGAGAATATCATCTTATTAATTGTTGCTTTTTTTTTAGCCAAGCTCTTTCTAGATATTCTGTCATTTAATACAATGTTTCTTCATGCTTCTTAATTTCTATGAACTTGGTAATCGTGTTATCCAATACTCTTTCAGTCATAATTAATAAAGACCCAATATAAATTCACCATAAACAAAGAGGAAATTAATTGACTCAAATAGTTAATAAGTCCAGTGTAAACTCAGATACAACTGGATCAAATAATACAATAGGAACTCAACGTTACCTTGATTGTCCCACTCATTCTACCTCTCAGCATTGTTTTTCTTAATACATTGTTTTTGAACCTCATCCCAATTATCTCAGCAAGTCTTGGACCTGAGAATGGTCTGCAATGAGTCTCATGTCCATCTCAGAACCAATCGATGTGGTTAGGAGACTGTATTTCTCTGATTGTCCTTGTTTGAAAAACACACTCACCCCTGGAACCACGGCTGAGGTAAGCCTTCCTTCAAACACATGGACTAGGAGTGAGAAAAGGGAAAGGTGACTTTCCATGGAAAACAGGGCATTGTCACCAGTTTGTAGGGGAAATAAGCACCACAGCAAACAAAAATGACATATGTTGTCAAGAAATCCTACGCATGATAAAATGAAAGGATCAATAAGGAGTTTATTATCATAAAGACATCTCCCAAAATTATTTTTAGGTTTAGTTTTAAAGTATGGTACTTGGCATAATGAAAAAGTGCTAGGTCAAAAGGAAGTAGAATATTATCAGTATTTGATAATTTTCCTATTCTGTTTGCACTGTGTCCAAAAGATGAAAATGTTGTAGAAGACCTGTGTCTTAGTCAAGTCAGGCTGCTATAACAAAACACCACAGACTAGATGACTTAACAGATATTTATTTCTTATAGTTCCGAAAGCTGAGAAGGCCAAGATCGAGGTCCTGGCAGATTTGGTTCTCAGTAGGGCCCTCTTCCTGGCATGGTAGGGCCATGTTCTCACTTTGTGTTCACATGACCTTTTCCTCAATACATGTATGGGGGGTGGGGGTGCAGTTGTTACTTCATACAATAGCATTAATCCCATTTTGAGGATAATGAGAATTATCTTCTTCTAAACCTAATTGCCCCTCAAAGACCCTCCTCCAGTGTGATGTATCACACTGAAGGTTAGAACTTCACCATATGAATGTTGGGGGTGGGGGAGATACAGTTAGACGTTAACATCAAAAGAGCCATAACCAAGTTCAGAAGTCAAGAAAAGGCCAGAGGAATGACATTTATTTAGCCATTATTCACACAGTGAAAAAATCAACAGAACCAAAGATGGTCAATTTGGTTTTCACCCAGAAATAACATTATTCTTAGGTAAGCTTAATCTGCATGTATGAGAAGAACACACTCTGTATCCCCTCCAGGATTTCTTCTTCAACCAGGAACTAGTATTAAAGTCAACAAATCAGGAAAAAAGCCTCAAAGGGCACTATTGAAGTAAACTATGTCCCATCAGCAGGAAGTTCAGCACAAGAGATTACACTTAATGGAAGCAAACTGGTCAATTAATTGAAGAATATGACATTAAAACCACCTTTTAAAATCCACAAGAATATCTGATAATTATGTGATTGAGGAAAACTGGAAGTACAAGATATAAAATGGGTGATGCCAAAAAAGAAAAGAAGATTATAGGTTATTATGCCAATTAGGGCTTTAAAAATATGTTTTTAAAGCTCAGATATTTAGCTATTGCAGGGCTGTCATTTTCGTTGGCTGGATCCACCAAGTGAAAACAGGGTATGAGAGGAGTTTCCTCCAATGTCTAGTACTTAAAATATAAAAAGGGATTTAAAAGTATAGAAAGTAATAAGGAAATAAGTAAGTCTGCCTTAAAATGTGCTAGAGAGCCCAGTCCAATCACTGTATTTTTAACAAGGTTGTGTTTCAAGGTCAATTTCACTGTAGTGGGGTTTCATGCCTGTTCTTATGATAACAAGAAATCATATATCTTTGATACCCCAAAGGAAAGTTATGCTCCTCCTGTCAGGAACATCAGAAGCCTTGATTTTATTTTTTTTTCTTTTATTTTTTTTTCTTCCTTTTTTTTTTTTTTTTTTTTTTTTTTGGTAGTGCTGGGGCAAGTGTTCTACCCATTAAGCCACATTCTCAGCCCCAAAAGCTTTGATTTCTAAGCCCCACTGTGTCACTAGGTCAGTCGATGAAATCATCTAATACCTATGAAACTGAGTTACCATTTAATCAAACTGACAAAGAGGAGCAGGGGAACCACAACAATGCTCAACAAGAGAGAGCGCAATATTTTGCAAATGTGAGTGAGCCCTATGTGCTCACTGACCACCCGCTCCCTAAGGAGTTCTGCATAACTTCTTATGTGGTTCAGGATGCTTAAACAGGGTTGAAGAGGTGAAAATGAGTAGTTACAATCTAAATCTATGATAATCCACCAAAAGAAAAAAATGAATTTGCCAATCACTTAAACATAAGTATTCATCCTTTTTAAGAAAAATCACAAGTTTCTATGAAAACAAAACTGATATTAGAAATATTAAAAGTTCAAAATTTAAGATATAGGTATGGATAATACTTATTAAAATTATATTTTGATGTTCTTTAAGTTTATTGCACTGTATTTAACATATTATATGCTATGCATTATATTATAGTCTTTCATTTTCCTTGTTTCACAAAGAGATTCTACTTTTAACAACACTCTGGAGATTTATAGTAAAATTATGTAGCATTCCCATATGCCCCACATCCAGTTTCTCCCATATATTAACATCTTTAAATGGTTTGTCTTTGGTTTAATTGCTTTTATTTTCACTGGATATTTACTTTTAATCATCATAATTGACATACTTGATAATCTAATCAAATGATACTAAAAAGCTATCGAATTCATCAATCTCTATTGCATTCTTCCATGTGAGTAATCACTTTCATGTGTATAGTTTTTTTTTGGTTATTTAATCAATTTTTAAATAGCATATTTATACTAAAATTACTTCATTTATTAATACTAGAAGTTATGATAAAAATTTTTCTAAGTATTGCATCAAATCTACCACATTAATTTCTGAGCAGTCTAATGTCATTAGCTAATTCATCCCCTTCATTTCTTCCCTCTATTTCTGTACTGGAGTTTCCATCCTCCTGCTCCTGTCTGCCACTTACAGCTCCCTACACTTGATACCTATCTGAGACCTCCTTCACTAATACCTATGTTGTATCCCATCTGGGGACTTCATCTTCTTGGGTTCTGCTTCATTTTGTTGGAATATATGTTTTTGTAGCTTCATAAGAAAAGACTTGAGGATTTGATTTTTTTTTTAACTTTCCTTATCGAACCCTGTCTTTATTATGTTCTCACAATTGATTGTTTGAATATAGAAGTCTGGATTGAAAACCATTTTCTCTTAGAGTGGTAATGGAATTGCCCTCTTGTCTTCTATCTCCAGTATTTTACAGTGTCTCAAGTCATTCTGTTCTTTGTGATATGTGACCTGGGATGTCTGGAAGCTTTCAGAATTTTTCTTTAATCCTATGAGGCTATGCGGGTGGTGGTGCCTGGCTTAAATTTTATGAAGACATGCTCTACAAAGATCTCTTTATTCCTTGTGCTAGGCACTCAGTGGACCCTTCAAAGTGGAGACTGTTTTCCCAGCATCCTCTTCCCTACTCTCTATATCCTAAAATCTTAATAAAACCTTTCAACCATTGAGGATTCTATTCCCACATATTATAGGAGTCCTTTGAAGGAATATTTCAAGTGTATTGCCAAACTCTAATGGCATGTATATCGGCTTCAGTATATGATCTGAAATTTGGGAAAGTATAGCATCTCAAGCTAAATAATAAAACCACTTGAAGAAAACCTAATCACCTGAGTTGAAGTTACCCAGTTTTCTTATCTGCCTCCGAATATAATCATTAGCATATGAATGGTCCAATTATGGAGCACCAATATCATGTTATTATTGTCATTGTCCTAAATCACTTGGGAGTATGCTGGAGAGTAAATCGACCTTTACCATTGAATATTTCATGGTGCATGTCCTGGGAACAAGTCATCTTCTCACATAACATTCCTGACTTTATGTCTAGTAGATTGAAGAAACAAGATATGCTCTTGCTAAAATTAACCAAAATATATGAATTCCAGATACAATGTATCTACACTGTATATGGACAAAGAGATTTAATGATAACAATAGAGTAGGGTATTTTTGTTATATGATTACACCTGTTCTTTCATCCCACGACAGTGGGTCCCACAGAGCTCTAGAACATGGTGTGTGGCATGACCTGCCAGCAATCAAAAGGTTTTCTAAAGCCAAAATCAACTTATGTTTTATTACTGGTCTTTGATATACAAAAGATTCTAATGTGTTAAATTTAAATGTTGGTTTATTCTGTATGTGTGTCACCCATTGTAAAAGCTGGAGCTGTTCTTATTTAAGTATGAAAAAAAAAAGATTACTATACTTGGCCTTGCTATTTAAAATACCTGAATATAATTCTCACTTTCATATGTCTTCTGGAATTTTTTCTTATCAGAAAGTTTATCAGGGTCAAGATCTGAGAATGGAAAAGAATGGAAAATGTTCTATTCAAGGGAAATGTGGTTTTCCTCAAGCTTACAACCTTGAGCACTTAAAAAATAGTCTTCAATGAGTTCTTAAGAAAAAATACAATTTTTTAAAATTCTAAGTAACTAAACACCATCAACACATCTAAGTTACCTAAGAGGAAATAAATGATCTTACTTAATAAGGATACTTGTGATTTTTTAAGTTGTAAAATGACCATGGTTTGTGTGAGGATTCATAATGAGAATATTTACAGAAATTTGATAAAATTTGAAAATGAATATTAAGAAAATGAATAACCATTCCATGAGAGGTATTATAGTATCATTTAAAAAGAACAAGTGGGAATGATTTAAATAGAACTCTATAACATTTGACATGGTTTCAAAAATGAATACATAAATATTGTCATAATTTTAACAACAGCTTTTTCAGCTTTATGGCAAATGAAAGCCAGTGCTTCTTCTATTTAAAAGTGTTTTAACAACATAGGCTTGGGGTATAGTTCAGTGGTAGAGTGCTTGCCTTGGGTTTAATCACTAAGACTATAAATTTTTTTTAAAAAGTGTTTAACAACACTTCACCAAATGTAGTGGACATCTGTTGTTTTTGTCTGCTCCGCATTCACCAGGGACTCCAGGTGGATAGAGAGAGTTTGTCAGTCAGGGGGCCTGACTCTCCCCTGGCTTCAAGAGCTGGGACAGTTGCTGGATAGTCAATCTTTATACCACCTTCTGAAGTTCACAAAGATTATTAAAGTGGTGAAAGTAGCACCCAAGTTGGACCAATCAGTCTCCTGATGAGCTCCACTCTATACACTGCTCTCAACTAATAAAAGACCAGTTAAATGTGGAACTGCCACTGGCTATCTTTAACTACCACATGCAGAGATGCTGCCTGAGGATAAAACCAGCACTAGAGGAATGTTGAATGGTGACAGAGGGTCAAAGAGACTGGAATTTGTTGAGCCCCTGGATTCAGCTATGCTAAAGCCAATTCCAAACCTATACTTCCTAGTTAAAAGAGCAAATAAATTCTCTTTTTTGCTTAAGGATTTTTAAACTTTTTTTTCGATATTCATGGACACAATATCTTTATTTCATTTATTTATTTTTATGTGGTGCTGAGGATCGAACCTAGTGCCTCACATATGTGAGGCAAGCACTCTGTCACTGAGCTACAACCCCAGCTCCCCTTTTTTTTCCCCCTTAAGTTAGATTACTATCACTTGCAACCAAGCATCCTGGCTAACAGATAAGGCAAGTCCTTTTCAGAGCACAATGTATAATTTAAGGCATATATAAGTACCCTTAAACAATGGTTGCTCCTAAATTGTACATTTGCCAAATAAAGATTATAAAGTTATATGAATATAACATAAGCTTAATTTTCTTATAGCTTTGCAGCTCCACCATTCATATTTAAACAGCCCCAGATTGTTGATAGCCAAAAAGAGAAAATGAGCATATGTGTGGAGGGAAACAGAGCAGAACTGGAGGGGGAAGTCAAGCCAAAGACTCCCCCAGTCTGAAAAGCTTTCAAATGTCATAGGATCACTGTCTTTGCACTACACAAGACTATTAGGTTATTTAAGTTCAAGTTTGAGGTGCTGTAGTTATAAAGGAAGTTGAGAAAATATGTTAGAGAGGTTGACTCAATCTAAAAGGCAAATTTTAGGAAGGGGGCATGAGATTGGTTTATTTCAGATTCATGTTCTTGTGACATATTAAAAATAAATTCCTTATTCTTAAAAAAAATCTTGTACTATAGACAGGCTCTTTGGGAAAACCTGAAACATGAGAAATATGCACTATGGTTTTTAGTACAATAAAGAGAATTAGATACTCAGTACTAACCAAGTTCATTAAAACAGTTCTGAGTATTACCTCTCTTAGGGAAGTAAATACACCTTCTTACCACAGTGAAGAAATATTGTCCAAAGGTTGGTTGCAGTTGCATAGACTGGATTCTTCATTCATGTGTCTAACACGTGAATTCTCTCCTGCAGGCACAATTTCTACACTTATCTTTGGAGCATTAGCCTTGTTTTTCTTCCCCAATTAAATCCTCATTCAGAAAAAGGGTATATCTCTAGACCCAGGGAACCTTAGAACTAGCAAGAAATATGTGACATTCTCTTGTAATGATTCTTTTCCATATTTCTCTCTACAAAAACTTATGGCATCTTTGTCTCTCCTTTACTTAAGAGTCCCCTCACAATGCCTGGCACAAAGTGAGTATTGAATAAATGTTGCTTGAATGAACAAATAGAACATCAATCTGGAAAGGATCTTGAGAATGAACTTTCACTTTATACTGGGAACAAATCAAGGGTCTCAAGAGTTGTCATGTGCCAAGAGCACAAAGCTAGTTATTGGGTAGCCCTAAGACTACCAATAAATAAGGACTATTGGTAATCTTGAATCATAATTCGATGTTCATCACTGAACTAAAATTTTCAGCCATTTTTTGTAATGTTCACATAGAAGACATATTTTCAACATATAACCTGCAGTATGATCAATTCTAAGATATCACTGTAAGCATATGAAGTATTTAAAAAGTCATTAGCAAACATCAGTATTTGACCTGTACTAATCACAAATTTTCTGAGACATACTTTAAAACAGATGGAGACAAACTACTGGATTAAGAGATCAAACAAGTTGAGGCTATTACACAAGACTAAGCTAACATATTAAAGTCTTTTACCTCAAGATATCAAATTCATCCCTTGATTTTTACCTCATTGTTCTTGAAGCCACCAGACCTTGAGTTTTATATCCTGTGCTCTACCCTTCTTGGTTATGAACATTACCTCCCTGTACACGAAGCTGGAAATTGTATCATTCCCCTTCATATGTCCCCAAAGCCAAGCCTTCAACCCAGACATCAGTTTATGAGATAAATGAGGACAATCGGATATCCACACATAAAAAGATGCACTTAGGGGCTTACCTCAGACCACATACAAAAATTAACATGATTAGATCATAGTTTTAAATACAAGAGCCAAATAGAAGAAAACACAGGAGAAAATCTTTGAGACCTCAAACTAGGCAAAAATTTGTTAGTACAAAAACTGCTCCAAAAACACATTTCATAAAAGAAAAAATAGATAAATTAGACCTCATTAAAATTTAAAACTTTTTCACTATAAATTATACCACCAAGAAAATAAAAAGAGAATAAATACACTGCAAGAAAATATTTGCAAAACACACATCTGATGGAGGATTTATATTCAGAATACACAAAGAACTCTTACATGATAAAAAAAAGTGACCCAATCAAAAATGGGCAAAATATATGAATATATATTTCACTAAAGAAGATAGAAAAATTACTAAGGGCTAATAAACATGGAAAGATGTTCACCGCCATTTAATTAAGGAAATAAAACAAGAATGAACTGTGGTTTCACACCCACTAGAATGCACATAATAAATATATCAGATAATAATAAGTGTTGGTGAGGTTATGGAGAAATGGGAAACTTCATACATTGTTAGCAGGAACACAAAATGGTACAGCAACTTTGGAAAACAATTCAGCAGGTTCTCAAAAAGTTAAATGTAAAACTACCAAGTGACCCAGCAATTCCATTCCCTTACATATTTACACAAGAGATATAAAAGCTTATACCTACTCCAAGACTAGACAGCAATTTTCATAGTAGAATTATTCTTAATATCCCCAAACTAGCAACAATCAAATGTCAATCAACCAATGAATGGCTCACTAAGGTGGCATATCCATATAATTGAAAACTACTCAGCAATAAATGCTACATTGAGGGAGTAGGGGAGGGAAAAGGTAGGTACTAGGGAATGAGATTGATCAAATTATGTTATGTGCATATATGAATATGACATAATGAATCCCACTATCATGTAGTATTATAATGTACCAATTAAAATGAATAAATTTATAAAGCTACATTGAACTGTGAATTTTAATTATTTGTCAATTTAAATGCAATGTATAAAAAGCTTACTTTGTTATTATGAAAAATTATATGTAAAAAAATGACCCTCTTCAGTGCAAAAAATAAAATGCTGCTTCACTGACAAACTTCAAAAATATTATGCAAAGCGAAAAAGCCAGACATAAGAAATGGCATATGATTCCATTTATCTTAAATATCAAAAAAAGTGCTAATTTATAAACAGAAAGTAGATTTGTAGTTGTCTGAGCTAGGGTATGGAAATATAAATAAGTTTTATTGGGATAGTTTGGAGGAGGGAAATATTATTGAGAGGATTAAAATGTTCTAAAACTGATTTAGGGTGATGGTGGCATTGCACAGAAGTGTTACTAAAAATCAGAATTGTGAATTAGAAATGAGTGAATTTAATGATACAGAAAATATGCCTTGCTAAAGTTGTTTTTTTAAAGACGTGTATAAATCATTGACACACTAATACCTTTGGAAAGATTATTCTCATCATTGTCATTCATCCATTACATAGCCATAGTACCAATTTCCAAAAACATTCCATTCCCCTTCCCCTTAAACTCTTTCCATCACTACTGGTACCCCACTCAAAGAAGTATCTCAAAAGCCTACACGACCTTTTAACATATTTGTTCCAGTACTCCCATTTACAACAGATAGACATGGGCCCTTGCCAGCAGTTCATTCACATTTTCCTGGAGTTCTTAATCAATCAGTCTAGGTACCTTGCCCACAGAATGCTGACAGTTTGACAGATGAAATGATTCACAGAAATAATTATCAAATAAAGGCTCTGAAGATGTCAAGATCCTACCAGATGTAGGTAAACAAAAACAAAGAAAATTCAAAGGAGCAAGACAGTACATGAGAGTCAAAATTCCCATGGGGGAAATGACCTCTTCAGCACCAGTGGGCGGATACATCTCTTCTGAGTGCTTTCAGCTATGGATTTTCATTCCTGGTCGTTCTTTTTTCTTGTCAAACCTTCTGTGAGCTCTATTATCATACATGGCTACTCAAACAAATTTGAACAAAGAGCAGAAGCTGAAGAAATAATTGGCTTTCATCTGGAGCCCCGTGATTAAATTATCTCTTCATCACCCATATATAATGATGTCTTAGAAGATACTATTTCACAAATGCTGTTTTTCTACAATTTAAGCACCTGGAACCCATAGATAGTGTATCAGAGAAGAGGCTAGAAGAGCAATAGGAAGGCAAGTCCTGGGAGAACCCAAGCCCTGAGGCTCTGGAAAGAGAAATCCTCCTTAATGATTACTATGTAAGGTATATAAGTACAATTTCTTGACAAATAAGTGAATCAAAATTTAGTACAAAAATACCTTGTGTTTGGCCCTGCATAGAAAATGAATTCTGTCTCTTTAGTGGGAAACCCACTGACCCAGCAAGCTGACTCTTAAGAGAATCTGTTGAATCACTGTATAGAAAAATACCATACTACATTTGCTATGTTGGTTCCAAAGCATTCGGAGGCTTTTGGCAACATGAAAATGTAAAGTGTCACTCTATTGAATACAGTTGGTCCTTTCCTATTTATCAGGCAATAAATACATTATTCAACCATTAAGCAAACACTTAACCATGTGCCAGGCACTGGACTAACAACTGATAAATGAGGATAAATAAGAATAAAAGATGTGTAAGGGGTTCAAATAAAGTCCAGTGTTTTAAAATTGTGATCCATGGACCACCTGTATCACAAACACCTGCATGTGAATTCTAATTAAGTTATTGGAATACATGATCCTGGGCCCCACTCTAGCCCAAATGAATCTAAGTCTCTGCTGGGAGAGTCCAGGAATGTGCATACCATGAGCTCCACAGGTAATTCTTGTGTATACTGAAGTTTGCCAATCAAACTGGTGAATTCATATCTAAAGGAAATGCAACTGTATGATAATAGACATCTCCATTTGAGTTAGTGGTGATTACATGCCAAAGTGCTCTTCTATGATGTTTTCAATGTTAATACTTTTATATATAAGCTTCAGGAATAGTCTCATGAGAAACTACTATTAAATTATCAATATTGTAAACATAATCATCACTGTAAAAGAGCACAAAGGAAAATGAGATTGACTCACCAGAATCAGGAAAGTTATCATATTGGAAATACTTGAATGGGGTCTTACAACTAGATCTTTAAATTTGCTCAGCCAGTTCTGAGATGTCCTCTTAGGATTTTCTCAACATCCCATTCAAGAACTTGCTGAAGAAATTGCTGCCACTGTTGATCCCCAAATCAGTTGACTCCTGCCATCTAGGAGCCTGACCACCAGCCTTCTTCCTCCTATATCATGTTTCTGAGTCAAAGTCTTCCTTGGTGCATCAGATTGATGTCACCTGGGTCATAACTGGACTCAAGCTACAGGGAGATTGGAAATACACCCTTTTGCCTTTGTTTTTATGTTACCTAAGAAAGTGAAATGCAGGGAACTATGAAAACATGGAATAGATGGTCAAAGGATTTTTAATTGCTATGTTATTATCTGTCTACTTTACAGTACATATCCAAAACTATGTTACACTCTCCAACTGTGACCAGGAGCACGTGAGTATTCTAATTATCTGGCTATGGGTCATGAATAGAATGTAGGAGGTGGAAAGGGCTGAGCATTTCACAGCGCAACCCTCCAAGGCATTTAATATTACTATTTCCAAAGTTCCCTCTCCTTTACCATACCTAAACAGCCTGAACTGGATCCTGACGCAGTGGACGAGAATCTAGAACCCTTCCCTCTGCTTATAACCTGAGACTATAAGAAGTAACTGAATCTATTGATCAATTGCTTCAAAAATAAACAAGCATTAAATATAAAGTATGCCAAGAACCAAATCTTCATTTCACACATACAAATTTCAGCAGCAGTTGGGCTGGGGTTGTGGCTCAGCGGTAGAGCACTTGCCTTGCACGTGTGAGGCACTGAGTTGGATCCTCAGCACCACATAAAAATAAATAAACAAAACAAAGGCATTGTGACCATCTACAACTAAAAAGAAAATATATTATTTTTAAATTTCAGCAGCATTCAGATGGAAAATACTAAATAATTCAATAAGTCAACTAATGTAATTATCTGAGCTTAGATTTCAGAGATAACTTAGCAAGGCTTCAGACTATCTCAAATCAGAATATTATAAATGAACCACATGAAAGTTCAATAGAAGAAGCAGCTAACTATTTATTCTAATAAATGGAATTTGTCATACCACAGCTATTTCTTCTCTACTTGTGATATAAAATTAGGGACTCAACAGAATGCATAGCTAGACAGTTAAGCAGGGTGAGATAAGCTCCACTGGATCAAGGTGTTTGATTCTTATAAAAATGTCAACACTTACAAGCCTAATTTTTAAATCATATCTCAGTCCTTCTCCATGGACCTCCACCATACCTCCTTCATTCTTGAGCTCACCTCAGTTGCTTTGGTCAGCTTACTGTCATCTGAAAAGTTGCTGCAGGGTGGAACAATAGGAAGCTATGTACTTTAGCTCTTCAGCAAAATATGGTTTGTCTATGGTCAGTCAGTACAAGAGTAAACCACATCAGGAATATTTTTAATTTTTTAAAAGTCCTTTAGAGGGGCTGGGAATGTGGCTCAAGCGGTAGCACGCTCACCTGGCATGCGTGCGGCCTGGGTTCGATCCTCAGCACCACATACAAAAAAGATGTTGTGTCCGCCAAAAACTAAAAACTAAAATATTAAAAGTTCTCTCTCTCTCTCTCTCTCTCTCTCTCTCTCTCTCTCTCTCTCTCTCTCTCTCTCAAAAATAAATAAATAAATAAATTTTTAAAAAAATAAATAAATAAAAGTCCTTTAGAAAATATTTCCCAGTGTGAAGATTAATGTTCTTATATAAAGAGAATCACAGAAAATTATTTTTTCCTGTTGTTAAAATGTATGAGTCTTCCATCAGTGAAACACTCTTCCCTTTAAGACACGAATAAAAGTATATAGTGCGTGTGGTTTTCACTTTTGTATTATCTATCAGGAATCTTGAAGCTAAATTTCCTGCTCAATGGCAATGACTATCTTAAGTTTTTTAGGTACAATTAACTTCTTTCTTTATTATTTTGTTCATATTCTTTTAATAGTATGTCATTAATTTCATTCTCAATTTTTATTCATATTTCTAATATAAAATTCACCTATTTTAAATATACAGTTTGAAGAATTATCACAGTTACACATAGTCATGTAACCAACACAACAATCAAGGCATAGAATACTTCCATCAACTTTAAAAATGTCCTTTTTTTTTTTTGCATTACAATTCTTAATATACCTTTATACCACAATTTATCATATCTCTGTGTGTATATAAGGTATGTTAATTATTATTGTAATGCATTCCATTATTGTCATGTATGTAAGAAATAAAAATAAATAAATAAATAATTTTTAAAAATAAGATAAAATAAATGTCCTTTTTATAATTGATCCTCTCCTACCACATTAACACCCAACCTTAGGCAACTATTGATCTAATTATTGTCACTATAGTTTTTCAATTTCTATAATTTCACATGAATAGAATCAAGAACAATATAATGCTGTGTCATCTTTCACTTGGCATAAGGTTTTTAAAATTCATCCATTTTGTTACTGTACATCAACATCTCACTTTTGCCAAATTATATTCCACAGTACAGGTATAACACAATTGTTTGTCGTGGTCATCACTTGATGAATAATTGAATTATTGAGAGTATTATGAACAATGTGGTTATAAACTTTCACATTCAACTCTTTGTATAGACACATATTTCTCCTGGGCAAATACCTATGAAGTAGGAAAGCTGGGGTATGATTTTTACTGTGTAAGACAGTGTCAAAGTAATTGGGCCATTTTGCAATCTCACCACAAAGTATGATCATTCTAATTCCTTCACATCTTTGTCAACACTGGATGTTTTCAGGCTTTTTAGTTGTAGTCATTCTAGTGACTGTGTAGTGATATCTCATTGTGGTTATAACTTGCATTTCACTGATGATGAATACTGTTGAGCATCTTTCCTTGTGCTTAATAGGCATACTTATATATGTCATTTTTTGAAGTGTCTGTTCAAATCTTTTGCCCCATGGTTTTTTTTTCTTATTATGGGTCACAAAAATTATTTATATATTCCAAAAGCAAGCCTTTTATCAGTATATGTTTTAAAAATACTTTCTGTCAGTTTGTAGGCTTGCCTCTTTTCATATTTTTAAAAATTTTATATATAGTGCTAAGGATTGAACCCAGTGCTTCACACATTCCAGGCAAGTGCTCTACTGCTGAGCCACAAGCCCAGCCCCTCATTTAAAAAAAAAAAAAATATTTTGTTAGTGACTTTCACAGAGCAAACGTTTTAAATTTTGATGGTCTATTTCAATTGCTTTATTATGTGACACATTATTTTGTAAACTACTTAAGAAATTATTGCTTAACCCAGAGTTTCTCAAACTTGGCCCTACTGGCACTTGAACTTTGTGGTAGGGAACATCCTATGCATTGCAGAATATTTAGCAGCATCCCTGGCCATGACCTGCTAGATAGCAATTATGTCCACTCCTGTTATAATAATCCAAAATGTCTCCACACATTAGCAAATGTCCCTGAGAGTACAAAATCACCTGTGATTGAGAACAATGTCCTAATCCAATGCCATAAGTACCCACCCATGCATTCCCTGCTGCCAACCTACTTCTTTTTTCTAGTAGGGTTATAGTGTTAGCTCTTGAACAGCAATCCATATGGAGTTATTGTCTATGTAAACCATGAAGTAATGATGAAAGTTCATTTTTTCCATATAACTATTCGGTTTTTCTAGTACAATTTGTTACAAAGTCTATCTTTTCCATTGTGGGATTACCTTGACAGCACATTTGTTGAAAATTAGTTGATCATATAAGTGGGGACCTATTTCTGAGCTCTCTATATTGTTCCACTGTTTATCTTCATGATAGTAACACAGTCTTGATTATTGTAACTTTATAGTAAATAAGAAAATCAGATAGTCTAAATACCTTGTTCTGTTTCAAAATTGTTTTTGGCTATTCTAAGTCGCTCACCTGTCCGTAAATTTTAGAATAAATGTTTAAACTTTGTTTGTTAAATAAACTTTATTCTAGAATAATTTTAGATTTGCAAAAGAGTTGCAAAGACAGTATAAACAGTTTCCATATTCTCCTCACTCAGTTCCCCCAATGCAACATTGTACAACATTGTGGTACATTTGTCAAAACTAAGGAACCAACATTAGTACATTGCTCTTAACTAAACTTTAGACTCCATTTGGATGTCACCAGTTATTCCATTAATATTCTCTCTTTATTCAAGATCCAATCTAGCATACCACATTTCATGTAGTCATCCTGTCTCCCTAGTCTCTTCTGGTCTGTGACAGTTCTCAGATTCTTCTTGGTCTTTGTGCATGCCTTTTTTAATAGTCCCAAATACTGGTCAAGTACTTTGTGAAATGTCCCCCAATTTTGGTTTACCTGATATTGTTCTCATGAGTTTATGGGTTCTTAGAATGGCACAGAGAAGTGCCCACATAATATTAAGGGCTATCTCATAGTCACTTGGTAGCATCACTGATAATGTTAACTTGAAGTCAATTTATTTTTTTAAAAGTCTATTAGGATTTTTAGTGGAGTTGTAAAAATTGTCTCTCTATACATATAATATATCAGGAGGATAATTGCCATCTTAATAATATGGAGTTCTTCAATCCATAAACCTAGAATTTTCTCTGTACTTATTTCGATCTTCTTTAATTTCCCTCATCTTCTCTAAGAAAGAATTTCTCATTAAGATTTACTCTCTGTTCAGTCTCCTGTATCTCAAGTACTTTATAATTTTCCAGAGTCTATGGTTATTATGCAGAGGTCAGTTCAATGATATCTAACTCGTCTATTTCTGGAAGTAGAATGCAAAATTGCCTCAAGTACTTTTTAAAGATGGACAGGGAAAACAAATTTTTTTTAAAAAAATTATATTATTACTTTTAGATACCCTTAGAGCATAGTCATAATCAAATCTGTGCCAAGTCAACTAGCAATCATGAAGTTCACCAATAGTTGGTAGACAGACAGTGTGTAACCATGAAACAAAGCTTTTCTCTGTGAAAGAAAAGTGCACACACACCTGGGAGAAGGAGCAGGTTTATTGTCAGGAGCCTCACAAGGCAGCTTTGTGCAGAGAGAGGGAGAGCAGCAGCAATTCCCTCTTGAATGTTACCTGTTACAGGCTAGAATCGAGGCGGAGCGCTAGGGGTGGGTTTAGTCTTGACCGACATAGTAAGCATCCCCTGATCTTGTGAAAGGCAAGTTTGTTTCTTGGGAACAGAGACAGGCAGTTTTCCTGTCTCTCAGAGTGGGGACGGGGAAACAGCATGTCCCTTTATCTTCTCAAGGAGAGAACAGGGAAACCAGTACGTCCCCATCTCAGGGGCCGGTAAGTTGTCTCCTATCTGAGAACAGGAAGAGACCAGCACGTCTCCAGGCCGGTAGGTTTTATCTCGGACTACTTTCTATTTCTTGGGAATAAGAACAGTATTCATAGAGTGGGGGTGGGGAAAAGGAAGATGGCTGCAATTATGCTAACACTCTGTATGTAGTGAATTGATTATATGGAATTGATGGCTTCGTGCTTGGTTAAAATTTCAAATCTTAAGATACCAAACCATATGTTTAGGAGAACCATATGTCTAGTTTTTGGTAAAATTACTCCATGTAGTCCATCCAAGTTGCAGTAAAATGGGCATCTTTGTATAGAGCAATAGTTTTATGGTAGTTACTTTAATTTGCTCATTGGGAAAGCATGTGCATAAGAGCTTTAAAATTATTCATACCTTTGACCTAGTAATTACACTTCTGAGACTCTATCCTATGAAATAATGCTAGAGACAGAAAGAATAATGACCCTTATTCACAAATATTTTTAATAAAGCATTACTTATCATTTTTTCTTTGGTGCTGGGGATTGAACTCAGGTCTCATGCCCTACCACTAAGCTGTGCCCCCAGACCTATAATAATTTAAAAATGATACTATATAAAAGTCCAACAGGAAAAACATACACACTCAGTAATTTTTAAATGTTTATTAAAAACTTTTAACATTATAATATCAAGCATACACACACATACAAACACACACACACACACACATATATGCTACTTGAGTTCAACTCTAATTTTTTTAAGTGTCGAACAAAAGACTAGAAGGTAGTTACTTAATGGTAGCTAGTGGAACTTTTAGAATTTTTTCCCGTTTTTCCTGCTATGCTCTTTTTCAATAGTGAGCCAAGAATACAAAATAGTTGTTTTAATCTTATAAAAACTTGTTTCTGAATTTCTGAGTTAGAAAGATCTCTAGAAAAACTGGCTCACCCCTGTACTTTATTGATAAGGAAGCTGCCTTATCAATAAGAGACAGAGAATTTAAAATAGTTGTCTAAACTCAAAAAGAAAGTTGGTAGTACTCTAAAACTGACATTTCCTGACTGGACATGACACATATTCTGGTCAATTTCTGTTGTATTCCAGCCTCTGGAATGGGCATGGTTCACATCAGCAATATTTCATTAAAATTATTTTTACATTATTAAATAAAAACATCAAACTCAATTTTAGCTTGAATGCTCTAGAACCTGGAAAATAGAAGGAATTTTAGAGCTATGCCAATGAATATTTGAAAGATGAGTAAAAGCAAGGTTTCCAACTTTGAGATTTGAAATACCTCATAAAGAACATATATTACATTTTATTTATTAAAAGCTTATTGTTCCTGGGGATGGGGGTGGGAAAGAGTGGTAGAGCACTTGCCTGTCATGTATAAGACCCTGGGTTCCATTCCTAGCACCACAAAAAGATTAAAAAAAAAAAAACTTATTGTTCCCATGTTAGTGCTATTACTGTTTGCAGTTGTCTGAACAAAAATGACAGGGTACAACATGATCTTATAAATTAGGACTTTCAGTTATGAACTGATCCATCTTTATTATTCTATAATGGTGGTAAAGTACCAGCATTGCTGATAATTATCTCAAAATCATACACTAGACCTTCAACTTAGTTTCAAATTGCCAAACAAGTTCTCTAAAGTCTTTCTAACTGGATAAAAATATTTTTAGTTTTGCATTTCATACCACTGAAAGATAATCCAATGAGAATGTTTAAGGTTAGTAGTGTTTATCTTATCAAAAGTGGTCTGGTCTGTTTGGGTTACTGTTTGGCTTCCAGCTGATCAGGCCTATTTACTAGTTTAAAAATGTTCAGCAATTAACAGTGTTCAAACAACACCAATCTGCTATGTTATTTCAGCTGGGAAAGCAGCTATATGAACCAACCCAACTTTCCTACTAAAAATAAATGATAACACTTTCCACTCACTGGGGAGTGAGCTTTTAGTCCTTTAGGTATGTCACACTGTCACACTGCATAAGAAAATAAGAGAGTGTGAAACAGCTTAGTAATTAAAAACCCAAAAGATATGCCATGTTTTCAGGTTAAAAAATCATAATAAAGCAACTTTGCCAACAGAAACATCATTGCAGGAAGACAAAACAAATACAAAGGGATTTTAAGAGGCAAATTGTGGTCTCTCTTCCATCAAGAACAAGAACCTTCCCTGTTTTTAAGACTGTTGGGTTATATTAGCAATTTTCAACACATGGTGCAAATCAACAATCTACCTGCTCTTCAGACTTTGACACTTCCCCAGCTGCTAGGCCTGTGCTTAACTAAACAAGTACAGTAGCACAAGTGGAACATTTATGTAACACAGGAACTATAAATGTTCTTTGAGAAACAGGCCTACTCATCCTAAAAGATATGACAAAGGGATGAGAGCATTACATTTCAAAGTAGATTTAAAACTCCTCTGAGGAATATATATTTTTTATACTTGTTGAAGTTAAAACTGTCACATCATTTATTTACTGACAATAAAATGTCCTTTCTTATCTTTAAATAATTTCTAAAAATTCTTTTGAGCACTTACCTGGCATTAGACTCTCCACAAAAGATTTCATACAGATTGTGTAATTTAACCCTTGGAATAATCCTATGAAATGTGAAGACCAACATTAATCCCCATTTTGCAGGTGGAAAAATGGAGACTTGAAAGGTTAAGTAAACTGCCCTAGGTGGCTCAGCTAGTAGATACTAGAGTGTGGTCTGAACTTCAGAGCCTGTGCTTTCTTATATACTATGGGAAAATCAAATAATACTAAAGAAGTTTAGGATGGAAAAGCTATCAAAATACCTGAATTAAACTTTGTAGATAAGATCATAAAGTACAGTCTATGGCTTTTCTTTTCCCACTGATTGATATCTGTTTAGTGACTTCCCTTACCGATACCATCTTGTTCTTCCACTTCCTGCCCCTTCCTCTTCCACTTTCCAACACACACACACACACACACACACACACACACACACATACACACACAGCAGTGGTGGTGGCAACAGCAGCTTCACCATATAGTGCCTTTGATAGTAACACACAGGGCAGAAAGAAGTTAATGTTCTACTTAAGCAAATGGACTAAATGTTAAGTATGGCCTCAGACATGGTGGGGTGAAAGAGCAGAGAAGAGGTCATAATTTGTTCAATCGATTGGATGTACCCACTGCTTGTTTATTTCATTTATGGATATATCGGAACAGGAAAGAAAAGTCTCCCACTAGGGGTATTTCCTGGATTTCCTTCATTCTCTGCCCAGGCCATACAGCCTATTGTTTACCTGAACAAAGATAATATTGTCAGTTTTCCAGAACAGAGTGAAAAATGAATTTCTGTAAGTAAATGTGGGTCTCAGTGAAGAAGATTCTATAGATTAGCACCTTCCAGTCAACATGAGAACCAAATTTTTAACCGTATCTTATTTTAAGTAAATGCATGTGGCTATTAGCTATTGCATTGGAAAGAAAAGCCATCAATTTGTCTCAACTACTATTTATTGAGCATCAACAATGTGTTAAGAAAGGTAGAATTTTGCCCCATTTTACAGATAAGGAAGATATGGCTCAAAGAGATTAAGTGGCTTTTCCATGAATTCACAACTAACAAGTGGTAAATTCTGGATTGGATTTTGCACCTACATCTGTCCCCCACAAAGCCCGGTGCTTTTACTGCCAATGCTGGTGTATTATTCAAAAATATTAATCTCCAGTTCCCAGTCTCTGGAAATTTTTATTTAATTATACGGGGGCTGGGCCTCAGCATAGACACATCCTGAACTTCTACTTTGCAACACCACTGGGATGACTGAGGCTCCTTCTCCAGTGGTGGGAAACCATTTTTAAAAAGGAGGGCTGTGAAGAAGCTCTGCCTCCACCTCTTGTCGGAAGCATGGTTAACAATTTAATGCTGAAAAAAGAGACCCACTCCTTCATTTTGCAGATCGAAGAGCTAAAGTGAGGTCACAGAGCTGTTATTTGTAATAAAGCTGAGACCAGGGCCCAGATATTGAGTTAAAAGTTACAAGCTTCAGCTTCTAGAATGTGGGTAGCAATCAATCACAGGTCAGGAACACTCTGTCCAGGACTGTGGAGCCTAGAGAGCAGTGGGAAGCCCAAGAGCAAACACAGGCTGTGAGCAGGCAGTACCTCACTATTTCTAGAGGTAGGAACACCTGGTTCTTCCACCTGGACTTTTCAGCTTCATCCTCTCCATCCCCTTTAATCACCTCTAGAGTTGTCCAAAGGCCTCTGCACAGCATTCTTCATTGTGACAAAGTTGATTTTAATGGATGGAGCCCTACCCTGGTACACAGTAGGTGCTTAAAATTATAACTGTGAAAAGAATGAAAGCATATTTTCTAATTCAAAGAACTGAAATTTATTCAGCTTCTGTGTGAGCTCAAACAACTGACTGTATTTGATAAATAACTTTTTTATGTTTTAAAAAAAATCAGATACAGAGTCCCTTTTCAGAGTCTTTTTTTTTTTTTTTACTTATCTCACAAAAGCAGTTAGAGAAAAATGATATCAATCTCTAAGACAGGCTTACTTTGCCTAGACCTGGGGATGAGTGTTTTTGAGAGGAAACCAGCTCATGTACAGCTAGCACTGAGAACTACTGGTAGTCAAATTCTCAGTCAAAGTCTCAGGGGACAGATGGAGGAGTAAAATCCCATTCCAGATTCTACAACCTTTAAGTGACTGGAAAAGTCACTTATCTCCCAGTTTCACCTGGGAGGGAAAACTACCGATTCTTTGTTAGGTTTCTATTCAAACCTCCTTTACTGGCACAAACATATGGTCATTAAAAAAAAAAAAAATTAGGAACCACTTTTTCAAATGTTTAAAGGTAGGCTTTCCTGAAGCTGAAAAGGCTTTAAAATGATGAAATAAAAGAAAAAGAGAAAACTGAAAAAGTTGAAGACAGGATTTTATACCATAGCCATGCATACTTCAGGAATCCTGTTAAATAAAGGCAACCTGCCTCTGTCCCTGACTTGGGTCAGGAGAACAGCAAGTCGAGGCCTAGAGGTCAAGAAAGTCAGCAATGCAGGTGCTTGAAGGCAACTGCCATCAAAATAGAAAATGCTGCTGTAAACAATGTCCCTCAGACTAGCTATTTCTTCCTCTCATACAATAAAGGAGTAAAAATAAAGATAATTTGTGTTTTAGATTATCCTCAGGAATAATGTGTGGCTGTAAAATGTGCTGGGGAAATCATCTCTCCATTCAGGAACTCGGCACAGCTGCTCCAATAAGGAGACTGTGTATGTTCTGAAGCTAAATGAAGTTGTATTATAAGAATTTGTCTTTATGGGCTGGGGATGTGGCTCAAGTGGTAGCGCGCTCGCCTGGCATGCGTGCGGCCCGGGTTCGATCCTCAGCACCACATACAAACAAAGATGTTGTGTCCGCCGAGAACTAAGAAAAAATGAATAAATATTAAAAAATTCTCTCTCTCTCTCTCTGTCCCCCTCTCTCTCTCTAAAAAAAAAAAAAAAAATTGTCTTTAGAAGCAACAACTCTGAAAGCCATGAGCAAAAAAAAAGAAAGAAAGAAAGAAAGAAAACAATCTCAATGATGATTGTAGCAAGTGACTTCAAATAGAAACATCCAGTCTGTTGGCAAGTGCCCTTTAGAAGACAGAATTTGAATTCTTCGAAAACAAAATCACTAATCATTCTTATTGGCCTGCTGCTCACAAAAATGGGGAAAACATAGATTTTTCCAAGCTGCATGTTCAAGAATTAGTTTGTTAATTTTGCTTTAGTAATGTAAAAATGAAATAACTCAAGAGTGCAGGAATAATTAACCCAGGGTGCTGAGAGATGTGAAAGAAGGGCAAAATGGTAGAAAAAGCCACTTCAAATATCTCCAGACTTCAATTTTAAGCCGTCAATTTTTAAAATCTTATCAGTTTTCCCTATCTCTCAATCCCCTTTTTTCTTTCTTAATAGTAATACAAGCCCCAAATTAACAAACAACAAATAATCCCTCAGAATTTTTAAGCTATTGTCTATACCTTAAAAGGTTAAAGAAATATGAAGTCCAGTATGAAACTGTCCTAAGGAAGCCTGTTTCTCTGGCCTCAAATCTTCAATTCGGGGCCACTATTCGAGCTAGAGAATCTGAGACAGAGAATCAAAAGACAAAAGTTCAGCTCCTCACTTATCCCCAACCAGGTTTTGCCTTTGAAGAAAGTATGTCACCTCTCTGGAAGTCTTTTGTTTACCCTCTTTGGGGAAGCAAGAGAGGTGAAATTGCTGATTCTTGGTTTGCTTGCCATCAAACCTTTACTGGCACTAACAGAAATATATATGAATCACATGAGCCACTGAAAATTTTTAGTAACCACTTTTTAAAATGCAGTAACCAATTATCAATTATTAACCGATTTTTCAAAAGTTTAAAAGTGGGCAAATTTTTAACAACACCTTTTATTCATCCCAGCATACTCAAAATATTATCAACATGCATCCAATATAAAAATATTAATATTTTTAAAATATTAGTAATAGAGAACATTCCACTTTTCAACTAGGACTTCAAAATCTAGTGTGTATTTGACACAAGATATTTTAATTCAGACCAGCCTCATTTCAAATGCTGGATAGCCACATATGGTTGGTTGTTACTGTTACAGTTAGTGCTGAACATTGTTCTATTTTGGTGAGAAGATCACTTTGCATCTCTATACTTCATTGTCTCTTCTGCCAAAAAAGAAGGAAAGAAAGAAAGGGAAGGGTAGAGGGAGAAAATTAATAAATAGATAAATTACTAATTTATCATTTGTTGGCATTGTCTGATCAGCAACAAAATGTAGACTCTACCTAGATTACTCAGTTTCAATATTAGAACTTTAATTAATACCAACACTACATCCCTATAATACATTTGGTCTTCAAGTGAATTTTTATTGTCTGGCTGAGTCATTCCTATTGAATTTTAGGTCATTAACTCTGAGCTTCACAGAACAAAATGAATATAGTATCATTGTTAATTAAAAATTTGAAAAATATCCAGTACTTTTTGAAAACAGACTAAAATACTAGCTGACTTAAAAGGCTATCATTTTTCTTCATTTTTTTTTCCCACAAACCAACCACTTGTACCCCATCAATCATGTTCTATACTTCTCAACCCTCTCACTAAAAAAATACCTAAAGCATCAACAGGCAGTGAAAGTTTAGCAGGTCAAATATCATCTAAATACTGAACTGATTTCCAATAAATTCAACAAATACTCTTGAGTACCTTCCACAGAGCAGGAGCTATGTTTAGTGTTGTAGATTCCCACTGTGTGGTTTAATTTCAAAGGCTCAGATAGACCATTATCAGAGGTTCTGATATGTGAGTGTTGGGGCAAAGGAAATGTAGGATTGTATTCTATGGTAGCTTTTCCTATAATTAAGCTTCCCTTGAAATCTGACACATTTTTAAATGAACTCCTTTTTATCCCTTCAAACCTATTCTGCCTATAAAATTATGCTAAAACACTACATACTGCTTTTGGCACATGTTATAAATTAAAAGTAGCACACTCTCGTTGTAAAAGAAAATAAAAAGTGAAAAGTTATTGCCTCTCTAGATGCATTCCCCAACTGCACCCCTTCAAAGTAACCAGCTAAAGGAGTATTCTAGGATTCTTCAAGCATGTATAAATAAATATATGTGCATACTACACACATATGTGTATGCATATAAATCCATATGTAAGTTATGAGAAAACTTTTTTAAACGTATTTTTTTACTTGTAGATGGACACAGTATCTTTATTTTATTCATTTATTTTTTATGTGGGGCTGAGGATGGAACCTAGTGCCTCACACCTGCTAGGCAAGCATTCTACCACTGAGCAACAGCCACAGCTCTGAGAAAATACTTTTTAAGTAATGGGTTAAAGAGAAAGTTCAGCAATATGAGGTTTATTTGTCCCTTATTTTAAAGATTTTGAACCATGGAAAATATAAGCCAGCACCAAGAATTGTAAACACAAAATCTCCCAATTCTTTTGTGCTTTTGCCTGTTTACAGCCAGATATATTCCATATGTCTAACATGCATCTACAAAGGAAGCAATCATCAATAACTCTTCTTCTGATTTTAAAAAGTAAAATTACTATCCAGAATTTAGGAAATGAAATTCCTATTCTGATTTTAAGAATTAAAATTCTTACCTGGGTGCATGCCTATAATCCCACCAGCTGAGGAGGCTGAGACAGGAGGATCACAAGTTCAAAGCCAGCCTCTGCAATGGCAAGGTGCTAAGCAACTCAGTGAGACCCTGTCTCTAAATAAAATACAAAATAGGGCTGAGGATGTGGCTCAGTGGTTAAGTGCCCCAGAGTTCAATCCCTGGTGCCCCCCTCCCACTTCATAAAATTAAAATTTTCATGTGGCAGAAAAATAAAGAAAATAAGTGGGACTTTGGAATAAGTCTTAGAAGAGAGAAAAAGCATTTAAAGTTTTAGGGACCACCTCAGTGTTTTGGGGTTGCTATACCAGAATACCTGAGACTGGATAAATTATAAAGAACAAAAATTTAATTTGGCTCATGGTTCTAAAGATTGGGAAGCTCAATGTTGAAGGGCCACTAGTGGTAGAGCTCTTCTTGCTGTTTCATAACTTCACAGAAAGCCTCACTCAGCATGAGAGAGCAGGAGAAGACTGAACTTGCTTCATAGCAAACCCACTACCACATTAACCCATTCACGAGGGCAGAACCCTCATGACCACATCACCTCTTAAAGATCCCACCTCTCGGCACTATACTACTGGAGATTAAGCTTCCTACTTTGCGGGATACATTCCAACTATAGCAGGGGCTCTGTTTATATTCTTATATATTTAGCACTTCTTAAATTTATTCATGCAATTAAAGTATTCATTGATCCACTCCCCAAAACATCATTAGTGAATTTGAACACATTCACTCTGAAGCACTTTTGAGGTACTATTATACTTAATCCATAAATAATTTTATATCCCTGCATTTCTAACTCTTCTCCATAAATAACTTATGAAAAATTAAAAATGATATTCTGAGCTGCTGTAAACATTGAGGTGGCTGTGTCACTATAGTATGCTGATTTTAAGTCCTCTGGGTATAAACCCAGGATTTCGATAGGTGAATCAAATGGTGGTTCCATTCCCAGTTTTCTGAGAAATCTCCATTCTGCTTTCCATAGTGGTTGCACCAATTTGCAGTCCCACCAGCAATGTATGAGTATACCTTTTTCACCACATCCTCACCAACATTTATTGTTGCCTGAATTCTTGGTGATTGCCATTCTGACAAGAGTGAGATGATATCTTAGAGTAGTTTTGATTTGCATTTCTATAATTGCTAGAGATGTTGAACACTTTTTCATATATTTGTTGATCAAATGTATTTCTTCTTCTCTGAAGTGTCTGTCAATTCACAATAGTTAGACTATGGAACCAACCTAGGAGTCCCTCAATAGATGAATGGATAAAGAAAATGCGAATGGAATATTACTCAGCTGTAAAGAAAAGTGAAATTATGGCATTTGCCAGTAAATGATTGGAGTTGGAAGATACCATGCTAAGTAAAATGAGCCAATCCCACAAAACCAAAGGCCAAATGTTTACTCTAATATGCAGATGCTAATTCACAGTAAGGTGGGAGGCACTAGGGAAGAATAGCTTTACCTTAGATTAGGTAGAGGGAAATGATGGGAGGGGAGAGAGGGAGATGTGGAGATAGGAAAGATGATAGAATGAAACAGACATTATTACTGTATGTATATATGTAACTACATGACCAATATGATTCTGCAACATGTACACTCAGAAAAATGAAATTATATCCCATCTGTGTATGATATATCAAAGTGCATAAATCCATTCTACTATCATGTATAACTAAGTAATACAAATTAAAATTTTTTAAAAAAATAATTATAAGAAAAGTTGAAAAAAATGATATTCTGAAATACCATATTATCTATTCTTCATAGTCCCATTTCTCTTCCCTGGGAAGTGTCAATCTCCCCTTTACTTATATCCTTTATTGAGAACTGATATTATTATTTAGCATATGTCATGTATAACTAAACAGAATAAACTTAAAAATAATTTTGTCTAGAAAGGTACTTTTAGTGATTTTAGTAATAGAATAAATGTACATTTTTACCTGTAGCATGACCTAAATTTTATACCCATGAATGCATAAATGTCTAGATATAGATATAGATCTCTCTCTCTCTCTCTCTCTCTCTCTCTCTCTCTCTCTCTGTGTGTGTGTGTGTGTGTGTGTGTCTGGGAAAGATTGGTATATGCTTCTTAGTAATGACTTTTTAGGTTATGGAGTTGGCAGATGATTTAATTTTCTTTTTTTCTACTTCTCTACATTTTCCTAGTTTGTCTGCAGGGAATATTATAGGGAACATTAACAACATTATAGGTTAGGCCCTAATGCTTCTGATAGCCATTATTCTTTAATATGAACCACTTAAATTTTTTTCAGAAATGTACTCTGATCTTCTGGATACTTCCACCAGTTCACTGAAAAGTGTGATAAATCTGAGTGTGAATTTCCCACTTTTAAGTAGTGTTAATTCATTCAATAACACAATTAAGTTGCCACCTGATAACCCAATTCATTACAGCTCACCAGACTCCAAACACCCAGTTCATTTCCTCTTCTGTTCTACATGGGCATATATTTCTTGACTTTGTTAACTGAACCATATTTCATTGTGAGGCAGAGATTTCTGTATGTTGTAAGACAGTGAGTTACTTTTCAATTGAAAAACTGCTTGACTTAGTTAGAATCATGAAGAGTCTCCCATAACAAAGTGTATCCAGTGTATACTTCTGTTAATGCATCCTGCTTTCAACAGTTTTTAAATAACTGCTTTTCTACAATGTTCCTTAGACCAAAAAGTAGAAAGGACAAGAAGAATAAGCATAGAATCCTGTGATACTATTTATCTATCTAGACTTTGGGTATCATGTAGCTCAGTGACTATTAATACTAGCCACACATTAAATTGGAGAATTTTTAAACATATGATGCCTCAGCCCTACCTCAGATCAATTTGCTCAGAATCTCAGGATGGGGCTTAGGCATGGTATCTATTTTATGTGTGCTAGTCACAATTCTGAGTATTTTTATTTATGCTCAATCATTTAATACTTCACCCATGACATAGGTACTATTGTTACCTTCCGTTTACTTGTGATGAATTGAGGCTTATTGGGTAAATTTACTTAACCCAGTCAGACAATGAAGTAAGTGGCAGATCCAGCATCACACCCAGGTTCCATTACAGCTTGGATTTTAACATCCATTCTCAGAGCCTTTTAACCTGTCTTCCCAGAGCCTTCAGCCTACCACACACTTCCTGGTTCTGTAGAGTTCTATTGGATAAAATATAATCAGAGATGAATGAATGCAAACTATGCAGACTGATTTTAGGGAAAGTTAAAGACACCAGTGCAAATAAGATAGGTGACATAAATTGCATAAAAGACACCTGAAACTATTAAAATAAAGCAGTCTGGCTAGTGATTATCAGGAATGAGTATTCAGCTGAAATAAGGATATCTTCAGGCCATAATCTAAAGACAGTAAAAGAATGCAAACTGGAGATCCCACAAGTTAAGTCGAGAAGAGTTTCACAGGCCAGGTACATACATGAACCACAAGTACAGGGTTCATTCTAACTTGAGTACTTTGAACATAAATATCAGGTTAGTAAATCTGATTTCCACATGCTACCTACATGCAGAAAGAACCAACTTACATCAGATTAATTTGTGCTACTGCTTTGACTTCAGACACCATTTTATCTTATTATCAACAAAGGTAGAGAAAGTCCCTAATCAAAATATAGTTAAGCTGTTGATATGGGCAGATGGAAATAGTACATGCTAGGTCTACAGAATAGCTGGTGGAAAATGTGGATTTTGATTGCTTGTGTTTGATGGGATTTTCAATTTTCTTTTAAAAGTAGGTCATAAATGCCTGCGTGAATTAGAGGAGGAGGATTCTCTAGGGACTCCGGCTGTGTTTTGAGAAATGTCCTTTGGAGTACAGTGTGCTTTATCCACAGAAAGGAAAGTGCCCTTGAAGATTACAGGCAACAGCTTCTCTCTCCTTGCCAGCATAACCAGAATAGGGTGGAGCCACAGGATTTGACTCCCCTTGGTTATTGTCAGGGGACCAATTACTATATTCACAGCTAACTTAATGGGATCCTGAGTATCTTCATTAAGGGCACAGTAGGCAATAAATGGTTATAAAAGAACCTTGTGAAATTCCCTAGGTATCTATGCCTGGTCTACCTCCCTTCCCTAATACCATCTGTGGATGCACAGATGACCTGGAAATGGAAATTGTGTAACTAATAACTTCTAATTGAAAGAAATTCTAACTTAAGTCTGTGTATACTGTTCATTGAATGTTATATTGTCGTTTACACCTAGGGATTCTAAACCAGTTCTTACTAACCTCTTTGGAACTCTGAAGCTCAATCATCATTAAGTTTCATAACACCTGTGCCAGGTGAAAGAATATTTTTTAAATTCAGTTGAAGGGCAATAGTTTTTGTTAGGAGATGCTTGCGACCTTTGGAGAAATGACTGAGGGATCAAACAATGAGGCTGTTGTTAAAATGCAGATTCTTAGCCACTTTCCAGACTTACTAAATCCATACCTCTGAGGGCTGGGGCCCAGGGATCTAAAGTTTAACAAGCTCCCCAGTTGATTCTATGTACATTAGTGTTTCAGAGCTTCGGCTCCAAGGTGTCACCAACTCAAAGCTAAAATTTACCTGTAACTACCAAATGTTATAAAATATTGAAATTTCTAGTATTGCACTTCTTAGTATTCCAACCACACTCTGACTTGCCTATATTAGGCTATGTGGTTCTCTGTGTAGCAGAGATTTTTATAGTGATGCTGTACAAGGCTACTAATAACCAATCCTTATGCAGAATACCAATACCATGATTGGTTTGTTCCAAACTTAATCACAACTATTCTCCTCCTTTGGTATGTTCTCTTGTATTCTCTAAAGTAAGGGCAATGTTAATTTTAAGTAATTTTAAGTAAAACCAGCATACATTTCCCTTATCAATATTTTAAAGCATATTCTTCTTATATAGTTCTTTTCTCTTTTCAGTATTTTTACAAATTTATTCCTATGATTATAAATGGCTTCAACCCCTTAGCAAATATTCTGTTTTATAAAATAATCTTCATAAGACTATCTATCAAAAGTAAGAAATTGACAAAACAAAACAGGATGAAATAAGCTTCAGCAACCCAAAAGAAAGGCCATGCCCTCAAGATATGTGAAGCTATGTCCTCAAGCGCTCAAAAATTCTTCTACCTAATCCAAATGTAACAAATCAAATCTTGAAGAGGGGACCAGGGGTCTTTGAGGGACTATCAAAAGCCAGAAAGCTTGTGAAACTAATAAAGAATAGGTAATACAATGATTTTTTTCTTTTGGTGGTAGTTGCCATGCCTGTTTGTTTTTCAGAAAGAAATAACAGCCGGTATAAACACTTGAAGAAAATAACATTTATCTATACACTGAGCTCACACAGAAACTGGAAATTGGAGCATATCTGTGAAATATTAAAAAAAAAAGTTCAATTGCAGAGGCACTAGAAATCAAACTGCTTTCATAAAGAAAATTCTCCCAATCAGACACCATTCAGTCTAGCTCCATTAGCGTCACTTTTCAAAAGGCAGAAATCTTAAATGGGATGAATCATAACAGCTGGTTCCCACCAACTGCGTGTCCACCAGACAGGAAGCTAGTTATCAATGGGTGGTAAGGTTTTGCCACTGTCCAGCCTGCTCAGGCAGAGTGGTAGGGTCTATAGAGGTGGTGGCTCCCTGTGAAGCTGTCAAAGGAACTTCTGCAGATAGTAGTTTAGTAGGTGGTTATTTTGAAAACTTTTGTTCTTTGACTCTGATGCTGGAAAAACACAAGTTAAATGTCATAGGACATGGAGGTCTTTGTCAATCCAGGGAAGAAATAAAAGTAATATGGCTATAATTTATCCTGAGTTTACAATCAACATATAAGCTGAATGAAGACCGAAGGAATTGGAATTGTTTATAAATAATTTATTTGCTTTAATAAGAAGATTGAAAAGGAAATTTACTAAAATGCTTCACAGAATTTCTTTCTTTCTAGCACAGATGGTCAAGAGTTAATTCTACTAAAAAGCTACAATAATCATGACAGTGTGGTATTGGCAAAAATAAAGACACACAGATCAATAAAGAATAGAGAATCCAGAAATAGACCCACATAAATACTATAGTCAATTGATTTTTTTTTACATAGGTGCAAAGACAAGTCAATGGAGAAATGACTGTCTTTTTAACAAATGGCACAAATCCAAATGGCAAAAAGAGAACCTAGACACATATCTCATGTAAAAATTAACTCAAAATGGGCCATAGACTTAAATGTCAGTGTAAAACTATAAAATACTCAGAGGAAAACATATGGGAAAAATCTCTGTGACCTTAAGCTAGACAGAATTCTTAGATATACTACCAAAAGCATCATCCATAAAAGGAAAAAAAATGATAAATTGGACTTCACTAGAATTAAAAATGTTTTTGCTTTGCAAAAGACACTTTAAGAGAATGAATAAAAACAAGCCACAGAGAGGGGGACAAGTTGGCAAATCCCATATCTGACAAAGAACTTAAATTCAGATTATATAGAGAATTATAAAACTTAACCAATATGAAAATAAACCCAACTTTTTAAAAGGGCAAAAGATCTGAAAAACACTTCAACAAAGAAGTTACACAGATGGTAAATAAGCACACGAAAACATGTTCTGTAGCATTAGTCACTGGGGAAATGCAAACTAAAATCACAATGAGATACTACTATTGTTAAAAGAAAGCCTGAGACCAGTTAAATTTAACAGTTTTCGTGAACAACAACAACAACAAAAGGTTCCAGAACCAGGCAGCATTCCAGACCAAAGATGCCATACCCCAACTACATGTACAGGTTACATTTATAGTCAGAGAAAAGGATGTGGCATAAAGACACAACCTGACAGGCTGCATGGGCATTTACCTTATATGGGCATGATCTGATCAGCTGCAGTCTATGATTGGCTGAGGCTTGAATGTTGTGACTGGCTGAGAATTAGCTGCTTTGCAACAAAAATGAACCACTAAAATTAAAAAAAAAAACTAACAATAACAAGTGATCAAATGCTGCGAGTATACAAAGAAACTGAACTGTCAAATGCAAAATGGTGCAGTCCCCTTGGGAAAGAGGATACCAAATTGTTGTAAAGTTAAATATATATTTATTACACACAGTAATCTCACCCTTAGATTATCAGAACCATTAGTGAATGTGTATAGGAACTCTACTCATAATCATCTAGAACTAGACACAATGTATTAACCCTAAACTGGTAAATAAACTATAGAGCATCCATAAAATGGAATACTATTCAACAATAAAAAATAATAAACTACAGGTAAATACAACACCATGGGTAAATCACAAATGCATTATGCTAAGTGAAAAGAGCCAGACTCAAAAGACTACACAGTATGTGTTATTCAATTTATATGACATTCCAGAAAATGCTTAACTACAGCAATAGAAAACAGATCAATGGTTGCCAGGGGATAAGAGTGAGTGGAAGAAGGATCAGAACACAAGGAGTTTTTTTAAGGGTGATAGAAGTTTATCAAATGTATAAAACTATACACCAAAAAGAATAAATTTTACTGTACATATTTTTTATTATTGTTTTGGTACTAGAGATTGAACCCAGTGGCATTTTACCACTGAGTTACATCCTTAGTCTTTGTTAAAAAATTTTTTTTTTGAGAAAGGGTCTTGCTAAGTTACTGAGGCTGGCCTCAAACATGTCATCCTACTGCCACAGCATCCCAAGTCATTGGGATTAGAGGCATGTGCCACATGCCCAGAATTGTACATATATTTAAAATAAATTTTAAAATGTTTATCTGAGATAACACTTAAATATTTCACAGTAAACCTTTTGGGATACTTATCATTGCAAACCCCCAAAATGCCTTCAAATTTTCTATTTTTAAGGTAAATTTCCAATGCTATGTTTCAGTTTTGGCAAATATTCAAAACTAGCATTCAAAATTCCAGGCTTTCAGTGAGTGTGTAAAGACAGATTAATTTTAAAACCACAAGATAGAAATTTTAAAAATAGATTCAGGAACCTAAAAATGAGGCAAAGATACTTACCAAGTGAAAATCTACTTAGCACAGATTTCTCCTATGCAAATACATTCTTCAATATAAACAAATACATTCTTCAAAAAAACAAAGCTAAACTATGCTACTTGGCTTTTTATACTATTGTGGTTTAATACAGTCTGCTGACTCGGGCCTCAGTCTTTTCACCAAGGGTCAGAGCCATAATAGATCATCAACATTCCAACATTCTGGACTATTGTTTTTAAGAAACATGAATGTCCCTGTTAAAGGCTAAGACACTTTTTGCAGGTAAATCAAATCATACATTATATTTTATATTTTTTACATTGGTTCAGCTAAGAAATATTGAAGATTTGAAATGTAACAATTTAAATAATATGAGCTTTTAAATTACCCAGAATCATTACATAAGAGAAGTGGTTTTATTCAGGGCAAGAATTAGAGGGACAGAATAAAAAAAAAAAGTTCTTATTTTGAGTTAATGACCCTGCTTCCAAGATCAGATTACAGATTATCAAACACATTTCTCTTAATAGTCATCATTAAAATTAATTTGCACTAACAATTTGAAGGTGGCATTATAACTTTTAGTACTATGACACAATATCAGCCTTTGGTATTAAAGGAATAAATGTATTTCTTTCCTTTTCCAGTTGTATAAAATTTCGTAGGATTGAACTGAAATTTTTATCCATTTAGAACAGATAAAAATCAGTGTACAATGAACAAATTTATTCACTAAGTATATTGCTATGGCCAATAACAAGATTCTTTTACTAAATACTTTTTTCAAATTACCATTTAGGCTTCATACTATTCATCATTTCATGGTATACCCAATTTCAAACTTCCAAATAATATAGATCCTCCTCTGATCAATGGTCTGTTTATTCTCCTCAGTAATCTCTTTTGTTCCCTAAACTTTCCAGATCACAGTGCCTTTAGGCTCCCCAATTACTGCCTACAACAGTGAATGGCCACCTACTTTCTGCTATAACATAACCAAGGGATGTGGGTGTACATCAAATAAGTGCAGTGCCTAAAGGCAGTTACTTATTCCACCCCTTTTCTCCCACTCCAAGAAACATGTCTGAATACAAGTAATTAAGAGTGATGCTATTACTGGGAAAATCTTGGAAATACAGTCATGGATACACACACGCACCACAGGTCTAAGATGCTTGGGGAAGTAAAAGTGGCCCACCATAGCCATAATTCTTAATAGGAAGGAGCTGTGCAGAACTTAAAGTGGGAATGGGACTTGGGGAGACTCCCTAGTTCTTTCCTTTCTCTTCCTCTTTTCTCATAAACTCCCTCAGAAAACTTTTCCAATTCCACACCTCCTATTATTACTCATGGGGTGGATTCTGAGACCTAAGACGAACATTTTCAAATCACTAATACCTCTAATCTAAACAAGCTCAATCTCCTGGTTTCCTTACTTCTTTTCATAGTATCTTCTAGTAAACCAAACTTGATGATAGTAATTATTTTTTATTCTTCATGCTCAATCACCTCTCATACCTATATCAAGTTGCCAAATCAGCCCATTCGACCTTCATAGAGACTTTCATATTCTTCTCCTCCCCTTCTCCATGTGTACTATAAGTACCTTAATACAGGACCTCATTACTTTATGCCTCCTAACTTAGCTCCCCCTTCCTTGTATTCCACATTTTAATCCACTTCTCAAACTGCTGACACATGGATAGTCCTATCAAGAATTAGATCATCCCACTTCCTGTTCAAAAGACACCTATGATTCCCTATTGTTCACAGATAAAATACAAACTAAGAAGTGTGTATCCATTACTGAAAGCTGTGTTCACCATCTGTCACAAAGTACCTGCATGTGCCCCACAAGCCAGTTAAACCATATTACTGTCTTTCCCCAAAACACCTTAATGATAGCTCATAAGATCCTTAAGCTTACAATGTTATTTAACTATTATCACAGGTACAAATCTTTGATATCCCAATGCTAACTCTTCCATAAAATGTTTTCCAATCCTGAGCTGAATAATTCCTAGCATCTGGAACTCTTATATCATAGAATTAGTGCCTATATAGTGCTTCTCGCCCAATATCCCTTACTCTTAATCTTAATGTCTTCTATTAGGCTATATTGTCCAGTTACTAACTCTGTAAATATTCTAATCTAATGGGGCATGTTGTTTCTTAATTTTTCCTAATCTAAAAGCAATAGCTAAATCTCCAAAAATAGTAAAGCATAACAAGTCCAAAAACTAAAGATGATTTTTTAAAAAAGGTATGTGAATAAATGACTAATTGAAAACAAAATGGGATCAGCCATATCTGCAATTACAACTGTTAAATCAGAAAAATCTGTGTCCATAGGTGTGATCCATTTATTCTCTACTTATTCATATTTTTGCCATAATGTATTCTGGAAACAATGTCACAAATTGGCATTTTCCCGGGGAAATAGTTATATTATTGGGGTAATTTTGGCCAAAGGCTCATTATCAAATGAGTCATAGATATGAACAACATGCAATAAAAGTAAAGATATAATAACTATAAATCTTTGTAATAACTTAAAGTTATATTCTGAGCTCTTTCAAATGGGTACATATGTACTATACATATTCATTATACCAAAGGTTCCAGTATATCAAGAATCAAACATGCCACACATAAACAGAATTAGCTTTCATAAATCTCACTAAATCACCTTGCTAACTATAATCCATGAAAGTTGAATGGATTTTTTTATTTGCCTTCTTGCTATTTAGAAGGATGTCTGGCGTTTGGTGTAAAAAAGGTGATACGAATTACTTATGTCTTGCTTTCAAGACCAACGAAACCAAAGTCTAATATGTTCAAAAATGTTCAACAAACCATTTGCTTTATTGTGGCAACCTGACACATTCAGTTTAATTTTTCAGTCCTGACAGCCATGTCTAAAAGTAGATGTGCTAAATTGGGACAAGTGAAATCTTAGGTTCTGACCTGGCTCTATCACTTATCAAGTGGGTGATACACTATGTGAACCTCAGTTACCTCAAAAGTAATGTTTTAGTCAGATTTTTGATGCTGTGACTCAAGGACCAACCAGAACAATTGTAGAGGAGGAAAAGTTTATTCTGGGGCCCACAGTTTCAGATGTTTCAATCCATAGACAGCTGGGTCCATTCCTCAGGGCTTGAGGTGAGGCAGAACATCATGGCAGCAGAGTGTGGCAGAGGGAAGCAGCTCACATGATGATCAAAAAGCAGAGAGAGACTAAACTTGTCAGATACAAAATGTATACCCCAAGTGAATATTCCCAATGCCATATGCCTCCTCCAGCCATATCCTACCCACCTTCAATTACCACTCAGTTAATCCCCACTAGGTGATTAATTCACTGATTGAGTTAAGGCTCTCATAACCCAATCATTTCTCTTCTAAACCTTTCTGCATTGTCTCACACATGTGCTCTTGGGAGACACCTCACATTCAAACCATAATAGGTAATAAGAGTATAAAAATGACTCTGCTCAGAGGGATAGAACAGTATATAGATGGTATATATAACAGTATATTCACAGAGTTATTGAGAAAATTCAGAGATAATATAACAACAATTGCTTTTAAACTATAAAGTCTGTTAAATAAAAATCTGTTCATAATCATCAGTATTATTCTTGATGTTGATGACATTTGGCCCACTATTAGCATCCTTAAAAGTAAAAAACTTGGGCTGGGGTTGTAGCTCAGTGGTGGAGCACTTGCCTGGCATGTGTGAGGCACTGGGTTCGAGTCTCAGCACCACGCATAAATAAATAAAATAAAGATCCAGCGACAACTAGAAACACATTTGAAAAAAAAAAAGTGAAAAAACTTATCAAACATCCTCCCCACCTTCTACCTAACTCCTCAGTAATACACATGTTCCTCTACAGTACAAAATAGCATGGAATGTAAGATCACTCCTCACCACTCTTCTCCAAGCCTCTCTGAGATCTTTCAGGGCACTCTGCACTATGCTGAAAAGCCATAAAACAATTATCTTGTGTGAAAAAGCAATACTTGAATTATTATATTGTGCAATTCTTTGGACAGGACATTCTGCTCAATCAGGAAAGGAGGAGAGAGTTTTATTGGTGTGCAGGAAAAATAAATTTGACTCTTTTTGCCTCCAAAGTACACACAACTCCCTAAAGACTGCTCTTCAAGTAAGGAAAGAGAAAAAACAGAGAGAGAAAGAAGCTTGAAAAGGTGTTAAGGAAGACTAAGTTTTACCATTTTAGGAAGTCAGTGTGTGCCATGTTCAATATGTGTAAAATAATGTGAGATAGCCCTGCTCACCTAGCTTCTACTCAGCCCCAAGAGTGAAGAAGGGATTGTAACAGGACAGGATAATGGCAGTGAAAGTAGGATTCTGGGGGTCAAGGAGTGGTGACAGATGAAACTTTTCCTACATCCAGATCACTATATTTTAAAAGAACTCACTGTCCTACAAGGAGAAAGGAAGTTGCCTGAGAGGGAGGCAGTACCTGGTACCATTAAGCTGTCTGTCTCAACAAAGATCCTAGATGAGCTATCCCTTTCATAAAATCATGTTGACTTGGACCATGATCATATAAAAATAGACAGGAACAGCTTCAACCTCCCTTCTTTTAATCCCCTTCAATTTACCCCCTTAGTCCTACCCCCAATAAATACACAAACTAAGTAAAAATCCAGCTTCAATTCAGGTCCTCTGGTTTTATCCATCCATATTGTGCTCTGTCCTAAACCATCCTGAAGACAAATTCTTGAACCTCTAATGGATTATACTAGCAGTGATGATCATAGACCAGAAAGCCTCCCACTGTGTACTCTGCAACATTTGTGTGACCTATGAATATACTGTTCTATCCCTCCGTGAGATAAGGGGGGATTCCTATCCAGATTTAGAAATAATAACAACAACAAATAATACAAGGTGACATTTCTTATACTTACACAGTAAAAACTATTCACACATGATAAAATAATAATTATTTAGCTTGAAACTTATACTTACTTACATGGCAAATATTTATACTTTTCCTATAGGTATTTCATTTTTATTCTCTATAAACAGCGAAGTTCTTTTAAAACCTACTTCAATTGCATTCAAGGAAAGGAGAAGAGTTTTGTACAGTGTGAGGCAAAGACCTGAAAGAAGAG
This sequence comes from Spermophilus citellus, assembly GCF_964194105.1. NCBI lineage: Eukaryota > Metazoa > Chordata > Mammalia > Rodentia > Sciuridae > Spermophilus > Spermophilus citellus. Next base: position 208,232,102 of record NC_138182.1, read on the forward strand.
TAGTATAAATGGTGCAGGTTGAACACAAGGACAGGAGGTATCAGAGAGAATTCCAAGGGAAGAATTTCCACCTAGAACTTCTCTGCTATAATTCAAAAAGGTTCTGTATTTTCTTTGCATAGTAGAAGCTACTATCCTGTACTGATATTTGTAGGCATTAGCTTTTTGTATGGGTGGGATTAAAAAATAACTGTGATCCTCCTGCCTCAGCCTTCCAAGTGGCTGAGATTACAGGCATGCACTACCATGCCCAACTCAAAGACATGTTTAGTGTCCAGAAAATATATATCAAAATCTTTTATTAAGATGCTAACAAGGTGACCTACTTCAACTGCATCCAATGTGATTCTGCAACCTGTACAATCAGAAAAATGAGAAATTATACCCCATTTGATTCAAATGTAAAAATAAATAAATAAATAAATTTTTAAAAGATGCTAACAAATAAAAATCAGGAGGTTCATATAAAATCTTTATTTTCAATCTCTTCTTGAAAAATTAAATCAAGCAACATGGGCCCCCCGTGCATGTTCACTTGAACAATCAATTGAACCAAGAAACCACTAAATTCTCTCTTTTTTAAAATTTTGTGGTAAAACATTATCCTAATGAAATGACTGAATTCTTTAAACACCCCCAGCTTATCATAGTCTAGCAACTTCAGTGCCTATGACATTTTTTTTATTGGTTGTTCAAAACATTACAAAGCTCTTGACATATCATGTTTCATACATTAGATTCAAGTTGGTTATGAACTCCCAATTTTACCCCATATACAGATTGCAGAATCACATCGGTTACACATCCACAGTTTTACATAATGCCCTATTAGTAACTGTTGGATTCTGCTACCTTTCCTATGCCTATGACATTTTATCTGGATTATTTCACTCACTTGGGAACTCACTGGTCCCTACACGTGTCTAAATTAGTGACCTCAGTCCTGAATATGTCAGAGATGATCATTAAATATGCACCATTCAGGGATATCAAGTATTCTGTTGTCTGAAGACCAGAGAAGGAAGACCTTAATGTTCAGATATCCTCTGCCTACACTGTATATTAGACATCAGAAAGAGAGTGGGCCCTGTGTCAGATTACTTTAATTTTGTCTTTGCCTGCCCTTAACTATCTTATAAGGCAGATTTCTTCTCAGTTAAATGCAAACAATAGCTACTTGGTACATAGAGGTACTAGAAGGACACTTAGAAAGCTGATTCAGAGACTGCCTCTTCTGATTATAATAGGTTAGGCAGGATACTTTAAAATTAACAGGGTCTCTGCTTTCTTATTCACATGGGTTCTGCTACAATGATCATAAATATCATTTTTATTTGGCCTCTCTCCATCTGTAATGCCTCCACTTATTTAGGATCTACTCTGCCCTCAAGAGATTTTCAAGTTCCACCATTACCACAAAACCTCTTCAGATGTCTCCTTTCTTTGGATTTTTGAGGTTATCACCAACACCATCTAAATTAGCATTTATTAATTATCTAATTGTTTTGCTTTGAGTATGTTGGTGTAAAACAGAAAATTCCCTTAGAGACTATAATGTTTACTTTTTAAATTCTCTACAGTATGCTACACTTAGCAGGAATTTAATAATTAATTATTTAAACTGAATAAAAATACAGAAAATATATATACAATGATAACTTTCTCAAACAGCAACTTTCATCAGCCCTCTCCAAAATAATTATCCTTATGAACAGCCCAACTTGACCATCTGACTCAGGCAGGCATAATTTCATGCTATGCCTGTGAGATGTCCATTAAGAGAACTACTAGATTACCATATTACTTTGTACATGACCATTGAATCCTTCTACAGTTGAAAAGCTCAAAGGAATACAAACATTAACCCACTACAATAATATATTGTCCATTAAAGATCTGTTACCCAGTAAAATAGGGCAGGAGAAAATTTTTCATACCACAATTAAGAAAAAAATCATTCCACTGTCATGTATTTTAAAAAAATAAAATCAATAAAACTAAAAATAAAAGGAAAAAAATCAATTACTAATAAGAGGCCATACTGTAGACATTTGAAAACGACAGTGAAAATTACCCTTGTTCCCTGCCCACCTTGGAAGTCATCAGAAGTTCTGAGTAACAGAAGACCAAGTTAGGATTTTACGTGGGCAGGAATTTACCCACCTTCACAGAAAAAGCAGCAGGATACAGACTTTACTTGTTCTGGTCAAACCTCCCCTCACCCCAATAATTAAGGCTTTAGATACATGGTCAGTCCTTTTCTATGGAAGTAAAGCAAACAAGAGAAAAAAATAATTTTATAGTTCACTTAGATATGAAGTAGTTGGGTAGGGTTTATGCTTCTGGAAAGCTGAGAAAACCAGCTAATAAAGCGTCTATTTGCCTTCTAAAAGTAAAATTCTTAATCCAATTTTTTGTGATTGTCTTAATTTCCCTGTTTGATAAATTTAAGATAACTTGACACTCTGTATTAACACTAAAGTAAACTAAATTAACAAGTGTTAATAATGTCTTAAGAGCTAGCCAATATATTCTAGTATATTGCAGTTAAGTCAATTTACAAACAGCTCTCCTGTGATAAAACAACACCTAACACAAGCACTTTCACTTAATTCAAATGCTATGGGGAAAAAATTGTTCTGAAATTCACTTTATACTCATACAATGAAAGGGTTTGAATCAAAAGACAGTGTACCTGTAGGGTGGGGAAGGGATGTATTCATATGTGTGAGTGGTGGAGGGTGTGGAATCATGGAAAATTGGAGCACTAATTCTATTTAGAATGATTAAATACCTATAAATTTTCCCAGGGAATTCCAGCAAAAATGCAAAAAAAATTTAACAACTGTAAAGATAAGCATCTCAAATTTTTTTAAAGTATCTTCTTAGACTGCCTCTTAATCATTTCAAACCTTTCAATGGTTTGTTTTTATCTGGTGTTTCTGATCACTCAATTAATTCATCATTTCAGAAAGCCTATCTGTCAGTCTATCTAACACTGCTTGAAGAGGACTCTAGATTAAGCTCCCTCCTTTAGCCACACCCCCCCATACACACAGCATCAGTTAGAATGTCGACTATGCCAGGCCTCTGCATCCGCCTGGACCCATTTCTTCCATTTAACCTCAGGGGCCCCTCTACTGATCTTATAGCTGTTTTTTCCACAGCCCTATCAAATAAGATGAACCGAACTCTAGAGAAAGTGATGTCAACGTTTCTTCCAATTTAGGTCAAGCCAGTTCTACCCTTCCAGGGTCCTTTGAAAAAAGGTATCCTTCGAACCAGGGGTGCTTCTCCCTATTCCATTAAAAGGCATGATCCTGACTATATATGGCAAGCTCCAGAGAAACTTATTCCATAGGAATGATTCTGTTATGCTAAACCCACGCAAAAATAAAATAAAATAAAATAAACCTTCGGCATGGCATTGTATTTAAGATACTTCACACAATTTAAAACAATCCCTAATACCTAGGGTCAACTCACTAACCTCAAGTTTAGAGTAAAATGACTAAGGGCGTCCTTCCCATCACATCTGCTCAACCACAGTACTGAACTTAGTTTGGAGAAACTCTTCAGCGACTGTCTTCACCTGCACATGCCAAGCTCTACAAGGTTCCGCAGCCGTCGAGGGACAAAGTGTTTACACTGTCATTTGTCATGCCCTCACACCTTTGAAGTGGGGATCCTCCTCTCCAAGTACCATCAGTGTATCCAGACTCTCTACTGCCCTTACTTGCCAGTATCCCCCCCCCCCGTAAAGGGGTGTGGCTCCGACTTAGGTAACCAAACCAGGCAGCCTGGATACCCAATTAGCAGGGGATCCCCAAACCAACCCGGCCAATCACGATCAAGACAACCACACGTGACGTCAGGTGTGATTAAGTTGGAGCGTCACCCCGACGTCAGCCTCTTATTTCTCGGACGTCCCGTCCCGGGAACCAAACTCCAGCGACTTTGGGCCCCGCCCCCGTGAGAGTGGAGAGCGGCCAATGAGGGCAGCTCTGAGGGGAATACGGCCAATGAGACGAGCCCGGGGCGGGGCGCGGGGCCAGAGGGTGGGGCGGGTGGCGGCGGTGGCAGCCCGAGGTCTGGCTGCGCGCAGTATATGACAGTACGTCAGCAGCGGGATGGCCGTAGCTGTGGCGGCGGCTGCAGAAGCCCGAGCAGCCGCGGCCGCAGTGGAGGCTAGAGCCCTAGCGGCGTCGGCGGTGGCACCCCGGGGAGTTTAAGATGGCGGCAGGGGGGGCGGCGGGCCTGCGGGAGGAGCAGCGCTACGGACTGTCGTGCGGGCGGCTAGGGCAGGACAACATCACTGTACTGCATGTGAAGCTCACCGAGACAGCGATCCGGGCGCTCGAGACTTACCAGAGCCACAAGGTGAGCGGACCAGTCGACCCAGCTCGGAAAAGAAGAGGGCACTTCTCACCGCCCGGCCGCGCCTCCCCCTGTCCCGGTACCCGGCGCGGGGACCCCGTGAGCCGTGGCTCGCCGCTGCTGCCGTCAGCGCCCGTGGCGGCAGGGCAGGGCCAGTCTGGGTAGCTGACGCCGCGGTCCCGGGCCAGCGGGGCGCCGGGGCGTTGGGAGGAGGCGGGCGGGCGGGCGGCCCCTGGCGGCGGGGCCAAGGCAGCCGCAGCCCGGACTTGGCTGCGCCGCCGCTGCGGGACTTTCCGACGGCGCCCGCGGGTTTCCTGGCTTGTTGGGTCCCAAGGAGGGATAGAGGCCCCAGGGCGAGACGTGAAATGACCACGCTGCCTGTAGCGGGGGAGGGGGCGCGCGTACAGCGCACCACTAAAGAACCAGGGGGGACCCGTGGCACAAGCTGTCCGCTTTTTCGGGATAACACCGTGGCACCGTAGACCCGAGAGACCAGGACACAGGCGCTCCTTGTAAGGGTAGGACACAACTTGTACTCCCAGAGACTTGGAGAGACAGACGTTTTACGTATGCGGGGTTGGCAAGTAGGCACACTGTGTACTCGAAAGGGCTAGGACACAGCCGCTCAGAGTAAGGGCTAAAAGGGACACATCTTGCTCTCTGAGGGGCTCTGGAACACAGATACTATGCGTTCGCGGAGACGCACCGCGTCCAGGGCGAACACGAACCGACCCAGAGTCCCAGGGAGACACATGAGAACTCCCATATATTTAGCTCCGGGAACATGATTTTGGGTTCTGGGAAAAGAAAGGCGAGGAAGCTCAACATACCAGAAAGACGCTCAGCGTCTGGAGTTGACTCGCGGACTTAGACGACGAGCGATCCTGATGGTGGGAAGATACACTGCATCCCAGGCAGAGATTCCTGACTCTTAAACGCCCCCGTTCCGGAGAGAAAACCATGGGCACACATCTCCAGCACAGGGAAAGACTCAGACGCACTTATACCGCAGTTGGGGCACAAATCCAGGAACGTTTTCATGTTGAAAAAAGTGGGAGAAAGGGGCACCAAGAAGAGACACTGGCAACCAAGGGGCATGGGGAAGTTGTTTATGGACATGCAGTAAGTACTGTGGAATGAGGGAGACCAGAATGGACGCATTGCCTGAGGGGAAGATATAATTTATATATCAGTAACATTTTATTTGGAGAGAAGAAAGGGAGATATAACCCACAGGGGCATACTGACAAATAGCTCAATCCATACCAAGAAACACTCTAACTGGTCTCATAAAACGCACAGAGGAACGGAGGGACACCCAGACAGACTCTCATACTTATTCAGATAAAAGTGGAGAAAAGAATTCACATCTGTTGAGCTCCCACTAGTGCCAGGCATTTTAAATACAGAGAAGATACAGAGTCTTAAGCAGAATGGCAGGAGAGGTGTGAACCTGAGCCAGTTTAGTCTCCTCACATTAACATGCACATAGGAGGAGCACACAGTTATGCACACCTTGGTAAGTATATGAACTTGTATATGAACTTCACATGATAGGATATATGTCAACGGAGCAGGAGAGATTCAGAGATGAATATACTCTAAGAAAGGCTCTCAAAGAATTGAGTGGACACATGAATGTATCCATCAGGATGCATATGTTACCCACCAGAGAAGCATATGTTGAAAAACAGGATTGTGGGGGGGTGGGGGGTTGAGGAAAAGTGACAGAACAGGGGAGTGCACATACAAAGAAAGAAATACCTTCCTACACACTATGAAATCCCAGGGAGAAAGAGTCTCAAGTATGACTGATAGTTAAGTGTATATCAGCAATTAAGATGTAGAGAGGTAAAAGAAATTAGAAAAAAAAAACTGCATGTTTCAGTAGCTACTCCCAGACAGGTGCACCTGCAATGGAGAGACCAGCACCAGCATGGAATGGGAGGCCCACAGTGGGGGGAAAGCCAGATACACAGGCAGAGGGACTAAACAGACAGTGGAGAGAAACTCAGCCCTGTAAGATGGAGAGATAAGCTTGCCTGTTCCAAGAGAAGGGCGTGGGAAGGAATGACAGTGAGAAGAAGGTAGGTCAGGGGATGTAAAGAGAAAAACATACAGAGGCCTGGAGAGAAAAAAACCAGCAAGAGGAGACCAGTCCCCAGACAGAAACAGACCTAGGGTGCAGAGAAAGACTGACACAGCTGGTGGGGAGAGGCTCTCTGGAGACGGGAGTACAGCCAAACACCTTGGGAAATAACAGGCAAACTGTACAGTTAAACAATGAGATTGACACTGTATTTGGTGAGGAAGAGGCCCACACTAGGGGAGGAGAATGGTTTACATAGGGTGAGTGAAGTGGCAGAAATGTCCCTAGTGCCCACTGATCAGCATGACCACTGGAGGCCCAGGAGGGGAATTGCAATTTGTTTTTCTGCCTTCTTGTGGCCTTCATTTCTTCTTCCTATAACCTTGTGTTTTCATGCTTGTGGCAAAGGTTTGAGTGGTCCAAAATCCTCTACATTTATATGCCAGTTTCTTCTAAAAGACAGTAGATCAAACATTTTTTTTTTTATCTCCCAACCCACCACTTGATTTTTTTTCCCTATTTTACTTTAGTCAAAAATCAGTGAAATGAACTTGATAGCTTTGTTTGCTCTTGACTGTTTCTATTGCCTATTGATATCATTACCATCTTTTTCCAGTAATCCTAGGATTCCTTTTCTCCTGAAAAACTGGTGATAAAAGCAGTGGCATGCTAAAGGGTGGGAGGGAAAACTGAATAAGCTGACTTGGCCTTTGCAGTTGAACACTGTCTTGTTCCTGACTTAACCAGTTCCTGTCCCCAGGCCTCACTATCACTTCAGCTCTAGAAACTCTTTTTAAGGGAGGGGGGTGAAAAAGTAGGTAGGAATTGGGGGGAAATGCCAAGCCATGTTGGACAAAAAGTGGGAGGAAAGAAGCTGAAGAAATGAGGGACCTTTGGGATGACCATAAGCACTATCAGGAGCCTCTGGAGTGTTCAGCCAAGCCTCCTACAGATGTGCCCTTAGTGCCTCTCCTGGCTCAGCTAGACCAGGGCTCCCCCATGGCATGGTAACAATTTCCAGCAGAAGGCATCTGGCTGAGCTTTTATCCTCAAATGGAAAGATATTTATTTGGTCTTTTTTACTTTTCATCTTTATCAGAAGTACAGTTCATGACTTTAAATTGTAGCTTCTATTTGGGAATGTTGGCATGTGTCAGATAACTAGAAAAAAGTTTCTGATAGTTTATCTTGTTACTCTGGGGGGGGGGAGTGACTTTTATTTCTCATATAAAACTCCTCCCACCATTACTTTGCTTATATAGGAAGATGTTTGATGCTTGAAGACAAATGACCTCCACAGTGACTTTGGCCAATGCAAAGTAAAAACTGTTACTCCTTCTCTTCTAATGACTTTCTAAGGACCAGAAATTTCAACAGGTTAATTTGATAAATTAAGCATCAGAGAGGTTTTTTGGTTTTTTTTTTTTTTTTGGTCCACATTATTTTGTTTATTTGATTTAACTCTTCTAAATTATCTACTTGACCTAAGTCTTCAAAAAAGTGAATTTAGGAATTTTAGCAAACTGATTTAAGCAGAATAAACAAGTTCTTTAGATATAATTGAGCAAATATTCCATATTATTAGGGTTCATGGAAACAATCTTTGAATACATCAAGATCTTGGTTTTCTCAAATCACAGTTCCTCACGAAAGATAAACTTGTTTTACCTTTATTATTCAAGTTTTCTATTTTTACAGAAGAAATCTTGGAAAACTTTCTAAATGGGTAGGGGAACATTGTGAGTCCAAGAATAGGGAGTTGTAGTTGGAGTAAATATGTCCTAAAAGTTATTTTCTACTCACTTTGAATATTTAAAAACTATTTCAAATTGATTACATATGAAGTGTTCACTGAAAAGGAACTTTCATTGTTTGCAGGAAAATTCAGATATGCTAGTACAGATATCCAAGATCTGAAGCTTTTTAAAATATAGATAAATTAGTTTGAATGAGAGGACAAGTTACTAAATAAATAAAAATCACAAATTACAACTTTATATCAATTAAGTTGGTGTTTGTGATTATGTGGTCTGCATAAGCTCTACATATTTTTAAGTGAGCATGTATTACTGTAATTACGTATTTCTCCCAAACATAAAACATATTTAAAATGAAAATATAACATCTTATAATTTATAAACTTAATTTCTCCAGTAATATAGCTGGCTTTCTTTTGACAGTTGAGTAATAAATTTGTGTAACAAAAATTTTATCAAAATAGAGTTTAGATTTTGTCATTGCTGAGCCTGTCAATTTAGTTTTTAAAAATGTTTTCTTAAAGTTTCAAAGGTAGTGGTTCAAACACAATCATGCTTACCCAACTATCACATGAAAAGTCTTACAAGGTTGTGTTGGGGGCTAGGGGCTACTCATTCTCCATCTCTGAAGGCCAAGAAGTAAATCCATTTAAGTAGGATTCTGTTAAAATATTCTCTTGTTAATTCTAATGGCTTAAATTAAATTTTCCTGCATTGATTCAACTCATTTAGGAAAAATCTTATTGTTTTTGAAAATTTGTGCAAATATGCTTTCATTTCATCATTTAATTGTGCATGAAGAATTCAGTCTCTTTATTAACAAATATTATTTTTAATCAAAGCATTAGGTCTTTGATTGTCCTTCATGGTAGCTCCCTTCAGTGTGTTACTTGATCTTTTTATTTTCAGTCCCTGATTCCACAAGTTATGGGATTTCATGGTTTGCAGAAAAATTCAGATATGCTAACACAAATATCCAGAATATCAAGCTTTTTAAAATGTAGATAAATCTAAAATGTAGATTTCCTCACCTTGGCCTTTCTTTCAACCAGGTGAACATTTCAGCATTTGATTCATTTTGGTTTAAGACACAGAAAAGACTCATCTCCTGTTTCTTCTCTTTCTGTTCTTCCTGCCCTCAGTTGTGTATATGTGTAGGTTTTCACTAACATGCCTTATAAATACAGAAGTCTGTGTTCCCCAAAGCCTCCACTTCAGTATCCCGATCTGCTAACACATCACTGCCATCACTGTCAGACATGTTTTTTAAGTAGAACAATGAGGTTTGGTGTAGTAGATTCCATTTGTTCCACTTCAAAAATGTAGCCAGGCTTAAGTAATTTAACCTTGCTTACTCTCACCTTCAGTCAGTGCTTGATCTTAACCTGGTTTTTATCAAATTTGTGCCCCTTGCTGCCGTATTTGAAAAGTTTATTCAGATGCTCAATTAGTTACTCAGTGCAAAGGAAGGTGTTCCTCCCTGAGAAAAGTAGTAGCCAGATAGCCTAAAAAGATAGACAGGGAACCTTGGCACCAGAATTAGGAGGAGAGAGAAAGAACATATGTGAAGGACTGGAACATGTTCAAGAAAAGAATTTAAAAGGAAAGGAGTGTAGAATTCTTGGAATGATTTCCAGGGAAGCTTACCAAGGACAATCACCAGATTCAGCCTTTCCATTTGCTCCATTTGCACTTGTAAAAAATTACGGAAGCTTTGCTTCTAGGGCTTGTTAGGTAATTTGCAATAAAGCCAGCAGAGGGAAGAAAAATGAGAATTGCAGCTGAACCAATGCTGGGTCATTTTTAACAATTTGCAATGACCCTTTCTCTGTCACAGAGAGGCTCAGGAACTAGCACCAGAATCCAGCCAGTTTGGGCCCAAGTATATTTGGAGTGTTTGAGAATATATCCCTAAATGTGATATTACAGTCATTTTTACATTTAAAAAGAGCTAAGTTTTACATCAAAGAACAGAGTGAGTAATATAACCCTGCATTTCGCTTTCCTGCATGTCACAGCTCCAAACAACATTTCCTATGACTTGCGCAAAAATCTAGAAAAGCAAGTCTGAAGGAGAATTCAATAAATTAATGGCCAGGTCTCCATAGACAAACTAAAACTGAAAAATATGGCATAATTCAGGTCAGATGAGAATTGTTTTATCTTTGTTTTACTTTTTCTCCTCCTTTCCTTTTTTTCCTTCCTTTTATCCTTCCCTTTTTCCTTCCTTCTTTCTTAAATTTCTACCTATCTATAATTTCTGTTGTGTCACTAGGGCTTTTAAGAGCCATGTTAAATCATCAGGAAGAACTGGTTTAAGGATCTCCACTAATACTATGCCAGCAAAGGTCAAACCTACCTAGCATTTCCATGCCTGGTGATTTAATATAGGACATAAGAAGGGAGAATCTTGTTAAGGTATAAGCTCCTTAAAGATTCATGAGACAAATTAGTACCTTGAATTGACCTCTACAGTCAGACAATTTAGCTAGTAGGTTCATAGTAACTACATTGTTTGACAATGGCATGAGCTTCTTTTCTTCTCGGAGTTCCTATGTTATTGGTCTAGAAAAGATCCTTGGGTCTTAAAGGGTTTTAGTATTAAGATTTTAGCAAATAAAGACTGGATGGAGGACCACATCTCCCGCAGAGAGAATGTCATAGGTAAAGAACAGTAGTAGAAAACCTCAGGGCAGGCTCTGAGAATTGTTGGAAACACCCTGTTTCACTTAACCTGGAGTGCAGGAGAAAAAGATGGTTGTGTTTAAGAAAGTTGAAGCAGGTCCAAGTAGGGTGATTACCTTATGAAGTAATTTGGACTTTATTCTGTCTACACCGGGGAGACACTGAGTAGAAATTTGAGTGATCTGAGCTACACTTTTAAATTATTCTGATCTTGGTGTGCAAGATGACTATGAAGTGAATCTGGAAGGAAATAGACAGGTTATGAAAAAGTTTATAGTCCAGGCCAGAAATTATTGGAGTCTATGCTTGGATTCTGATGGAAGATATTATAGATGAATCAATCTATAGAATTTAACAGTACTTTAAAGTAGGAGTTTGAGTTGAGATTTCTAGCCTCTGGGAGAGGGGATCCTTAGAAAAGGAAAAGTCAGAAACAGATAGGAGAGTGGGGTGGGGTGGGGGAGATAAAGATGATGAGTGTGATTTGATGAACATTTATTCAGTCTTTTGTATAGTCAAAAGAGACTTAAGTATATATTGTATTTACATGATTAGATGTTGTGTATTTAAAGGTATATTTGGTTGGGAGTCTGAGGCAAAATATAGAACAGTGCTGTATGACTTTTATGTCCTATATTAACTGTTCTATTCAATGGAAATTTTGGAAATTGTTAATGTCCAGGGGGGAGATTTAAATTGGAAAAATTTTGGTTTGAGTGGGGCTTTTTAAATTTTGCTTTTATTTTTCTAAACTTTCTTTATTGAGTAATCTCTATAGGTTGTACTTAAGATCATTATTGACCATAGATAATATGAAATTAAAAGAGTCAGTGTTTTTCCTTCTTCCAGATTATCTCCATATCTGTTTTGGTGGAGTTTTGTTTATTTAATTTTTGTTTTGTTTTGTTTTTTGATGTTTGTTTTGGCGCTAGAGATTGAATCTAAACTCACACTCTACCATTGAGCTATACTCCTAGTCCCTGTTTGGGGGCTTTTTTTTTTTTTTTTTTTTTGTACCAAGGATTGAGCCCAGGGGCATTTAACTACTGAGCCACATCCCCAGCCCTTTTTTATATTTTATTTAGAAACAGGGTTTCTAAATTGCCTAGAGCCTTGCTGAGTTGCTGAGACTGGCTTTAAACTTGTGATCCTCCTGCCTCAGCTTCCCAAGCTGCTGGGATTTCAGGTGTGCAACAGCATGGCCCTTAGGGCCAAATTTTTTTTGCTTCACAGTTCCTTATAGAAAACAAAGCAAAACAGTCATGAATACATCAAGTTTTTGTTATATATGCACAATGTACTAGACTAATATGGGGCTGCATTCATAATCCATGGTGGTAATCTTGGTGAGAACACTTCCACCGAATAGGGAGCTTCTTCAAGGGTGAAATCAGGCTGGAACTTGTAAAATTCACTGATCTAAATATACTTATTTGGAAATGTAAGTGTTAGCATATTTTAAAATAACATTTATTTAATTAGTATCATTGCTTTTGGCTCCATTATTGAAACTATAATGCTGCAGAGGACCAGAAAAGGTGTCATGTAGTAAAAACTCAGTTGAATATTTTAAGATGTTTCTTCTTTAATAAAGGATTAAGAGGTAGCAGTCAAGAGTTACAAACTACCAAATATTTGTTTGTTCTTTCAGCAAACATTTTTATTCGTCTTCTGACATCTGCTAGATATAGAACTAGGCATTGAAGATACAAAGCCAAGTAGGTCATAGATGATTCCCACCATGAAGAAAGTACATATCATTAAGCAGAAGCAGATAAACATGTAAAAAAATAAACACAATAAAGTTTGTGTTCATAGGGAACACCAACAGATAGAAAAGTTGTATTTGAGGGTGTATCCGTGTATTCTTCACTTGCTGTCCTCAGCTAAGCCTACTGTCTCTTCCACACCCGAGACTGCACCTGACCAGATACTGTTGCAAATCATTTCTCTGTTCCTATCTTACCAGACCTCTGGCATCCTATCATGTTGACCATTTCTTCCTATTACAAACATTTTCCTGATTTTCTTCTTACCTCTTGTCCTTTGCTTACTATCCTTTATTTCCCTGACTCCTGAATATTGGAGATCTCAGTTCCCTTCTCTTTATCTGTTCACTATCTCCAGGCAAGTTCATCTAATTCTTTGGATTTAAATGCCATTTATATGTTAATGGCTCCCAAATATTTATCTTCAGATCAGAATTTTTCTTTTCAACTCCAGGCACTTATTTTCAACATAGTACCTCTTCATCAAAATTTAATAGGCATCACACACTTAATATACACGAATATAACTCTTGATTTCACTCCTTAAGCCTATTCCCACCTGAGTGTTCACCATCTCAGTCAGTGGTAGCACTCTCCAGTTGCCTAGAAATTGACTAGTAACCTTTGATTTCTCTCCTCTTTTGTTGACATGCATCAGCAAGTCCTGTCACTTTTTAAAATGTCTAGAATCCAACCCCAGCCATTAATGCTATCTCATTCCCAGCCACCATCATCCTTCTTCAGGATCACTGCCATACATCTCCCAGCTAACCTCCAGATGTCTACTCTTCCCCCCTAATTCATTCCAAAGAGCAACCAAAGTGATCTTTTAAAACTGAGTATAATCATGTAGTTTCCCAGAGTCAAGCTTCCTAGTAATTCACTTTGTAAAAAGTGATTTAGCTGTTCCATTTTTATCAATTTATAGTCTTTTCAAAATAATCTCTATTTATCTAATCGTATTTTACCACTTCTCTTTATATTTCTGCTCCAAAGATCAAGATCCCCAGGAGCAAAGTTTTATTTGCTTTTACAAGTCAGATTTTACATGTAAGTTTATTATATAATTATAAGGCCAACATTAAGCTCTTGGGGGGAAAAACAGTGGGATGTTGTGCTTCAGGCATTGTTGGTTTAAAGGCTGGGTCACAGAAACTAATATTTGGCTGGTTTTTCAGCTAGCATTTTTGGCTTTCATGTTCATTTAAAAGTTGTTTGAAATCCTAAGATTTAAGACAACAGTAAATTTTGTTCTTTTAATTTGGTATCAGGTATCTAGTTTCTCAGAAGCTATCCTTCAAAACAAGGATTGTGCTAAATAGATTAGTGTTTTTCCTTCTTCCTACTGTTTTCGCACATCATTCTTCTGTGTTGTAATGGCTAGAAAGAAATTATTCTTTACTACATATGCTCTTTGATCTTGTTATTCAAAACCTACAGAAAAGGAGTTTCTTCTACAACTAAGGTAGGATGGATTCACAAGGCAAAATACTAGATTGGTTCTGTGAGCATTAGTGACTCTTCTGTAGGCATCTAATAAAAGGTTTGAGACAAAGGAGATGCTGTTTATTAAAGCAGTTTTGCATTATCTCTAAATTATCTCTACTGGCTTTTGACAAGAGCTGGTATATTTGATTTTTCAGGATCAACTGTCTGATTTCCTGTGCTATTTCCTGCTTTAGCTCCGATTTTCTTTCTTCCTCTTCTCTCTGTCTAAATATTTTTTTATTACAGTAGTCAAAATATAATTATGACTTTGGATTCTCTGTCAGGTGATATTATAAAGAACAAAGACTAAAATGACTCTTAAAACAAAAAATCATAACCACATGTTTTTAACTAGTGTAGTGCCTCTTTTAGGAAGGAAAAATGAACTATTTGATATGTTATATCTCAAGGAAAATCATAAATATTTTTTACTGTTTACTTGCACAACTGAAAACAAGTTCTTGAATTGCCTGATACTCTCCTTAAGCCATAGTGCAAAACCAAAGCGATTCGCTGTTCTTAGTCCTGTCTGTTTTAGATTTTTTCATATTTTATACACCTATTTGCTGGAGAAGGATAGGAAAAAGCTAGCTATGTGTAAAACGGTGGATTAAAGTACAGTTTTTAAAGTGAGACAGTAATAGAAAGAGCATAGTTCTTAAAGTATTACTAGGCTTGAGTCCCAGGTCACTTAGTTGTCTGACCTTAGATATTCATAAGACTTAGCTGAGAAATAAGAACCCAGGTACCTACCCTACAAGGGCATTTGTGAAAATCCATGAAGGTGGTGGTAAAAATAATTAGCATGTCTGATATATTTCAAGCATTCAATAAATGGTAACTGGCTAACTAACTATAATTATTTCTATTTTTTTAGAATTTTATAATTATTTCTTAAAATAATCTCACTTAAATCAGTTACCTGTACCATCACTATTTATAGAAAGTGGCTTGTTTGGGGAAAAGTTCCAAAATTATATTTGACTTTGAAATTTTCTGCAATATACTTATCATGACACTGATTACAATTTAAATCCATAGGTAAATACCAACAAGTATGTAATAAATGTTTAGTTTTAGTAATTCAAGAATAATTCAGAGTAATTTGGGGTTAAGCATTCCATGATGGGCTCAGCATGGAAGCTGAAGGTATCTTAAATGCAAATCTAACTTAGAGACAGTTATAAACTACCCGAATAGGTAAGTGACTATTGAATTCCACAGAACTGTGGAAAACTTCTCTCTGACTCTCTAGGAAGCATTTTAGGAATTAATATTACATTATTAAATTAATATTACTTAAGTAAAACTGCTTAGTAAATTAGGTATTATTTTTATAGTCCTATGTTGAGGAATAATTCCTGGAAATAAGTGAACATAGATCTCTTTGGTCATGAGCAAGTTTTATTGCAGTAGTATTGGTTTTTAATGGCAAAAATCAACAGTATAATAAACTTATGAGCATTTTACTATTGGTACTTCTTTTCAATACTTGAGAATGTCCTATCTATATAAAGGGTTACATGAATTTTGAAAGAGCTACTTGGTACAAATATTTAATTAAAACTAAAAAACAAAGGTTGAAGCCCTTCCAAAACTTATTTCTTATGGGAATGCAATTAGTAAGGTAAGATTTATTTTTAAAGCATGCCAGATCCTATTTGGCCACCTATAATTACTTCAACTTTTAAAAGTAGCTTGCTTTAAAAAAATTTTTTTTAAAGATACAGTGAATTGAGGTCATAGGTTTGCTGTTAAACTAGGCTAAAAAACATTTGGACAAAAAACTAACATGCTTGTGATACCTGCTTAAAGTGGCGTTTACTTCTAGAATTTCTTATTCCCAGTAATTATCCTATTAATGTAGTGGTCAAATGCATCAGTGGTATAGAGTTCTGTGGAGGAGTTTGCTGTGCTTTGGTATATGGTGGGAGGACCATCTATGGACTGTATGACATGCTAAGAGGTTCTGCTGGCTACATGAAGGATTGGGAAGTACTTGAAGGAAGGAAGGAAGGCCTTTATCTAAGTGCCAGGTGATAAGGGCTTGAAATGGGCCAGGGGCTTTAAAGCTACAGACTAAGCTTACGTTGAGGAAGTCTGCAGCAGACTGGCTGGAATTGATGATTGGTAACCCTGGAGCCACCTTGACATCATTTTTCTTGGTGCTTGATATTCAATCTGTCAGCACATCTTATCAGTCTTCTTTGGGAATGTCTGCACTGTCTACCATCTCTTGTGGGCTCTAGATATAGTTATACTAATTTAGGCCTTTATCACTACTTCCAGCCCTTGAGCTGTTTTCAAAGCCATTTCCCCAGCCCTCCCCTACCCCAATCCATCTGTTTTACATATGGCTGAAAGAGTTGCCTTCACCCAAAACATTTCTTTCAGCAGCTCACTTTCTTATCCAGAAAAGGAAAAGCCCCCAATTATTTATCCCGTGGGAGACAGACTTAAAGATCATCAGTAAGAGGTTATGGAGGATATTAAGGCAGGATTCTTTCACAGGGTGATAAATCTTTAGGGTGGATATCCTGAGATCTGAAATTTAAATTACTGTCCTATTTATTCTGTGACAGATAGAATCTAAAAGCAAAGGCAAATTTTGAGGACAGCAAATGCTTAGGCAGGAGTCTTAGGTTCAGTTCCCAGCCTTTATGGTGTGTTTTAGTGTGAAAGAATTCTGTGTATACATACACCTTCCCTCTTCCTACACAGTACCCATTCCCATCTCCTTGCTTTTTTCCTCAGGGCACTCTCTCTCCCTGGAGTTTATTTTTTTCTAATCTACTACTCAAAGTCTATTTTGTTCCATAAATCTTTTGACTTTTCTGACATCTATTAAAATTCATGCTCTCCTTTCCTTTCTGAGAATGCTTACTATACTTCCCAGTAGGACTTAACCCAGTACTTAACCTCAGGTATCCCCCCAATTAAAATATGAACTCTGGCTTGAGGAATTAGGAACCCATATTCTTGTACCTTCCAAAGGAGATATGTGTATTACAAGGTAATACAAGAAAAGTAGCAAGATGCAGGGTACAGTGGCATACACCTGTATTCCAGCCACTCAGGAGGCTGAGGCAGGAGAATTGTAAATTCAAGGCCAACTTCAGCAACTTAGCAAGACCTTAAGCAATCTAGAGAGACCCTGTCTCAAATGTTTAAAAAGGACTGGAGGTGTAGCTCAGTGGTAGAGTGTCCCTAAGTTCAGTCCCCAGTAGAGAGAGAGAGAGAGAGAGAGAGAGAGAGAAGGAAATTAGCAAAGCCCAGCTTAGTTATTACTGAACCACAGGGACTGGGAAGGACTGGGGATAGAATGGTGGGCATCAACTATATTATTTCCAATTTCTCTTCTGGATTTGGAATTCTGATTCTAATGACATATAATTGATTAATATAATATGGGGTGGGGGACAGGAGATGTAAAGAGACTATAAATTCTAAAGTTGTAAGCCTGAAAAACCAAAAGTAAAGAAATGTCATTGCCAGGACAGTAGGAAAGAGGTACCAGGTTGGTTGGGAAGGCTGGAGATGGGAGTTAGTGTTTGCCAATCAGTAAAAGTTTGCTGTATTGAGAGTTTCTAATATAAAGCACCCTGTAGGCAGGAGTAAGCAGACAACTATAGAAAAATGCCAGATGAGGACTGGACAAGAGATTTAGTCATTACCAACAGGTATGGTGAACCTCCAGAAAGGAGTGGGTATAGAAAGAGGAAAGGAAGCTAGCTTTTGAAATGAAATGTATGATCAAACACCTGAGAAAACTGGTGTCTCTAAGTATAAGGAAGAGGTAATATACAGTGGAAAAATCAGCAATCTGAAAATTGGGGGGAAAAAATTTCATTTATTTGACAAAGAAGAGATGATGAGCATGATGCAGACTTTCAAGTTCCAGAGAAGTGAAGGATAGATTCAAACTAAAAAGCTTCTTCTCAGCAAAAGAAACAACCAGTGAGGTAAATAGACAGCCTACAGTTTGGGAGCAAAATTTTACTATTTGAACATCAGATAGAACACTAATCTCTAGGATATATAAAGAACTCAAAAATCTTAACACCACAAACACAAATAACCCAATCAATAAATGGGCCAAGGAAATGAACAGACACTTCTCAGAAGAAGATATACAATCAATCAACAAATATATGAAAAATGTTCAATATCTCTAGCAATTAGAGAAATGCAAATCAAAACTACTCTAAAATTTCATCTCACTCCAGTCAGAATGGCAGCTATTATGAATACAAATAACAATAAGTGTTAGAGAGGATGTGGGGGGAAAGGCACACCCATACATTGCTGGTAGGACTTCAAATTGATGCAGCCAATATGGAAAGCAGTATGGAAAATCCTTAGAAAACTGGGAATGGAACCACCATTTGACCCAGCTATCCCACTCCTCAATCTATACCCAAAGGACTTAAAAACAGCATACTATAGGGACCCAGCCACATTAATGTTAGCAGCATAATTCACAATAGCTAAACTGTGGAACCAACCTAGATGTCCTTCAGTAGATGAATGGATAGAGAAAATGTGGTATATATACACAATGCAATATTATTCAGCATTAAAAGAGAATAAAATCATGGTGTTTGCAGGTAAATGGATGGAGTTGGAGGATGTAATGCTAAGTGAAGTTAGCCAATCCCCAAAAACCAAATGCCAATGTTTTCTATGATTTAAGACTGCTGATTCATAATGTGGTTGGGAGGGCAGGGGTGGGGCATGGGAGGATTAGATGAACTCTAGATAGGGCAAAAGGGAAAAGAGGAGGAAGGGTAAGGGAAAGGGCATGGGGGTAGGAAAGATGGTGGAATGAGATGGACATTACCCTAAGTACATGTATGAAGACACAAGTGGTGTGACTCTACTTTGTGTACAAGCAGAGATATGAAAAATTGTGCTTTATATGTGTAATATGAGTTGTAATGCATTCTGCTGTCATATATAACAAATTAAAAT
Source organism: Spermophilus citellus (assembly GCF_964194105.1). NCBI lineage: Eukaryota > Metazoa > Chordata > Mammalia > Rodentia > Sciuridae > Spermophilus > Spermophilus citellus. The sequence continues at coordinate 208,251,238 of NC_138182.1, forward strand.
TTCAAAAATGAAAAAAACAAAAAAGCTGGAACCTGAATCTGTGTTACCTAACTTGTAGGGCCACCTACTTCAACACAAAGTACGGCTTCCAGCCTCAGCAACTTTTATTACTTCAGGAAGAGTAAGTTTAGCCATGGAAGGTAGTTTGGATGGGGGTTTTCTCCTAAAGAATAGTATCTGTATTTTCTACTTTTTTTATACCTTTATTTTATTTTTTATTTTTATGTAATGCTGAGGATCAAACCCAGGGCCTTGCACATGCAAGGTGAGCACTAAGCTAAGCCATAACTCCAGCCCATCTATTTTCTATTTTTTTTTTAAAAAGCCCACGAATTAGAATGATTCACTACTAAAAATTTTGTTTTAAAAATTCAAGCACTATCTTTTTATCTTCACTTTTAAAAAAACCCACTTTTCCCTCACCAGAAATGAATTTGTCCCCCAGTAGTACTTTGATTCTATTAATAAATCTAGAGTTAAATTATCTTTTCTTAGTGGTCAGACAGTGATAATAGTTTGCATTATAATTTTTCCCCAAGATGTTATCCATTTTTGTAAATAATATTACTGCTTTATATTTTATATTGAGGTTTTCCATCTTTTAAAGAGGCACTATACTCCCCCACCCCAGTTTATTATAATCCTGATTAGTAAACTTTTAAATCTGCAGGTAAGTTTCAGGAAGTAATTAGAAGTAGTAGGTTATATGCTGTAGTTTATGGGAAGGACACTTGGCCACCTCTATGGGCATGGCAGGGGTGGGGTGGGGTGAGGTGGAGCAGCGGGGTGGGAAGGGGTATGGTAAAGATTAGACCAGAAACCTTTGTTTCTGTTTGTGGATTTGGATATAAGGGTGTGAAAAATAATTCACGGACTGCCATCACTATTAAGTACTATTCAAAGCTGATTTTCCTATAGATGCCTTCTAACAATTTAGAAAAGCATTCCTATGGGAAAACATATTGGTAACTTTGGATATAGAAAATTATGTTGGGGATAGTTACTGATAATTAAAATTACAGCATAACTCTGTGATACAATACTGAAGTTATAAAGATGACAAAACTTATAATTAAAAAAACAAATCATTGTTCTAGGAATTATGTTCTCCTAGAAAGAATCTGTGAGAATATTGGTAACCTGTGTGACCTTCAAGTAAAAGCTTGATAAAATGTGAAAAAGTGGAAAACTTGAGTCGATCCTGAATATTTTAATTTTATATTTGTATTGGAGTTTTTTAAAATTCTCCAATTATCTCTTCCTTTTCCTCATCTGTATTAAAAATATGTCAGGAAATTAAGCAAGAATTTTTAATATACAATTGAATTAGTTTTACAAATCATGTTAGCCAATTTCAAAAACACCATTAGCTACACAACCAAAAAATACCTTTAATTTATATGGTTCAGAGAAATGTAAACAGGTTGTCAAAGCATTGTAATATGTTGACATGTGAAAGTAAGCACATGGTGAAAAGACATTTTCATATACTATGGCACTGACTAAATACATCGATTTAAAGTTTACGTATTTAGTACTGTGTCACCATAACCGAGGTTTACATTTTTGTTTCTTATATTTCTTTTAATAGAATTCAATTCCTTTTCGACCTTCGATTCAGTTCCAAGGGCTTCAAGGGGTGAGTACTGTTATTGAGCAAAAATATTTAATATTCTTTTTATATGCCACAGAGTTTGAAATTTACTTTAACTTGGCACTCTTAATATCATTGGTCACTCATATTTGGTGAACTTTGTGACTAAACAAAAGTTTCTGACTTCTTTGATTAAGACACTTGAATTATCTTTTTTTCTTAATTTCTTTAAAAAATAATTCAGATATAGCTATTGAGAAATTTTTTCCTAAATCATGAATAATTGCATATTTGAACCTTTTATTGAAGGTTCAAACATCAAAGTTTTGTGTGAATGTTTTATTTGCCACAACAAAATCTCCATAAAGAATTATTTATTTCAAGCATGTTATAAATATGTGATTTTGTTACTATTAATAAAATTTGCTGTCTGTACCCTCAATTTTAAAAATTATATATGCTAGGAAATGAGATGTATGAATAGAAATTAAGCTTTTTCAGTGTATAAAATGAACTGATTTCTTTGTCTATTTTATTGCTATAATAAAAAGCAAAATATGCTGGGGTGTAGCTCAGTGGTAAGGACATGTGAGAGGCTCTGGGATAAATCCCATCACCAAAAAAAAGCATAATATGTGATAACTTAATAAAATTGACCAATGTATTGTGTGTTTGCAGTATATAATAAATTTTACAATAATATCAATATTATTTTAAGTTATTATTATTAATATTTGATGGTAATAAAATAAACTGCTTCCTCATTGAAGTTAATATGCATTTCTGTCCCTATGTACCGGCTTATAATATGGATATCTGGAAGATCTGTAAGGTCGAGCTATGAAAAAGGCAAACTGAGGGAGGATGATCATACTCTTATTTATTCTAAATCTATATGCTTATGATTTTTTAATGTTACAAAATGCAAAAATGTTCATTTAAATAAATACAGTGGTTCTAAACTTTATAACTTGAAGACATTTTGAGAGTCAGATTAATTATATCATTCAACTAAAAGTACAGTACTTCTAAATCTGTTGTGTAATGCTAACTTCAAGAAGATGTTTGTGTGGATGTCAGGGATTTTTTTCTAGTGACAGCTTTACAATGAAGTCCCTTCCCCCACCCCCACCCCCCTCAGTAACTGAGTGTTCATGAATGGGATCCTAATTGGAACAAGCATTCTTCTGAATTCTGTTGTATAGCTTTTTAGGTAGTCTTTAGTGCTTACTGATTTCTATATTTGAGGAGTTAGTTCAACCCTTTATGTAAGGCTTCTTGAGTTTTTCTGCAGGTTTTAATGGCATTGGTAATATTTGAAGGAATGTTCCAGAAGCAAACCTAAGTCCTTGAGTCCCAGAGGGCTCCATGGATTTTCAGAAAAGGGTTATTTGGAAGGGGAGAGCAATGGCTAAGGGGGAAAGTAAAGTTGGAGCTGCATTTCTCTCACTAGGGATCTTAAGGCCATACTTGTTGTGGGCTGCTGCTTCCCTCAATTCTCTCTTTAATCCAGTTGGGACATTAAGGTTAGGGAAATGCAAGTAAAGGCTACTTTCTTAGGAGGCACTGAATTAGATTGGAAGACTAAATGATAGTGAACAATATATGTATGCTTCCAAACTTCCATTCTGACACTTGCAGCTTTTAGAAATCTTGGAAGGATCATGGTTTTGCTGACATACTAATTGCCTCAGGACTTAAGCACCATTGCAAAGCAAGTAGATTATATTTGAAAGCTTGGGCCTTCTTTTCCAAATTCTCCACCTATCTTTCCCCATAGTGTTCCTGGCCCCATGTGTCCAAGCTTCCCTAGTTTATATTTGCCTATAACACTCTTCTTCCCACTCTATCCCTTTTCTGAATATAGATTGCTGATAAAAATAATTTAGTTATAAATAGCTGGTAGTTTTAAATCTTAATGGATGTTTTAATTTTAGCAGATAAGCTTTTTAACCCAAGTGAATGGTGGTTGGATTTGGTACAGAAGAGGGGTAAGTGGGCAGCAGAATGAGAGCTATAGGGTACTTGCTCCTACCTTGCTTATTCTGGATCTGTCTTCTTAACCGCCCCCCCCCTCTCCCTTTTTATTATTCTAACTGGGAACAAAATATATGGACTCAGCATTGTTTTAGAGCCTGCAGCTGCATTCCATCTGCCCTCCCCCCTTCTCTTTGCAGAGCTCTCCCCAGCCCTTTGGGACTTAGTAAAAACAAAGAGTCATTACAGGGGAAAGAGTGGGTTGGCACAGCCTACAGGGAATATGCAGAGCCATAAATGTGAGGGTCTTCTGTACAGTGTTCCTCTGTTTTTCTGGAGAGCCATGATAAGTTAGCATTACCCATGCTGATTGCTTAAAAGCCTTGAGGAAGTATGCTTAAAGAGTTTTCCTATGCGGAAAATGCTTAGGATTTGAAATTGGAAGGTTTAAATTTAGATTTCCCTCCAAAGATACTTACCCTTAGTTAGAAATTTTGTCTTCTTACACCAGACATGATTGAAAATGTACCTTAACTATCATGATAGTGTCATGCAGGCATATTTGAAGCATAACTGAAGCCTGCTAAAATATCCTTTTAAAAGTGAGCATGGCATGTTAAAATTATCTCCTGTTTCCCTGAGGAGACTTATGCTAAGTACCACATGGTTATGCTGTTCCTTGTTACTAATTATAGGATTTTCCCCCCTCAGTAATGTCTTTAGGAGGCCAGAATTTGAGTCTTGGTAGGTTAACTTTTAAGTATATTTACTTTTCTGCTTGAACATGTTCTCCTAGGTTGAAGTTAACTTCTAAATAAATTCAGATCGAAACATTAAAGTATGAGTAAAAATTCTAAGAATCATTGATAACTTGGATTTTTACCATCAGAGTTGAGCAGCAGCTTTTATAGCTTAAAAAATAAAAATAAAAAAATTTTTATCTTTCACAGTTCAGCACACTCCTTTCCTTTAGTGAAAAAGGGCATTCAGGAAATTGGATGGTCCCTGAAAGCATTTTCTGGATTCAAAAAGATAAAAATATCTATGGGAGCTGTTGATTCTGATAACTAAACTCATGAATGTCAGGAACTGGGATACATCATCTAAATGCCTTGTTGATTCTGAAGGGTGGGGCCAACCAATTATCTTAACAGTTCTAATGCATACCTAGGATACTTACTCATAACTAAAGGTTTACTGTGATTATAAATATCTATAGAGCAGCATATTTGTACAAAAAAGAGAGCTGATAAATCCATGTGGCCTACTGCATTGAAATGTCAAGTTACAAATTCAGAGGGATGTGTTGGCATAATCTGCCCAGTTTCCAAAGGTTCTATCATTGTTGTCAAAAGAGGTTTATAAAAGTCAGGATAGTTCTATCTCTACATTTTAACCAGACAGTAAAAATGCAGCAGGTAAACATTTTTCAAAGATGTGCATTCTAATGAATTTTTAAAAAGTGAACTCCATATTTTTATGCTTACTGAAAGTTTCTTATCTAAAGACATAGTTAATAGAGGCTATAGCTATAGCTACAGTGACTGTTCTTCACTCTATACTGTATATATAGCTTTAAAAGAAGAATTGCTGGAAGCAGATTTACTTAGTATTTTCTCATAATGGCAATTGTTACAGATACAGTAACATAATTATTCCAAGTTATTGGAACATAATTATTCCAAACTATAAACAGTTGCCTAATCAATGAATATACTAATAGCTTAGTTTATCGTTCTGCTTATTTCTTATTTTATTGCACATTCTTTCTACTCTTATTGAAGGCAAGTGCTTTATCATGTGCCTTAGAATGAAAAGACACAGGGATGTATATGACATAGGCTTTCTCTCAGGGAACTCACAGCCTGACAAACACACAATACTAATACTCAGGAAAGAATTAAAAATAAAGGATTTAACCAGAACCATCCACTAACAAGGGACTATAGGAACAGGGGACTATCAGGAACAAGGTGTAGTGTGCATTAGGGACTGGTATGAATCAGCTTTTTAAACAAAGGTTTTGGTGGATGTAAAATGTGATATCTTGGCAGTAGGAATGTAAAATTCCAAGCCTATTAAGAACTGTGCTCACACATACACCACACAAACACACACAGACAGAGGTAGATCTGTGGAATAATTGAGATACAATCTGAAATGGCAAGGTTTTCAACAGCAAATGATGGCCACACCTGCTGGCTCATGGTGCTGTTGTTAGTTGATTTGCCTATGGCTTCAGGGACTGATGTCCAGGGATGATTCCTCTGGGCAATGAGAAACAATGTTAACTTTATCACAGTATGAGATTCCAGGCCTCAAATTAACTCAGTATTTGTCATGAGATTGCTGCTCCAAAATTCTAATTTAATTGCTTATTTCAGACTCAGCAATCCCAGAGGCCTTAGAAATTAGAAGTTAATTTTACATATATAATTTTTAGAAATGATTATTAAGAAAAGAATTGAATATAGAAAATATTTTCTTAAGAGTATTATGCATTTTCTACACTGAGTGAAACACTGCATTGCACACACTTTTCCAAGAATGAACAAGGAATAGCCAGCCAAACAAGTTCTAAATGTATGCCTCCTAAAAAGGCATGGTGACCTTCTGAAGTTTAAATCGGCATTTAACTGGTAACTTTAAAGGCTTGAATGATGCTATAAAACTCATGGAAGAGAATCATTAACTCCAAAGAACATAGAGTTGAATTTTCTTTTCTTTTCTTTTCTTTCTTTCTTTCTTTCTTTTTTTTTTTTTTTTTGGTTAAATCTTCAAGTTTAGCACAGCATTCAAAATACTTGATTAATTATTCAATTTTCCTTGTGGGGGCTGGGAAGAAGATTGAGTCTGAAAAACTAAATTATACAGTATTTGAAATTAGTAGGCAATTTCAGCCGCCTTGAAAATGCTTTCCGCAGACTGTCCTTCTCTACCCGACTTGGTACCTGGGAAGCAAAGATAACTATCAGCTTGAAACAAGCAGTAAAGACAAAAATAAATCCCCAACACTGCCATTCCTTCTTAGATGATATACCTTTCCTCTGACTGCTTTCCCCTGCCACTTTTGGTTTGGCTAGCCCACTGGTTTTGCCAATGGTTGTGTTTAGTCAGTCTGCTCAGAAGGTTGCTGACTAACAGTTACCTTCATAATCTTGGCCCTGAATGTAATTAATACTAGAAGGATGTTAAAATTATATCCATTTATAATGGCAGCTCTGTTTTAATTTTTTAAATATTTCAGTGATTGATGTGTAGATAGCATTCATTTTAATGTTCACATTGAATGACAGCTCTAACCACATTAGTTTATTAAGATATTAATAAAATTAAAAATTACCTAATTTTTTAAAATGTTTAAATTTGATACGTACACACACATACACACACACTTTTATAAATTTTATTTTAGCTAAGGGTCTGAGCTACCCCTGGAAACTTGTTATCTCATACAATAAGGGAATCGTAGTTTGAAACTACTGTAAATTGACCAGCTTCTCTATTTTATGTTAATATTCACCTCTGCCCTCCTTCTCTTTCTGGATAAGAACCAGCCTCTGCATTTGCTACATAAGCAGAAACAGTGAGCAAAATTCATTGTCCCTGTCTTCATAATATGACCAGGAACCACTATAGACCCCAAGCAAGATGAATCTAGGCCAGCTCTGCCTTCAAAGAGTTCAGAATAGCAGAGAGTGGGAGGGCAGCTGACTCTGTTTTAGGTGTCTGAAGAAACTATCTGAAAGTACTTACTGACCACAGCTTTGCACAGGCTTCATAAAGGGCTATAGTAAGACAGGCCCCCACAACAGGAGCACAGACAAGGGTACTCCTCTAGTCTGTCCTTCACCAAACCTCATCACCTTGGAAAACAGGGATTGGAACTATGACTGAAATCTGAAGATGCCACAAACACCATAAAGTGCTTAGCAAAGAGTTGAATAATGGCTTTATTCAGCAAACATTCAGGCAATGTGATGGACAGTATAGATGAAGTAAATAAAACCTTAAAATGCTACTTCTTATTCCTAACTGACATTATCTGTTTGTTAAACTCTGCCACTGATGGCTTTTTTTTCCCTCACTAAAAACTAAAACTTGTGAAACTGAGTCATCTTCATTGCAGACAATGTCACTTTAATAGCACTCACTTATTTAAGCTTGGAAAATAATAATTTTACCCTTCTAGGTTTCCCATGGTTCTTATACTTAAAACATCCCTTAAATTTGAACCCTAAGCATTATTTAATTATCTTTTGACCTCTCACTATGCACAAGGCTCCATTCCAGACATACAAGACTATCTTGCAAGAGACTTATTTTTAAGAAATTCAAAATTGAAAGCAGGAAAAAGAAATCTTTGTAAAATTATGTCCAAGTCCCAAATCTTATTCCAAACAATATTTAATATGCACTTAAACAAACAAATCTATGTGTCCTTGATTCCAAGGTATCATTTTGGGTTTTTGTTTTGTTTTGTTTTTGTTTTTTTAACATTAAGTTCTTTGAACTTGGAAGTATTTCATGATCAATGACATCTTGGTATGATGTCACAGTTTGTCAGTATTTTACATAGTAGTACATAAAATTCGGAATTTTCTTACAATTGCTGGTATCTTAGATTCAGTGAACAGCAGCAATACAGTATTTAGAGAGTTCCTGTTTGCTGTAGTAAGGTTTTGCCTAGAATCTTTTCAGAAGCTTTCTTTGCTGAGTCCAGCCTTGACTGACTTGCTTATTACTAATAGCTTGATATGTTAGACAATATGGAAAAGTATATATTATAAATTTACATGGAAAGTATATATTGCAGATTATATATATAAATTATATATATAAAATATATATGCACATATATATGTACGTATATATTATACTAACAATATATATTAAATTAATATAATATATAATATACATTATATTAATATGTAATATTATATTAAACTGCTCTTTTGTTTTATTTATTTATTTATGTTTATGTGGTGCTAAGAGGCTCAAACCCAGTGCTTCACTTATGCTAGGAAGGTATATTTTTATAACCATTCTTGAATTGTGATTTAAACTGGAAAGAACAAGACTATGAAACAAAAATGTTCTCAACTTTGTCTTTGAGTCAAAAATGTTTACTTATCAGAGTAGCTTGTTTGAAAACAAGTTCAGAGGAAGAGTTTTGTAGACTTAGGCTTTCAGAGCCCACAAACATGCTTTGAATTTGCCATATCAGGCTAAGAATTTTCAAATTCCTCTAGGGTCTTATAATTTGTTCTATATTTAAAATAAATTGGACAAGCACCTATTCTATTATTTCATTTACAGATTCCAATAATTTTTCAACAATTACCTTAAAATTTCTTGAATATTACTGCCAAGAACTCTATACTAAGCACTTGCAAATATTATTCTCATTTAATCCTCACAGCAATGCTATGAAGCAGATACTCCCATTGTGCTCATGTGTAAACTATGCCTTGGAAGCTACATTACTTGCTGAAGTTTCTGCAGTATTATTTCTTATTATATGTTGAAGGAGCCTGTACTCAGACCTAGGCATCTGTTCCCACTGCTGCACTAATGTACCTTTTCATATTAGTGTTTAATGAGCATTTTTATTTATTTTCACATTCACATAAACATTTGTTGAACACCTTCCTGACTAGCACAGGAAAGAGCGATGGTCATTGAGGCCTCAGAAAAGTGTGTTTGAGCTGAGGTTTGGATTATCAGGAGTTGGCAGACAAGGGGGTGGTGGGAATACTTTTCAGACCTGAGGTTCAGCATAAGCAAAGTGGCAATCTGGTATGGGAAATGCCCTCACCTTCTTAAGAAGTTAAAATTTCACCCTGAAGATCAGTGCTTCTTACTTACTAAGTCTCTCTGGAGGTGTGATGAGATATGGACATCTGGACTTTAAAAGTTTTCCCCACAGGCTTCCTTATGATAGCTATATTCGCTGTAATGAGAATATAAGTGTCCACATGTGTACAAACACATACACCTCTTCTCAGGAGAAGTTTTGTGGCTGTCATCAGTTTCTGAGTGAGATCTTTGACCTTTCTAATTAAATAAAACTACTTCTGTAGATGAATGTCTTTCAAACACAATTATAGACAATTTTCATTAAGACAGTTTACTTTGCGATCCTTTACACATGTAGGTGTTCACATTCACACTATTGTGTTGTCTTTTATTTAAAAGAATCCTGATCACAATCCACTAAATTAATGTCATGACTTTCTAGTAGGTTTCAGGCTATGGTTTAGGAAACACTGTAGGAGATCATCATATATTTAAAAAGCTTTTAACCAGGGAGCGATGTTGCCAGATTTGCAATATAACATGCTTCTCCTATAGCTGCCTTGACTTAGTTATTCCTTATATATGGGAAGGATGAAGAAAGAAGAGTCAAGGATAGCTCAGCATTTATTATTTGAGCATTTGAATGGATGGTGAAGCCATTATTCATTATTTGAAATAGATGGCAGCAAGCAGAGATAGAAGATATGGTATGTTTGGGACATGCTGTACATGTTCAGGTAACTTTCCAAATTTTGTTCTATCAACATGGAGCTATCCAGGAGGCATTAGCCTTGGAGATTTGGAGGAAAAGGATTTTTAAGAAGCAACTTCAAAGGATTTTTTTCCTATGGTTTAATTATTTCTGAAATCCAGTAGTAAGAAGAAAAAAGAGGTAGATTTACAGATGGATTTTTGGTACGAAGCTATATTTAAGAATTTTTTTCAACTATGAAGAATGCTAGTTTAGGAGTAGTGTTACTTTTAATTACTAAAAAGCTCCTTTTGTCAAATTTTGTTCACACTAATTAAGAACAATGGCAGGTTAACAGAAATGAACTATGGTATATTCATTCAGTGGAAGCGTATACAACAATAAAAAGTAGTAATGTAATTGTAACTCTACAACATGGCAATGAAAACTCCAAGTGGGCAGAAAACTACATATGATATAACATCATTTTTATAAAATTTAATAACAGGCAGAACCAAACAGCATATTGTATAAGTTTTATATGTGATAAAATCTTTAGTAATCCCCCCCAAAAAATAATAATCATAAAAGTTAGAATAGTGGTTACCTCTGGTAGGGAAAGGCAAGCCAAAGATGAGGGACAGAAGATGGGTAAACATTATGTTACTGCTGACATTCTACTTCTTGAGCGGTCAGTTTACAGGTGTTCACTATGTCATCAGTCTTTGTAAGTCAAACTATATTTATTTGTAGAATCAAATATTACATAAATTAAAGCTTATTCTCATTATTATAATTTGTCATCTTCATAGATTAAATGAGAAAAACCTGAACATATTTTAATAGATGCCCAAAAGGCAGTTATCTATATTTCCTAATTGTTCTGTAAAATAAAAGAAATTTTTGGATATGCCAAATTCAAATATGACAAGAATCTAGGAGAAAGGATGAATATTAAAAAGTTTAAAAACCAGGTTGAAAGAAGGAGGTAGAGAAGGCAGGTCTTGAGAATTTATCTATAGCTAGACACCAGCTAAATATCTTACTAGTCAACTACTTGATAGAGCTGCTTTGTCATCTATCAGAGGAGAAAGAAGTTTTCTCTGTCTGTAATCTCTCTCCTCAGTGGAAAGAAGGTACAGGCAGAGTTGCTGCTGTTATCAAGGACATAGGGAGGAGAGAACCATTTTTCTGAGTTAACACTTGACAAGTTTTAGGAGGGGCATTGTAAAGTGTCCTGGGGGGGGGGGATATCCAGCCTGGAAAGGACAAATTAGGAGAATAAAAAAATAGCAGTTAGTTGAATTTAAAAAGATGAGGTTCTTAGGGGGCTTGAGGTAACAAAACTCAGAATTCAATAGAGAACAGATTAAGAACCAAATTGGACCCACACCAGTAAGAAGTTGGTAGATAAGCAGCCATAGGAAAAGGGAAGTCTTTTATAATATTTAAAAAGCTTAGAGTCTTTAATAATTACTCAATAAGTTATGTCAGGGATGTCTTATTTTAGAATGAGAATATAAGGAATAGCCATATTTATGAATGCAATACTCTACTAATCTAAGAACTTCTTTCTTATGACTGATCTGAATGCTTTTTAGTTTCCTCAGTCTAGACCTGTTGGTATTCATTCAACTCAGCCTTCATAGATTAGGAAGAAGGTATTGGGGAATATTCCATTTCCATTGAAGAGTATGGTGATGCTGACATATATTTCCACAGCTGTTGCAATAAAGGGAAACTTTGTGCTAAGGATACTTGTTGTTTTGTTTTGTGTAGGGGTTTTTTTGTTTGTTTGTTTGTTTGTTTGTGTTTTTTGGGAGGGAGTTGTTTTGTTTTGGTACCGGGGATTGAACTCAGGGGCCCTCGACCACTGAGCCACATCCCCAGCCCTATTTTGTATTTTATTTAGAGACAGGGTCTCACTGAGTTGCTTAGCACCTTGCTTTTGCTGAGGCTGGCTTTGAACTCATGATACTCTTGCCTCTGCTTCCTAAGCCACTGGAATAAATGTCGTGCCTGGCAGTTTTTTGTTATTGTTGTTGTTTTTTAAGAAAGATAGTGTTCTGTTCCTTCCGTAGAGAATTTGAAGAATAAGATAACTATGATTAGTTTTGGATAAAGTGTTACATGTCATAATTTCTGACTCAGTAAGAAAACAATCTCTAACTTCTTTAAAAAATACTCAAGGCAATTAAGACATGGAGGACCAGGGTCATAGTGATAACCTAAAGTATAATTTATTGTTTTTTTATACAGCCATTATTTTTTCTGATTGAAAAACAAAGTGAATGAACATTTTAGGATTATATAAAGTACATATACATGAATGAAGAAGAATAATAGAAATGTCCCCAACAGTGAAAGACCTTTTTTTGGATTTCTCCTAGTCTTTTTTTCATGCTTACATATACACTTTAAAAATTGTAATGGTAGTCTATTGTTTTTTCCATTTAGCATAAGTCATGAAGTTTTAAGCAGCTGCCTAATATTTGATTGTATGAAATGAAACTATCATTTGTTTAGCCATTCTCCTATATAGTTTCTATATAACAATAATAGTACTAAAAACATCCTTGTGCATAAATATTTTATTTCACCACTAATTATTTCCTTGGGATAAATTCCTAGATGTAGAATTTACTAAATCAAACGATATTAAGGCTTTTCAAGTTTTCAGTAACTGCCACCAAATTGTCTACCCATCCCCAGAAAATTGCAGCTATTTTGTTTCCACAGCCCTTTGAAAGTTCTGTCTTTCAAGATGCATGATTTTTAAATTTCAAAGTTAATCATTTGATGTTTACAAACTGACAGTATGACATACTTGGTAATATCTGTTGTGGGTAAAACATAGTGATGTTTTAGGATATCATGAAGTATTATCAAATGTTTTACTGTTTGCATCTGATATTGCCATAAGAAATGGCTTTGATTTTTTTTTTCATTTCCTTATATAATTTATGTTTCTCCCAATATAGTGGGGGAAGTTTTTACTTTAGCAATCATAGATACTCTTTGAGATAATTACATTTTTTTCTAACATTTAAAAATAATTATGCTAGATATGAATTTGGTGTCAATATACCTTATATATAATCAGAGATATGATAAATTATTGTATAATGGTGTATTAAGAATTATAATGCAAAATAAATTTTAAAAAAGAAAAAATAATTATGCTATTTATATAACACTTTACATATTTTGCTGTTCTGACATTTTTATGTACCAATGTTTATGGTCCTAATAATTTAGTGTTTTTGGATTTCTACCCTCATCTTTACATGCCTGCCTTCTTTAAAAGAACATTGCAAACTTCTCATGAAGCCTGGTGATGTGGATCTCTTTCTTTTTATGGGGCAATGCAGTGAGCTATTGACAAAGGGATAAACTGGTTTACTACCTCATCTAGTTCTTTTGTCCTAGAGGGACCTGATGTGTGTGGTGCTACCTCCTAGCAGAATTAAATAACTAACTAGAAGATAATCAAGCAGAAGTTCTATGATGTTAATTATCCAAATATAGTAATTGCATTAAATGTTCATATGTAAATCTCTGCCCCTTGTTTGATAGCATAGTGATGTCTGAGTTTTAAATTTTCAAATGGTCAAAGAATATGAATACATAGGTTTATGTGAATACATAGGTTTATGTGAATACATAGGTTTGATGGCTTTGTTAATAGCCCAGCTATACTATCCCTAGAAACATTTCAGTCTTATATTTCTTACAATCATAAATCAATTTATCTAAGAGGATTTACAGGCCCTCTTATTTATATCAGACATGCCAAGTGTCTTAGAAGTCAGAGCTATTTTGTTCTAATTTAGCTCTTGAGGTGCTTTACATATTGACACCTGTGAAGTCAGAAATAGTTTTACTTTATATACTAGGAAAAATTAGCAAATGAATTGAACTTGTGAGTAGAACCAATTTTTTTGGCATAGACCTTAACACAGAAATGTAATGTCAGAGCAGATATTTTGGGGGGAGGGAAAGATCTATGAAAATTAAAATACTAAGACTTTATTCATATTTATTCACTTTTAGGGGTACCTATAGCTTTGGCACAAGCAAAAAAACCACAAGTCTTTCAAAAATTGTTTGTATTTATGAAGATTGAATGCTGTAAAGTCACAAAGTTGTAGTTCCCATGAGAACCCTTAATTCTATTTCTTTGTTTCTTTGTTGTGCTGTAGCTAGTATCTGGGATTCTCTGGAGCTCTGAAAGCAGTGTATTTTTTTTTTTTTTTTTTTTTTTTTTTGGATAGGACACTTGGGAAGCAATGTTTGCTACCCTGCTGGAGTATCAGAGCATCTGAGATTTTTCAGCCTTTTAGGATATCTATTGTGGCTGATTTGGCCCTGTACCTTTTTAACCTATACTTTGAGTTCAGGATGGTTAGAAATATTACCAATCTTTTTAATTATTTTTCTAGATAGCTTCTTTTGCTTTCATTGACATCAATACTAAAGTTCAGACCTGGAAGGCTTGTAACCCTTAGGTAAATGCAGTTGATTCAGAATCAGTGGAGTCACTTATGATTATCTATAGGGTGCTTGTTACCATTCTTTGACCATTTGAAAATTTAAAACTCAGACATTATTATGCTTAAGGAAGACATATGTGCTTGTATCAAACAGAACAAGTAGGAGCAAGAGCTCCCCGGTGTTGTCCTCATATGACCAGAGCAAACACGTTTTGGTGCATACTATGTGCTGGGCCTTATGCCAAGCACCTTAGATGGGTTATGTCTGAACTTCAAAACAGTCATATGAGATGGGTAATATTATTATCTACATTTTACTGGGAGGATACTGAGGATTGCTGAGGTTAGTTACTTGCTCAAGGTAATGCAGATGGTAGACTCTGGAGCCAAAATGGGAAACTGGGCAGTTCATTTCAGAGCCCATGATCAGGCACACTAGATGTGTTCAGTTCAGTTTTGCAAAATTTAGGCTGTTCCCTTTCCATCTGTGTGTAAAAGACAAGTTTATACTTTTTCTTCTCAAGCCATTAAGGGAGGGCTAACTTAGAAATGGAAATGGCAGGGGATTCAGTTTTACAGAAAGCATTCTTAAAAGGAGTGGGAACAGCAGGATGCCGTTTCCTAGTTTCCTATCTTTAGTGTCAGCATTGATTACCATTAAAAGGTGGCATGTGTGTTTCTGAACATGTCTTTGGTAATTGTCATTTTAGGTGTGATTGCATATTACATGTCTTATTGTTTCTCCATCTCTAATGTAGACCATGGCTTTATGCCTTTGATCCCATGGGCTTTTATGATGTTACCACAGTGGCTGCCTCAGCAGTCCCAGTCCCCCTTCATCCAGTCCCTCAACCAGAGCATCTCTGACTCTTTGTAATCCATGGTGGGTTTTCTCATAAGATTTATTTTGAGAAAAAAATACAAAATTCTGTATAGCTTAAGTGGGGGAGTTGAAAGTAATTAATGTTGAAAACAGAATTAAAGGCTAAATACAATTTCAAATCTACATGGGAATGTTTTTTAGATTTTTATCTATTTATTTTTATTTTTTAGTTGTAGATGGACACAGTATCTTTATTTTATTTATTTATTTTTATGTGGTGCTGAGAATCGAACCCAGTGCCCCACATATTCTAGGCAAATGCTCCACCACTGAACTACAACCGCAGTCCAGATTTTATCTATTGTTTATCTTGGTGAATTCATAATTTCTAATGGTAGTGTTGATGGGGTTTGGGTAAAACCATGTGTTTTGCAAAACCTAGGGCCTGGGCCACTTTTCAAAACCTCTGTTGATATTAAGGACTCTCATCTGTCAAGTTATAGTCTCTACCCACAGCTACAAAAAGACTGGAGGCACAGATTCTAGATCTGCCCATGTTTGCCAGCGATTCCTTCTAGTATCATGCAAGACAAGTTTCCTAAAGAATTAAGCTTATAATGTTATTCTTACACAATTCTCATGTTCTTTACAAGGTTTCCTTTAAAAAAAAAAAAATGGAACCCAAGACCACAAAAGTGCATCTCACTCTCAGGTGTCCACAGTCTTTCCTTTAAATGTGTACTGCTCTATTGCTTGCTTCTCTGAATGAATCTCCTTGTGACAGTTTTCTTCAAGATTCCAGGGAAGCAAGAAGAGCAAATGAACTGAAAGTTGCCAGTCACATTTACTATTCATTTATTTATTTTGTAGAATTCAGGTTTGGGCTTTGTTTCTGAGAAACAAACCTTTGAAAAAAATAATTCTGCTTCCTAGTTGACCAAAATTACTAAATATAGAATTGTTTAGTGTTGTCTCCATAAGTTCTTTAAAATATGAAGTGGCTTTAAAGAAGCAGAGTCACATTTTCAAGTGGAATTTTTTTGGAACCAGAATTTCTGTTAATATTCTCATAAGATGAGATACACTTTTAAAAAAGAAAAGCATATGATATAAATGTAAGTTCCACAAACACAGGAAGCCACTTGGCCTGGGTTTGGGGGCTAAACATAGCACAAGAGAGGTCAGAAAGTTTCTTATCCTGACGTTTGTGCCACACAGCAGCAGCTGTATGAGCTTTCTTCCTCCTTTCATTTTATTTATATTTGCCTCTTCTGGGAAGTCCAGTTTTCCACAGACTCTTAAGTAATGCATTTCATTTTTATAAATTTATTTCTGAGTGAATTTAATCTATTGCAAGTTTCCAGATAAATCCAACAAATATTTATCAGATATCTGTTATGCCCCAAATATATATATATATATATATATATATATATATAAAATATTTATAAGACCATGGTTCTAACCTCTAAAAACAGTCTGGTGAAAGAAAAAGACACATAAATAAGTACTTTCGTGTACAGTGTGGTGAAGACAGTAGTAGAGGTGAGGAGACTTGGGGGGCCCATAAAAGGGACCTCTGAACCCACCTCCCTGGGAAAGGAAAAGTTCCCTGAAAGAGGAAAGGATTCCTGATCTGAATTTTAAATGAAGGTTAATAAATTAGCAAGAGCTAAAACAAGACATAGGGACCCAGGCTAGTGTGTTTGGTGCCTAATGGCAAAATATTGTTTCTAAAACAAAATATAAGACAGAGAATAAGGCCCAGTTAAACTGGTTTATTTGCAAGTGTGCTAGTCTATTGGGAAGGAACCTTATATATCCTATTAAGGAGCATGAATACTGAAGAGGGAGACATGAAAAAGTAAATGATGCTTGGGATTGACATAAAATTGGCATTTTATGAAAACAATTTTTTAAAAAACTGAATGTTAGGGGATAACTGAAGAATGATTTAGAGGATGGGATTGAGAAGGGTCCAAAATGGAGGCTGAGGGCAAATTGTCCACAACAAGAAAAGGTAATATTGAACCAAAGCAGAGGATGTAGATGAACACATACACTTAAGGAATAATTTAGGAGGGAAAGGCAGTAGGACTTATGATGACCTAGATTTTGAAAGGGCTGAGGTTGTATGAAAAAGAGAAGTCAAGGTCAACTCCTCAGGTTGTCAGTAACCTCAGTCACTAAATGAATGGTGATTTGTTAACTGGGAAGTAGACAATGGGGCTCAGGGGTGGTTTTAAGGATCTGATGATAATTTAGTTCATTTTTATACCAACATTGATTCTGTTGGTGGGAAGGGGAGTTACATTTTGGAAGTAACTGGTTAATAAAATGAAATTCAATTTTATGATAAGAGATGCTGAATTCCAATAGCCATTGAGGAGGCCCTTGTGCTTAGTCCAGCTATGACTACATTTTGAACAAACTACTGGCTTTCTCACTTTTCTTCCAAAAGCTACTTTAGCATTTGCTTCACTTTTGCATTCATTTTTAAACAGATGATTTCATTTTCTCATGCTCCATGAGCCAAATATTTTTCCCCCAATACAGTATCTCTAGTATCTGTTATTTGCATCTTTCCCCTGCCAAAAATTGTCATCCCCACTTTTTTCCTGGAAATACCCAGCTACCAACCAACTCACACCCAACCACCTGGTTTCTTCTAAATAATTTTTAGCCATGAAGCTACAAAATGAGTCATAACAAAACTAACTTTGAAGCCCCCTTTTAGCTGGTGAAACCAACATTGGTTAATTGTTTTTTAAAAATAAAAGGTGAATTCAGCTAATTAATAAATTCAGTTATATTAAGGGACTTATCACATCCAAGATATATTAATTTATTCATTCAATCTCATATGTTTATGTAAAAATGCATATGTCTATCTATGTACACACACAATTGGCAAAACACCTTACAGTCATCTTTTACTTCACTCTTTTATTCCTCACATTTAATATGTCTAGAAATTCTGCTATCTCTAATTGAAAAATAAATACCTTTCTCTCTATTTCCTGGACCTAGCTACTATCATCTCATGTCTGGATTTCTATTACATATGTGCAACAATAGCAGGGATTTTTGTGAGGTTTATTCAGTTGTATATTGCAGAAATTTAAACACTGCCCAGCACAGTAGCACTTGGTTAATATATGTAGAATAAATAAATTAAATGAATCAATTAGTTAATCAACATCACATCATCTGACACACCAGAAGGCTGGCTTTGTATTAATTGAGTAATTATATTCAGAGAGCCAACAATTATTCGGCAATTTCTTCAGTTTCATTTATATAGCAATTTGGGTGTACTTGATTTTTAAAAATGAGTACTTGTCTTCCATAGATGTTATTGCTTACTTATAATTTCAAATAAAATTAGTTTTGAAATGTTGCCACCGATGTTTTCTCCAAAAGGGTCATAAATTTCAAAGAATACATCAGAAGTGAGAGTGCTATTCTAAGGAATCATTTTTCCAGTAACTCTGGATCCTACCAAAATCAGGGAAGAGCTCATTATTGGGCTGTTCTGCTCTCCAATCCAGAACTACTTAAGAAATTCTAATTTTGGATCTCACAGAGCTATATGAAGAACAACAAGGAAAGCTATTTTGTTTTACTTTATAAACATCTTACTAAAAGGGAAGAACTCAAAGAAATAAATGGACTTATTTTGTCCTGAATTATTTATGTTAATTGCTACATGAACTGAATTTTTTTTGATAACTGCCAATATTTCTCTTTGTGCTAGATGAAGTTGGCATTTTGTACTACTCTCCTCAGCAAAGTTTCTCTCTCATATGAAATTCCAGATGTAGAAACACATGCAAGAAAGTATGTTGGAATCTCTCCATTTCCCACCCTTCTTATCTTCAGAAATACTTAATTGGCTCTTACTGATCTCTCTAATTTTTAACTTTTTTTATTGCTGGTGAAGGATGCCCTCTTCTTCCTACTCCTCCCCCAGCATTTGTTTGCACATCTGGGCTGATCTGAGAGGTTTTTATTTTCCTTCTCTAAATCTATAATGTCAGTTGGGCCTTAATGTTATAACTGCTGCTCTAGTTTGAAAAATAGGACTTGTGGGTTTCAGGTTGAGGTTTCTATTTTCTGTTCTGATTCTAGATTATCTATTCTGTACCTACCATGTACAGTCTGAATGGTACATGCAAATATATTTTTCTAGCTAAACTGTATTTTCTAGATTGTTAGGCAATTAGAATTATCAAGAATCTGGAAAGAATTTGAGTGTGCAGTTGAATGATAGATAAATTAGCCAAATAATTTTAAGAGGCAAGCTGGCTTTCTAAGATAACTGGAGGGGTGGAGGAGATGGGTTCTGAGATCATACAAATTGGGAAAAACTACTAAGTTAAAAGGACCTACAGCAAAGAAAGTCATTTTGTTTAACCTGGCATTTCCCAAATTTATTTGAGGGTAGAATTCCCTTTTTACATAAGGAAACTTTTCAGCATGCTTTGGAAATATTGGTGGAAAGAAAGCAGACACTTCAGTTCTAGCCTTGGCTTAGACATTAATACACATTTTCATTCATTCAACAAATATATATTGAGTGACAACTTTGTGCCAGTACCATTGGAGATGCTGGCAATACATTCAGGAAACACAATAGACAAAGGCCTCTGTCTTTGCAGAGCTTATATTTGGTGGGGGAAGAAAGACCATAAACATAACATGTGACTATTATGGTAATAAGTATTTTGGGCAACCATGGAGCAAGGTAAGGGGACTGAGAGTCTAGGGATTACAATTTATAATATGGACATAACCTTTAGCAAGTCACTGAGCCTCTTTATCCCCAGTTTATAAAATGAAGAAGTTAAACTAGGTGAATTTAGCTCCTATTCCTATAGGTCTACTTTAAGACCAGGAATTATCATATCAAACTATAATATTACTGGTTCATGAGTATCTCATTGAACATTTATAGACACCTTAGCAGAAAAATTGGATATTAAAGCTCGTAGAATTGCTGCTAAAGAAGAGCTCTGTCACTTCAATCATTTATAATATTCACAAAATAACAAAGCTTTTAAATAAATGGGAGAAGAAACACTACTGGCCCTAAATTTTTAATTTAGTGTATACCTCAGTCCAATACTGAGTATTATTGGACTTAAGGGTAGGAAACCTCTGCAGGAAAGGTGCCGACTGCTTTTAAGCAGATGTTAGCATACACTTTTAAGCAGATGCAAAAGTTGCAGCAGCATGCACGTTGCACTTCTGCCCTGGATCCTTATGTAAATAGCAGGTCTGTGACTTGATGTCGAAATGACCTTTCAGACAGTATTCCATTGCCACATGCCTGAGCTTGTATCCGAGAATAATTAGAAGCTTTGACTTACACATCTTGGTATATGGTATACAGTGTTTATGTTAATTATAAATGTCTGAAAGTTTCCTGAAACTTTGTCTTTGTAGCTTTTTATCAAAGACAGACTGGTGTTTGGGAGGAGAATTGTGGATTGTGGTCCTAAACCTTTGATTTTCGGTCTCTCATTTTTGGAATGAAAATTAAAATCTGCTCTTCCAGTTACCTACACAGGGTGATATATTTTTCTTTCCTTCAGCTTGAATAAGAAACTGTTTGGAATAAGGCAATCTTTAATACTTTCTAAGTAATATTTTCTTGTTAAGTTACCCATTAGACACAAAGTTTATTTATACCAATATCTAAGCATGTCTTCAAGAGTGAAATGGATATAAAGAGTAGCACTATGTTTATAACTGGTAAGTCTGTATAACAAACACTTTGGCTCACTCAGAGAGCAAGCCACTCGATAAATGGGAAAAGCAGGTTATAGGACAGGTGAGGGAGAGGAGGCTTCACAACTAAACTAGGATATCTCAGAGTAGACCAGAGCCTGTTGTCCCCAGTTTATAAAATGAAGAAGTTAAACTAGGTGTTGAAGGCTGCACCTGGGGTATCTTGAGATGTTATCTAACCCAGAGCATTATGGATAGCTAGAGTGTCAGAGGAACTTGTGGATATGCATCTGTGATGTCCTCTGAGATATATGGGAGCCTGTTCCACAGCTTGTGTAGGTGTTTTTTTCTTCCAAATGGTCATAAAGCATGTTCTGAAAAACTGCCCTTCAAATTTATGGACTATAGGGATGGGGAAGTGAAAATGTACTGGTTGAGGTGGGCCTAGGATCAGCTTTTGGGAACTGGGCTAACTACCATGGGAAATTAATTTTGAGGTCTGATTTAGAAACAGTCTTGGAAGAACATCCCTTGGTAAGATATAGGAACCTCTCAATTTTAGGTATTTTAAGCTTTTCCAATAGGTCAGTGGGAATGTCTTTATATTTAGGGACTCAGGATTTACTTGAAACTTTTAGCTAAATAACTTAAGATTTATAACTTCCAATTAGAAGAAAATGAAAAGTTAATAATGCACATGAGCCTTATTTAAAGGATATTTAGCCATTCTATGGCTCATGTATGCTTCATATTTGCTTTTCAATTACCTCTGATTGGAATTTACAGAACTAGAATAAATATCTCAAATAAGTTAAAGTGGCCTCTTTCATTTGAAGTAAAATGGGCACTTTAAGAAGTCAATGAAGTCAGAATTTTGACTTTTCTAAGGGAATGATTGATGTCTGATTCTTTATGACTAATACAAAATCTCTTAGCCTCAGCCTGACATACTGTACTGGGTAACTGTGTTATGGGGGCTATGCTCAGGATTTACTTGAAACTTTTAGCTAAATGACTTAAGTTTTATAACTTCCAATCAGAAGGAAATGAAAAGTTTTACACTGTAGGGTGTAAGACTTTTTTTTTTTTTTAGTTGTAGATGGGCACAAAACTTTTATTTTATTTATTTATGTGGTGCTGAAGATCCAACCTAGTACCTCACAAATGTGAGACAAGCACTGTACCACTGAGCGACAACCCCAGCCCTTCAAGAGGCTTTTTAAAAATGAGAATATGAAAGTCCCCTTTGTCCATCAAGCCAGACCTTAATCTATTGAGAAATGTACTTCATACAAGATATTTTTGTTATAGAACTCTCCACATTTACAAAAGACTGTAACTACATGTGTGTTAGTTAAAAAATAATAATAAAATGGAAAAAATGTTTAGTAAGATCATTCTTTTACCATAAAAATATAAATGTGACTAAGTTTGGAGGATGAAATAGGAAAAATCTAATGTTTAATATAAAGATATGTTAAGAGCTTTCCCATGACTTGTCAGTAAACATCTAAGCTAAAGAACTCTAGTAATTAAGTTAACAGTTTTCAGTGAAAGAATAATTCATGTTTGTAGAATTTTAGCACAGACTTCAGTCATTCTTTTAAAAAATAGAAAAAAAATTTAAGGTTCTTTTTTTTATGTTGTAGATGGATATGATACCTTTATTTTATTTATTTATTTTTATGTGGTGCTGAGGATCAAACCAGTGCCCAGTGCCTCACATGTGCTAAGCAAGTGCTCCACCACTGAACCACAACTCTAGCCCCTTTAAGGCTCTACTTTTAAAAAAATACAGCTTAGAATTTCCCAAATGGGGTGACCTTTCATACTTTGATGGGTAAAGTATTGCTTTATTCCCCCAACCTGAACTTCACAGAAGAAATCTTTCCACATAAACTGAATCCAAAGTCTGACTTGGAGATGAAACCTCAACCACTGTGAAAATCTTCCCAACTAGATTCTACAGATTGAGATGGAAAGTTGTGAGGAAGATGGATGGAAGTTCAGGGAGTCAGGGTGGAGAGGGGATTTCAGCTGTCCACACCTTTCCTACCTGTCTGCCTCCTCTCCAAGTCTTAGGGAGGCTCTAGGATATATCCTTCTTGACCAGCAGCATTTCCCTGTTCTTGGGAAAACCAAAACATGTATCAGGGAAAGCTGTTAACACCAGCATAGAGATGGACTTCAAGTTCTCTTGTGTTTGCCATAAGCATTTCTTTAGCTCCTGCTATTTTCCACTGCTGTAGGATCAAGAAGTTGCCAGTGTGGGTGCAGACTAAGTGTGGAGTTTGCACTCCCAGTAAGACAGCCTAATGACTACCTACAGACAGTACATTAAGACTTGTTCACAAAGTTAGAGCATTTTAGAACTGGGGGAAATTGGAGGAATTAAATAGTGATTGTAGTGCTCCCAAAACATTGTTTATAGACTAGATAATAAAGGTAGAGACTTATTACTCAGAAATTGGGGTTAATTTAAAATAGGGAGACAAAGATAGTTTAAATTCATAGATAATAGAGGCACTATGGATTATTACCTAGCTCTCGGAACTTCATAAAACTTGACCTTTTAAACTCTGAGTCTTTGAATTTCCTTTGGAAATATTTGTTTCTTTGACTTATTTCATCTCCTTTTTCATTCATTCCTTCAACAGATATCTCTTGCATGTCTAGTATATGCCACATAGTGCACACTCTCTCCCTTCTACTTTTCTTCACTCTCTTCTGGAGAGTTAGAGATGTTGACTCCAAGTCTTTCTTGTAGGTCAAAGTTTGTGACTCTTTAGATGGGTTAAGTCAGAGATTACAGGGTGTCCTCTACAAGGGCAGGGACCATAATTTTTTTAAATTCTAATTTGTTATATATGACAGTAAAATGTGTTACCATTTATATTACACATATAGAGCACAATATTTCATGCTCTATATGCAAAGTATGTTCACGTCATTTGCATATTTATACATGTACTTAGGGTAATCATATCCATCTCATTCCACCATCTTTTTAACCCCCATACCCTCTCCCTTCCCCTTCTACCCCTTTGCCCTATCTAGAGTTCTTCTAATCCTCCCATGCTCCCCCTCCCAACCCTACTATGAATCAGCCTCCTTATATCAGTGAAAACATTTGGCATTTGTTTTTTGTGTGTGTGATTGGCTAACTTCACTCAGCATTATATTCTCCAGCTTCATCAATTTACCTGCAAATGCCATGATTTTATTCTCTTTTATTGCTAATACATGTTTGTTCTCACTAGCACATTCATGAGCTGACACATACCTGGTAGCCAGTTAGCTTTTTATCTTCCAATAATAGAAAGAACAGATTTTGAGACGAATGAGTATTTAACCCCTCTCTACTTATATACTAATTTACCAAGACTCTGTGTGTTTGAGGGCTGGAGAGTGGGAAGTAATACTTTACATACTTGTCAATGAACCCTCTTTTTAATCATCACTTAACACCAGTGAAGCCTCTGCAGAACAAATATAAGAAAAGTTTCAGGTGCTGAGGTGAGTGAAGTAGTTGAAAGACAGGAAGAATATTCCAAAACTTGTACACAGGTTTGTTGATCTCCTCCCATATTCCAAGAAATGTGCCTGATACAGGGCCTTTATCATCTAGAGAAACACTGTTTCTTCGCTTATGGGGTTTTCCGTCTAGTAGGGAAACCAGCCTTGAGCAAGACCACAGAAAACACATCTATAGATTCTACACCATTGCCTGGGGCTCAGCCAGGGAGTGGCTTGCAGAATCTTCTCTGTAGACTGCTGACCCTGTTGTATAAACATGATGATGAATCAGGGAATAGTGGGGCAGGGAGAAACGCCCTAGCTGCATTTTGCCTTTGAATGTAATTATGATATTAACCTTGTGCTGCTAGTTATTCTTCAAGAAACAAAAATTAATGAAATGTGTTTTTATTAAGAGAGCAAACGATTGTATATGGACTGTATGTCAGAGACCATTTAAATATCTTGCAGTCGTTCATCAGGGGCACATATCAAAGAGAAAACATTTAGCTCAAAGGAGGAAGAGTTTTTTAGCAAATTCACTAATATGACTTCCATGTGAATTGTAATCATTTGCTAGTTTGAAATGAAGAGTTCCTCTTATAAGCTAATTACTAAGCAGAAGTGATTACTGATATGTAAGGGTAGAAAATAGAAATAAGAATTGGTGAGTTATAGCCATACTTGTCAGACTCCTTGAATTAATTATTTGATCATTTAAATGCTGTAAAGATGTATATCAAGGGGGTTAAAAATGATCCACTTGAAAAACCAGTAAGTCAATTATAAAGTCTTCTCTGGCAAATTAATAATTTGAGGTCTCTTTCTCCCCCTTCACCCCTTTCAGCTTGTCAAAATTCCCAAAAGTGATCCCCTCAATGAAGTACATAACTTTAACTTCTATTTGTCAAATGTGGGCAAAGACAACCCTCAGGGCAGCTTTGACTGCATCCAGCAAACATTCTCCAGGTAAGTACTTTTCAAGTTATACTGAAGGGAAAATTTTTACTTAAGAGAGTTTTTAAAAAATTAATTAAATACACATTAGTCATTCCATAAATATTTATAGAACTGAATTGCAGAGCTAAGCACACTTACACACTTAAATTTATGTTTTTCACTGGAATACAATCACAAAAATTCTTAGATTCTTGCCCTGGATAAGGGTGGATTTTAAGGTTAAAAAAAATGTTTCCTTATAAAATAAGAGTTTTTAAATAAAAATAATTTTGAAGATTTTTTATAAAGATTTTATTCATTACATTTTAGTAAGAGTGTCTAATACTGTATTTAATATTTATACTCAGTGGAATAGGCACTTTTCCTGGTTAAAAAATAAATTAATTTAAAATGGAGAGAGGAAGACAAGAATGCATACCCACCCCAAAGTGAAGCACTTATCTGCTTAGATCCTCTGGAAACAATAAGCTTCTTGTTTTGCTTTACTTTACTTTGGTTGTTCCTGATTCAAGAATGGGCCTTTGCGAAGGGGGGATTTGTTCTGCCCCTCCACAGAGACAAGGAAGGCTGGGGGGCTGTCCTTTCCTTGAGGTGTGAGGCTTTAACAGTATCAGTCCATCCTTGTGGCTCATGAGTGCAGTACTTGAAACTGTGTAAGTACTTGCTGTCCATGCAAAATGGGAGAAAAGTTGTGACTCAAGCAGGAACAGAAGGCAGTGATTCAAAATAAGACATGTTACTGAAAGAGTTCTAAATTTCTCTTCTCATTTAAAATGACTAAATCTTTTTTTTAAACCTTAATATGTTGCTTTCCCTGAGTATATTTTAATTTTTTCCTTTCTGAAAATTACTCCCCCTAAACATGTTTTTTATATCAATTTCATGAATTATAGATCATCATAGCCTTTTCTATACTGTTCAATTTGATGGCTACATGTAGCTGTTTACATTTCAATTGGTAAAAGTGAGGATGAGGTAATATTTACATTTCCATTGTTCATTCTTTTTTTAACTAAAAATGCAAGTTTAATATCATCATTCACAAAGGTAATGAAAGGATTTATAAAAAGTATTGTTTCATGGAGATTATGGGTTATAGGGAGCAATATTGGGACATAAGTTTAAAGGCAGCTGAATGACTATGATCTTCTCAATTCTTTCTCTTTTTTTCATTTTTTTTATTAGTTGCACATGACAATACAATGATCTTGACATATCATACATTTAAATCAATTTGGTATAATTTCTCATTTTTCTAAGTGTACAGGTTGCAGAATCACATTGGTTATACAGACATGTATATACATACAGCAATACTAGTGTCTATTTTATTCTGCTGCCCTTCCTATCCCCTCCCCCTCCCCTCCCTTCCCATCACTTCTCTCTACCTCCATTGTTCATTCTTACTGATTGCATTTTACCAGCTCAAAAACCACATTTGACTATCCTAGGGACAGCATAGATATAGTACATTTCTACCACTGCAGAAAGTTTTGTGGGACAGCCCTGTGATATGTGTAGTATCACCAAGTACAAGGGTCCTATCTGAGAAGTGAGTTTGGGTGCTTATTTTTCATAGTGGGATCATGTAAGCCAACCCCTTCACTTAATAGGTGAGCTACCCAAGGCACACAGCTGGTTAGTTAGTGACTGGACAAAAGGGAAACCAAGTCCCAACTCCTAGAGCAGTATTCTTTAGACAACACAGGCCACACTAGACTCATTGTGGTGCCATCATCTGTGATGATTGTTTTATTAAAATAGGACATTTTGACATGAGATTGAACTCTGTGTCCCCTTAGGATTCTGATTAAGGAATTTAATCCCTTCTTCAAAACTGGTCTTATCATAAAAAGGAATATGGTCTCGCTCTTAGATCATAAATAACTCTTCATGTTTACTTCTACTTATTTGGAGAAAGATTTAAGGTCAATTATAAAACTATCCATCATGCATCAAAAGAATAGAAACAGTTGTGAGAAAATTGGGGCAAATATATTAGTATTCATTCAGTGATTCAAGGAGCATTGTAAAATGATGTGGTATGGAAATAAATTGAAATCCCATTGTGAAAATAAGTAAGCACCCAAACTCACTTCTCAGACTGGAAGCAAATTTATCCATAATATGGCTCCTTTCTTTCTATTTAATATTTCCCTCATGCATCTTGTCTCTCCTATAATAGTGCAAGCTCTTCATGTGTCCTTTTTCTAGTTTCTTAGTGTCAGCTGGGTTCAAAATGAATGCCCAGCAAATTGATCTTCAACCAATATGGATTAACTAGTCTCTTTCCTGATCTATTTTTTTAAACCTTCCAAACCTCACTTCTCTCATTTACAAAATGGATGAGACTTCATAGTCTAAATTACCTTTCAAAACCTCCTTAAATCTTTCTATTCACAAGCTTAGTGAAAATATATAATTTGGAGCACTGGGCATACAGTAATATCTACTCAGGTACAGGAAGCAGTGAGCTAAGCCAAAGAATGATGAACAGAACATTTATATACATATGTCCAAGTGTCTAATTTCCAAGGTAGCTCAGTTAAGAAAGGACCAATAAAGAATTTTATCTAGAGGACCCTCTGACTTACAGGGATTGACACCTGTTTTCACGTAAAAATCTGTTCCTTGACCTTGAATGGTGTAAGCAGTAACTTAATTATGATTGGCAATAGGTTCAGCTTACTCTGTGAATTACTTAGCAGATAACAGGGAGAGATGTTAAAACACAAACTTCCTGCCATCAGACCTTCAGTATACTGTAGTTGTTTCCTCTCTATCTTCCCCCTCCATCCTGCTTTCCCTGAGGGTTATACCTCCTTGTCCTCTTTCACTGGTTTTTCAGCTCAAGTCTGTCTTACTAAAAGAGAAAATAAAAAGCCAAAACAACCTCCCTTACATTTACTTCTTGACACAAAGTCTGGCTTCAGCCCCCACCAGTCCACTAAAACATCCCCTCAAGAGGGCTGTGACCTCCTTGGCCCTAAACCCAGTGGATACTTACAGGTTCCTTATCATTCTGACTTATGGCTAGCATTTCATTTCATATGGCCACTCTCCTGTTTGAAGTACTCCATTACAGTGGCTTCCATGATATAGTACTTTTCTGTTTTCCTCTTCAGCTATGTTTTTTTCAGTCTCATGAGGTCTCTCCCGGCTCTTGCTTAAATAATAATATTCTTCACAGCTGGGTCTCTTCTGATACCCCTTCTGGCCTTCCTTCTGTCGCTGTCTTCAACACTGAATTCATTTCTCTTCCAATGGTATCCCTAACCCACCCTTCTTTTGAGTTCAGTGTCTCAGTAAAGAGCAGCTCTATATACCAAGTAATCTGACATGATCTTTAATGTCTTCCTCTCTCTAATCACTGACAAATCCTGTCAATCCTATATTCTCACTATCTCTGGATTCTTGATACCCTTCTGTGTTTTTCCCTGCCCTACTCTGGTTCAGGCCATCACCTCCTGCCTGTAGTTCTTTAGTAGCCTTAAATGGTCTCAGCTTTCATTCTTGCATCCTTCTTGCTCCCCATCAATTCTCCATCCAGATTGATCTTCCTATAATACAAATGAGGTATTTTCTCTGTTTTCAACCTGGTGTTTTTGAAATAAGTCCAATATCCATAAATCCCCCAAAGCCCTACGTGATCTATTTTTCATTCTCTCTCCTTTCTAGCTCTCTGTGGCCAAACTGAAAGCCTTCTTATTTGCCTTGGGCTGACGCAGGTTGTTTTATTCTCCTAGAACACTTTTGTCCTTCACCCCCCCTTATCCAGTCATCTTTCTAATCAGCTCAGACATCAAGTGAAATGTCTCTCCAGAGGGTCCCCTGCTTCCTGGAATTTTTCACACTGTGTTGCAATTTCTAGTTTACTTATTCTTGTCACCCATTAGAGAGCTCCTTGAATGAAGGACCATGTTTGTCAAGTCCTTGTCACAGACTCCGCCTCTCATGTTGCCTGGCATACAGTTCCTGCCCAATAAATATTTATGAGATGAAAGAACTATTTTTTTAAAAAAGCATTTGTAAATACAGTTATTAGCAATTTACAAAATTTTAATCAATACTTCTTAGTATCATATAACAAAGTTATTTTCAATTCAGTTTGGAAATAAAGGATCAGAGCTAGAGTGTTATTTTCATTACTTTTATATTCTAATTTATAATATTTTCTTTTAAAACCCCAGTTATAACTATTATCATGATTCCCCTAATATTAGCATATTATTTTGAAACAAAGCTGTCTTGGCCAATGTTAATATTTGTGTTGTTCCAATAAGAATTTTTATAATATTTCTGCAAAAAATAATTTTCCCTGTATTTTCTTTAATATTTATTATATAGAGATTTAACAAGGTAGTAAATGTAAATTCTGCAAATTTGGGGGAAGTTTAGTCTTATAATGCAAAAGTAAGCTCTGATATTAGCCTTAAAATTAATACCTTATTAAAAATAAAAAGAATTATGGTTTGTTTTATCCAGTCATCTGTAAAGTATTCACATTATAGTTCCACTAAAATTAAATTTTTAAACATTTCTCATGTTGGTGATAGGTAATTTTTGAAATAGTTGATTATTAAATGAAAGTAGAACTGTAGTGTTCTTTAAGACTCTGGTCTTCAGTCCAAATAGTTTTTGTTTTAAAAAATTCATGGATTTGGTCTCTGAGAGCTCATTTTACCCTTTCTGTATAGAACATGGAAAAAAATGTGATATGAAATGAAGAAGAGGAACTTAAATATTTTAAATAATTTTTACATTTAAAATTAATATTAGTTGTTTTAGAATTGCAAATTTATTTGGGCTGCTGTTGTTGGGATAATAAAAATCTTGCTTACCTTTATTGTACAAAATAAGGGTCATCTCTGACAAAGCCACTGTCTTACTTGACAGCTCTGGAGCCTCCCAGCTCAATTGCCTGGGATTTATACAAGATAAAATTACAGTGTGTGCAACAAATGACTCATATCAGATGACAAGAGAAAGAATGACCCAGGCAGAGGAGGAATCCCGCAACCGAAGCACAAAAGTTATCAAACCCGGTGGACCATATGTAGGTTTGTACAGATATCTTTCTTCTTCTTGCTGATTGATTGGAGTAATTCAAGATCGCTGTAGGTAAATGTGGGTAATATTAATTTAATGAAAACACAAACTAGTTTTCAGAACATTTTGTATAACGTGGTCAAAGAAAGGTCATCTGTTTTCTTCAGTTAGTTGAATAACATAGTTTAAAGTTTTATGACTTTACTGAATCTGGAATCCTCTGTTGCCTATTTATTATTATTTTACAGTACTGGGTTCTGATCAGTGGTACCGTTGTGTTTTCTTTGTCATTGGATGATGTAATTTCTATGATGGACAGTATAGTTCTTGTTTTGCACTTTTGTAGGGATTTTTTTTTTAACAGTAAAAGCTATTTTGAACTTCTGAGTTGCTGACCTCGCTGTTGCAGATTTTTCTTGTATTTTCAGAGGATCTTTAAACAATGAGGAATTTTTATTACGAGACTATAAAATGTGCTTATGGCAAAGCATTATAGCAAAGAATTAGGGGGATGAATCTTTGGTACCACAATTATGATCCTCATACTCATCTATCCATTAATTAAGAGCCTGGATCATGCCCATCGCCTTTATCATTAGCTCACTCAAATATGCATCAGATCGAAAGGAAGTAAGACCAGACCAGCAAGATGAGTCTTCTTTATGAGCAGTGCCTTGAACAACTTTTAGGAGTCATTCACAGTGACTATTAACAGTAGTAGAATGATCAAGAGTGAAGATGAGCTTTTTGAGTCCTTGGTGGGTTTCATATTGCAAGTCACCATAGTAAATGATAAAAGTATATTAACTTAGAAATTTACATTCTAACAAAAATAGTCTCTTGAAGAGTCAATTCCTTAATCAACATCTTTCCAGGTTTGATATAGTTCTACTTCTGTATTTTTCTATAGCTGATCCAGCTATAATACATTCAACTTCTAAAGGCTCCACTAGTGATTCTAATAAGTATTTCTTTGGAATAAGGCCAATGCTCCTGGGACTTGGTGCTTAGCTTAGATACATTTAGTTTGGTTTAACAACAATTCATGGCTTCCCCAGGTATCTATACCCATGGGGCTGGGTTCCCTGCCTAGTAAGTTACCAACAATGAGACTTTATACCTTCCCTTTCCTACTGAGTGAGGTAACAACTTCCAGCCTCCTTTCATTCTCCTTTCTTCTCATAAGTGACTTAATTAGCTTTCTGTGCTAGTAGGCTAAATCTCAAGCTATTTTTAAGATGCACAAGATCTCTCATTACATTTAAGTACTAACTATGAATTATCTGCCTGCTTGAAAGTGTTGTTTGATTCTGTCCCATACCAACATTTTATAAACAGTGAGGCAAATTGATGTGTATGACAAAAGAATAGTAGACTCAAATCATGAAAATGATTTTTCCCCTCCCAATATAAATAGCTGAAAACTCTCACCTTGATTTATTCCAAAACTTGAAAATCATCAATGATTACATAGGTTGGTCAGGTGTTTACTTATAACTTATACAACAAAATTTTCAACACCCAAAATCCCAAAGACCATACACTTCCTAATGGAATTAGGAATTTTAGAACTCACAGGATTTCTTATAAGCATTGCAAATAATTTATATACATTTGGGGTAACTATACGAAATTTGAGCTTACTAAAATTTATGTCTGAAGCATTCTATCTCCCCATTCTAAGAAGGGCTATCCTCCCCTCTGAGCCCTGCAGTGATCTTTGCCAGCCCAAATGTCCTATTCAGCCTCATCCTGTTTGCTTTGTCCTCAGTGCCCTGGCACTGACTGTCATAGCACAGTGTTCTTCCTTGACCTTAATATTGTCATTAACCTTTGCATCCTTTTATTCTCTAGATCACATGATCCCAGATCCTTTTAACTTTTCTTAATATGGCCCATATCCCCACCCTTTAATTACTTTTAGTGTTCCCCTCTGGCCTGCCTCCAATTCTTCACCTCAGAGTTCAAAACTGGACATACTTCTCTTAATAAAAGTCTAATCAATTTTGAAGACTCTAGTATCCTAATTGGATTGTCTGTTGTTTGTTTTTGTTTTTTTTACTGTACTTAGTTTTGTCAAGTTTTGATCTTTTGCATTTAACTGTATCCTTTGCCACTTCTTTTCCACATGTTTCTTTCCAACTAAGTAGCTTGGTTTGTATCTTCCTGCTTTTTTCTGAATCTCAGAAGTATCCAATTAATTTTGTTCTTCACTTACTGAGTGCTTTCCCTCACCCTCCTTCATTTCAATGGGTTAACACATATTTGAATGAATAGAGAAATCATTTAGCACAAGGTATCAGCTAGCGCTTTACCTGTGGTTATTCATCTGAGTCTCATGATCACTCTAGGAAGTAGGTTATGATTATCTCTTCATTTTACAAATCTAGTTGTTGAGCTCAGCAAATAGCAAATGATATAGGCATGGCCTCGTGAACGTGTTCTCTTCCTAAAACAGCAGGACATGCCCCTTTAGTTCATAATTGACTATACCATGTAAAATGACACCAAAAGCTCACCTATGCTGCCTCAGTACCTGCAGAACCAGGTTTCCTTCAGCAGTGTCAGCCTGGGTGGAGGCAAATGAGAACAATGCTGTCCTGCTGTGGTACAGTGGTGGCATGATGCCACACCAGGCCTCTCACAGCTGAACTAGGGCACAAACCCAGCTTACCGGATAGAGACTGTGCTCTTAGAGGTCCAAGGTCACCTGGCCTAATCACCAGGAATATGAGCTCCTGCAGCCCTTTTGTGAGCTGAACAAAGCAATACCTATTTGCCTAAGAGGAGCAGAGCAATTTTAATCTAGAAAACAATACTTTTATTTCTTGAGTAACATTTTCAGTTCTAGTCATGACATTTATGTCAGGGTGAACATTACTGTATTTGTCTAAGAAAAAAATCACTAATCACCCTGACTTCTGTTTTACCAGTATCTTAAGTCTACTTATAACTTACAACCTAAATTCTGGACTTTTATGAATGGCAAATCTTTTTATGTACTAATATTTATTTGGGAATTTAAAATAACAATCAATATTATTTCTAAGATTCTATTTGAAACTTTCCCTCACCCTCCTTAATTTCAATGAGTTAACACATATTTGAATGACTAGAGAAATCATTTAGCATTGTAATTTTCTCAATTATTAAAGAGGTATTTGAACCAGATAATATCTAAAGTCTTTTATAGTTTTAACATTTTGTGCCTATTGAGCATTTATTTATTTATTAAATAAACCTTTTGAAAAAGTGATCACAAATGCCAAATGATGGGTATAGATTCCATTGCAGTGGATTATGATTTTAATCATAACCCAGACCGTGTCATCAGCACAACCCTGCTGATGTTTTTCAAGCCTCAGGTCTGTGTTGCCAGGGTTTTTGGTCAGGTTCCTTGGACCAGAAAAGCAACTTCAGAAGATGGCTACAGTCCCTCCTCTCTTTCTGATGGACTGCTTTAACCTCTCTCTTTCAGATTGTTTACTCAGAGCCAATAGATTGAGGGAGAAACACTTTTACCATTGCATAAGAAAGGGAAGAGTTAGAAGTGGACTCCTTGTTATGAAACAACGAGTCAGATATAGTCCCAGATTGCCCAGCCCTGTTGGTACCACTGCTGCTGTTTATAAAGGAGCCCAGGGAATTGATTAGCAGTTGAGTCTGGAAAGAGAATTAGATTTTTCCCATAGGCTTTATTAGAAGGGCTTTTCTGAGGCAAATATTAAAAATAAAAATAAAGCCATTCTGCCCACTTTAAACCTGACATTTTATTGCTTTTCTCTCTCTCTCTTTTTTTTTTTTTTAGCTTCTCAATTCTCTAAATATTTCTATCACCAATGTTTTCCTCATCTGTAACCTATCTTTTCTTAAACCCAAGTTCTTCCTCCTGGTTGAATAGCACAGGAGAAATGAGGAGGCAGCAAGCAAGTGATCAGTGCAATTTAGTGACCCAGTGTATCTGGGTTGTTCTTTCAAGCATTTGAAAAAAAAAAAAAAATGGGTTACGGCTTGACTCTCTAAAAGGAAAAGGAGATAAAAAGTGAAGTGCATGTATTGGGGGTAAGGGATCCAGAGGGAGATGACAGCCTGTCACTAGGCCCAGCTCTGTTTTTTCCCTGACCAGACTCTCATTTCCCATTAAACATCATACCTATTCCCCTCTTAGGGGAGTGTTAGCCTCCCTTATTTAATTTCTGCCTGATTCTGGGAAGGTGGGGTTAAACCCCAGACCTTGGAGCCCCTCTGAGGCCAAGAAGCAGAGACAAAGAGAGGTTCAGAGGAGGTGGGGAAGCTGGAGCACAGGAGCAGTGCTCTCACTTTGTTTTTATTTTTATTTGCCTTGCTGGCTTGAATTCATTCCAAATGATCCATCAGTCAGCATGGTTTGGAAAGGAGTGAAACAGGTTTCTTTCTTTTGCAAGACTTGGCAAGTGTGGAATTTATAGCATTTCCTATATTTTTATGATCCCGATCCTATTTTTTTCTCACAAATTCCTGTTAAATTTTCAAAGAATGGTAATGTTAACACTATTACAACTGAGAAATGTCAGGTTGGAAAGTTTGAGTTTAAAATTTCATTTTAGAAATTTCAGTGTGTCTACAGACTATCAATACTGGAGAATAGTAATAATTCCCATATGGCAATATGGGAAAATATAGCTCTGTTGATTCCTACTCCTCTGTTTATTTGCTGTCTTGTTCTCATTCACTCTGTTATCAAACACTGATTCATAATCTGCTGGTAGAGAAAACAACTATAGTCCTGCCCTCGTGGAGTTAACAATCTAATATGGACCAACAGCAAAACAAAGAAGTACAATGAGAAAATTTGGGTGTCAATCATAGAACATCCCATATGCTAAGTGAGCACTTCACCATTTGAGCATATCTCACTGAAAGCCTCAGATACCTCATCTGCGAAATGGGGGCAATGTTCACCTTTTCAGATTACTGAAAGATCTAATGATGTAATGTTTATGAAGCTGTTAGCATACTGTCCTCACATAACTGATGCCTGGTAAATATTAGGTCCCTTTGCATCTGACATTGATCCAACTGTCTCTAAATTACAAAAAAAAAAAAAAAAAAAAAAAGAAAAGAAAAGAAAGGAATCAGATCTATCTCCAAAACTCCAAGTAGTTTAATAGTTTTTCATATTATTAGACACAGTCTCCTTAATGGTGAGTTCCTTTGTTGTGCAGTACTTTGATCTGATATTTGCAACCAGTTATGTCTGAATAGTAAAGAAACATCCTAGCTGATAGAGGTTTCCAGAGAATATTTCTCCTTTTCCTCTTTCTTGAGATAGGATGGTGTCAAGAAACTGCCAAGCATGGGGAGCCCAACATGGACAGAGTTACTATTCATTAGAACTGATTCACCCTAGGCCACAGCTCATGAAAATTGCTGTAATTATTCATTGTTTCTAGTTGTTAGTCCTGTTCCTAATGTAATTGCCCCACATTGTACATTATTACTAGTTCTTCCCCCACTTTTAACCAGAGGGCTTGGAGTTGGGCTTAATGTGATCTAAAGGATCTGAAAGATTCTAACTCAGAAATCATAAAAGGAGGGTCTTATACATTTCATGCTACTTTCTGTCCCTTCAACAAGGAATGATTACCAGGGTCTTCGGTAACCAGTCATCTCTGGGTAGCTTCGCACATACACGTTGTATCGTGTCAGCCCACACATTTTCTACATAGTAGCCATTTGTCAAGTGTCAGTGTTCAGTCCAAACAGAAAATGGGTTACCCACATGAATGGCCCTGGTCCATTAGGCAATGGCGTGAAGGCCTCCTTTGTACCATTTTCCATTCCTCCAACCATCATCCATCCATTCCTTTAGTCCCAGTTCACAGAGGGCAGATCTGTTTGTCTGCCTCTCTGAGATTTTTTAGTTTGTGGGTTGGTTGATTTTATTTATTGGTTGGTGTTTTCTTTTTGTTGTTTGTTTTTTGTTGTTGTTTTGATTTTTTACTTCTAAAATTTGTTATGACTTTTTGAAAAAGAATATCATTACTAGATCCTTGGTGGATGTTGACTCCCCTCTCAAGGCTTCTGAATCTGTGAAATTATTAGTCACCCAGGTTAGCCAAGAATGTGCTCTTAGTGAGATTGGACAGGTTTTTCTCCTATTACCGTGTTCACTGTATTCCTTTCTGCTGTTCAGAAATGTCATATAATATGCAGATTTAAGTTCTATAAATTGGACAGGTAAGCATGGGAATTATTTTCATTTAATATGAAAAACCTACAATCTAACAATTTCTAGCCTGTTACATTTGTGTATATAATTATTATCCATGGGTAGCCTAGTAGCCAAATAACTATAATACGTATTTATTTCAAGAAATGATTTCATCAAAAGAAGTCCTAATTTTAGGTCATTTATTTAGAATACTTTTTGTTTGCAGGTCTCTATAAAGTAAAAAGTGAAATAAAGTGATCTTTATTTCTTCCAGAAATGAAAAAGTACCTAAATCTGAGTTGTGGAACCCAAAATGCTCATTATATTATAACCCTCAAACATGTAACATTGTCATTTCCACTGGGCTTTAGGGAAAAGAGTGCAAATTCGGAAAGCACCTCAAGCCATCTCAGATGCAGTGCCAGAGAGGAAAAGGTCAACCCCCATGAACCCTGCAAATACAATTCGAAAGACTCATGGCAGCAGCAGTGTTTCTCAGCGGCCATATAGAGACAGGGTGATTCACTTACTGGCACTAAAGACCTACAAGAAACCTGAGCTCCTGGCTAGACTACAGAAAGATGGAGTGAATCAAAAGGACAAGAACTCCCTGGGAGCAATTCTGCAACAGGTGAGGGCATCTAGGGAGGGGTCCTTCTGTATAACTTCTTGTTGAGAAAGAAGTTCACTAAGAAGGTTTATTATAATTTAATCTTGTTATTATTGTAATAAAGAAATTCAGAGTAATTTGATCAATGGTGTATGAAATATATAATTGCCTAATATTAAGTTAAATCATCTTTTTTAAGCATTTAGTCAAAAACTAATTGAAATGTGGACTTATCTTCATGTGTATCAAACAAATTTTACCATAAAATTCCATTAAGAGTAGGCAAGGGGCTGGGGTTGTGGCTCAGAGGTAGAGTGCTTGCCTAGCATACATGAGGCACTGGGTTCAATCCTCAGCACTATATAAAAATAAAGATATTGTGTCTACCTATAACTAAAAAATAAATATTAAAAAAAATAGGCAACAAGTTTTCTTCTGCCTTTAGTCTCAAATCACCTAAACTTTTGCCTTAATTTTCATTTGTTTATGTATAGGTAAAGTTATACAGTGTATTTTGTGGTCTTTGGTAAAATCCAGAATATTTTTGCCACTACATAATTTAGAATGTCTCCTGCCTTGAATACTACTTGCTACCCTCACTGCCCTGCCTTTCTGCCACCAAGTGTGCCAATGTCAGTCCCATGTCTGCATTAAATTATGTGTTAATACTCTGAGCAGTATTAGCTGTGATGAGTTCAGTATATACTCTGAGCAGTATTAGCTGTGATGAGTTCCCTTGCAATCACAAGCTTAAGTATAATAATAAGCCATTCTTTTAAATTAAGTCAATAGTTTGTTAGATTGTTAATTTCCTATATTTTTCATACTGGCTTCAGATCCACCATACATGTGATCCATCTCTGTTTTTTCTAAAGCAATAACATTTACAAATTTAAGTTGTTCTTAAATTTCATCATTTAAAAAAAAACCTATAGGCTTTCATCTGTTTTTCAAAGAATAACACTTTTAAGTCTGTTTTTTATTAATACATTTCTTATATTCAAGATATAATATTACATGTTATAAAAGAAAAACCATCAACTCCAGTTCAGGATTAGCCATCCCCTTGTACACCTCTGTCTGCCTCAAGGATCTTTATTAAATCCACTGAACATCTTTTAGAAACAATTTAAATCCATATATCCCATAGAAGGTTTAAGAGCTCCAAAGAAAGGATGAAAGAAAAAATGAGGATGAGAGTGTGTGTTCAGTCTTACATTTGAGGCAGTGAGAATCAGGTTACATTTGACAAAACATTTGGTACTTGCACCTCCAGAAAGGTTATGGATTACCTTCTAGGTTAATGGATGGAGAGGGAAAAATAATGGCAGAAGGGGTTCTCATAGAGGTCAATCATAGTTGTATGGTCATATGTATATAGATAGATATATCTAAAAATGTAGATATACTTGACCTCTGAGCAATTGGGACATAGAGTTATTAGGATTGGTTGGTAGAATCTAATGTAAAGACTCATCCTTGCTGTATATTAGAATACTCCAGGGAGCTTTTTTTAAAATGCCAGTGCCAGAATTCCACCCCATAGCAACAAATCCAAGGGTCTGAAAATAGGGCCTGGGCACTGATATTGTATAAAACTCTTGAGAAATCTAATGTATGATATGGGCTGAAAACATAGATACAAGGGCTACTTACATCTGTCATTTGGGGGACATTTGCTATGTGCTAGGCAATTCACTTGTGCAATCTCATTTAATCCTCAGAAGGAAGATAGCAAAAGCATATTTAGAATTTTTACTTAAAACAATTGCCCTCTTGTTTCTTTTCCTGAACACTCCTGATAGCTAACATAAAATGACTTGTGCACCAATGAAACTGACTAAAAGTAAGCATGAAAGAGAAAAGGAAAAAAAAATAACAAAATACTTAAATCATTCAAAAATTGGTTGGTCTGTCCCAGAGAAGCCAGCTGGTAAACAAGTGGCCTAAAATGATCAGTCATGGTTTTTCTTTGTCAATAAAAATATCTGCTGATTCGTTGCTTATATAGTTGTTTTTTGTACACTGTAAACATTATTAATTCATCAAAGTAATAGCTATCTAAGGTTAACTAAGCTGCTAGCACCTAGTGAAATTTAAAAGCTTGTACCTGAATTTTAAAATGCTTGACATCCATCAGGAAATCTGGATTGTTACTAAAATGGTATATATTTATAAAGCTTTTTCTTAGAATGGTGGTTTTCCTGGAGAAAAACAAATAAATTTTAGAAATCAGAAAAGCAGCTAGATAAATCTGAATAATGTTCTTCTTAAGCTTAATATTTGGCTATTTGGCTCAAGCTTAACATTCATTTATTCTACTCATTTTAAGTATAATTGGCCTTCCTTATCTACTGGTTCCATATCTACAAATTCAACCAACTGTGTATCAAAAATATTCAAAATAAAATTACATCTGTACTGAACATACATACTTTTTCCTTGCCTTTATTTGCTAAACAATACAGCATAACAATTATTTAATAGCTTATCCATTATATTAAATATAATAAGTAACTTAGAGATTATTTACAGTATATGGGAGAATACTAAAAATCTATACCACTTTATATAAAGAACTTGAGCACCCAAGGATTTTGATATCTATGG
Source organism: Spermophilus citellus (assembly GCF_964194105.1). Lineage (NCBI taxonomy): Eukaryota > Metazoa > Chordata > Mammalia > Rodentia > Sciuridae > Spermophilus > Spermophilus citellus. The sequence goes on from NC_138182.1 coordinate 208,291,286, forward strand.
AGGTCTCAGAATCAATTCCTGTGGATACTAAGGCATGTCTGTACCTGGAATGTGCTAGGTACTGTTCTAAATATTGGAATCCCAAAATGACTCCGACAGATGATCCCTGCCCTTCTGGAGTATATTTGGACAATTTCAGGAAGAACAGGGAGTTTGGATGCTCTGGGAAAGAGACCTGCTACTTCCAGCAGGGAGTTCAGGGAACCTTTTTGGGCAAAAGACAGGAACAAGAGTCAGTACTCCTGGAAGTCTAGAGGAAGAGAAGGTTTGGTGTGTTCAGGGTGGAACAGAGAAGAGGATACAGAGACCAAATTTCAGAGGACTTTTTATGGTCATAGGTGAGGAGCTCAGATTTCTTTTGAGTGAGGAAGGAAACCACTATAAAACTTTAAGCAAGAATATGCTGTAATCTGATTTATACTTTCAATAAGGCCACTCAGACTTCTGTGGCAAGAATGGCTTGGGCAGGGGGAGGGGTGAAAAAAGAGGATAGAGGTGGGGGTGGAGGTTCAGGCAAAAGCTGAAGAGAAAGATTACTTACATAAGCCTGCTACAGAAATCCAGATATGAAGAGTTAGTGGCTTGGTCTGGTGGGAATGGTGGAGATATTTTATCAGATTAGATATATTTTGTAATAAGACTTGCTAAGGGCCTTGGTGCTAGGAAAGAGTGAGGGAAAGAATGGAATCTGTGATTATAACTAGGCTTTTGTCCAGAATAGCTGAATAGATATTCAACCCCTGACTGAGATAGGAAGGGATGGAAAAGGAACAGGTATAAAGTGGTGTGGAGTGGTGGTCAGAAATTCTATCTTACATCGATTCTCTTTGAAAGATGTCCAGGTAATTGCACATGAATAGGTAATTATATACAAGGGTCTGGTGTTCAGAGAACATTTGAGTCTAGAGCCATGAATTAACAGCATATAAAGAGGGCACTGAAAGTCAGTGGACTAACGTCATCTTAGAAGGAGATAAAGATAATGAAGACAACAGGGCAGAAGGCAAACACTGAGCATTCCATCCTATAGAGCAGTGAGCAAAGGGGACTTAAGAAAGAAAAGGTGCTACAGGAAGAAAAAGAAGGGTAAGAATGTCCTAGTACAGAAGCCTAGAGAAGGGATTCTGTGGGGGGGGGGGGGGGGTGTTGGCATGTGTAGTGCCAAGGATAGTAGATAATCAAGGGACTATTATATTTTTTCCACTTAAGACAGTTCTGATAGTATGTATTCTATGTTAATTTATTTGCAAATTTGAATTTTCAGATAAGTGTACTGTGTTCTAGTTTATACCAATTTTAATATTAGATTACTATTCAGCTAAGCTATGAGAAAAGCATAAACTATGCTTGATAGTACTTTTAAAAGACACACTAAAAAGTCAAGTTATTTATAAAGAACATATCCAAAGTAAGTGACAGGTAGGAGTTCCTAGCCTTAAAAGTTACTTTTGGTTTGGCACCTGAAACCATGCATTTGTGTAGTTAATGGATTATAGGCCTTGACACTCTAGGAATTGTAGTTAAGGGATAGGAAAAGATTACATTTGGGGATAAACCATTTGGCTAATAACAGTTATTTGGGTTTTTCTTTAGTTTATATTTCCGTTTATCGGTTTGGGGGAATTTTAAGGACTGGGTTCTTCAGGAGACCTGGCAGAAAAAGGAGCAAGCTTGGTTATTAAAAAAAAAAAAAAAAAAAAAAAAAAAAGACATGGTTATCAGAATTGATACAATTTATAAAGGCAGTTTCTGTTGCTAGCTGAAAGGACACTTTTGTAACCCATTTGGACACTGTTTTCTTCTTAATACAAGTGATGGAGGATTTTTTTTCTTGTGGTGCTGGGAATTTAACCCAGGGCCTCACGCTTGCTAGGCCAGAATTTTACCACTGAGCTCATCCCCAGCCTTGGTCAAGGCTTTTTATTATGACTCAAAAGTAATGGAGTTAATAACAGGAAGTAAATAATGATGATATAACTGCTTTAGATTCCTAGAAAACTTTATTTAAAATTTGTTCCCCCCATTTTTTCCCCTAATGTGTGCTTACTATTTGATTGGAAATTTAACAGTTCAGTAGCCACCCAGGAAAAAAACATTCAGCTCAGCTTATAAAGTTTTAATTCCTTCTGTTTTCTTTTCTTTCTTTTTTTTAACCTTCTCAAAATGAAGTTTTGAAATAAGGATGATGAAGAAAGAATAGCATTTTTGAGATCTGGCATGTACAAAGTAGCAGTCCATTGGGGCCAATTGGTTTAATTATTTTTAATATAAATCCTGAAGATTACCTTTTTTAGCAAAACTATCTAATGATCTGTCTTTACACCACACATTAGGTAGCCAATCTGAATCCAAAAGACCTCTCCTATACTTTAAAGGATTATGTGTTTAAGGAGCTGCAGCGAGACTGGCCAGGATACAATGAAACAGACAGACGGTTATTGGAATCAGTGCTCTCTAGGTAAGCTTTTTCCTTTTACTTATTTATTTTTTAATAATACAAATAATTATTTTGGTCACTGTTATTTTAGTGTTGAGGTGGGAAAGAAAAGCAAGGTTGAACTTTCTATCATGAACATTTTAAAGTTCTCTTTAATTACCTGGAACATGTGTGTCCTTTACAGAAAACTAAATTCATCTCAGAATTCTGCTGGCCCCAGCCGTTCAGAATCTCCCATATGTTCTAGTAGAGATTCTGCATCCTCTCCTCAGGTATGTCATAAAATTATAAAACCCACAGAATTGACATGGAACTCAGGGGACAGCTAGTCAGGTCCTCTGATTTGTAACTGAGGGAAATGAGGCCCAGAGACCACACAGGTTGCCTTCATAAAGCTACCAGTTCATGGCCAAGCTCAGCCTAGAACTCAGGTCTCGGCTCTCATCCCAGAACTGTCCCCTCTGTGCAGCACTACTGGTCAGATTACTTAACACATACCTTGCTTTCCATCTTTAAAGTTTACATTTTGTTGTAACATTATCTACTTTCTAATTTGGTCACTAGAAGACTTATCTAGTTCCATTTAATTCACAGATTGTATGGAAAATTAAAGATATTTAATTTTGTCTGAAACATTTTCTAAAAAAATATTCTTGGGGAAAATGTATTTATAATAAGCAAATAATTTTTAAAATTATGGCTTTCTCATATATGTGTTATCTTAATATTCTTTTCAGTGGGTTCTAATCAAAATAACTCTATTCCAGTTTAGAATTCCCCTGAGAGATATAGCCCATCCCAGAAAAGGTTGGGCAAGCCCTGGGAAGCTCTGGAGTTCCAGCTTTCTGGTTCTCAGCTCACCAGCTAGCACTGAAACTTCCTGAGAGAATGAGTTCTCAAGGAGAGTTTCAGTGTCCAGACACATTGGACAGACAGTGGGAAGACCTCCCCACCTCCTATTGCAGACACAGGGTTCTCTTTCCCCACCCTCCAAGACCCTGCTCCTAAGAATTAGGGAGAAGCAGACAGATGTGTAGAAAAAAATAAGCTTGCCCTGGGCAAAAGGCACAGAAAATGTTAGAATCCTATTGTGAAGGAAGCAAGGGGGTGGGGGGAGCATTTCCATCCTTGCACATATATTGTGTGTGGAAGCCTCATTTTTAAAAATATTTTTTAGTCATTGATGGACCTGTATTTAATTTATTTATTTATATGTGGTGCTGAGAATTGAACCCAGGGCCTCACACATGCCAGGCAAGTGCTCTACCACTGAGCCACAACCCCAGCCCCTGAAAGCCTCACTTTAATGCCAACTACTAAAAAGCTACTTCTACTCTGATCAGATTACATACCAGGTACCAAGTAAATGGTACTGAACGGAAAACAATAAATTAGTGGGTTTTTATCTATTATTTTCTTTCAAGCTAAAATATAAGCTATAACATTACATTTAAACATAAAAATAGACTTACGTTTTATACTTTTTGAGCTTCAGTACTATTGCTACTACTAGATTGAACTAATATTAGCATGATTTTTAAAGTATTTCATAATTTTAATGGATCAGTTATGAATTTGCAGTTACCAGTTTAGAATATGATGAAGAGACATGTAAAATTTTAAAAATTAAATAGCTTTTTAGCAATGATAGAGATACTTAGAGAAATTACCCTGAAAGTGCTAGCTGTACTCACTCTAAAATAGATGAAATGATAAATGATAGCCAAAATATTCATAACTGGAGCATTTTAGAACATTAGAGATTAACTGGGCATGGGCATCTTCCCTTTTACCTGAACTTGTTAGCTCTCAGTCAAATGGTAAAAATTGCTTTCTCTTCTTATTTACTAGAACTGGACTAATGTGGAGGGTAGTTGTCTCTATTTAATAGTGGTCTAATCCTCATAAATCAGCATAGTCTCTTAGGAACTTAGAATAAGACTCATAGTCAAAAATAATTGAGTATCTCCGCAAAATATGTATTTGCCAGGTTCTGCTTTTGACATTAGACATTTAAATTTGTTTTCCTATTGGTTTGGTTTGGGGTTGTCATAGGGTTTGTTTTGTTTTTGCTTAAATTTGGAGAAGGGTTAGTATGAATAAGAATACTCAGTTGTTTAACCAATCATATATATAGTGAATTTATTGGATTTTATTACAAACCAGCTCACTTTTTTCCTTCCCCCTCCCTCCAGAAACGACCTGTGGATTCAGATTTTATTGATCCTTTAGTGAATAAAAAAGCTCGAATATCTCACCTGACAAATAGAGTACAGCCAACATTAAATGGTCATTTGAATCCCACCAGTGACAAATCTGCTGCAGGTCTCCCGCCACCCCCTGCAGCTGCTGCCATCCCCACCCCTCCACCGCTGCCTTCAACTCACCTGCCTGTCTCAAATCCTCCTCAGACTGTAAATTCTAACTCCAATTCCCCTAGCACTCCAGAAGGCCGGGGGACTCAAGACCTACCCGTTGACAGTTTTAGTCAAAATGGTAGTATCTATGAGGACCAGCAAGACAAATATACCTCTAGGACTTCTCTGGAAACTTTACCCCCTGGTTCAGTTCTACTAAAGTGTCCAAAGCCTATGGAAGAAAACTATTCAATGTCTCACAAAAAGTCCAAAAAGAAGTCTAAGAAACACAAGGAAAAGGACCAAATAAAAAAGCATGACATTGAGACTATTGAAGAGAAGGAGGAAGACGTTCAAAAAGAAGAAATTGCCAAGCTGAGTAACTCCAGTCCAAATTCCAATGAAGGTATAAATGAACTGAAGAACATACTATTCACAAGTCTGAAATTATACTGCTTATAATTAATAATGTACTTTAAGCAAATCATCTTCTGTTTAATTATTGATCTTAATATTGCACTTTTTTTTTTTTTTTTTGGTACCTGGGATTGAACCCAGGAGGATTTAACCACTAAGCCCCATCTCCAGTCCTTTTTATTTTTGAGTCAGGGCCTCAGTAAGTTGTTTAGGGCCTTGCTAAGTTGCTGATGCTGGCTTTGAACTCATGATCCTCCTGCCTCAGCCTCCTGAGTCACTGGGATTATAGGCATGCACTGCACCATCATACCCAGCTAAATTTGCACTTTTAAGCAGATTTTTTTCTTTAATTTTATACTGTCATTTTTAGTTTCTTTTTCATCAACTGTTACACATAATTTCCATATTTGTTAGTAAGATAATGGCATTTGAAAGTGACCCTGTCATCCTCCAGAACCTTCTTTTAGAAGGTAGACTTTGATACTCTTCTCCACGTTTGTTAGGACATTGTACATGTCAGTTATATGCCATATCATGACGATTATATGCCATTCTTGAACTGATTTAACTAGGCAAACAATTAGCAATAGAAATATTCATTTTTTCCTTTCTCAGAGAAATGGGGGGTCACCCCTGCTTTAATTAATTTTAGCATAAGAGAAATGTCATTATACAACAGGCAAGGTAAAATTATATTTGCAGATCTATAACATCATCTTCATTTGCAGTGAAAGCAGTTTGCCTTTTACAAGGCTATTAGCTATTATTAGCTAGATAGATATTAAGTTTTTATTTTTTGATGGGGAGGTTGTTTTCACCTTTGAGGTTCTGTTTTAGAAAGCTAATATCTATAGTTATTCATAAAATTAACCCGATCAGGCTTTAGGAAACTTAAAAACCAATATCTAGGGACCTGAGAAGCTTAAAATAACTTTACCTCTAAAGAAAGCTAAGCAGTAGACAGACTGCTTACCTAAGGCATACTAATTTTGAAAATCTAATGACAAATTTAGATTTTTCTTACTTACAAAAATTATCTTCTAAATTTAATGTCTTACATGCCAGCACATAGAAGATCCAAATCTGTCATTTAGCATCACTGCCTGTTTTAAACCCAGATATAACTTACCATTTTACCGTAACAGAAAAGCCCTGATTGTTTCCTTTTAGTGGAACTTCAAAAGGAGTTGTAGAATACAATTGTACAGTGACTTGTTTACCTGGATTGCGTATACTGAATGGCAAAACATATCTGTTGAAATATTTAGATCAAATTGTACTATAGAATGGCCTGAGAGGTAGGCATAAGCTTTTTTCCCCCTCCAACACTCTTGTCCTTGAATTTGTCAGGTAAGGAAAAGTCATGGAAGAGTAAAACTACATGCTCAAAGTTAATGAGCCAGGTTCCCAGGCATACTCCACTCTCCACGTTCCCCACCCCCAATGGGTGATCCTAAGGCACTGCCTAGTGCCAGTTGGACTGGATTCCAGTGTGCTGAGACCTACAGCACAGTCTTGAGTATTCTCAGACTTTGAGACCTGGAAAGGCAGACCTGGTGGTCTCTTTGCGTCCTTCCCTAAGGGTATGCAGAAATGCCTTTCAGAGCAAGTGGGATCCTCAAACCAAGGGAAGATCTGACCCACATCCTCTATATCTGCTGGGATTTCTCTGGTGTCTGTGGCAAGGGAAAGTGTACTGCACTTGATGCTGTCCCTTGAAGACTTGGGCTTTTGTACAAACACATGCTTCTGTACTCAAATTTGAATCAAATGTGTGTAGCTAAACAATTAGCATAGCTCTATGCAATTTATTTAGTGTACTTTGCCCTTCAAAATATATGCATTTATTTTATAGTGAACATACATGTTTTGCCAACAGATTAGGGTTTGAGTTATTAACTGTACTTTGAATGATTAAAAAAATTACCCCAATGAGAAGTCCAAGCATAGCCCCTAGAAATTGTACATTTAAATAAACGGAATACTGAGCACTTATATACTTTAACTGCATAGTCATGAGTGACTTGGACTTTTTTTTTTCTTTTGGTTCTAATAATAATGATCTGTTTCATATTATGAGGAACAAAGATAGAATATAAATCAACATTCAATAATACCTTATTTTAAACTGATGGGGAAACTTCCTACCCAGTTCTACTGACTACATATAAGAAAGGGGAGCAATAAAAATACAGTGACCAAAGCAGTATGCTACCTGACTTTATTGTCTCATCTGCCTTGTTTGAATCCTATGAAAAGTAGATGTTGATGTAAAATTTGTATCTCCCATTGTCTGGCTGCATCTGCCACCACAATCTTTGAATTGCTGGGCAGATGCCACAACTGTTGTTGAAAGAATAGAAGAGTGACCTTGGGTTAAGATGGAATTCCTTTATTGTGCAGACACTGCAGTAGCCAGGGTGCTTTAAATGCCTGGCGTGGGTTCTGCTGGCGCTGGTCATAGGGCCTCTATTGTTTGTGTTCAATTGTATTCCTTGCTCACTGTTGCTTATTGAGATGGAAGAATAGAATTTGAGGAAAAGTGTTCCAGATGTTTCTAATCTATTTTAGAATTACAGGCATTTGATAACCATGCTGGTTGATGAACGCTCTGATTTTTTTCCTTTTTCTTTCATAGGAGTTAAAGCGGGTTGCACTGCCTCCATGGAGCCTTCTTCAACAATTGAACTCCCAGATTATTTGATGTAAGTTCATCTGTCTGCCAATGGAGAGAGCTGTTTAATTTTAGAAAGTTTGCAAATTCTTTTTCCCATAATTTGCAAATCAAAAAAGTAAGAAATTCTAGAAATAGAATCCTGGAGCCATCCCTGCAATTGAAAGGCTGCCATTAAGCCTGCTTGTCCCAAATCCACCCTTGTCTGCATGAGCAGGTTGTGCCTCCCCCTGCTCTGAGCTGTGTTCATTGGCCTTAAGTATAGAGAAGCCTGTCCTTTGTTCCAGGGCCAGGCCAAGCTTTTGATTATGGAAGATTTCAGGGATCTGACTCTTCAAGCTGACAGTCTGTCAATGCACAGCCATTCACTCAGGCCCCCCAAAGGGATGGTATATTATTGACAAAGTGCTTGAACCTCTGCACTTAATAATACAAAGTACAGATAAGTTGGGTTTTGTTTAAACAATTTTCTGCCCTCAAATTAAGAGAATAGTAAAATTTGGTCATTGCACTTTAGTATCAGTTATAATGTTTTTCTTGTTATGACAACAAGTTGCAAAACAGTAAGCCAGGGACATTTTTGTAACTGGTTATCACAGAAATTGTAACGTGGACACATAATTCTAGCTTTTTTACAGAATAAAAAGGCTTCTGTAAGGAGAAAATAATTAAGCTGCAAGAGCCTGGAAAAATGAGAGTGAAAGAGCAAAGAGATCTGACTGCAGATAGCTTTGAAAATGAACAAATGTGCAAAATAACTTGAATGGAGAAAATAGCATCTAGGCTGTATGAACATTTTTCCCCCTATTAGTGGCAGCTAATGGTGAATAAAGTTAAGCTATGCAGGTTAGCCTTGCTCATTTCCAGAGGAGAGAACATTTTAGATTTGAAGTGTGTTGTTTCTGCTTAACAGTAGTCTGAAAGCTATACTTATTGAGGAGTAAGACCACATGAAACCATAATGCTGGTTATCATCTCTTAACTAACAGGAGCCTGAGAAACTGTGCTGAGTACTCTGTCATCTGAGGCAGTGTGTGGTTTCAAAGTTCTGTGGGGGAACCCTTAAAAGTAACCACCTCTGAGTGACCCAGGAAGGGTTAGTGGTCTACAGCCAGGCTTCCCAGACAGCTCCTGGCTCCATTGCTGGGGGGTTCCTCTCTCCAGCTGCTCCTTAAAAGTCTTCTGAAAGTTGTCCCCTCCAGGATGCTGCTTGAATTATTTGTGATGGATTTTGAATCCCTCTTTTATCATAGTGAAAAATACTCGTTATGTATGATGAAATCATGTGGGGAGACTCAAAAATATTCTAAACTTTCCCCGTGGATTCAAAGCTGTTGCTGTGTTTTGCCAACCTAATTAGTTAATTCTATATATAAAAAGCTTTTTTAGGTTACTGGTCTAAGGATGGTTGCTGCTCCTACCTCAGTGCATCTCTGTGTTAATCACATTTCCAGTGCTCTGGTTTATGCTTGATTTATTTAGATAAAAGCAACTTATTTTAACAACAACAAAAAAAGTTTTCATATAAATATGGCAAATTATCTAAAAATAATGAGAAAATTACCTAAAACACAGAACTTAAGTTGCCTCTTAAGAAAATCAAAATAACTTAGTATAAAACTTAAATGATTAGCCTTTGAATAATTCATACTTAACTACAATGTTACTAATTTTTATAAAATAACATTTTTAAATGGTTGTTCCACAGTATTACTATTTTTACACAATAAGAATACTTTTGTTACTTGTGCTTATGAGTTATCCAGGTTGTTTAAATTTTTATTCCATCACTGCTTTAAGAATCAACTGTAAAACTGTAACAATTTTGTTAAAAATAGTGAAATGGTTTTTGTTCAAATGCCAGTATAAGCAAATAAACAACACCATTTGGGGCCAGTTTGGTATTTTTCCCTAAAGAACTTGTTAAATGAAATACTGAGGGTATGATTTTGAGAACATGGGATAAATATATTATACAACAAATTAAATGTGAGTTTTGAGATTGGTTCAGCCATTTTGCTTATACCCAGAAACCTCTTTCCCTAGGGGCTCCCTCTGGTGTGCAGTCAAGGCAGCCCATGTCTAGGAGAACTGTTTCCCAGCTTGGCTGCCTGGGCTCCTTTTACAGCTAAGGCAACAGCAGGGCAGCTCTAAATCAGCATACGACTCCTGTCTCAATTACACTTAGAAAATTAAACCTCCACACTGTCTAACTCAGCATGAATAAAAATATTAATGAGGACACTAAGTTTGCTCACTGCATCACTTTTCTCACATTTCCAGCTAGGCATCTATGATAGAGCAATTTAAATAAAACGGCTAAGATTATATAAAACCAAATGGAGAGGACTCAACTCCAAGATGTTACACAGTGAAAAATAAATGTGTATCCCAGGGTACATCCCAAAGCTCCTCCATCTGCCTGAAAACCTCAATTTTTTTTTTTTTTTTTTTTTTTGTCTAATAGTCAAGGGAATTTTGCATTTTGTGAGAGGAGCACAGAGTACAAAGAACCAGGTCAGATATGATCCCAGTTCCCAGATCCACAAATAATAATTTTAATATTAAAATGTCTTTAATTTTAAAAATTATAAATAATTCCCTTTTTATATTTTTTATATTTGCCTAATCAGAAATATGAGGAAAGAGGTAAAGAGAGCTAGCTGAAGACCCTTTGTTAAGGAGTTCTTCTTGCTACAGGTCTGAAAGTCTAAGAGACAGCCTCCCTCATAAAGCAGTGGATCCAGGGACAGCTTTGACCCCAGCATTCTAACTGCAAGACATTTTTCTGGTGTCTGTTAATCCATCAAGTCTTTCTGTCTCTGTGCAACTTATAATAAATGGGCTGGCCTCTACCACTGGTGTGGTAGTGAATTGTTTAGGGTAAAGAAGAGTTCAGGAAGCCAAATCTGTGTAAATACTTTTTTTTTCTTAATGTAGTTGCACTTTAATTCTGTTGCCACTATATCTTTTTCACATTTGCTCTCCTTCATTGAAGCTTTTAAACCCTCCTGTGTGATCTTTTCACTTGGAAGCTTCTTTGAAAAAGTGACCTGGCAACAGAATAATGGCAGAGCAGCATTAAATACAAATAATGCATACATGGATATAGTTTCTAAATATTTGGTTTAAATCTCAGACTTGAGGGGTTGGGGTTGTAGCTCAGTGGTACAGCACTTGCCTCGCATGCATGAGGCACTGGGTTCTATCCTCAGCACCATGTTAAATTAATTAATTAATTAATGAAAGATATTGTGTCCATCTGCAACTAAAATATACATACAATTTTTTTTAAAAAATCTCAGACTTGTGTAGTCATATTGGTTCTATAGCTACGCTCTTTATATTTTTCTTCTCTTCTCATTAGAAAATACATTGCTATTGTCTCCTATGAGCAACGCCAGAATTACAAAGATGACTTCAATGCTGAGTATGATGAGTACAGGGCTTTGCATGCCAGGATGGAGACGGTAGCTAGAAGATTTATCAAACTGGATGCGCAACGGAAACGCCTTTCTCCAGGCTCAAAAGAGTACCAGGTAAATGGATTTGTTCCTAGATGGACAGACTTTTACATTTTACTCCTTTCTTTTCCTATTGTATCCAACCCCAGCCATCCCACTGACCTTTGGAACAAGTCCTCTTACTGACCAGCATCTGCTGCTTTAGGAAACTAAATATTTTAAGCACTTCTGAAATCAAATAAACACAGCAGAAAATCTTTGTGCCACTACAATATAATATATAGTGTACTTCTTAAAAACAAACCAAATACAACTAAGTAGGGGAAAAATGGATCTTGGGATACATTTCAATATTTGATTACATTGCCCACTCAATTTGGTGCTTTGCTCCAAAACTATGCTATTTCAAATAAATTTTTTAATTATTATTTTTTAAAAACCTAGTCTGAGCCAAGCATGGTGGTACATACCTGTAATCTCAGTGATGCAGGAACCTGAGGCAAGAGGATTATAAATTCAAGCCAGCCTGGGCTACTTAGGGAACCCTGTCTCAGAAAGAAAAGGACTGGGGAGTAGCTCAGTTGTAAAGCCACCCCTGAGTTCAATCCCAGTGCCACAATCAGTCAACAAAATAAAAACCCCAGTCTGACATAAATTAGGGACAATACAAACACAGAATATAAAGGAGGTGAAAACTACAGAGATTGGGGTTTAAATGAAGACAAGTGTGCTATTTCCAATCATTCCAGAGCCTGATGCTTGTTAACCAATATTAGTATGTTTTTGCTTTGCTACCTTACATGGTAATATAACTATAGCTAACAAAAAGCAATAGACTCCTGACCTGTCTCCTGATTTTTTTTTAATTCTTAGCAAAAACATTGATAGAAATTAATACTTCCATCCTTGTGTAGGCCAGATCACTTTTTCCCACTTACAGCCATAGAGGATGTGGTGCCTCTCTCCCAGCCCATTGCCACTATTCTGACTGCAACCTGTGTGAGAAAATGATTGTTTCCCCACAACAGGCAAAAGAGCCCAAGAGCATTTGTGTTCTAGAGATTGCTTATGTCTTATAATAGTGAACATTAATCTCTTCAATAAGCTGGTAAGAGGAACCTCTTCAATAAGACTTTGGGAGAGGAATCAGTGTTTGTGGGTAGGAAACGTTAGTGATATAATAAGTTTGAGGTTTATTTTTTCCCTATATAGTTATTTTCCAATGTACATTATTTTACTTAAACTAAAATGTAATTCCAAGTTAGTCGTTAGCTCTGTGTTTGATACTTGTGTGACCTTGGGCAGGTTACTTAATGCCTCTTTGACTCAAATCCCTACCACAAAATGGAATAAGGATAGGGTTGTTGTGAGTACTAAATGTAAGTAAGCACTTGTCAACTGCTCAGATCCAAGTCTGATATCTGGTACATGAGGACTAGCTAGCTATTTTTGCCCAGCTACCTGATCTTCTCCCTGCCCCAGTGGATGTGACCACTAATGGCTTCCAGTATATTCTTTCAGAAGTGTGTATTATATGTGTGTATGAAATGCATATATGTATGTATATACCCAAGTAAATTTGCATATCTAATATATTTAATTGAATCTACAATTTCTTCAGTTATAGGTTGCATTATTTTATTATGTCCAAGTAATTTAGAGCATGATACGTTATTGTTTATCCTGGTTTCATTAAAATGAAAAGAAATTCAAGTCTTAAAAACAATGAAATTCTTAGAATATATTAGTCATTCTGTTTCTCCTTTTAAGTAAATGCATTCAAATTGTCCATATTATTTTGAACTAAACAATATAATTTATCTAAAAATATTTTTGTATCACTACATAGAGTATTTCCATATGTTCTAGTGTCCTCTTATTATCTTTTGTATAGATTGATGAACATTTTGATATTGTTTGCCATCTTTTGCTTTACAGACAGTACTGCAGTGAATAACCTTGCATATGCACCATTTTACTCAGGGACAAATAAATCTGTAGTATAAGTAGAATTGCTGAGTCAGTTTTGCATTGACTGTTTTGATAGCTGTTGCCAAACTGCTGTCCATAAAGATGTACCAAGTTATATTCTTTCATTGCTATTTCCTACATCCTCCCTGAATACATATTAGCTATTATGTTGCAAAAAAAAATTCCTCTTTTCTAATTCTGATTTTTAATTTTGTAGAATGTTCATGAAGAAGTCTTACAAGAATATCAGAAGATCAAGCAGGTAGATATCATCACTGTTGGTTTGTTGACCTGTGGTTGAGAAATGTTATAAATTTTGTAACCTAATTCCTCACTGTCTTTTTTTCCCCACCTGCAGTCTAGTCCCAATTATCATGAAGAAAAATACAGATGCGAGTATCTTCATAACAAGCTGGCTCACATCAAAAGACTAATAGGTGAATTTGACCAACAGCAAGCAGAGTCATGGCACTAGGACTCTGCTTGGACCAGAAGATGTGAATAAACTTAAGCTTATTTATTTAAAATTCCAAATGAGTTGCTCTAGATTCTAAAAAGATGAAACTTTGCCTGTTGAAAGTTTCAGTATTAGTAAACTTGAGTTACTTTTTTTCCCCATTTTACTTTGCTTCCCTGCATTTTAAAGCTGCTTTTTCTGGTCCTTTTTCCCTCCTTTCAAAACTTGTGTTTGTTAATAGAAATAATTTTTTAGATTTTGGGGATCCAATGTCTATACTTAAAATCAGTTTTTTTCCTTGAAAACTTGTGTTTGTCATTAGAAATTATTTTTTGTAGATATTGGGGCTCCAATGTCCACACTTAAAAGTTGTGTGTGTTTAAAAAAACAAAACAACAGTAATGTGCAAGGTGAAATGCTTTTGGATAAACATAAGCCTATTTTCTGACCTTTCTTAATGCAAACTCTTTGCCTTAAATGGTAGAATATTTAGAAATTTGCACAAAATACAAAAAAAAAAATAAACATTGTTTTGGAGGGTTAAAAATAAAGTTGTATGGTTTTGTGTATAATTTTATACACAGGTATACAGGCTAACTTGATCTGAAATATTAAATCCGCCCTGCAAGTTAACCCCCCATTACAATGGTTGCCTTAAGGTGTTTGCTAGTTGTGTACCTAGTGTGGTTAATCATTAGCTACACTGCTTCCCAGTGATTAGAGCAATGGGAAGCATACTGTGGCCTACCAGCGTCTGGAAGCATGTGCCCAACCTGTATGTGTGCAGAGGTGATGTGGATGTGAGCGTGCATGAAGGAAAAAAGCTGCTACTCTCAGTAGGCCAAACGCTCAGGTTAAACAACTGACGAGTGTTACTGTAGGGTTTGTTTTTTGTTTTTGTTTTTGTTTTTTCCTGTCAAATTGCTACTTCTATTGTGGAAGACAAAAGCATTTCCATTTCAACAGTTTGTCAGCTTTATTAATGTTGGGCAAAAATTGATATGTTATAAAAATTAAACAGATCTATAGTTTTGGGGCAAAATGATAAAATTAAATGTGTAGGTAAACTATTTATATACTGCTATAAAGTATTTTTTGAAGAGAGATATGCAAAGAAGCTATTACCTACATGAGATGTATATTTAAAGATTTTTTCATCCTGGATGCCAGGAATATAAAAAAAGAGCGGCTATATTTAACCATAACATACTGTGATTCATCAAACAGCACAAACTTTCATTTCATGGTGTTTATCTGTTAATGTTGATTTAAACTATCACTTGTTTTATCATGTGGGAACATAAGTTATGTGGTCAAAAATATAAGGATTTTGAACTAATGTTGATTCAAGTTGTGTTGTCTTATTGTATTGTCTTTTCAAAGTGCTGCCAGTTGAAAAGGGAAGCATTATGTTTACAAATCTGTTTTGAAATGTTTGCCAAAATTTTTGGTAGTATCTTTAATAAAGATGTTTGTCTTCAGCATCCAAGAAAACAAATGACTTTGTCGTGTATCACTGTAAACCAGAACATGTTGGTATCTAGGAGACATGAGAGAATATGTAGATTTACTTTTCTCTTTGAAGTTCTTTCCGAAACATTGACTAGAACAATTAGATAACATACTTAAAGTACACAGACTATACAAAGAATGAAAAGACTCTTTTGCAACTGTAAAACATTGAGGCAAAAATTTGATTTCTATGCAACATGGACTTCCTAAGGAATTCTGTTTCTTTTAGCCCTGAGATCCCTTGTGCTTTTCCTTTTACCTCAGATTTGGTACAATCATTATTAAATATTATTTCTAACTTTCAGTTGAAAAAAAGAAAAGCAGTGTATCTGGGAATACATTTGATCCTCATATTTTTATGATAGCATCTCCTGATGGGTTGGCGATAGGTAACTACCTCGCTAGTGTTATTTCTTAGGCATCTTGGCCTTTTATTCAAGGATTGTGTGCTGCTATTTGCTGTGAGTAATGTTTCTCAAAAGCAAGATTCTTGGATCACTTTCATTACCAGCAATAGAATCACTGGATAAGGCCCAGGTATCTGCATTTCACATGTTTCCTGTCTATGGCTTTTGTAAGCTAAAGTATGAGAATCATTGACTTGGATGTAGCTTTAAACTTTCAAGCTTTTAGATCTTGAAATCTTAAACTGAAGGCCAACTATTGACTTTTTTTTTTAAGTCCATTCCTATCTGCAGGTACAAATCCCTTTTTCCCTCTGCATGATCTTAGGCAGCACCTCAGTTGTTTCACTGCCAACTCTTACTTAAGAACCTGTTTACAAATAAAATTACCAGTTGGAACTCCTCCCCACCTCCAGCAGCACATCTTCTGGTTTACAAGTTGGGTAACAATGGAAGCTGGAAATGCTTTGTGGAAATCCAGCATTGCACATAGACTTGACCACATAGCAGTAAAAGCCTTAATTCAGATTTTTGGTGTATACACTGGACAGATAGTTGCAAAATGTGATGTCTAAGTGTTGCAAAGTTTAAAGCTATAAATCTCTGAATCTATTACTCCAGATTGCATCCCTTTTGAAGATGAGCTTGAGCCCATTAAAATATTTATAATCACTTTTCATCCCCTACTGCAAGATTTTTAGATTCGTGCAAATGAGTGGCCACTCATAACAGTTATTCTAGTGGGAGAATTTTGAGGAATACTTAAGTATAAAATAACATTGTCAAAATTAGAGAATGTGTTGGGCAGGGGGAGGAGTTGGTTTTGTTTTTGGTTACATTTCATCTAAAATCATTTGAAGATTTTACCAACACACTGATAAAGCAACTTCGTGTTGAATGAGCAGATAAATGAAAACAAACTGAAAGAACATTAACTACATGTGTTTATTGTTATTGTTTTAATGTGGGAATTTCATCTCTTGTCTTGTTTGTTATTTATTCCCCTTGAGATACTTTAGAGGGACTAACTTTCAACTCTTTTAAATAGTTAAGAGATGTTCAGTAGTTGCTCTCACAGGAATTATTGGTGTGGTCAGTTTTATCATTGCTCCATGGATTGATAAAAGTTGAGTATTACTTTTGTTTCCTCTCTGATTGATCTTATAGCCTTTGGGGTGTTTTCTTAAAGTATTTCACCTTATTTTGTTAAACAGATGCACAGTTGGATGGTGGTTGCAGAATGTTGAAATGAAGATTAGACAAAAATGGTCCAATGGTTCCAACACTCTCCTTGGGTACCTCACACTTTCTAGGTGTATTCTTTGCTTCTGGAACATAGCTGAGACTCTGTAGTCAATTCATCAGCAGAGTCAGTGTGCTTGGTACATGCCTCTACTACTTTTGAAGTTCTTACAGTTTATTACTTGTCCAAGTGTTATGAAATCTTTTTCTTACGTGTACTGGATGGGGAAAAAATCACAACCAGCACTTTCAGAGAAATGTTTTGGAAAAGGATATTAACTGACAGTACTGAATGAAGGCCACAAAAGATGTCATCTCTGTAACCTGAAAATTGATCCAGCCTCTGAGGTTCATGTCG
Organism: Spermophilus citellus; assembly: GCF_964194105.1. Taxonomy (NCBI): domain Eukaryota; kingdom Metazoa; phylum Chordata; class Mammalia; order Rodentia; family Sciuridae; genus Spermophilus; species Spermophilus citellus. The sequence goes on from NC_138182.1 coordinate 208,308,579, forward strand.
AACTATTTCGAAGTGTTAAAACACACACACACACACACACACACATACATACACACACACACACACACACACACACACACGCTGTTGCTCAGTTAGTTGTTCCACCCAAACCATATTAGGCCTCTCAAAGGTAAAATGTCACAGGGGCTTTTCAGTTGTTACTGAGCTCAGCAGCTGTAGTGGCCCCTGTTGTTCTACTCGGATTTCAGTTCAATAAAAATGTTAACTTTGCAATTCTGGTACTTATTTTTCTTTTGTCTCATTTCAAGGCTCTTCACTTTATCTTTAAAAAAGAAAAAAAGAATGAAGCATATGACAATATATCTGATGCCCTCATGTAAATTATGGTCCTGGGATAGAGCATACTTGTCAGTGACTCTAGGAAATGAGAACAGGGTCTTTGCTCCAGGACTCTGCCTGTTTTATAAAGGAGGTACATGCCTTCAGAAGCACCATCACAAGGGAATAACAACGCTGTTTACCATGGGTGGGGGGGGCGGGGCTTCTGAGTTGTTGCAGTTTTGCATGTGTTATTTCATTCCTCGTCACCATCTGTTATCTCCATTTTACAGGTGAGTAAACTACGGTTTAAAGGAGAAACCAACTTGCCCATCACACACCTAGTAAATGGCAGCAGCTGGGAAGCCTGACCCCAGAGTCAGTGTTCTGCAGCACTTCTCCACATTTCTCTTCTGTCTTTATATAGAGCAAGGCTAATCTTTGCAGAGTGACAATTCCAGTCACACAGGCTAGATAACCCCTTGATTCTGAAGAAGTAGCAAAAGGGGGTTGGGTTGCTGTGTCAAATGGATTATTATTGTTGAGTTGATGTGTCTGAAATGATAGACAAACTGGAAGGGTGGTGCAAATGTTTTTTGAGAACTGGTTATTTCCCCTAGGTTCCCTTTACATTTGAATGTGTTCAGTTAGCAGTGAGGTATTTAAAAGTAGAGCAGTGCAGGTAGAGGTAGGGAAGGGTACATACAGTCTTGTAATATCATTTTCTCTCCATATGAAGAGACTATACCAACTTCTAGGTGCATCCAGTTTAAAATAGACTTAAGGACATTCTAGCTAAATCCTTAACCTCCAGTTTGTAAAAGTTTTATGAGTGGATAAGGTAGGAGAAAACAAAGCAAGTCTCAGTTAAACACTGGAATTAAAAACCTGGGAGGATGGATGCCAGCAGTGACTCTGATTAGGTTTACAAGGAGCCTCAAGGACGAATGAGGTTCTAAAAGTTGTCATTGTGTCAGCAGCCCCATCAGCCCCTCCTCCCATGGGTCACCTGACATTGTATTTGCCTTTGAGCCCAACTTGTTCTCAGCTCTAAAGTGAAAATATGCCTCCTTACTAAGAAATCTGTGGAAAAGATTTTATTATGTAAAGCACTTAAGAGTTCTGTAAAAAAAAAATCGTATTCTAAATTATGGGATTCATTATTTGCCCCATGCAATAGGAGTGTTTGAAGCATTGTTTTCCAGGTGAGAATGAATTTATCTGATTGAGAAAGGGAGAAAGCAGAGAGGTTTTAGATTTCAAGGTGGAGCCTTGGGGATTTGTTTTATTGAATACTAGACATACATGTAGCTGCTTTTCTGTTTTTACTTTTCTAAGATTGGGCTAGGAGGCCAGCAGTGGCAGCAGGTGGTTCTGATATTTTTATGATTGCTTAATTCTCATCAGGGATCAGATGATTCTACTGTGTGTGAAGGTGGAGATGTGTCATTTCCAACTCCTGCCTGCCTGATTCAACTGACCAGCCAGGCTGGTTTTTCTTACTGTAATTAGATAGTTGGTACAATGTGGGCATTTGCAAATGGACAATAAGAATTCCATATCTAGGTCTATAAAATGCAGGAGAGTGCTCCCTAAAGATAAATCCACACAGTGGTGGAGTGCTTGCCCAGCATTTATGAGGCCCTGAGTTCATTCCCTAGCACCACAAAAAAAAAAATTAAAAATAAAAAAAAAATTAAGAAGAGTGAGCCCACATAATTAGCCAGAAACTGGGGCTTCCAGAGGAAAGGCTGGCTGCCCTTCCTGCTTCATGAATTCTGACTGGGCTTTCGAATTCTGTTGGGGGGTTACATGAGCAGCCTGATCTACTGTCCCACTCCCATTTCCTGATACTCCCACTCTCTGCACCCCAGTCACACTGTCCCTGCTTCAGGTTCTCAGCACACTTGCTTCCATCCCAAGGCCTTACACGCTATGTAAGCTCCACACCACGGCTCTGCCCTCCTGTCTTCCTCACTTAGCCAAGTCCTCCTCATCCTAAAGATCACCACTGCAACTTTCCCTAACTGTCCATACTAACTCAGGTCACCCTGGAATATGCTCTTTCATTTTATGCTCCTCCTCTGGCACATATTATAGTTATAACTGGATACTAATTGCATTATTAAGTTCCATGAGAGTAGAGACTGTCTTGCTCACCAGGGTATCCCCAGCCCCTGGCTTAGTGCCTGGCCTATAAAAGGTGCTTGAAAGAATGAATAATGCAGACTGTTCATGTAGGTCATATTTAAAATTCATGCAGCCAGAGATTTTTGATTACTCCAAGAATCTACTGTATCATTCAGATTTCTGCACATTGCCACTATATCTTCTCAAAGTTGTTATTTAGGGATTGGTTAACAATGGCAGGTTGATGCCGGTGGCAGACTGACTACTTGGGGAATCCTTTTGCCATGATTAACTAACCAGACATTTCAAAGGAGACATCTCTTTGCCATAATGGCATTCAATCCTCTAGTTACCTCTTAATCTGAGTATCTAAACAGTCTAATGATTTGGAGTATGAAATGAATATTTCTAAAAGTTACGTTTGTTATTTGTCATAATTTACAGATAGGTTCTGTTTTCATTTCCTAATATGTGTTTTTCAATAGCTTTCTCTCACTTTTCAAGGATGTGGTGGATTGCAGTCTAAAGTGGGTGTAGTTTTCCATTTTCATTAAAGTATCTTAGCTTATATTACCTTAAGTTTAACATGTGTCTTTATTGGCATTTACTGCATGCCTAGTACACATGCAACCGTCCAAACAGACATCCTAAAGAAAATCAAAGGATGTTGGGATTCCTGTAACGGTAAGGCTACCAGAGCCCATCTACAACATCCGAAGCAACTGCCTTCATTTTGTAGGTGATGAAATGACAATGTCTAAATGACAGCACATGGCAGAGCAGGATGAGACCCCAGAAGCTTACATACTCTTCCAAGTAGGACTGAAGACATCCCAGGAGTTTCTGCTGGAAAATGACACAGACAGGTTGTGCTTTAGTGCCAGACAAGCTGCGCCACAGCCTGGGCAGTGGGCCCTATGGCTCCAAGAAGAGCTGAGCAGACAGCCTGGCTTAGAGTCCTGGCTCTGCCACTCACAAGCCACATACCGATGGAGTTCATAAAGCTCTCCGCCCTCATTTTCCCATCTGCAAATGGGATGGTAGCTACCTCAGAAGTTGTTGTGATAATGAATATGCAGAGAGGTACTGACACCGAGTAAACATGCTATATGCACTGCATATTTTTAAATTATTTTTTCCCATCTTTTGTTTGGATTGGAAAGTTTTGTAGCAATATACTTGGCAAAGCAGCCAGCCAGAACTGAACTGGGTTAATTAAGATTTGGCATAACAGTGATAGACCTCCTATGGTAGAGACACATCTCAGAATTTTTAAAGGCTCTGCCCCTAATTGCTCTGTGAAATAAGTTTTTCTGTGAATCTTTTCAAATATCACATTAGAATCTCTTAGCATCGTGGCTACCTGTAACCTACACAGAGTGCTAATGCCTCTGTTTCAAACTTGAGCTTGATTTTGAATATTTTCCTTATTGTCTTTTCCAGTTGTCTATATAAAGGTTAATTTTTAAAAGATCCTTCTTGACTGTAAGCCTAAACACATCTAGCCACCTAGTTACTAGAAAGAATTGTTAATTAAAAGAAAGAAGCTTTGGTGGAAAGATTGCTGTAAAAACAACTCCCTCTTACACCTGTAAGCATTTCCTCCTTCTCCCAAAGATACAGTTCATTTAAATAAGCCTTGTCTAAGGAGTGCCAAGAGGGTCTCCAGGGGTCTCATGGCCACCTGAGCTACAGAACTCTGCAGCTGAGAACAGGTGTAAGGGGACACTGGGGACTATGGCAAAACCACCTTTCTATCCACCCTCATACTTCCTGCCTCCCTTTCTGCCCCTGTCGACAAGTCTGTATTGCTGTTGTAGCCAATTATCACCACCCCACCTGCTCCTCCTCACTCACTTTTCTTGCCTAAATCCTGCTTCTACACTCTGTTGTTATGCACATCTTGCCATTTTCCCCCCTTGTCTTTAGTTAAAGATAAATTGACTTATAGTTAGTGAACAGGCCAGTTCAGAGGCAAGGACCCAAAAACAAGACATGAAAAGTTTGGGAAGTAAGATTGAAAGTGCTTTATAGTGTTGAGGGGAAAGAATGATGGAACAGAGAGTCTTACACACTGTGTCTCAGTGTTAGTCCTGGGATTTACCAACCTGTGATGCAGGGAAGTCTGTTTAGGCCCCTGTATCTTCTTTCTATCATCTCCGATAAAATATACCATGGCTATATGAGGATTAAACCAGAGGGAATGTGTAGGGCAATCATAAAGCAACACTGTCCTCATGCGTGTCGCTACAAACCTGCTTTGGGGCTATTTGCTTTTAGAGGTGAAATTTCTGGCAGATCCCATAATTTCTTTAAAACAGCTACTCTTAGGTAGACCTCATTGTCTCTTTTAGCATGGCTGTCAATTCAGTAACATGCAACTCTAGCCAAAACTCTGAAATGCATTTAAAATTGGAGCTGTTCACCCTTTCCAGCTTAGACCTGGTTTAGGAAAGATGCCAAGTTCTTCTTGCCATCTTCCTGCCTCCTCCCACCACTTGGCTTCCCCCAGCATTGAAGGAACAGAGGGTGAGAGGTGAGAGGGAGGAAAGGTCTTGGATGCTACCTTTGGAATCTGCCTTGGTTTACTCTGGACAATGTCAGAGCCCATCCTTGGCACCCTGAACCCTTCTCTGGCCTCTCTAGGTGTTGGCAGGGCCTCTAATTTGGCTGGCCCTTGAAAGACCCCCTCAACATTGGCCTCTGATAGCACACCCCCAGCCTCTTTATACAGAAGGCTCAGGGGCTTTTTGTAACTAGCCAGGAGAATGTGCCAACTGGAAATGTTATGTCTGGGCTCACCCACCTGCCCACTCCAGCCAGAAACAAATGAGAATTTTTGGCCTACACTGGCTCTATCTCTGCTGTGAACGTTTTCAGACATATACCACACACCAGACCTCTGAGTTCCCAAGCTTGAGGAGTCAAAAGTCACTCTTTCTAAGTGGTTTTCATGAAGCTGCTCCCATCAGCCCTGTGGTAACAGGGAAGCACACCACTAACTCTCTGCAGAAACGCTCTGCTTTCCAAACTGATGATTTTTTTAAATATATATATGTATGTATGTATGTGTATGTGTATATACACATACATACATACATATATAGATATATATACACATACACATACATATATATATATATCCACTAACATATATTTATATTAGTTGTTGATGGACTTTTATTTTTATTCGTTTATATATATGAGGTGCTGAGAATTGAATCCAGTGCCTCACACATGCAAGTGCTCCACCACTGCGCCACAACCCCAACCCCAAACTGCTGATTTTTCAACCTCTAATCCCTATGCCAGTGAAAGGAGATAGACACTAAGAGGAGCAAAACTAGGGCTCCTCTTTACCAACCACTCTGCAAGGCCGGCAGGTGTGGCTCAAAATTTGATTTTCTGTTGTGGAGGTGGCCAGAGGTAGAGGGCAAAAACCATCTTGTGAGTTCCTAAGTCGTGGCATCATGCATTCATTCAACAAATCCTTCCATGGACCTAAGCTTTGTGCTTGGTTATGGGAAAACGTCATCAAACAAGACACATGTGAATTATACAAATTGATCTCAACTATGGCAAATGCTGCAGAATAAGTGTAGCTGCAAGAATGAGTAATAAGGGGACATAATGCAGTGAGAGAGTGGGGCAAGGCTTCCATGGGGAAGCAGCATGAAGCTACCCGTCAGATGAGAGGACCAGAGGGATATGTTGGAAAGGCTTGTAGCATGTATGGAATACATGTTTATCCAAATTACCTCTCATTAACAAAAGCCAGTTAGGGTCTTGCTTTTTCTTTGTTGAACTTGTTCCATCAATGGCTGCTTTGCCTTTATTGAGGCATTTCTTCAGAGATGAAGCCCAGATGTGATTCTGTCCTGAGGCCAGGCATTTTGGGTTATTGCTTTATATTTTGGCACTTGAGGGTCTTATCTGGTGGCCTTCTCATGTTGCTAATTCCTTCTGAGAAAATCTTCCAAAATAGATGTCATTGTAGTGGGCGAGACCTTAAGCTGGTCCATGGGATTTCACATGGGAAGATGTGAGCTGGGAAGGAACAGGGACTGCCCTTCCCAGAAACTGCTCCATCCTCCCCGAGGTCAGAGGCTGGTGCACGGAGAGCCAAGCCCACTGGCACTCCCCCCTGTTGGAGAGGAGGTTCCTGGGGTTATAGCAAAGAGTCAAGGCCATGTTGGGAGAGCACTATCATCTAGAAGTAGTTTCTCCCAGAAAAAAAAGAAATAGGTCTGTACTATTAAAACTGCCGACAAACTCTTTCTGCTACCAGCAGCCAGGCAGGCCATGTGTGTGGTTAGACTGCCCAGGTTATTGGTGGGCAGGCAAGAAACTGAAACAACAGGGCTGGGAGGCTGATGCCAAAGTGTGAAAGATGGCACTCTTCTGGGAATGGAAATGAGCAACAGTGGGAAAATGCAGTGGCTATTTTCTTTTCCACTTGACAACATATGACACTCATGCCTTTTCCAGACATTTTTGCGGATGTTCTCAGTTGGTACTCCCTTAATATTGTGTTTAGCAGTTGGAGTCGTAGCTCAGTGGTAGAGCGCTTGTCCAACATGTGAGAGGCCTGGGTTCAATCCTCAGCACCACATAAATAAAATAAAGGTATTGCATCCATCTACAACTACAAAAAAAAAAAAAGTATTTTTTTAAAAGAATTGTGTATGAGGTAGGACAACCCACCAAGAAACAGGCCCAGAAGGGTCACACAGGATCAGCGCTAGATGACAGACAATGCAGGTCTTGTCTCACCACTGCATCATAATTCCTGTCATCCTGCTTCAAGAACTTGTTCCCCAACTCCGTGGTGATCCCTAAGATTTACCTGGTGGCAGAGGGGACCATCATGGTCTCCTCACAGGCCGCTCACATTCTGTCTGTGTGAAGTTTAGTTTTCCCAAAGAGTATTTCAAGTCAAGCTCTTTTTACAGGAGGTGAACTTACATTGTCCTACCTGTGCTCTGAGCCAGGTGTTTCGAATTGCCCTGTCTTCTTCCCACAGATAAACACCTTAATCTGCTATGAAAATGCCTCCCTCTCTGCCCTTGAGTTGAGGCCTTTCCACAGATCACATCTGGCCCTCGTGGGCTCCCATCCCCCAGTGTAAGGGTCTCCTCTTGTGTTCCGCCTGAGGCGCAACACCATCTGCCAGATTCAGTTTTTACCTGACATCTGCAGCATCTGGATCTCCCTTCAGCCCAGAACAAGGGGGAATCTGTTATTCTGAATTATCAGCTGTAGGAAAACTGACACTGATGTTCAATAGGATAGCCTGACAGCCTTATTAATGCATTGTTCCCCAGAACAGTGTTTCTCAGGTGTGTCCTCTGACCAGCAGTAGCAGCAATAGCAGCAGCAGCACCTGGAAACGTGTTAGAAATACAAAATTTCACACCTTGTTCCATCTTTACTTAATCTGAGGCCCATGTGGTGGAAGCCAGAAAATCAGTGCTTTCAACAGCTCTCTGGATGATTCTGACTTGAAGCCAAATTTGTGCCCTTAACCCTCTCCATTCATTAGAATCACCTGGGGATTTTTTTTAAAAAAAAAAAACATATCATTGCTCAGGCCCCTGCTCAGATAAAGCAAAAGAACCAGAATTCATTGGAGAGGGGCCCACACAGAGGGTATTTACAAAAGTTCACCCAGTAATGGAAACAAATAAAAACTGAAGACCACCGCCCTGGGTAAGACTTTGGTATCTCCCAAGGAATGTCAGTAATGTTTGTAAGCATTACCCAAAAAGTTGTGTACCCTAAGAAATTTGGAAAATGCTAGATTTAACAGAGGTGGAACTTTTTACTTTATGTAAAGATCTTTTCATGACTTTTGATACTTTGATATTTTCTCCAAGAGGGAGTAGAGACCATAGTGTACTCACTTTTATCCGTCTCTTAGAATCAGAATTCCAAGGAACACGAATTTTAGAAATGCTATCTTTTTCTGTTAAAAAGTATTTTTGCAGCTGCTGGGTGCCTTGTCCCACGCCTGAAATCCCAGTGACTCAGGAAGCTGAGACAGGAGGATTGCAAGTCCAAGGCCAGCCTCAGCAACTTAGTGAAACCCAGTCTCGAGCTAAAAAAAGCAAAAAATAAAGGGGCTCAGCAATAGAGCGCCTCTGGGTTCAAATTCCCAGTACTGCAAAGAGAAAGAAAGAATTACTCCAGCAAATCAAAGTCAGAATGCCATGTACCTATACTTAAGTACCCATCTCTCAAGCCATCTCATTAGCAGAGCAAGGGTCCCTATAAGAAATAGTCATATTTTAAAAAAATCTGTTTTTTTTTTGTACACTCATTCTCAACAATTCTATTACCCACCACCCTTTACAAGTCCATGTAATTAAATTGTCTTACAGATTTGTGTTGGGGATAAGTCTCTCTCTGATGAACTTTTACAAAAGTTTACATTTACATTTCCAAATGTCATTTACATTTCCCTAAATTAGATAATGAGAGCTCTGGTGCCCACCATGTTGCCTTGTTTGGTTGTCAGTATGAAAGCTGAGAACTCAAGTCATGTGCTCAATTGTAATTGATGGCATTTGTTTGGATTTTCTGGAATACTGTTATCTTCCCATAACTGTAGTCAGCAGTGTCTTTTCATCTATTTTAATAATTTATGACTTGGTAATATTTATTACCACCTATTTTCTAACCCCTTCTGGGAGGAGATTAAAGATCTATAGCTTTGGTATAATTTTTAAAAGGAAAAAAGAAGTAATAGAGAGTTTGTACCTCTGTGGGTTTCCTTTCTCTAAAAACTCCTTACACTATCTGTGCTTAGAAAAGTGAGTTATAAAAACTTCAGCGGAAAAAAAAAGGGAGCTGGAGCTGTATCTCAGTGGAAGAGCACTTGCCTTGCATGTGTGAGACACTAGATTCGATCCTCAGCACCACATAAAAATAAACAAATAAAATAAAGGCGTGCTGTCCATCTACAACTACAAAAAAAAATATTTTTTTAAAACTGCAAAAAAGATTCTGAAATTGCCCATTGTCCTAGCTCTTATCTCCTATAAAATTTAACAGGATAAAATGTTTAAGTTGTAGTAGCCAGATAATATTTTTGAAAATATGACTCATTGTTTCCTGTTTGATCTCATTATGAGTGTTCTCCATAAATACCCAGTCACCCAAGAAATTCTGAAATAATAGATTGAATGTCCTATGTGGCACTTTTCAAGCACTTGTTTATTGCTATGTAACAAATCACCCCATAATTTAGAAACTTAAAACACCAAACAAAATCTCATTCAGTTTCTGAGGATCAGGATTCTAGAAGCAGCTTAGTTGAGTAGTTCTAGTTCGGGGTCCCTCACAGGGTTAGAAGCAAGCTGTCAACTAGCGATACAGTCATCTCAAGGCTTGACTGAGTTAGAGACTTGCTTCCTGGCTTACTTTGGTGGTTTTTGACTGGAATACCTTGTTCCTCACCACAGGAAACTGTCCCTAGGCTACCTGAAAGTCCTTACTCATGAGGTGGCTTCTCCCAGAGTGAGAGATAAGACAGAAAGAGAAAGGAAGTGATTGGACCCAAGATGAAAGTCACCACATTTTGAACCTAATTTCAGAAGCATAGAGCCTGATGTTTAAATAAAATTTCCATTCTGGGTTCACAGCCCCCTGTCAGCCATCCTTCTTTTAGGAATAGGACTGTAGCCCTGCATCTATGTATTTTTGTAAAAATAAAAAAATAAAATTAAAATTAAGGGCTAGGGTTGTGGCTCACTGGTAGAGCACTTGCCTAGCAATGCGTGAGGCACTGGGTTCGATACTCAACACCACATAAAAATAAATAAGAGAAACATATTGTGTCCATCTGCAACTAAAAAAAAGTAAATAAAAATGGAATTTTATTTTTCTTTCTATTTCTTAAAAGCTTTCTGTCAACTCTTGAATATTACTTAGCTAATTTTCACCCAAAAAAACTTCTGACATAGTGGACTGAATGTCTTATACGACAAATGAGATTCAGCAATCTACACTACTAATCAAGATTTCACCTCTGACAGCCTGTCACAGGCAGAAGTATCTGACACAAAAACATAACAGAGAGGAAAAAACAGGAGAAAAGAAAGCACAAATAAGTAATCAACTGTGTGAGCATGATGGTTTGCCTCCAGAACCCTTGCCTTAGTGGAATAAATAATTCATTCATTAACACAGACGGTGGTGGCATGTTTATCACATAACAACTACGTTCTAGGCACAGCTCCCCTTAAGAGGTTGCAATCTGAAGTCAGAGTCAAGCATTCCCAGGGGAAGAATAGAGGAAACAAACTCCTAAAAATCCACATATTTTATTTAACAAACATTTATATAGTTTTCCCTGTATGTCTGGCATTATTTAGATGCTTGGGAAATAATTACATTATCTACTTCTCAAAATTACCCAGGACTACTATTCCAATTTTATGAATGAGCCACAGAGAGGTTGAATATGTTTCTCAGGGCCATACAGCTAGACAGTAAGTGACAAAGCTGGACTTTGAACCCAGGCTATCTGATTATAGAGTCAATTTTGGTTACCACTAAATGTTAAAAATTGATTGGATTTTTGAGCAATCTGGTGTCAATTAAACACCACTACACAGATGGTAAATTTTATCACTCAGTGCCAGCCTAGAAGCTGACCAGTGACCTAAGTTTGAAAGTTTCTCTTTTCAGAAATGTTTCCTTTGCCTGTGTCTATTGGGTGAGAAGTGAACCAAGGTCTACAGAAGACCATACCAGAAATGGCCTTAGACCAATAGGAGTGGAAAATCAGAAGACTGTCACCTTTCTGTCCCTTTCTGGAGTTCAAGATGTCAAAGCAAGGACATGGTGGGTCCTCTGGTATAAAACTTCAGATTTCCCTGGGTCTTCCAATAGGAGCCACGATCAACTGTACTATAACACCAGAGCCAAAAATCTATAGATCATTTCTGTGAAGGAGACCAAGGGATAAATGAACAGCCTTCCCATGACTGGTGTGGTAATACAGCAATGGCCAGACAAGAAGGCAAACCACAGCTCAGAAAGAAGACTCTGATGGGAATTCAATAGCAAAAGTCATACTGGAGGAAAAAATAGCATATCTCTTCACTTTGAAGTTAATACTGAGCTCAGAGTAAATAATAAAGGTAAAATGAAGGGTTCTGCCATCCTAGGACCAATTGCAAAGAAGCATGCATACTCATGGCCAGCAGTGCATGATTCTCCATTGTCTTTGTATTAAAAGAAAGAAAAGAAGGAAAAGAAAAGAAAAAGAACAAAATGAGTACCCACTAAGAACTATTCCCCCCACCACCAAAAAAAAAAAAACTGCCAGGCAAGTCCAAATGTTGAGGTAAATATAACTGTAAATTAAATGGTGAGGTTGCAGGCCCAGCAAGTGACAGAATAGGCCGTAAGAACAGGCCAAGGCAAGGGGTGAGGTTTGCACAGTAGGTCCTGAGCGTACCCTAGAGTGATGCCAGAATGGAGGGAGACTCTAAGGAACACCTTGAGCAAAGTAGTTTCACCAGATTATCTTCCTAATTCACTAAATATGACAGTACTCATGATTCAATAAAAGACAAAAATGCATCCTTTGTGTTTTTCTTAATCTGCTCTAAAAATAATTTCTGCTTTTCGCAAAAATTTCAAATAGTATATAGTGAAAATAGTAAAAAGTAGAAGGTCCCTATTCTGACTCACCAATCCCAGACTTCAGGGACAACTATCCATGCAATTTTTAATTTTGTCCAAAAAGGATATCAAAGTATAGACTTGCATTATTTCATGATGTCCCTCTTGACCAGTTTTATTCTTGTTAATAGCTGCATGTCATTCCATCATTTATATCATAGTGCTTATTTTAATCACTGTTGAATGAGATGCAGATTATTCCTAATTATGAAAACTAGAATTGTCACCAAAAACAGCCAGAGATATTCTTTTTTATCTGAATGGTTTAACATTTTAATCACTGATTTCTGCCCACAGTTTCTGCATTACCTTGCCTTACATTACCTCAACCTCTCAAAGTCTAAATAAATAAATAAATAGACAGATAAATAAATAAATAAATGGCAAAGATTGTATAGAGGATTTCAGAAATACAAAACTTTGAAATAGTGTACGTCATTAATTTCTAGAAGTGAGAATGTAAATCTGTTTCTTGAATTCAGTAAATTTTAGTGGTAGCTATGGCTCCATTGGGAGACAAAAATAAAAGCTAATTTCCTCATTTCCCTACCAACAATTTTGGACTATTGTTTGTTATTTGGCACGTTTCTACTATGTGTTTAGGATTTACAGTAGTTCCATTCTGTTTTCTAACCAAGATGTTGCCTGCATTCCTTTAGCTCTAAGTGGACTGAAAGGGCCTAAGACCTTCACCTTTGACCTTAGTTTTCCCCTTTCCTAAGACTGTTTCAATTTATCTCCTAGTCAACTAGATTTTATTTCCCCCTTTTTTATCTATTTGAATATTTTTTTCTGAAAAATTTGCTCTTTTCCCATTTGTAAGAAACTTGCTTTTTATGCCTAGATGTTCACAGAATTCTTACATTGTCTTTGTAGTTCAGTAACTTGACCTCCTATGACTCTTCATGTTGAACATACTATGAAGAGGTGCTTTCCCACCTGAAATCTTTTTTAATCTGCACAGTTGTATCATCACTTACTTCAGCGGAGTTTTCTTTAATATTATTTGGGGCATTTTTTTTTTCTGGCTTCATTTGTTCTGTTCTTTACTTCTGGGACACCATTATCTCATATGCTTGCTGACGGATGGCTGTCTCTCACAACTGTCATCTTCTCTCTACTTAATTTCATTCATTTTGTTCCCCATCCTTAAATGCTGCTTTATTCTCTCTTGTCTGACCTCCATCACTGACTATATTTTCAAGAATATCTGTTCTAATGGGATTTTCTTTTCTTGATGATTTCATTATTTTCGATTTCTTTCACCACTCTTTTAGCTGACTTTAACTTCCTTTCCCTGTTTTTCTTTGACCTCCTATATCTCATCTTAAAATTTACTTCACAAATAGTTTATATATTTTTGTTTCTTTAAGAATGCAGATAAATATGCATCTGAAATTCTTTGGTTCACTGGAATAATATTTCTTAAGAGTTTATTCAGGGCTGGGGTTATAGCTCAGCAGTAGAGTGCTTACCTCATGTGTGTGAGGCCTGGGTTCAATTCTTAGAACCACATAAAAATAAATTAAATAAGTAAAGATATATAAAAAAGAAGAGGGGCTGGGGATGTGGCTCAAGCGGTAGCGCGCTCACCTGGCATGCGTGCGACCCGGGTTCGATCCTCAGCACCACATACCAACAAAGATGTTGTGTCCGCCGAGAACTAAAAAACAAAAAAATTCTCTCTCTCTCTCTCCCCTCTCTCACTCTCTCTTAAAAAAAAAAAAAAAGAATATAGTCATAATTTAAAAAAAAAAAAAAGAAGAGTTTATTCTTCATCATCCTTTTGATTAAAACATCACTGATGTTTTCAAGTTTTGTCTTTATTTGCTTTTGGTGTTATCCATATGCTAAAGTCTATGTGAAAACACTAACTCTAGCTTGATAGAGCACACTTCTCTCCTGGTTTTCTATTCGATTACAAATTGTGGAAAGGAATTGGCTAACCAGAGGCAGCTGCAGAACTCAAATTAAGTGTGATTGCTCACAAGTGTTTTTAGTCCTATTTGCCATATTCTGACCTCAAGCAAGTGAGTTGTCCGAGCAGGATGTAAGGATCGTGGTGGAGACTCCCAGCTCCATCATTTCCTAGGTTATTTTGTTTATTTGTAGCTGCAAGTCTGCATCTCTTCAACCAGTGCAAAGTTGGTTGGTATTACTGCTTTTTCATACTCTGGCCTCACCTCCTAAATAGGAATTCTACTTGGGGAAAAATACATACATCTTGCTCAACAGTTTCCTTCCATCTGTCTAACCATCCTTTCTTCTCTGCAAAATGGAACCAACCCCTGGGAAATGTTCTGCATTTCTCCTGTGTTCCATATATACCTTCAGTCCTTGTTCAAAGTACAAGTATCCCTAGGATGTCTCATATAACTTTCAGAGAAAACTGCAACCTAATTGGAACCTAGAAGGTAGGTTTCAACTCTCTATAGCCTCCCTTTACTTGATCCAGATTCACCATATTTGGCAGGTTATGTGATCTGAGATTTTAGCTATTTTTTAGTTTCATTGTAGATGACTTTTTCATATCAAAGTTCATACTTTTAAAGATATTTTTGATACACAACTTAGAGAGATCTTGTCTCAAAGTTAAAAATAAATTAAACGGACTAGGGATGTGGTTCAGTGGTTAAGTGCCTCTGGATTCAATCCCTGTTATCAAAAAAAAAAAAGAAAGGAAAATGTTAAATGTTTTTAATAGGTTTCATGAAAGGGAGAAGAGAAAACACAACTTATGTTCCCCACCATCTTTTATCTATGACATTAAGTTTTTAACTGTCTAGTTTATGCACTCCCTGGGTAATAAGATTTTTTTCACTTAGTTTCACTTAAAGACATTTATTGAGAATATAATAGATGGAGAACAGTATGCAAAATGTTACTAAAGATATAAAAATGAGTAAGACTCAAGACCTACTTTCAAGGAACATACGGTGTAACATGAACAAGAAGAGAAACCTGGAAGTAACTATAATAAGATACATTCAAATGGGGTCAATGAATAATCATTGTTATGACAGCAATGATGATGAAAGAAGCTATGGAATTAGACTAGAGTGTGATCAGATTCTAGTAGAGGGACAGCAAAAACCAAAAGAAAAGAGAAATGATGGGCAGTATCCATTCTGTGTAACCTGAGGAAGGTGGCACAGTGGCAAGGCAATGGGCTTGGAGTTAGATCATGTAATGATGGCATGCCCTTGCTAAAACCAATCATCTCTGAACATTGTTTTTCCTTTGTAAAATATCCAATATTACAAACCTGTTGTAAGGGTCAAATGGGATAATATGTGTCAAGATCACTGAGCAACGTCTGGCTCACAGCAGGGGTTTTTGTTTGTTTGCAGTACTGGGGATTGAACCCAGGGGTATTCTACCAGTGAGCTACACCCCCAGCCCTTATTATTTTGAGACAGGGTCTCACTAAGTTGCCCTGGCTGACCTCAAACTTTTGTTCTCCTGCCTCAGCCTCCCAAATAGCTGGGATTGCAGGTGTGGTGCTGCCACTCCTGACTCCACGGTAGGTGTTTTATAAGTGTTTATTTTCTTTCTGAATGAAGTCTATTTGTATAACATGATTCATGCCTTAATTGCTGTATCTGTTTTATTAACTATTTAACACAAAGTTTTAAAATTAAAAAAAAAAGAGTGGTCTTTTTATTGTTAATTGTATCTGTTATGTAATCATGTGGCTCTTAACTAAATCATTGTTACAGTAGCCTTCTGTCTGAAAAATCAAATGAGATAATTGCTGTAAAAGGGCTCCTCAAGCTATCATACAATAACCAGTGTAAGGAAATAACCAGTGCAGAGGATGGAATCAAGCATGGCTGGAGGGTTTCCACTAAACCCAGCGACTCCCCAGCTGAGAACAAACAAAACTCCACCGCTTCTCAGAGACACAAACATATGGTACACAACCAGTGTACCATATCTTATGTTCCCTCCTTTAGAAGAAATCCCAACACCTGTCCATTTTGAAAAGGGGACACCCTTAGCAGATTTAAACTGGGTTTTACCCAGGTGTGTATTCAAACAAGTGTTGTACTCATTGAAGGCCAGTTTACTGAAAATCATTAGGGTCTGCCTGTGGCTGGCTTGGGACTTTGCCCGTGTTTTCCATTGAGGTGCAACATGATACACGTGAAAGGAAAATAGGTCAGAATCTCCTGTAGATGTGCCGCCTCGCTTCTCAGCTAAAGGTCATTCTTAATCCTCCTACAGCTCCCAGAACACTGTGTACAGTGGTTTTTCACTGTTCCAGGAAGGAAATGACTCCTATAAAGCAAAACAGGGAACAAATTCTTCACAAGAGCAAGAGACCCCAAACGTTTCACAATCCCATTGAAAGCCCTGAAAAGATGAGTTCTAGGGAAATTTCATGGTGATGTTTTTCCCATAGTTAGAATTTGAAGCCACGTCCCTGCATAGAACCATGGCTGGGACTTTAACCATCCACCTTCTGTGAAAGGAGAGGATAAAGAGGACTCTCAGGCCAAGCTCACTTCACATGAATGCAGAGGATGGTGTCAAGCTGGCTGAAGGGTTTCCACTGAACCCAGTGATCCCAGCTGAGAACAAATGAGACTCCACTGCTTCTCAGAGACATCAAAAGAAATAGCAAGAATGTCACTCACACTGCTAAGAACACATATGGGAACAGCTGGGCCTAACCTGGAAGCTGACTGCTTGCCCCCTCAGGGTTCCCACTTCTCAGGAGGGTTGGCAGCTGCCCCCAGCCTCCACCTCCCACAGAAGCCAACCCAGTTCCCTTCCAGAACCACTGGCTGGCCCTCATCACCCTAAGTGGTTTCCACCAGCTAGGCCCATGCTCTTTACCAGTTCAGAGGAATTATTTTCAAAAGAAAAAATAAATGTGTTGTTCTCTGGATATGATCTCATTTCCATATTTCCTAAATCCATTGCCATCTTACGTTCCCTTTTTCTATCCATAGCACTTCTCTCATCTAGTTTTGACTCAGCCCTTATCAAAGCATGTGTGTGTAGTTCCCTCAGACATTTATCTGGAAATACTGTGTAGGTGACTCAGAAACAAGTAAGAAGGAAGTATAAGCATTCCAGTGTCCTGTCTTTGGTTCACTAATTTTTTTTCTAGCAGTGAGGGTTTACTTAGCTATTTTGTGTGTATTAACGAATAAAAATAAGGATGTTCAAGGCAAAATATATATACATACATACATAAGTACAAATATAAATATATATATGTGTATATATGTGTATATATGTATATATATGTATATGTATATATATGTATAAAATATTTAGCCAATGTCAATAATGATTTACTGTAAAAGTTATATACATTTAAAGAAAAACATCTCCTTCATGACAAAATATATTAATAACTATGCCACTGAAAAGGTTAAAGCATATGATTTCTAAGTTCTACTAATCCTTTCACTTTCTTAAACATCTTCTCTACAGAGATTGCCTAATTGTGGAAATCAGTACGTTCTTTGCTTCCTTTGAGGCCCCCAAATAAAGCTAGTTCTCCCAAGCTTAAAAAAAAAGTTGTATTTTTAACTATCACAGGGAATACTCAGTTCATGCTAGGGAAATGTTTGCAAACATGACCAGGTCTAGCCCATTTTGGTGCCAGCCTTCTCAGCTTCCCCCAAGGGGCCTACATGCCCTCAAAGTCAAGATGACTCTAAAAGTTTATTTTGATAAATAGTCTCAAACCTTGAGTGTCACAGGGATATAACACAAAGCAAATACAGCATACATTGACTCTAGATTCCAAATTAATTTTACCATTTCTTGCCATTAAACTTATACTACAGAAGCCTAATTGGGGATGAACTGAGAGAGCTGAGTTTTTTAGATAGATATGCCTAGAAGACATGGATAATGCTGCTCTTAGTCCATGCAACTGTGCTTTGCACCAGCAGCAAAGAAGCTTGGGTGCTTACCTTGGAGCCCTCAGACATCCAGGGGGCTCTGGGATGGAACACTGCTAGTCCATAATACTGGATGGGGAAAAAAACCTATTTATTTATTTTTACTAACTTTTAATATGTAGGTCAGTAACAAATTACTGACTTTGTGACTTTGTCACTAATGATTGTTGTAAAAAAAAACTTAAATATGTAAAAATGTAGTTCATGATTATTTTGAAAGTACAATACTTATTAAGCCCACCAGTAGATCTCATTTAATATATGTTAATATATTAATATCCATGTAAAAATAACTCATGTTTTTGAAAGATGTTCAATAACTGTTCTTCAGTAATTGATTTCCCTGTTATCCCTTGTATTTTGTATTATGCTCTTAAAAACATCATTCTGAGAAGGTGCCACAGACTCTATCATTCTTCTAAATGAGGCCATGGTTCAAAAATCAAAGATTGAGACTCTCAGTGCTGGGTTTCACAGAGGAACTTGAATTGCTGGTTTATAAATACATCAATCACAATGGAAGCATGGCAGGTGATAATGACCAATGCTGAAGGAATTTAATTTGAACATGGACTTCTAACAGAGGTGCAACCCTCCTGGACCAAGAAACTTCAATGAAAGGGTGGGAAGAAAAAGAGCCTGTTGTCAGCAAGCTTTCACAACTGCAAGGCAGCCATTGCATAACCCTGGGCTTGACTCACTGCTGGCCTCCTTTATTCAGCTTGCTGAAATTATGATATTCTTGTCTTCAAGGATGATTACAGGTTACTAGTCACACAGGATCAAAACTGCCCTCTGCAGCTTTTGTAATTTCCTCTGACTCTATATTTACTGTCCATGAGTTCCCTGATTCTTTGTCCTGCAAGTTCTACCTTCTGCTCTGATAAAAGGTTCACAACAGAAGGAGGACTTTGTCTCCTACAGAGACAGTTCCTACTGGACTTAACATGATTCCTTCCTGAGGTTCAGCTGATTCATATTCTCAATAGCTGACTCAGTTCTGACTCAATAATGACAACATCACTTTAACTCATAAAATTTGAAAAGAAACATGACAGAAATAGAAGGGGGAAACATGTAAAATGAATGATAAGAGTAAGAAGAAAGCATACCAAATGAATGATTCCTAGTGTTCCTTTGTTTGGGTATAAAATAGAAACCTGACTAATAATAATACACAATTTATATTTGAGTAGAGCTTTAATGGTCATTATTTTGTTTGATGTCCATAATAACTCTGTGAGGTAAGCAGTTGTAGAAGCTGAATCTCAGAGAACCTAAAGGACCAGCTGAAGAACATGGACTAGCAAATGGCACAAGAGTTAGTGCCAGGATTAGGACTCGTGCTCCACAGGTATCATCAGTCTTTTCCTTAAATTCAGAGTCTGAAGATTCCAGAGCCCATGTGGTTGCTATTCTAGTAAAACTTAAGTAAGGTTAGGTGTGGTGGCACATGCCTGTAATCCCAGTGACTCAGGAGGCTAAGGCAGGAGGATTACAAGTTTGAGGCCAGCCTCGGCAACTTAGGAAAGCTCTAATTCTAAGCAACTTAAGAGACCCTGTCTAAAAATTGTTTGTTTAAAAAAAAAAAAAAAGTAAACACAAGCACAATCCCTTATGAGACTTTATAACACAGAAGGTAAAAAAAAGAAAATTATCATAAGGATAAGAAAGAAATAAGAATATACATAGAAAGATGAACCCAGTCAAAGAAACTAGAGGTCAAAAACAACTGAGAATCTATTGTAATGTATATTTCAATTTTGGCAAGTTTAATGCTAATCTACTCATATGTTTGGCTCATTTTGATATAAAAAATACATTCCCCATGCTGCCACTAAGCAGTATGATCTATGATACAAACAAAAATGTCTTGATTTTAAAATATATTTCTCATATATTTTGTTAAATAATACCCAACAAAAAATACTATCTAGCATCATTGGTCTTATCCTTAAATAGGTAAATAATTAACTTCAGTTTGAGGTTCTTTTATATAGCAATTGGGACAATTTTTTGTTTAGTTGTTTTTTGTTTGTTTGTTTTTAATGATCTCTTTAGTGCTCATAAAAAGAAAAGATGGGAGGGCATGGAAAGCTCTGGCTGGTCTCTAAGCAGAGCGTGTGCAGGTGGTTGCTCCACAAGTTTCCAGATCCTGATTTGAATCTCAGGGGCCAGAGCTGTGTGTGCTTCACAAAAAGCCCTTTGAAACTCCCTCCCCTTCCTGGTCCTAGATGACTGACCTTTGGGGGACAGATGCATTGCATTGGTTTGGCTGGCCTGTGATCTTCTGTGAACTGTGAGTTGAGCCACCCAGGAACTTCAGCCTACTTCCTCCATTATAGTTAGCTCTTTAGTTATTTTCCTAATGAGCTGTCTGTTTGCCTCCAGTCTTCCAGCAAGAAGATGAATGTGTGCAAATCATAAACTAAATACCCAGCACTCAGGACCTGAGAGGAACTATCCTATAAGTTTTGAAATCCATTCACTGTGAAGCTCTTGCTGGGACTGCCCCTTAATTCTGTTTGGCCCTGAACTGGACAGGCCTGCTATTTATCCTCCAGTTAGAGCTGTCCCCAGCCTTGCATCTACATTCTTTCAAATGACCACCTCCATCGCTGCCCTCACCTCCCCTTGCTACATGTGCAAAGATAACTGACAGGCCAACTGGCAGCAATATACAGAGAGATGGAAAAAAATTGAAAATATTTTAATTAACCAGATAGTTACCATGGGACAATTTTTTTATATTTATCTGTGACTTTGAATAATCTGTAGTTTGAATTTTATATGGCAGGGTGGCAAAACCCCAATCTTAATATTTTTTGATTCATGAGAACTCTAAAGGTCTTTTTCTGGTGTTGCTTACTAGAGTTCTACGGATTGAACTCCTCCCTGCTACCCAAAACTGATGTGACTCAGAGAGTCAAATCCTGCTGGGAATCTGGAACTTGTCAAGCCTCAATCTGCCTTAACATGAATTGTTTAGCTCCTATCATCCCACTGTTGCAGAGCCCCAATTAGTTCAGGGAATTGCGGAACCCAGTACTTTCAGAGTCTGTCTTTAAAGTCAAACGATGAAGCTTTATTCCTCAGTTTGGTAGTAGTTCAGAATATTCGTTTTCATAGAGTTAGTAAACTATATTCATATGGTTATTCTTTTCACCTGTGCAAAAAGCTTGCCTGCTCCCAATACTTCATGTCTCCTAAAAGATTTATGTATATATTTTAATTAGGTCCCACATAGACCCACTATATAAAATGCATGTTGATATTTTTTAGGACTTAGGAGGTTCTGTGTAGGAGAACTCTCCCTAAACTATAAAAGCAGTTTGCATAGGGAGGTGAAAAAGCCTGTGGGTGAGTTGCCTGTGGGAGTCCCCTGGGATGAGGACGTGGGGAACGTGGTTGGGCCATTTCTGCTCCAGGCAATACCAGATGGATTAAAAAAAAATCTAGAGAAGATTTGAGGTTAACTTAGCAGCTTTTAGTATCAATAAATTCTGTATGAACACATCCTGAGTACTGTGTAGACAAAAAATAAACCAGATAGAGAATGTTCATTTGTACAGTAATTACAACAGCACTTAGAAAAACAAACAGCAACAAAACAAAAATCAAAAATACTTACAAGACAAAACTTTTTAAAACTCATTTCATGGGCTGGGGATGTGGCTCAAGTGGTAGCGCGCTCGCCTGGCATGCGAGAGGCCTGGGTTCGATCCTCAGCACCACATACAAACAAAGATGTTGTGTCTGCCAAAAAAGAAAAAAACTAAAAAATAAATAAAATTCTCTCTCTCTCTCTTTAAAAAAAAAAAAAAACTTCCATTTCCAAGAACATTTAAACATAATAAAAGTATTTTTTTTAATATGGCCTTAAGAATAGTTTTGGAGGGCAGAGTTGTAGCTCAGATGGTCAGGCACTTGCCTAACACTGTGAGGCACCAAGTTTGATCCTCAGCACCACATAAAAATAAATAAATAAAATAAAGGTATTGTATCCATTTACAACTAAAAATTTCTTTTTAAAAAAACAGTTTTGGAAATAATAAAACTATACACAGAAAACCTAATGATTAGATTTACAGTGAAATTTTTTAAATTAAGTTTTCAGAGTTCAAACAACCAATACATCCCATCACCCCCAGTATCACACATGTCCTAGCTGGGTAAGAATGCAGGGACTGAAATTGCAAGATCTATCCAACATTCTGTATGTACGCCTCCTCCCTCTGCCCTGACAGGAAGGAATCATGGGGCCTGGGGATTTTTGTAAACATTGAAGTCCTTGCTCAATGCTCTGGGGAAGGTAAACCCAAAACCCTGGCTGAGGGGAAATCTCTTGGTTTCCAAAATAGAACAATCTGGCCTAGTTTGAGCCACAGAATTTAGCTACACCAGAGTACGCCTGGGTGGTCACTCTGTGGCCACATCAAATCAAAACACAAAAGCAAGTTGTATCCATTTCCCCAGCAAGTTTTGGATGGAAATGAAAATGGATGGAAAGTCCACAGGAGCCCCAGCGCCTTGCCTCCAGGACCTTGCCAGCTCCTTGGCTCCAGGATGAACTTCTTCCACTGTGGTTTGGGATTCACTTGTTGAAACAAAGAGTTTGTTTAGCCTTACACATGAATGAAGAGCATATGGAGAGGAAAACCTCACCACTTCCCCAAGTGATTTCTCTCCCATGCTCCTCACGGAAAGTCCTAGAAAGAAAAAAAAAATCAATCTTATGCCCTTTCAACCTGCCTTCTGTCCTACTCAGATGTTGCCAAACTTGAAGCATTAGGGGGCTCCTATCACAAAGCAAACAGAGCCAGAAGGAGAGAACTGCTCTTTAAAAGCTTTTAAATGCTGTTATATTTTTAAAACCACTTACTGAAGAGGTGAGTTGTTTTCTACTCCTCCTTCCCCAGAAGCACACAACCATTAAGGTTACCTGGAAACCTGACCAGGAAGCATGTGGCAAACAGCAACCATGCAATAGAAACATCCTGATTTGTCATCTAATAGGACATGATTTCAGCAAAGTCATATTTAGGTAGAGGTGGAACATGAAACTTAATTAGTTTGCATGTCCTGGCTATTTTGGGGACCATTCACACGAACTTCAGGGGGAAGTGGTTTTGTTCTTAGCTTTTCCAGGAGAGCATTCCGTCAGCAGCAGTTGGAAATTAAAGTTCAGAGATTGGGATGCTACCTACACTGCAGATAGCCCGTGGGAAGGAAGAAGCAGAAGAAAGAATAAAAAGACATCTGAAGGCATTGCCTCTACTCTGAAACTATTTCAATCAGTTGGAG
The DNA here is from genome assembly GCF_964194105.1 of Spermophilus citellus. Classification (NCBI taxonomy): domain Eukaryota; kingdom Metazoa; phylum Chordata; class Mammalia; order Rodentia; family Sciuridae; genus Spermophilus; species Spermophilus citellus. The sequence continues at coordinate 208,331,909 of NC_138182.1, forward strand.
ATACGATACACCCAGGGAATGACCTGAGAACCTTGTTAGTTTGTTTTCTTTCTTTTTATGTTTCAATGCAAAATAATATACTATGAAAAACAATATGTGGGGCAAGAAGACTTCATAGTGAAGGTGATTTTTAATCAGGTGTCGAGAGACAGATTAGCAAAGAAGATGGGGAAAAGGAAGGGTTGGGGTAGCTGGCATGATACATTAGCCCTTTATGTGTGTTGAGGACATGAAACAACAACTAGAAGACATGTTGCTACAATGAGAAATGTACAATGCTGTGTATTTTGACGTTTTAATTTTATAGTAGGGGTGGCAAGGAAGAAGTCTGTTTTGTGTCTTTATAACTTTTGCTCCAGACTTTTTAAAAAAAGGCCTCACTTTGTAAAAGCAGTTTTGCTGCTTCCCAAGAGCTTATTCCTAATGTCTATTTCATTTCCAACCAACACCTGTTCTGTGTCAGATGAGGTGATAATGTTTTAATTGTAGAGAAGCAGCAAAGTTGTGGCTCAGCTGTTTCACCCTGGCCTTTGCCACAGATGTGGGACTCTGGGAAATCCAGAATAGCAGCAGGGAGTGGCAACCTCTGAAAACATGGTCTAGGAATGTTCGCCATACCAAGTTCCCTTTTAGCCTTACCCCAGAATATATCCTTTTTTCAATTCACCATGAAGAAGGATAACTAGTAAAAAAAACTGTTAATTCTGAAAATTATGCTATGTGCAACTTATTCTGAAGAACCAACAGAAAACCACAGGGCAAGCTATGGGACAATTCCTGGGCTTTCCATGCTGACTTCTTTCCATTCAACAGTCATCAGTTCTATTGGGGGCATCAGGGCATGAGTCAGTAAAACATGGCCACAAACACTTGTGCAACAGTGGAGAATCAGACACTAAAGATAGTGTCAGGAAATCTCCATTGTACAATAGTCCTCAGGAAGGGAAGAGGGGTACAGAACAGAAGTCTGGCTGTCATTCTGCACTCCTCGCAATTTACATCAAGTTAGTGCTTTAAAACCTGAGAATATAAGCATACTCTGGCCATTCTTCCATCTGTGTGTTTCCTGATTGTGATTGTGATTCTTATTCACCCAGGAATAGAACACTCACCCAAGAACCAGTGAACATAGCCAATGGGCTCACTGGTGAGACTTCCTTGACATACAGGAGATGTCGAACCCCAGTTCCCCTGACAAAGAATGAAGCACATTTCAGACCTAAGCCTGGTCTTCCCCAGTCAGCCATATGGGACAAGAGGCATGATTGGAACTTGAAAGACTCCGTTATTCTTCTGACATAGATGTCTCAGAAAATTCACTTGAGCTCTCTGTAAATCTGTTTACCCATCTCACTGCAATCTGCTGTACCCATTCTGCAAAGGTCAGATAACAAAAGCGGCAGATGAAATCACAGGTCTATGAGTAGGGGTGTTTATGTATTGCTAACAGTTATTTTCCTCTCTAGCCTTACTGTTCCTACTGCCCTGATGCACATGACTCAATCATAACCTACAAGCAAAGTTTCCGTTTACACTTGTTTCCTCTCTTACACGTAAAAGACATACAAACATACACATTTTCTTCAATCCTGATATATTTCTCTGAGTGAGAAAGGAAAAGAATTTACATCACAAACCAAAACCTGCTCATGATATCGCGTACATCCACAAGAACGGAGTATACGTAAAAGCACTTATTTCCTATGTGCTGTGGTATAGGAAGGAGTTTAGTTGGACAAAGCTAAATTTGCTGGATTTAGTATGAAAAATGTCTGTGTTTTTGTTGTTTTGCCATTGTATTTGCTTGTTCGACAAGAGATATTCATATCCTGTGCCTGAAAGATGCCCAATGTTTGCTTCACACTCCTCCCTTCAGCTTCTGAGCTGTGTCATTAGCTCTTTATGATTGATTACATGAATGGTGTAACTCTGCATCATATACAACCTGAGAAATGAAAAGTTGTGCTCCATTTGTGTAAAAATAAATAAATAAATAAATACTCATCTATCTTCTCACTCCTGTGACTGTTCCAGTCATCATTGTCTCCATGGACAAATCCCCTCAAGCATCCTCGACAGAAAAACATTTTGCAAGCTTCACCTGAATTTCTACACAATGTACTTTTGAACATGTAAATGATATACCGTTAACCCCTTACCAGCCATGTTTATTTCCATGGTTTCAGTAAGCCTCACAGTTAACATTCCAAAAATACTAAACGGAAAATTCCAGAAACAAATGATTTGTTAATTTTAAATTGCACAGTATTCTGGATACTTTGGTGAAATCTTGCCCCATTCTGTGCTGTCCATCCCATGACACAATCCCTTTGTCCAGAAGACGCATACCATATACACTACCCACCTATTAGTCACTTGGTAGCATCTCAGTTATCAGAATGTCTGTCATAGTCCTGCAGTTATTCATTTCAAGTCTCCCTTATCTTGTTTAACAATGGCCCCAAAGCATAAGAGTAATAGTGCCAGCAATTCAGATATGCCGAAGATAGCTATAAAGTGTTTCCTTTAAATGATAAAATGAAAGTTCTCCACTTAGTAATTAAAAAAAAAGAACTTTTTGAAGTAGCTAAGTTCTTCTGTAAGAATGAATCTTCTATCCATAAAATTAAGAAGAAGGAAAAAGACACTCATGCTGGTTTTGCTATCCTACATCCAACTGCAAAATATACAGCCACAGTACACAACAAAAGTAGGTTTGCAGAGCTGGGCATATAGCTCAGTTGGTACAGTGCTTGCCTTACATGCACAAGGCCCTGGGTTCTAATCCCTAGCATCCCATTAAATACACATGTACACACACACACACACACACACACACACAAACACACACATATATGCCCCTGGGGTAAACTTAGCAACATATTGAAGGCAATAAATGAAGAAAAAAATACGTATGCACAAAAAAGTCATATGTATACATATGTGTGTGTATAATGTATGTGTATGTATACATATGTATGTATGTGTGTATGTATGTATATACATGTTTTCTTTTTTCAGTAGTACCTTAGGATTCCAGAATCCCACGGAGGTATTCTCTGAGCATAAGGGAAGATGAAGGTATAAGGCCAACTATTTGGGAGCTAAGAGTGAAAAAAAAATCTCACACTATAGATCTGACCCAAGCTGATGTTGGCTTAAAAAAAGAGAAAATTGCTTGTGAAATACTCAAAATACTCCTTCAATTGGAAGGAGAATAATCAGTAACTTAAAAATTCAAATAATGGCCCAAAGTGAGGGGAAGTGTAATGTAAACTCTAGTTTACAAAAAGCAAATCTGAGTCCCGGAAAGGTCCTGAAATTTCACATGAACTCATTCTGCCTGTAAATACTAGGCATCCATGGTGAACAAACGTGAATTCCAGCCATCCAGGCAGAAGCACTTTGTTTTCCATTGAGTGATGATGCCAGAGCCCCATTGCTTCTGACAAAGGACCTCGTCAAACCTGTGTGTCATCGTTTGCGTAAGCCACAGCAGCTTGGGTGCACGCAGACCCACTTCCCGGCTGCACAGTAACTCTTTGGCCTCCTGGGCAGCCAAGGCAGGCTGGCCATTCTGCACAGGGTGCAGCTCCACCTGCTGGGCTATTTGTGATTAAGCAGCAGCCTAGAGAGGATGGCTCCGTTTCCTTTGTGTTAGGTACCCTGTTTGCTTTGAGGTAGCAGCCAGGCCTGATAGCAAGGGTAACAAAAACATTAGTGGAAATATGTACTCTTCATCCAAACCAATCATCTAGTCTGCACACAATCCTTTTCTCACTACAGGATGTGGTGTGGTGTGTACGCATGCAAGAATATATAGGTGTTTGTGGTGTGTGTGCACACACATGTGTAGAAGTATAGTATGGTGTGTGCATGTGTCTGGGATTGTACGTGACCTTTCAAAATAGGGAGAGTGACATCACGGTCATCCTTCTTATTGGGTTTTATGATTTTCTATAGGTGACAGAAACTTTATTATATAAAGTATCCATTTATTATTCCACCACCCTGAATAAGCAAATAAAACAGTCTGAACCAAATTTATACCGTTTCTACTAGTAGAATTACCCACAAAATAGTCATATTCGAGGAGGACAGCTAATGGACAACCTTTCCCTTTTTTTCTAAAAATGTCACCCACATGGAAATAAAGATCATCATGATCCCCCAGCCAAGCAGGGCTGGACATGAGGTAAAGAAGATGAAGTGAAATCCAACCAACTGTGGGGCTCAAAGCCTAGCCTCTTGTGGGAAGCTAGCAATGGCACTCAGAAAACTCAGACAAGCAGTATGTTTAGGGTTTTGCCAGATCCCCTAGCATGCTCACAAGTCACAATCAAGAATCAACTTTTGCTACCTAAGCTTTTTGACCTGAACCCATGGACATTTATAGACAAAGGAGACCTGAAAGACAAGCACAAAGGTTTTCAGGGAAGGGCCCCGCTGTGCTGGCAATGTGGAAGTGTCTGCTGATAGTTCTAGGAACACCAGGGACCCAGAAGATTGATTGTCCTGTGTTTTCCTGGCTACTAAATAATAAAAACTGTATTTTGAGGGCTTACTATAGCCAGTCTGCCAGGCAGCAGACTGGTTTTTTCCTTTATGATCCTTGCAATTGCTCAGTAAGCTATGCATTATGACCAGTGCTGCTTCACAGACGAGGAAACTAAGGGTCAGACGATGAGACACCTGCCTAACATAATGCAGCACAGGAGTAAAGAGAGGACTCATGCAGGTCTCTGTAGCCCAAAGACTCTTCCCCTAACTAATATTTGTTCTGCTGCTTCCCAGCTATCTGTGCCTTGCCAGACCCTAAACTGCAGGATACTTTACTGTTTGTTTCAGGTACAAACTGTTATCACCAGATGACCACACCACTCACTCCTACTGACCCCTCATGTGACAGCAGGACTGGAGGAGAGAGCACTCCTTCATTTTGTTTTTAGCCAGGATGTCACACTGAGAAATGGTTGAAACAAATAGTTCTGGGTTGGGATTCCAACATGGCGGCGGGCGCGGAGAGATCAAGTCTCTGACCTCTTCAGCTGTGCAGGCATAGGGAGTCATAAACAACCTAAATCTGTTTGCTCAGGATCACTAGGCAATGCTGAGCTGACGTGGATCTGGGGCGAACAGTCTGGGCCACTCAGAACACACACCGAGCCCGGATCTGCTGAATTCAAGCTCCCGTTCGCCTGCTTCCCGCAGACAAACAGCTGTGACTCAGCACTAATCCATCCGGCTGAAACAACTGGTCAGCCCTTCTGATCCTACGGAGGTAAATGCCTACCAAGCCTTCATAGGTAGTGGCCACAGGTTTGAAACGGGGCTTGGGAGAGACAGTAAGGACCCACCCGTTGCATTGGTCACCCGGCAAAGGGAAACGAACTGTTGCCATTTGCAAGAGACACCACCATGGCAGAGAACTGACGTCATCAGACTGCGGCGGAGGTGATAACTTCATTGAAACCTGCAGCTACAGCATCAAATAAATTTATAGGAGTAAACAGTAACTCAGCAGTCAAACAGAACAAGAAGTAACATGAGCAGCTTCAAAAAGCAAGGAAGAAAAGGAGTACAAACAATGCAGGACAGCCTAAATATTCAGGAGGACCTAGAGTCATCAGAAAAATGGTCATATAAAGAACTCAAGGAACACCTTAGACAGATGGAATGGAACCTTAAAGAGGATACAAGACAGCAAATTCAAGCAGCGAAAGAACACATTGAGAATGAATTACATAAACAGATAAAAGAAGAAGTTAAGCATCTTTATCAGGAGATAGAGATTATAAAAAATAATCAAACAATAATTCTAGAAATGAAGGAAACGATAAACCAAATTAAAAACTCAATTGAGAGTATCACTAACAGAGTGGAGCAAGTAGAAGCCAGAACGTCAGATAATGAAGACAAAATATATCATCTTGAAAGGAGTCTAGCCAACTCAGAAAGGCTGATAAAAAATCACGAGAAAAACATCCAAGAGTTATGGGATAACATAAAAAAACCAAACTTACGAGTCATCGGGATAGAAGAAGGTACAGAGATTCAAACCAAGGGAATGAGTAACCTGCTGAATGAAATAATTACAGAAAACTTTCCAGAAATAAAAAAGGAAACAGATACACAAATTGAAGATGCATCCAGGACACCGAGCACACAAAATCACAGTAGACCAACGCCAAGACACATTGTTATGAAGATATCCAATATACAGAAAAAAGAGAAAATATTAAAAGCTACAAGAGAAAGGAGACAGATTACATTCAGGGGTAAACCAATAAGGTTAACAACGGATTTTTCATCACAGACACTTAAAGCAAGAAGGTCATGGAACAATGTATTTCAAACACTGAAAGACAATGGATGCCAACCAAGAATTCTGTATCCAGCAAAATTAAGATTCAGGTATGACAACGAAATAAAAATCTTTCATGATAAACAAAAGTTAAAAGAATTTGCAGCCAGAAAACCAGCATTGCAAAGCATTTTGAGCAAAACAATACACGAGGAAGAAATGAAAAACAATAACCAAAACCATCAGTGGGAAGTGCCTCAGTAAAGACAGAGGGTGAGGGGAAAGATAATCATGGAGAAACAAACTAAATTTTTTAAAAAAAAGGATAAATAATCAAACATGGATGGAAGTACAAACCATATATCAATAGTAACTCTAAACGTTAATGGCTTAAACTCTCCAATAAAGCGACATATGCTGGTATCATGGATTAAAAAAACAAATCCAACAATATGCTGCCTCCAGGAGACACATCTGATTGGAAAAGACATACACAGGCTGAAGGTGAAAGGATGGGAAAAAATATACCACGCACACGGTCCTCGTAAGCAAGCAGGGGTGGCCATCCTCATATCGAATAAAATCGACTTCAAGACTAAGTTAATCAAAAGGGATAAAGAAGGTCATTATATACTGTTAAAAGGAACCATTCACCAACAAGACATAACAATTATCAATATTTATGCACCAAATAATGGTGCTGCGACATTCATAAAACAAATTCTCCTCAAGTTCAAGAATCAAATAGACCACAACACAATAATTATGGGTGACTTCAACACACCTCTCTCACCATTGGACAGATCCTCCAAACAAAAGTTGAATAAAGAAACTATAGAACTCAATATCACAATCAATAACCTAGACTTAACTGACATATATAGAATATATCAACCATCATCAAATGGATATACTTTTTTCTCAGCAGCACACGGATCCTTCTCAAAAATAGACCATATATTATGCCATAGGGCAACCCTCAGTAAATATAAAGGGGTGGAGATAATACCATATATTTTATCTGATCATAATGGAATGAAACTGGAAATCAATGATAAAAGAAGGAAGGAAAAATCCTACATCACATGGAAAATGAACAATATGTTACTGAATGATCAATGGGTTACAGAAGACAAAGGAGGAAATCAAAAAAATTCTTAGAGATAAATGAAAATACAGACACAACATATCGGAATCTATGGGACACAATGAAAGCAGTTTTAAGAGGAAAATTCATCGCCTGGTGGTCATTCCTCAAAAAAAGAAAAAACCAACAAATAAATGAGCTCACACTTCATCTCAAAGCCCTAGAAAAGGAAGAGCAAAACAACAGCAAATGTAGCAGAAGGCAAGAAATAATTAAAATCAGAGCGGAAATCAATGAAATTGAAACAAAAGAAACTATTGAAAAAAATCAACAAAACTAAAAGTTGGTTCTTCGAAAAAATAAATAAGATCAACAGACCTTTAGCCATGCTAACGAAGAGAAGAAGAGAGAGAACTCAAATTACTAACATACGGGATGAAAAAGGCAATATCACAACAGATGCTACAGAAATACAGAAGACAATTAGAAATTATTTTGAAAACCTATATTCCTATAAAATAGAGGATAGTGAAGACATCGATAAATTTCTTAAGTCATATGATTTGCCCAGACTGAGTCAGGAGGATACACACAATTTGAACAGACCAATATCAATGGATGAAATTGAAGAAGCCATCAAAAGACTACCAACCAAGAAAAGCCCAGGACCGGATGGGTATACAGCGGAGTTTTACAAAACCTTTAAAGAAGAATTAATACCAATACTTTTCAAGTTATTTCAGGAAATAGAAAAAGAGGGAGCTCTTCCAAATTCATTCTATGAGGCCAACATCACCCTGATTCCGAAACCAGACAAAGACACCTCAAAGAAAGAAAACTACAGACCAATATCTCTAATGAACCTAGATGCAAAAATCCTCAATAAAATTCTGGCGAATCGAATACAAAAACACATCAAAAAAATTGTGCACCATGATCAAGTAGGATTCATCCCTAGGATGCAAGGATGGTTCAATATACGGAAATCAATAAATGTTATTCACCACATCAATAGACTTAAAGATAAGAACCATATGATCATCTCGATAGATGCAGAGAAAGCATTCGACAAAGTACAGCATCCCTTTATGTTCAAAACATTAGAAAAACTAGGGATAACAGCTTTTACAATGTCAAGGTAAGTTCCTATCTATGCTAAGCCTCAGGCTAGCATCATTCTGAATGGACAAAAGTTAAAGTCATTCCCTCTAAAATCTGGAACAAGACAGGGATGCCCTCTATCACCACTTCTATTCAATATAGTTCTCGAAACACTGGCCAGAGCAATTAGACGAAAGAAATTAAAGGCATAAAAATTGAAAAAGAAGAACTTAAATTATCACTATTTGCAGATGACATGATTCTATACCTAGCAGACCCAAAAGGGTCTACAAAGAAACTACTAGAACTAATAAATGAATTCAGCAAAGTGGCAGGATATAAAATCAACACACATAAATCAAAGGCATTTCTGTATATCAGCGACAAAACTTCTGAAACGGAAATGAGGAAAAACACTCCATTCACAATATCCTCAAAAAAAATAAAATACTTGGGAATCAACCTAACAAAAGAGGTGAAAGATTTATACAATGAAAACTACAGAACCCTAAAGAGAGAAGTAGAAGAAGATCTTAGAAAATGGAAAAATATACCCTATTGATGGATAGGCAGAACTAACATTATCAAAATGGCAATATTACCAAAAGTTCTCTATAGGTTTAATGCAATGCCAATCAAAATCCCAATGGCATTTCTTGTAGAAATAGATAAAGCAATCATGAAATTCATATGGAAAAATAAAAGACCCAGAATAGCAAAAGCAATTCTAAGCAGGAAGTGTGAATCAGGTGGTATAGCGATACCAGATTTCAAACTATATTACAGAGCAATCGTGACAAAAACAGCATGGTACTGGTACCAAAACAGGCGGGTGGACCAATGGTATAGAATAGAGGACACAGAGACTAATCCACAAAGTCACAACTATCTTATATTTGATAAAGGGGCTAAAAGCATGCAATGAAGGAAGAATAGCATCTTCAACAAATGGTGTTGGGAAAACTGGAAATCCATATGCAACAAAATGAAACTGAATCCCTTTCTCTCGCCATGCACAAAAGTTAACTCAAAATGGATCAAGGAGCTTCATATCAAATCAGAGACTCTGCGTCTGATAGAAGAAAAAGTTGGCTCCGATCTACATATTGTGGGGCCGGGCTCCAAATTCCTCAATAGGACACCCATAGCACAAGAGTTAATAACAAGAATCAACAAATGGGACTTACTTAAACTAAAAAGTTTTTTCTCAGCAAGAGAAACAATAAGAGAGGTAAATAGGGAGCCTACATCCTGGGAACAAATTTTTACTCCTCACACTTCAGATAGAGCCCTAATATCCAGAGTATACAAAGAACTCAAAAAATTCGACAATAAGATAACAAATAACCCAATCAAAAATGGGCCAAGGACCTGAACAGACACTTCTCAGAGGAGGATATACAATCAATCAACAAGTACATGAAAAAATGCTCACCATCGCTAGCAGTCAGAGAAATGCAAATCAAAACTACCCTAAGATACCATCTCACTCCAGTAAGATTGGCAGCCACTATGAAGTCAAACAACAACAAGTGCTGGCGAGGATGTGGAGAAAAAGGTACACTTGTACATTGCTGGTGGGACTGCAAATTGGTGTGGCCAATTTGGAAAGCAGTTTGGAGATTCCTGGGAAAGATGGGAATGGAACCACCATTTGACCCTGCTATCGCCCTTCTCGGACTATTCCCTGAAGACCTTAAAAGAGCATGGTACAGGGATACTGCCCCATCGATGTTCATAGCAGCACAATTCACAATAGCTAGACTGTGGAACCAACCCAGATGCCCTTCAATAGATGAATGGATAAAAAAAAATGTGGCATCTATACACAATGGAGTACTATGCAGCAATAAAAAATGACAAAATCATAAAATTTGCAGGGAAATGGATGGCACTAGAGCAGATTATGCTTAGTGAAGCTAGCCAATCCCTAAAAAACAAATACCAAATGTCTTCTTCGATATAATGAGAGCAACTATGAACAGAGCAGGGAGGAAGAGTAGGAAGAAAAGATTAACATTAAACAGAGACATGAGATGGGAGGGAAAGGGAGAGAAAAGGGAAATTGCATGGAAATGAAGGGAGACCCTCATTGCTATACAAAATTACATATAAGAGGTTGTGAGGGGAATGGGAAAATAAACAAGGAGAGAAATGAATTACAGTAGATGGGGTAGAGAGAGAAGATGGGAGGGGAGGGGAGGGGGGATAGTAGGGGATAGGAAAGGTAGCAGAATACAACAATTAGTAATAGGGCATTATGTAAAATTGTGGATGTGTAACCGACATGATTCTGCAATCTGTATTTGGGGTAAAAATGGGAGTTCATAACCCACTTGATTCTAATGTATGAAATATGATATGTCAAGAGCTTTGTAATGTGGTGAACAACCAATAAAAAAATGTAAAAAAAAAAAACATTAAGCTAATAAACCTAATGAGAAAACTCAAAAAAAAAAATAGTTCTGGGTTGGAGGTCAGGGGACAGGCCAGATGCCACAGAGGACAAAAACAAACAAGGCCTTCACAGCAGCTCTTGGGTGTACTGGGACCTGTGGACTGGGGTTCTCAAACTAAATGAAACAGCCTGCGGAGGGCATCCTGCCCATCCTCACCATCCTCATGGGGGCAGGCAAGGAAAGCAGTGTCCTGGATTCAGCTTCCAGTCCTGCCACATACCAGCTGCAGAACTGTGGGTGGATTTGACAAGCCCTAGATGGCAGAGTCATCTCTGAAGAACTCCAGCGATCCCAAGGCTTCTCACTGTAAAGTAGCAATAACAACACCCACATCACGGAATTGTAGGGTACTGAACAGAAGCTGCTGCATGAGAAAGTGACACACCAGGCTTTGCAAATACTGAGCTTTATGCTTATCAGTTCCAAAGCTAAATAAATAAAAGGACTATTCTTGTGAATTCTGGTGTATGCTTACATGAAAAGCAGCAAAGGGATATTATGTTTGTGGTCTTTTGCCCTCTGGTGAAACCTCCTGGACAGAGTGACACCGTTTGAAGTTTCCATGAGGCAGGTTGACCTTGCAGGGTAATCAGAGTGGCATGTTTTATCAAAATCTTCCTATACAACGTCAGTTCACTCCACCACACCAGAGCTGTTTTCTACACTGAGCCAACCAGTTCTAAAAGCAGAAAACAACAACAATAGTGCCAGATATAGTCTAAAGGCTCGGCAACACTGGATGAAGTGAGAGGGGAATGAATGCTTCTAGTCCTTCCTGTAGGACCAGGGGAGTAAGACTGAGGCCAGCCCAGTGCCCTGGCCAGGCTCCACAAGCTACCTCCAGCCTGCCTCTTGGAAGGCCCATCCCCCAGGAGCAGGCAGCCATGTGGAAACTGGCACTCAAGCACAGGCCTCCAGCCTGCACACAAAAGCCTTTTGTCTAGGAGGTGCTGGGGACGCCACCAGGCACTGTTTCTGAGTTGATTCCCCCCCCCCCCCGCCCTTGATCTAGAGATCCTGGAAAGCCGTGTCTATGAACTAGTTTTAAAATATCCTATAATTACGTGAAAATGTATCAGTAACATGAATGTCCAACATGAGATGACCAGTTAAGTGTGGAATGATACATCCCATGAGATTTACGGGAGTTTGTCAAACTGCAGAGAGCATGCGATGGCATCAAGGGAGGCTCCTGCTAGGCTCCTACATGAAAATAAACAGCAACAAAAAGCTGCATACAGAAGCCTACTGTGTAGAATCCAGCAATATAAAAGTGGTCCAACTATTCAGTATGATGCTGAAATGGTAGCTAGTGATCTTACACGTGTCACAACCCATAGAGCTGTACAACACAGAAAATGAACTTTAACATAAACAGTAGATTTGAGTTAATAATGATGTATCAATATTTGTTCATTTACTATAGCAAAGTCCCACCTACTATCTATTTCAATTTTACTGTAAACCTAAAACTCTTCTAAAAAATTAAGTCTTTTAATATTTTATGTAAAAATAACCAGAAAGAAATATATCAAAATGTTGGGGTTTTTTAATTTTAATTTTTTAGTTGTAGACAGACACAATGTCTTTATCCATTTTCATATGGTGCTGAGGAAAGAACCCAGCACCCCGCATGTGTGAGGCAAGCACTCTACCGCTGAGTCACAGCCCCAGCCATCAAAATGTTAATTTTATCTGAATAATAAAATTATGCTAATTTCATTTTCACCTTTCTAATTGTCTATATTCTGCTTTTATTTATGTATCTCTTATTCACAATCAGGCAAAACCAATGGAAAGTTTTAGCATTTTGTCTGGGTGACCATTCTCTGGGGTAGGAACTGTGTTGACTCAAAGTCTGTCATCTACATCTCTAAATCAGTAGAAATTTAATAAGTTTCACAAATAAAGTATAAGCACCTTTAAGTAAGTCTTCAGCCCTGTCTACTTTCTAGCCTGCAAATGAGTTGCCCATGGCCCATTAGAGGGCAGCAGATCAAGTAAAAATTGTGGCTGGGTACAATGGAGCATGCTTATAATCCCAGCAATTTGGGATGCTGAGGCAGGAGGATGGTGAGTTTGAGGCCAGCCTCAGTAATATAGCAAGACCCTGTTTCAAAATAAAAAGGGTTGGGCAATTTATCTCAGTGGAAGAGTGCCTCTGGGTTTAATCCCCAGTACCAAAAAAAAAAAAAAAGTAATGATTGTGAAAAGAACAGATCACAGTACCTAGTGAGTAGATGGTTGGGTCATTATAACTTGAAAATCTCTTCTTAAGTCCCTCCAGACCTATGTGGGCATTTCAAGAAGCATCTATTGAGTGGTATCAATTGGTAGAAAGTGGTGGGTACTGACACAAGACAGATTGCAAGATGCTGTGAAAACAAATATAAAGCCAGGGGAGGTTCTCGTGTGTGGCAGCTGCTACCAAGGAGTTGGTTTGAGAATTGAGATCATGAAAACAGAGCTCTTAACTAAAGCCTGATTTTTTTTTTCATGAAACCTGATTCTTGACAAACCAATCAATAAATGGCAATTGATATAGGAAAGCATCAGAGGGATGCTTTTTGGTAGATATAGTTTGTTAGATGTAGTTCTAGAACTAGTCTAATTTTAGAGCCTCCTATTAAAATTGTCTTGCAATTTACAGTGCTTCTTTACATTGATCTCATTTTCTGCTTTCATTTTTTTGCTTGCTTGTCTTATAACTTTGTATGATCATGAGCTCCTTGAAGACAGGGCCATGTCCTATTCAGTTTTGCATCCCCTGCTCCAAACACCTTGCCTGGCACATAGCTGGTTCTTCAGTGAACTAAAGATAGCTGACAATTCTGTGACACTTCCTTTCTCCTGCTTTGAATCTGTGATGGCCTGTGACTGCTTTGACCAACTGAGTACGATGGAAGTGATATTCTGCCAGCTCCAAACCTAGCCGTAAAGAGTACTTGGTCCCTTAGAGCCCTAAGCTTTCACATAGAAAGTTCAGCTACAGTGCTAGACCATGCAGAGAGGTCTGTGACTACACGGAGAGAAAGTGTTCAGCCTTCCAGCCTCCCACCAAGGAATCAGCAAGTGGGTAAAGCCATTCTTTCCCCTCCAGACCAGATTGGCCACTGCCTGAATATTCCAGAGCACTTGGTTAACTCTGTAGGGAGAAGTATCACCCACTTAAGCCTTGCCTGCATCCCTTATTCACAAAAACTGTGAGATAACCAGTCACAATGACACACACCTGTAATCTCTGTGGCTCAGGAGGATGAGGCAGGAGGATCATTAGATCAAAGCTAGCCTTAGCAAAAGCAAGGTGCTAAACAACTCAGTGAGACCTTGTCTCTAAATAAAATACAAAATAGGATTAGGGATGTGACTCAGTAGTCGAGTGCCCTTGAGTTCAATCCCCTGTATGCCCACCCAAAAAAATCATGAGATAAAATGAAATGGTTGACTCCGTCACTGAGCTTTGAAGTAGTTATAGAGCAATAAATAACTAGAATAGTTCTCACAAAATGTTTGCTATGGATGAAAGACTTAGAAGGGCCATGGTCTTACCTAGAGGAATGATACTCTGTCTTGAGCTAATTGTCAAAGTTACCCTACTGAGCATCCTTCATCCCTTCTTCTGCCCCCAGCATCTGAACCATCTCACATTAGGGAAGATCAGATGCCAGATACCATGCATTCACTTCCCCAGTCTTCCTGCAGCTAAGGTAAGGCACATGATGCAAGGTCATCCAGGCAGAGACTCCAGCCCTCCACTGAATGAGAACTGGTGAAGTAAAGAAGTAAGCACTTGGCAAGCTCCATTCCTGGGTGAGGGGTAGTGGCAACAGGAGCCACACAGCACACAGCCCCTCCAGAGGCTCCACAGTCTCATGGGCTCCAGCAGCAGGCTCCTGTGTCTAGGCTCATTAGTGGGAACCCAATGGACAATCCCATGTCTGAAGGGTAGACATAGTTCATGTGCCCAGCAGCTACCACAGCTTCACGGCATTATGATTTGGGGCCACCATTCCTAGCTATAGGCCTGTGCTCTCTTCCTCCCAGGACTGTGGTGAGCTTTACAATGCTTTTAAATTCATTTTCTACCTAAAGTCAGGAACCCTGACCAGTGGTCACACACTCAGGTTTCTCATTCTAGAGACCGTTCTCTATGATATCCTTAAAGTTCAGGCCTGCAGAACAGAAGCAGGAGGGTAAGAGTGAGACTCAATACTCTTATCCCCACATATCAGCCAAAACAACCCCACTTTTATATTTTTAATACTATGATCCTTTCTAAAGGTTCCTTTGGAAAGCCAGGCATGGTGACACAAACCTATAATCCCGTGACATAGGAAACTGAGGCAGGAGAATCACAAGTTTGAGGCTAACCTCAGTAACTTAACAAGACCCTCAGCATCTTAGTGAGACTCTGTCTCAAAAATGAAAAATAAAACTGGCTGGCAGGGGAGGGAGGAAATGGGGGGTGAATGGGGGCAGGAAAGATGGTGAAATGAGATAAACATCATTACCCTAGCTATATGTATGCCTGCACATATGGTGTGATGCTACATTGTATACAACCAGAGAAATTCAAAGTTGTGCTGCAATTGTGTACAATGAATTAAAATGCATTCTGCTGTCATATATACCTAATTAAAATAAATAAATTTTAAAAAAACAGGCTGAGGATGTTGCTCAGTGGTTAAGTACCCCTGGATTAAGCCCTAGAACAACAACAAAAAAAAATTCCTTTGGAAAAATATTTGTTTCTAAAAAGTATGTTTGACCATTTACACAGATAAAATGATAATCTAAATCTATACAGTGAATTATTTGGTGAAGAAAAAGATGAAACAATAGAAATAGTCACAAAAAGGTCACAATGAGCCCTTCAGATGAATACTCTGTGTTCTGAAGTGGGTATTTCCAAGCATTGCTGCTAGTTAAGGTTTGTTTTGATCGAGGAGTAAATCAAGGCACGGGGAGAGCAGTGAATACTAAGGCTGCCCACCCACATGACCTAGATCTGATTATCTGGCAGGCATAGAGATGGAGTCCTGACCCCACTCCTCAAAAGTTCAATAATATCTCAGAGGGTGGCTGTAGCCCCCAAGGAGGCCAGCAGACTGGCAGCCACACCAGGGGAACTGCCAAGGGGAATGATGAAGGCTAGACCCCTGACCTAGGACCAACCCCACAGACAGGCACTTCTCAGGAGGGGCTTTTCCCAGCATGTGTGAGGGTTAGGAATATCTTCTGACCAAGACATTTGAACTATGGGGATGCCCTGGGGACAATGACTGGTGTATGAGAGAGATGTTTTACGGATTTGATATGTAAACTCTTGTTTGAAGGGTTACTGATGAGCAAGAGTACTGTGTGATCACATTCATGAACGGACATGAGGTAAGAAAAAATGAAACTGTATACTCAAAGCTCAAGCATGTGATGGAGTGATAGGAGAAAGCAGCTGTGGTTATACACACCACACAGAATCCTTGCTTTTTCTGCTGATTGGTATAAATTCCCAGATTCCTGCTGCCTCCATATCAAATGGACTGACTTTGCTTTTTATGGCTTCGCCAGAAAAAAAAATTAACCAACCGAACCACGGGCCACATATACAAAAGAAAACTGGCTAACTTTCAACAGTGCTAATGTCATCAAGATATCTTATGACTCTTTTTCACCCCTTCTCCTTTCTCTTTATTCATTGTACATTTTTTTAATTTGAATGTGAGAACACTCCCCCAAAGTATTTTTAGTGTGGGGGATTTTTGTGGCAAGTCTTCCGTGAGGGGAAACCCTCCCATTTGAATGTGGGTGGAATACAAGATCAGGCAGTGGAAGTTACTCCGCTACAGCCAGGACATCTGTGGGAAGACGTCAGCCATCTGACTTTCTTGTTCCTTTACAAGATGATTGCCGTTTCTCTAGGAGTTTTTAAGACTTTTTGTTTGTGAAATAATTTTTCTACAACTTGTCTAGGCGTGGCTTTTGCTTTATCTCTGTGGAGTTTGCCACAGGCCCATCCAACTGAAAACTCCCCAAGTCTCTTCTAGGGAAATTACCTCCATCACTTCCTCAAATATTTCCAGTTCCCAGATTTTCATTCTCTTCTTCTGGGACTCCTATTATGTGGAGGTTGGCATTTTTACTTCTGTCTCAAAGCTAGCTATACCTTAGGGTTTTTTGGTTTTTTTTTTAATACTTTATCTCTTCATCCTTTTCTGCTTTCTTCTGGGAAAATTCTCTTAAGCTTATCTTCCAACTCACCAATTCATTCACTTCATTTACTCTATCCCTCTTACATACTGTGCCCTTCATTTCAAATACTTTAACAGCTAATATTTCACTTGGGTTTTTTTTATGATTTCTTATTCTTAATTTAAGTGGCTAGTATATTCTCTTAAGATGTTCTTCTCTGTGTTTGCTTTAGAGTATATAATTTGCAGTTTTGTTCTTTCTTTTAATGTACTTTTACTCTTGAAATGTTGAGTTTTTGTTTTGTGAACTCACATTGAAAGGAGAACTTGGGGGGCTGGGGATGTGGCTCAAGTGGTAGTGTGCTCGCCTGGCATGCGTGCGGCCCGGGTTCGATCCTCAGCACCACATACAACAAAAATAAAGATGTGTGTCCGCTGAAAACTAAAAATAAATAAATAAATAAATATTAAAATTCTTTCTCTCTCTCTCTCTCTCTCTCTCAAAAAGAATAAAGAAAAGAAAGGAGGACTTGGCCCCTCTCTGGTATTCTGCATCAGGGAAGGAGTTTAAGGAAGGAGGTGATGAGCCCTGAACATGAGAACCACTGTCTCTGTTCCCATTTGCACTTTGCCCTACAGCTCCTCCTGTCAGGAGAAGAGTAATGTCATCAATTTCTAGAATCCATTTTCTTCTCCTTCTCTTCTTTCTTTGGGGACAGGGTAGGGTGGTACTAGGGATTGAACTGAGTGACATTCCTAATCCTTTTTCTTTATTTGACTTTTTATTTTTTATATTTGAGGCTGTCATTCAGTTGCCAAGGCTGGCCTCAAACTCTGGATCCTCCAGCCTCAGCCTCTGAGTAGCAGAAGTGCAGCTACTGTTTACTTCTTGGGTTTCTAGTTTCTTCTGTGTTGGTTTGAGGGCAAGAGCTTCAACCCTGTCAGTTGGACAATCAGCAGGAAGTGAAACTTCTGAAAAAATGACAAATTAATTCCAATCAAAAGGACAATCAGAACTCACATGTGAAGCAGAACTGGCCCCATCTTGTGATGGCCTTGACTACTGACTCCTTTAAGTGACCCTGCCATCACCTTCCTCCTGCAGTCCCTGATAGCCCTCGACCTGACCTGCAGAAGCAGGGCCTGTGGCCATGAGGCAGGAATCTCAAGCTTCTGACCTCAGTGACCCTATCTACTTCTGAATATAAAGTTTCTCAAGAACTCAGAGCCTGACAAAAATCACGAAGACCCTTCTTGATTGGCCATTTCAAACATGTGCCACCATGGCCAAGTGAGTCGGAAGGGACGGTGGAGGTCAGTGATGGGCTGGACTCCACTGGGGAATGCCTGGATTGGCTGCAACCACTGAAACAGTGATTGGCCAGATGGACAAGGACAGGACCCCAGCTTCAGGTTACATAGAATAGCAGGTCTGGGAAACAATGTAGCCTTGTTCTGTATCACTTACTGAGAAGTGTCCTCGATAGCCCTTTCCTCTGAGGAAGTCATTTCCTCAGCGAGGAAAGCCCACACTTGTGTGCTGTGCTAGGAGTTTGTAGTCCAAGGCCAAGGCTGAGTATGCACGTACGTACACTGAGCTGTCAAAACAGGCCTTGCAAACTACCTTTAATCCTGTTTCCTTTAAGAACTCAGAATTATAATTTGCTACAAGCTGTCAGTCAGAGAGAAGCAGAATGAATAGTCTTCAGACTTCAAGGTCTATGACCCTGAACTTAGACCTGAGCATGCCAGCCTTTTCCCCACTGAAGAGGCTCCTGAACACCACATCATTACTTGCAAACTTGGGCTAGAACGTTCTATTACTGAGGTTTAATGTATTATCACTCATGTATACTTTTATAGAGATATAATTAAAATATTTCAATGATAGGTTGATCTTATAATATAGACAAGATACCAGACAGTGAGCAAATAGATAATAATAGCTATCACATATCAGTGCTTACCGTTGCAAAGCACTAGTCTAAGTGATTTAGATAAGTTAATTTATTTAGTCCTGTCAGCAAATAAAATTAAGACCATGAGAGCTAATAAATAAATTAAATAGTTGGGAAGGTAGACGGATGACTGAGTAGAGGACAATAGACCAGGCAGACAGATAAGAACTAAGAGCTGAGTTTAAAGTCTCTTGACTTGCCAGACACAGGATCAGACAAGTGAAGAAATTCAATGAGTTAAGGAATAGCTCACTGAGAGGGAAAAGTCAGAATTGTTAAAGAGCTAGCCAGGGAGGTCCATGTGGTTATCACTAAGAATTGACATCCCATAGTCTGGAAAGAACAGAATGAATCTGCAGTTCTAAATACAGTTGGTCAAAACAAATGCCATTGCTCACTGTGTAGGAAAGAGGCTTCTGTTAGAGCCAGTTGCTAGTGTCTCATGGTCACTCCGGGTTTATGGACTTTTATCAGCGTCTTCTGGGTACAGCCGGCCTTGAGAAACACATAATCTGCTATGATCTTTCCTTGGCAAATGCCGCCACAAATAAATAAATAAGTTTTCATTTCCATTCCTCACAACATTCTTTTTAAAAGGTGCAATTTTAACCATCCTTATTTTATAGGCCTGAATACTACATTACAGAGAGTTGCCCAACATCAAGTTAGAATTCAAACCTGGAGGGTCAGAACCCACACTCTTAACTCAAGCACAGATCTAAAACCAATCAGTGGTATATGTTGCTTATTTTAAATAATTTGAGGTATTAAGATTATACTTAGAAAATTACTTTTAAATTTCACCTAAATTAAATGAACAAATATTAAAATTCAAAGGGTATCATGATTAGTACTATTGTTAGGGGACAGACAGGTGTAGATGGTAGGAACATGAGGTTAAGGGAATAATTCTATAAAATGAGTCCACTGTGCTGACATGCTTTCTTTTCCAAAAAAAAAAGCTCTGCCTGGCCTAAGTGGATAAGATATGTCACATTCCTCAGCAAACTACCTGTTACCTGTGGGAGAAATGCAGGTCCAAAATAATGCTGGTAAGAGGAACCCAAGTTGCCCTGAAGAGGGAGAGTTTTGTGACTCTTTTCATAGACCAGATCCCAAAACCCAGAGAGATAAGGATAATTCCTCCTAATCATAAACTCAGTAAGTACGACTCCAATTAGAACCAGTCAGCATGGGCCAAGGTAACCTAGAGTTGTCATGGCAGTGGGTACTTGAAAGTCTACTGTCACCCTACTGTCAGTCAACAGTCAAGAGGCGGACATAAGAGGGACTCTCTGGAAACTTCTCTGGGATCCCAAAAAAACTGGAGGGCAGGAAAGTCATGTTGTCCCTTTCCTCTCTGAGAGGGCCCACTCTCTTCCTTGAGAATATCTCCTTTCTCTCTTCCTATCCCTTCAATAAACTATATTTATGTTACTCTGAGCAATGTGTCTGAAATTTTTCTGACTTGATCACAAAATCAGGTTTTGAAGGTGGGTCCTCTCTTATGCCAGATTCGTGGGACCCCAATAGACCTCCAGGAGCCAATCCGATGCAATCACACAAGAGTCTTCATTGCAAGCTCAAGCCTGGACTCACAACCGTTCTGACGCAGCAGTCCCAGGAAGTGAGTCCCCGTCCTTTGTTCAGTGAGATTTTATAGGTTTTGGGGGATACTCTATGCGTCACAACATCACACAGCAAATCATTCCACACCTCGGGAAAATCAAACCACAACTCTTAACATTGATTAGCATATTCACTGGCCGGAACAAGTTGGGTAGGGGTGATTGGCTAGTACAAGAGGGGGGGTTCCTTTGAACTGATTGGTTTAGGCCACGAGGGGTGTACTTGCTAAACTACATGGTTTCCCAACATGTTATCAACCACCATAAACTACTTGGGGGTCATCTGGCATCCCAGGTATTTTCCCTGTCTTATGCTGATTGGTGGTTGCTAGGGGGGTTGCTATGGGTCCTTACCTAGCCGAACTGAGTCAGGGACACCTGGCGCCACAGACCTCTCCTGTTATTTACAGACAAACAACTCAGCAGGGTGGGTATGTTCTTAGGAGTGCTCTGTGGGTTTTTCCAAGGACAAGGGTCACGCCCCCTTCCTTAGGACAGGCCTTGAGGTAGAAGCTGCTGTTATTTATTTATTTTAAAAAATGGAGCCACATTAATTTCTCACCTCGTGTTGCCTCAGTTTCCTAAAAGGCTCCAGCTCTGCATCTCTGTGACCAGTTACCTCCAAGTTTAACTTTAGATCTGAATTTAACCTTGCAAATTGCTTTGTAGGTGTTGCATATTTTATGAAGAAATAAAAGGATATATTTTCCTTTGGCTTTCATATCTTCTGTTGCACTAGGAACCAAGTCCAGCTCTCCGCAGCCATGCACACTACACCAAAACCATCCTGGAAGAGAAGGCTTCCTCTTTTTAAAGATTTTCTCATTCTTGTCACCTCCACTTAACCTATCCTACCTTCCACATCAGCTAAAACTTTTCTAACTGGAAATTAAAGGAACATTTTCTATTTGGACATGAGTGGTACTTCTTTGCCCAACTGTTCCTTCCATTGTAACTACAGACAATTCAAGGGTATTGGCTCGAGCCCCTAAGTGAAACATTTAGAGTTTGAAAGAACATACTCAAGATCTCAGAATGTCACTCAGGGAACATATGACCATTGTCTTCTCATATTTTAGGGAGAATTAAATTTTAGAAAGAAATAATATCTGAGGAACTTGATGACAGAGTTGACTAAGAAGTTTTTATTTCCAAAAGAGTGGGCAATGCAACGTAATATGTTCTTCATGTAAGTGGTATAAACTGATACAAAAACAATTTCAAAAGAGAAGTCCTAATGGACTTAATCAATGGTAACACCCTTAATAAATGTACTTACTGCCTCCCCTAGTGATTTAGTTAATGATGATTATTTTTATGTGACTTAGTATGTCTGTTGGAAATCTCAGTGTGACCACAGCATGAGTTCCACCTCAAATTCATATACCAGATTTGAATATAGAGACAACTTCATGGTTTCCCTTGTTGAAAATCTAAGGGTTGTAAACCTGAAAATAGGCAGAAGAATAATATTTTATAAGAAGAAAGGGTTCTATGTCTAAGACAATGTGAAGCATAGGACGAGAGTATCTTTGAGACTTTTCACATTAAGATTCTTAGATTCAATATTTCAAAAGATACTCTGGCAACTTGAATTACTTTTCAGCAATAATTTTCCACTGAATTAGCCACATTCTTTCTCCTAATTTTTATTGTAAATGATAGCAATCATTCATAGACAAGTATTAACAAATCTTATCACTGAGAACTCTGATAATTGTTGTTTATTATAATAACACTGACATGCCTTTGAAATCATTCATGTTTTTTTTAAGTTAGCAAGAATTATTTTCAGTATAATTTTCTTTAAAGCATATGTAAATGGAATTGTGTTTGTTGATAGGAGACCCCTGAATGCTATTTATCAAACTATTTACCCATTAACCTTTGATTGGAAAGAATTCATTCATCACATGCACTGTTCTTCATGGCCACTAGGTGGTACTCCAACCACAGTGTCTCTACCTGAACTTTGAGAACCTGATTACCACGCAGTCCTACGATAGGCTCCTAGTGAAAAGGCCAGTCTTGGATACATCTACTGTTGTCAGACCCAGGCTTTTCTTCCTGGCAATGTTGTCAACAGTCACTTAACCACCCACTCCAGGGTATGAACAGTGAAGCCATGATCACTGCAAACATCTTCCACAACCTTCCAACCACAACAGCCTAGCCAACATGTGTAGTGGGAAGATTCTGTGGGAAGGACCATGTTGGAGCCTTAGGTATGCGCTGGCCCAGCTGTGTCCTACTAAACTTCCAACCAGACTTCATTTGCACTGGGCTAGCAGCTCAGCATTGGCCAGCACAGGGGACTTAACCCAGGAAGCTAAGATCCAGAGTTTCCTGATCTGTGAACAAAGCTTCTCTCCTTATTTCCTGGATTTCCTTCAGTTACATTCTATTTCCCAAGTAAGTTCTGAACCATTTCCCACAAGAAATGTGCATGTTTACAGCTTCAAAGAAGGACAAATCTCTATATCTGAGTCAATTTGCAAACATAGGCCAAAGTATGTGATATCCTCACAAATGCTAAGTGGCATAGAAAAGGGGGCAATTTACAAGAACCAGGATATTAAAAAGACTTTGCAGAGAAACATTTAGAAACATTTCTAGACACTATAGTGTGTAGAACTGGAAAAGACCTTGGAGAACATCTGGTCTGGAGCTCTCAAACAGTTCCTCCAAGTCCTAGAAGTTCATGAAGGTACCTCAGGAGCTTTCTGGACTCCAGCCAAGGAGGATGCCCAGCCCACCACCCCCCACATCAACCAAACAGCTCCAGTTTGGTTGATTGCTTTATTGGAGTTCTGTGTAAACTTAATTGAACAAAGAATCCTACTTTGATTTCCCCAAAGGTGTAACCATTAATCTAGCCCAAACTACTCATTTTGCCGATGAGATAATAAAAGGAAGTTGGGGGCTTTCCCAAGATCATACACAGCTTGAACTGAATCTTAAAGGTAGGAACATTTTGAATATGCTGAAGAAGGAAGGAAGGACAAAGTATATACAGGAACCACAGCTCCATCTGGCCCACAGGGTAGAAAAGTGTTACCTGTCAAACCATGTAAACCTAAAGACAGTTTACTTTTGCCACCCGGTTTACTGAAAGATATTCTCTTACCAGAGACAGACACACAACACATAGTTAACACTCGCTAAGCCCCAACTCATAACCCATAGAACTGGAAAGTTAATACTCACTTCATTGACCAAATGAATTTTTTTTTCCCATCTTTCAACTGAAAGCTATTTACTACTGTTTCTCAGAAAGCCTCCACTACAAGCAAGAAAAAGACAGGACCCCTTCATGGAGAAATTAATCTAGATTCGGCAGTGGATACATGGGAAGACAGTAAATTGTATACAAATCCTATGTTGTAAAATGTTGACTCTCATCACCTTTTGTTTTCTCCTTATTTAAAAAAAATGTAGAATTAATTTCACACCAGCTTTGAGAGTTTGAGTCAAACACAAGTTGGGGAAACCAAAGGTTAGCAGAAGAAACTAACTCTTAAAAATAGTTGGGAAATAAGGAGAAGGACCCTGTTGCTTTTTTACTCTGCTATTGAAAAGAAAATAGAAGGTATTCCCTCAATGTCCTGCTCTGTTTGGGGGGGAAAAAAGCCCACCTCAAACCAATTTCAGCACAAAAAAAGAGTTTACAAGACCAAGGAATGCAAAAAGGCAGGAGGCGGGGATGTTAATGCCCAGCCACATAAGTCCACAATGGAGTCAGCAGGAACCCCTTGGCCCTCTCTCATTTCTGCTTTATTCTGTGTTGATTTGCTCCTCACTCAGGTTATCTTGGAGAGAGACAAAACTCCAATAGATATAAGCACACAAATTGAAAACCCTCCAGCAAGAGCACCTTTGGCTTGGGAGCTCCAGGTAGTAGGAATTACATCTCACTGGCTTGACCAGATGCAGGTGCCCCTCCTTGGACATATTGTTTTGATTTTGATTGGCCAGCCTGCACCACATGGCTCCCCCTGGCAGTGGGAATTGGGAACTTACCAGAGGTTATATCCTGGTAGAACTGAGTCTTAAAAGATGGAACCAAAGCCAAGGGAAGAGTTGGAGAGGAATAGTCCTCCAAAGGAGAAATGGGAGTCTGTTGCAAGAGGAAGGATATCGAACAGGAAAACCACAACTGTGGGCTCCCTTCACCTACTTCCCTTTGCTGGTGGCACGAGGCACACCTGATACCTTTAAGGGTAACTAAGTAATAGAAACCATTAGCCAAGCTAGACTGCCATTCAATCATGTGTTTGTTAAACAAACGCTTACTTAGAGTGAGCCACAGTCTTGGACTGAGCACCTGCCAGGAGACTTGGGCAAACGGCCTGCCAGCAACCACTGTCTCAGGAAGCACCACAGGCCAAGTTCCTGGCTGCATTTGCAGTCTTGGTCTACTGTCAACTACTTTTTCTTCCTTCCTGCAAGCCCCAGGGCACCAGCCTTTGTTTTTCTTTCTACCCTTTCATGGGAGTTTTCTCTTCTCCTAACTTTGCCTAGGCATAAGACACATCTTTCAAGCTACCTCTGATACTCTTGAAAACAAGGAACAAGATTTTCTTCATTATCAGGACTGGAGATACACTGGGCACTGAGAGAAATTCCAGGATTCAGATGCCTCACTGTTGTCTTATGATCATTTTTCCTGATTATGGAATAATGGAATCCTTTTCAGGTTCCCACCCTTGGGTTTCCTGATCTTTGTGGCCTTTCTTTCTTTCTTTCCTCCCTCCTCCCTCCTCCTCCTCCTCCTCCTCCTCCTCCTCCTCCTCCTCCTCCTCCTCCTTCTTTTTCTTCACCAGGGATGGAACTCAGGGGCACTCTGAGCCACATCCCCAGCCCTATTTTGTATTTTATTTAGAGACAGGGTCTCACTGAGTTGCTTAGTGCTTCACTTTTGCTGAGGTTGGCTTTGAACTCATGATCCTCCTGCCTCAGCCTCCTGAGCCACTGAGATTACCGGTGTGTGCCACTGTGCCCGGCTTTTGTCTCCTTTTCTGCAATGAACCTTAGGGAATCTCTCTCACTCCTGGATATTGGCAGTGCCAGCTGCCATTCTGGAGCACTTTCTCTGGACCAGACACTGTGGAAAATACTTTAGTATATTATCTCACATAATCCTCACCTCTCCTTTAAGGTGAATCCTGTTACCATAATTAAAGAGGGAACTGGGTGCCAGGTGTAGTGGCACATACCTGTAATTCCAGTGACTCAAGAGGCTGGAGTGGGAGGATGCCAAGTTTGAGGGCAACTTGGGAAACTCAATGAGACCAAGTGTCAAAGGGCTGGGGATGTGGTTCAGTGGTAGAGCACCCCAGGCTAAATCTCCAGACACACACACACACACAAACTGGGAGACAGAGAGTTATTTATCTGAATTCATACAGCCAGAGAGTGTCAGCCAAGGGACAGGTCCTGGGTCTGCCTGGTGTGAGAGCCAGGCTCTTAACTGCTACACACTGCCTTCTGGGGGCCTCCCCTGCAGGACGCCCTCTTTTAGCATTGGAGCCTGAAGGTACAGAATGACAAGAACAAACAAGAGTGTGCTGGGATACCCAGGAGCCCCCAAGACTCAGGAAGTCCAGGTGCTTGTGAAGACCACAAGGCTGAACAATTTCAACTTCAATCTTGGTCTAACAACACACACACACACACACACACACACACACACACACACATTCAGAAGAGATTACAACAGGAGATTTTTTTCATGTGTTACTTCAATCTGGTACCTAGCCAGAACCATCTGTTTTATAAAGTTGACTGTTTCTCAGCCTTATTTTATTCATATCCCTTCTGATAAATGAAAGTTTTTTATACTGTCATTCCAAATTCCATTATGGTTCCCAGTGATTTCTTCCCTTCCGATTTATTTTTTGCGCCTCTCTCTCTCTCTCTCTCTCTCTCTCTCTCTCTCTCTCTCTCTCTCTCTTTCACTAGTTTTTTATTTCACTCATTTATTTTTGTGTGGTACTGAGGATCGAACCCAGGGCCTCCATGTGCTAAGCAAGTGCTCTACCCCAGCCCTATATTTTGCATTTCTCTATCTCACTATCCAGTGGGTTCCTCTGAGCTTTACTTCTGACTGTTGCATTACAGAAGAAACCTTCTATTTTATTTCCCATATATAAAAATCATGTAATATTATATATGATTTTCAGAATACACCCCAGACATATTTAAAATATATAACACCTAAGATAGCACAGGCTTCCACCAATCAGAACCCCTGCTGGCCTCTGGCACATTGACAGAAGCTAGACAAGCACCAAACCAAAAAACACCCCATCCAGGAGTCCTGCCATTTGTCCCATGATTGAGGATAGCTGAGTAGGACTGACTGTTTCTCTAATTGTGCCATAAAATTCTACTAGGTAAAGAAGAAACAAAAATAAAAAGTGCATTATTCTCTTTTTCATTTCTTTTACACAAACCTTCCAACCAATTTCTTCATGGTAGAGCTATAATTCTCTCAAGATTAGTAACAAAAGTGAGGTGAGGCATATGATCCATTGCATTGTTGTCAAGTGGCTTCACCCTATTTCTCATCTCAAGCTTCAACTATTAGGAAACCCAGCAGCTGTCTACACATCAGCCACCCACTTAGTCCTCCCAAGGGAATTTCCATTTGCTTTTTAGGTCACAAGAGAGTAACACATTTGGTTTCATAATTCTAGAACACTGACCCAGTCCTGGGAGAAGAAGACAACACCCAAACTGGAACATTTCTGCTCTTGCCTGTTAGGTAGAATGGGGAAATGGCAGGAAATGAAAAGTGCCTGCCCTCCTCTGGGGAAGCAGCAAGAGCCTCAGTGTGATGTTAAACATTGCTCTGAACAGAACATTGCTCTGCTCAACCCCATAAAACAGCAGCAGGGCCCAAAAGAGATGGGGCCAGAGTCAAGAGGAAGGTCAATTCAACCTTGGACATCATGCAGTTGCTGAAAGGACTTACCATTCAATGTGTGTAAAGCACCCTCTGCTGATTTCCGGAACAACCAGGTGTTTGCAAGGACTGAACTTCTCCCCTGGAAGATTCAGAAAAAGAAAAAAACATTTTTTAAAAAAATTTTTACACACCAAAAAACATGGCATACAGTCAGCCCTCCGTATATCCCATATCCATGGATTCCACATTCATGAATTCAACCAACCACAGATTGTAATTATTCAGATCACATCTGTACAAAACATGTAAAAACTTTCTTTCCATTATCCCCTAAACAATAAATATAAGAGTAATTTGCCTAGCATTTACATTGTATTAAATAAATAACCTAGAGTTCCTTAAAGGGGAATGTTTATAGGTTATATACAAATGCTATACCATTTTATGTAAGCCCCCAGAGTTTCCCAACAGTAGCAATTCCCCAAGATGTGATCTCTCTTACTCCTCCGATTTCAAGCTCATGAGCCCCTTCCAGCTATCTCTACAAAATCACGGCTCTCCACCCCTCAGTGAGTTCTCCTAATACACACACACACACACACACACACACACACACACACACACAAACCCCTCACTATTCCATTACTGCTAGACTGGAAACCAAAAATTCCCACAATAGGAAACTGTTCTATTTATTATGGTGCATTCATAATGGAATACTAAGTAACATTGTGAAGGTGGGTGAGTTAGAGCTACATCTATTCAAGGTAAATTGTTAAGTAACAAAGGAAAGGCTAGAAAAGAAGGCAGAGGTGATACTATTTTAAGAAAAAATACAAGAACATATCCAGAAGGACACACAAGAAACTGGTAACAGTGATTGCATTGGAGAGAGGATTAAGACTAGATACAAATGAGAGGAAGGACACATATGTATATGTTTTTGAACAATGAGCCAGAGTTACTTTTAAAACGTTTCTAATAAGGAAGAAGGAGGAGGAGAAGCCACCCACCTAAGAGCATTGGAAAAAAGTTTCCACCCCACTACAGATGTCCTGGAGGAAGAAGAGGAGAATCTTGCATATACAACCCCAAAGAC
The DNA here is from genome assembly GCF_964194105.1 of Spermophilus citellus. NCBI lineage: Eukaryota > Metazoa > Chordata > Mammalia > Rodentia > Sciuridae > Spermophilus > Spermophilus citellus. The sequence goes on from NC_138182.1 coordinate 208,360,643, forward strand.
CTCTGGTTCCAGAGTCACTGAAACAATATCTGCTACTAGGAGCTAGCTCCTCTCCCACCTGCCCACTTTGCACCCTTTATTCCTAGGGGTCCATTTTTTTTTGTTCTCATTTTTTGACATAGATAGTACTTTGCAATTTTTAAAATTTAGTATGTTTTTCACATAGGTTACATAGATATATCATCTCATTCTATATAGTCATGCATGATACCTACATTTTTATGTTCATATAAGAGATCCTATGGACATGGCTCCACATTTTGATTTTAGACACTAGAAAACTCACCACATACATAGGACTTTTGTTATTACTGACAAGTGCATCCTCCTCTACCATTGGATGTGCCGAAATTTATTAACCAGAAGCCCACAAATGTCCTTCTCATCTATCTGAATGAAAGTCCTTTAATTGAAACTTATGTCCTGTGGAGGAGAAACAAAACTTGAGAGTTATCCCATGGGGAAAAAATGCTGGGAAAAAAAAAAAAAGAATGGAAGAGAGGCATCCTGAGTGAAGAAGGGCCAAGAGGCTGCTATTTCCTTTTGGTTGTTTCCTAAACCTACTGATGATATTGCTCAGATTTTTATTTTCAAGATTCTGCTTCTCTTATTTTACCTCAAGCTCCTTAGATAAATCATTCTGAATAATAGCTCCATCTATACATATGCCCAGTGACTGTTTCTAGGCAGGACAAGCTATTTTTTCTAATTAAAGATATTTTTGTCCCTAAGTGATTCATTTCCTTTGAGCTTCTCACCTTGTGTTTATAAGGATTTTTTGTTATTGTTGTTGTTGTTTGTTGTTTTGCAACCAGTTGTGCATAAAAGTAGCTGTTATTTCTGGGTAAGGGAGGTATTATACACCTAATGTTAACAATTTTAAGGTTTAATGCATTTGGTAACTTATCAGCCTAGGTGGTTTGCTTTCCTCTGAAAGTACTGCCTACCTGGTTAAATAAAACTTTTTTAGTTATGAGGTGATCTCAGCCAATTGTTTCCCAAGAAAAGCTTGAACCTGTTTTTTTTTTTTGTTTTTTCTTTTTGTTGTTGTTGTTGTTGTATTGTTTTGTATTTTTTAATATTTATTGCTTTGTTTTAGCATTTCTGACATTGATTCATATCCTTAGTCATACAGCCAGGCAGAAAGATTTCTACTTATGCGCTTGAATTTCTTATTGCTGAACATTGCTTATTTATTGTTGCTTAATCTTTATCACTGAACCAGTTTTTTCATCTTCATTTTGACTTTAACAACTTCCTATTCTGTACTTTCATCATCTTCTGGTTCTGTTGGCTCCTCCCTTAGCTGGAATCCAAAATCATCCATTTTAGTGACTTGTCCAGAGTCCAGAATCCCTTTTCCCCTTGGGTTTACATTGTGGTCACTTAGCCTGCCCATCTTCATCTCAAGGGGTCCCATGACAATCCCTGCTACTCAGCACTGCCCTCAAAATATGCTCCCCCTTTCATACAAGGCCTTCTGGGACTGGTCCTCTGTCCTCTCCTCCAGCCTGTGACCTTGCTCCATCAAGCATCCTGTTCCCCACCCCACTTCAATTAGTTGCTTTCTCCACAACTGCCACACCCCCCGCCACCACCACATGCACACACACTCTTCTGTCTACTAAAGGTCATTTTTCTCAGTCCTGGTATATTTAAACTATTGTTTTATTTATTCCATTCTCTGCCAAAGGTTTTTTTGTTTTTGTTACTTCTGTTCTCTCTATTGGAGTGGGGGAGACTACAATTTACAACTTGCAATGAACATAAATTCTAACTTCTTGAATAGCAATGTTGATGGTTGTGCCGAAGTCCACAGCTACAGCTTACTCTGCAGATCCAAGTTATGGTTAAGAAGGTTTCAAAAACAAAAAGAGTCCAAAAAAGCTCCCTTAATAAATATTTATTATTAAAAATTTGCATGAGAGATGACAACCTAATACCCATTTCATTTTATCATAATGCAAACAATCCTAAACCAATATTGCAGGCATGCCAACAGGGTATGTCATTATCATCACAGGTCAGAACACATGAAGTACAAGAGGAATACCCTCCTACATAGCTACAGCTCAACAGATTATCCTTCACCCATTTCCTGCACACCATCCTGAGGTAAACTAATTTTAAATGTTGGTTGAAGTAAACCAACCAGCTATGACAAATTGAATGAGAACCCATCAGAATAGGTTTTGAATTTCTTTCAGTTTTTTGTTTTTAATACAAATGCCTGACTGTGCTGAATCATCAAACTGAATGCATGAAAAACTGGCCAGCCCAGTATATTAATCATTAGCAAAAGGAACTTTAAGGAGTCTACTAAGTGTTTCCTTGTCATTAAGGTAGTACAATATTTATATTATAAACCTGATTTATAGCTTGATGTTTAGCGGGGTATGACCACCAACCAATACATTAATGCAGATTTTTTTGTGTGAGAACAGAAGGTACTTTCAATATTTGGTTTTGTTATATAGAAAAAGAATGAATAAATGAAATTTTTTTCTTTTCTTTTTTCCCCCAGGAGGTAAGATTCAATTTGATTCTTCTAGAGAATCAAAAAGTAGGTTGAAAGTAGGTTTTTGGTTTTCAGTCATAATCTGTATGGATTCTTCATAGTTGATTTGTCTGCTTCATTGATAGCTACTTTTCTGATAATTTCGTCTAATTCTTCATCTAATAGTTTTCCCCCTAAGTTTGTCCCAACATGATATAATTCTGTTGCCTTGATGTAACCATCTTCATCCTTGTCAAAGACTGGGATTGCCTCAAGGATCTCTTCTTCACTATCTGTATCTTTCATTTTTCTGACCATCATAGTCAAAACTTCTGGGTCGTCAATGGCGCCAATAACCTCACCATCCACTTCATTGATTATATCCTTCAATTCTATTTCTGTTGGTTTTTGATCCCCCCTGTGACCTCATGACAGTTCAAAATTCCTTTATTGTAATGGAGCCATTGACATCTTTACCAAACAGAGAGCTTCCTTTAATTCACAGTCTGTACCTTGGTCAGTTTATCAGCCATAGGGTTAGTGAAGGGAGGACAAGAAAGAGAAGCAGATATGGCTGCATCTAGGCAGGAGCTGTGGCAGGTGCGTCCACTGCTGCTGCTGCTGCTGATAGGGCATGGTGTTCACTGCCCAGTACCACCACTGCAGCCTGAACCACTGTCCAACTCTCTGCCAAAGTTCTTGAACCCATTTTGTTCCATCATCCCAGGCGTGGGATATCTATAAAAACTTAAACATACAATTATGTAATAAGAATATAATCATATTATGATTGTGATATATTATTTACTATAACATATAAGCTATAGAGTATGATTTCCAACCAAGTTTAATACACCTGTGCCAATTTTGTTGAAACATTTGCAGAATTGATAATTTGGGACTTAATGCATTAAAGACTAGTCTTCACTGTTTTCTCTATTTCCTTACTTTCCAATAACTACTTTTAAAAAATTAAACATAAAAGTGACACATACATATGGTAAATGTTCAGTGAAAAAAGGATGGAAAATAAAATGCCCCTACCTGTCACTAGCAGTGATTTGAATTATGGCCTTTGTCCCTGTGACAGGAGCACACCTGTGATGGGAACTCAGGTGCAAAGGTATCAGTTGAGACTGCCCAGTTGCTATTGAAAAACCAGCCTCTACCTCAAAGCTAAAGCCTGTCCAAGGAAGGGACATGACCTTTGTCCTTGGAAAGACCCACAGAGCACTCCTAGGCACATTCCCACCCTGCTAAGTTGTTTATCTACAAATAACAGGAGAGATCTGCTGTTCCAGGTGTCCCTGACTCAGTCAGGCTAGATGGGGACCCATAGCAATCCCTTAGCAGCCACCAATCAGCATGAGACAGGGAAATACCTGGGATGCCAGATGATCCTCCCAGTAGTTTATGGTGGTTGATAACATGTTGGGAAAGCATGTAGTTCTGTACGTACTCCCCTCATGGCTTAAACCAATCAGTTCAAATGAATCCCCCTCTTTTACTAACCAATCACTCCTACCCAACTTGTTCCCGCCAGTGAATGTGCTAATCATGTTTTAGAGTTGTTTTATGATTTTCCCGTGGCGTGTGATGATTTGCTGAGAGATGCTGTGATGTATATGAAGTCCCTGCCTTCTCCAAAGAGTGTATAAAACTGCTGCAAACCCTGGGCTCGAGGCCTCTCAGTGTCACCAGTTGCTGTGTGTGCGCGGAGGACCAAGCTAGCTCGCAATAAACACCTCTTTGCTGCTTACATCAATCTTGGTCTCTGGTGGTCTTTTGAGGGTCCCAAATTCTAGCATAACACTATGGTGATACCCTGCTCAAAAGGAGGTTCTGTGCCTGCCACAGAGCTATCAGTATTAATCTGAGTTCAGACACCAGCTGCCAGGGGTAGAGAATTATGAGCACAAGCTGATAATTATAATTGGGCTTCTAGTCTTTGACATTCTCACAGAAAATACTTTTGATGTTGAAACCTATATAATAAATGTGCCAAGCTAGCTCTGGGTCATTGCATTGCTATCAGGGTATAATGTCCCACACTGTCTCAGCTTTCTTTCTATGTGTATCTTTTTGTTTTTTCTAATCCCCCCAGTGCCCCTTGGTCAGTTTTCTGAATTAAGAGTCATGCAGGTTGCGGCACCTACCCCATCTGAGGCTAGTCATTATTCCCAAAGAAGACTGAGACAATTTGTTAACTAATTGAGTAACAGGATCACAAGTCTCTTTTCAGGTAGCAGGGGGAATACACACACACACACACACACACACACACACACACACACACGTGTTGATTTTATATATTATGGTTTTTTATGTAATGTAAATAATATATAAATAAATGTAGTATATATGCAATATAAACTTGTAAATTTTATACCTGGAAATGAAATCATCCATTATTCTGACCTTTGTTTTATGAATTCAATATTATATTCTGGCACAAGAGTCTGAGAACAATGGGAATTGTGATTACCCTGGTGAAAGTATTTGAATACTTTGGGGGAAGGAATAAAAGAACAACTTCCTCTTTAGTATGTACATTTTTATCATTATAGTTTTGTAATATAAAGAAAAAATAATTTTGTAAGATGTTTGTATATTTCTTGAATATCTTTTCACATTAGCATGTACAGATATAACTCATTATATATTTAATGGATTTGAAGTAGCCCAATTATGTAGATTTACCCTGATTTGTGTAATTAATTCTGTATTCATGGATCTTTGGATCATTCTTGAGTTTGGGGGTTATTACTATTACCATTAGTACAAACAATGCCACAGGGAGAATCCTTGTCCATATATCCATAGTGCCATGGTGACACTTCTTCTCTTCCTGCTCCCAGACTCTTTTCTTTTTGTACTATCTGAACATAGTGAACATAGCCACCATTTGGTGGTGGCTGCTTTCTGACTACTCATCTTTAAAAGAAGTGAGTTTTCTTAGACAAGCCCTAGCAGAAGGTCTGGTGGGGGAGAAGGCCATCATCAGGTTCCAAGCCTCCTGGGAAATTCCATGACTCAGGACATGGTTAAGAGACTCCTTCAGGAAGCAAGATTAGCAGGTGGAGAGCAATCAGGTATCTCAGGCTGTGGGTCTGCATGGTGCCCATTCACCCCATGGGCAACTCACACTCTTTCTAAATCATACTCTGCCATTTTTCTCGAAGCTCTACATCCACTATTAGAAGGCACAGGGAAGGGGCTAGGCATATAGCTCAGTTGGTAGAGTGCTTGCCTTGCATGCACAAGGCCCTGGGTTTGATCCCCAGCATCAAAAGACATAACAAATAAACAGAAGGCATAGGGCAGCTCAGTGGATCAACTCTGAAGAAGTGGCCACCTGGAGAGTGAGGCACAGTCTCCCCTTCTTGCAGGTACACTCCAATTTTAAGAATCATTCTCTTGAAACCCTTCTTACTTGGCTTGTGGTAGGGGAAACTCCAGCAGCTCTTCAAGGACAAGAAGAGTTAGAAGGCAGGGAGTGTGTGTGGATGATCATAGGGATAGTTCTGTCACCTTTTATCAAATCTAGAAAGGGAATTTTGCCAACTCACCAGTTGGCAACTTTATATACAGTGTGCAGTATTTACACTTCTTTGTCCTCCCTTTGGCCTCCCAATTCTACTGCAATAGGAAAGTCCCACCCCAAAAAAAAACTCTTATCTAACCACCTGCAGTGACTCTGCATTTGTATCTGCTCTCAGCCTTTGCTCTAAGTAGGCATCTTGAAACCCTCCAGTGGCTTTCTCAACCTTTCTGTAACATATGCATCTCATTGTGAGATAGATAGATAGATAGATAGATAGATAGATAGATAGATAGATAGATAGATAGACAGACAGACATTGAGTGAAGTGAGATGTGTGATGTGCGTGTCTGAATACTAACATTGGAATGGAATAAAAGAACTTGTGATTGCCTGGGTCATGACACCAAGTGAACCACAAGTATTTCTGTGAATTAAAACTGATGAAAAGATGTAGTTTGAAATTTATTGCTATTCAATAAATTCTGACATTGTGCAAAAACACAAATATGTCTGGTGTATGTTGACGGCATAGCTTGTTCATGACAGTATCCATATAAAAGTTAGAAGACAGCTAGACATGGTGGTACATTCCTATAATCCCAGCAACTTAGGAGGCTGAGGCAGGAATATCACAGGTTCAAGGTTATCCTCAGTAACTTAGCAAGATCCTGTCACAAAATAAAGGGTTGGAGGTGTAGCTGGTGTTAAAATGCCCCTGGGTTCAATGCCCAGTACCAAAAATAAAATAAAAGACTAGAAATAAGATGATAATGGGAATATCTAATTATAAATGGGAGTTCATCACAGGTCAAGTGTAGCTTTGCAGAACCAAAATCAGCTAGGTGAAGTGAAACTGAACTTCAAGGATAGAGCTAGTGCTCAGATATGCCACCAGCTGGTAGAAACATTACACTTTCCTAACACCAATGTGCTCAGGTGTGTTTTCAGAAAAGCTTAGCCATGGGAACATCTGTCCACTTCTGTTTGGAACCACTTTTTTTCTTTCTCACATGCAAGGCTATGATTCTATCTCATATGTCTTTGCCCATATGAGTCACTTGCTTCCAATCCTGGATCAACCATCCTGAAGAATAAAATGTCCTCTTACTTGAAAGATGTGTTTGTGTTAGGTGTGGGCATTCTGTTCCCCTGAGGAGAAGCTTCTGCCTCCCTGAGGGACACTTACTTGGCATTCCCTTCATAGATTTGATTTCCTGTCTGTTTCATAGAGGGCCTTGAGGGGAGGCAGAAAGCAGAAAAATGTCATGACCAGAGGTCAGTTCAGGATTTGGGGGTGCAAGTACATAGTCTTTCAGACCCCTTCCAGCCTTAAGTTGCCCTCCCTCTAAGACCCTGGAATTTTCTCTGTAGATCACCGAAGACAGCACCTACCTTGGACTCACTCCTGTGCTTGAATCCCATGTCTACAACCTCCCTGCTGGGAAGCCTTAGAGTTGCTTAAGTTTCCTCAGTCTTTTTTTTTAAATATTTTTTAGTTATACACGGACACGATATCTTTACTCTGTTTATTTATGCATAAATGTGGTGCTGAGGATCCAACCCAGTGCCTCACATGTGCAAGACAAGTGCTCTACTACTGAGCCACAATCCCAGCCCCTCAATCTTTTTTTCTTATCAGCAATGGCAGTACTAATAACTACTAGAGTGGGATAATTGTTAAGTAAATATCATTTTGGTAACTTTGCTCAAAACTTTTAGGTTAAAGTGCACTGCCTTGAATCGACAGCAGAAACCCCACCTCTTATTTCAGTATCTTCAGTTTCATTCAACTAGCAAGACTCCCACTGGTGTCTCACTGCTTCTAAGAAGTGTGTCCTAGGAAATGGTGGTGCTAGGAGATGGTGATGAACAGTGTTGGTACCTGCCCTGCACCCATTTTCCTACCTAGAGAGCTCCTGTTTGTTTAGGAATCTATACTTCCCCATCAGAGTTCTTCAACAGGAGAAACTGGGATCATCTCCGCTACAGGGATGGGCCTTCATTTTCTCCAAAAGGGAGTCATCCCATTCCATTCCTTCTGCTAGTCTTGAAAGATGTGTTTGCGTGGGGTTTGTGGGCAGTCAGGTCAGGAACGAGCCTGTGAAGCAATTTGAAACAATAACAAGGTGACTTTGGCTGTGGAGTAATTTCAGAATAGTCCCTTCTTGTTTCCCCTGGACATTGTTGTTTGTAGACATGAGGCATTCCATCATCAGGCCGGAAGTGGACACAACCACAGGAAAAGGAAAGGAGAACACAGCTGGAGCCACTGCACTAGGCCAATCCTGAAGCCAGCCCTATATTAGATGTTTGGTTTCTCCAATATAATTTTTTAAGATAGTTTAAATTGTGATTTCTGTCGCTCATAGCCAAAGACATCCAAAGAGATACGGGAGTGATTAACACTAAAAATCCCTTTGTTTCTGAAGTAGTTACCAGTGACAAGCAGCACCAGTGACAAGCAGCCCCCATCTCCTGATGGTGAGGATGTGCTGGACTAAAATCAGAGTTCCACGTGAGACTGATTACCTAGCGGCCATATTTTCCCTTGCTAGCCCAGAAAGCTCAGAAATAAGTCACACAGCAAGGTGCTTACGGAAGAGAAAATGAACCTAGAGTGGACACAGGAACCAGTTTCCACTCAAGAGGTGGAAGGAAAGTCTGCTGGGGAAAGGCATCTAAGGATGAATACCTGCCTGTGCTCCCTCTGCCTCCTACCTTTGAACACAGTGTGTGAAGGTCAGATGTGTAGACCCAGGATGGACACTGGAACTCCTGAGGTGGTGACCAGGAGAATCTCAGGGATGCCAACCCCCAGCCCCAGAATCACTGAGCTTCTGTGCCAGCTTCTTACCCACCCCACCCCCACTTCCCCAGAGATGAGAAAAATGAACTCCTCTAACCAAAACTAGTTTTGATGGGTATTCTATTACTCTCTACCAGAAATACCCTGATCAGGCTGGTTAGAGGCTGTAGCTACAAAAGCTGGGGCTATTAGGGTCAGTGTGTTCACATATTTTTCTGACATTTGAATCTCTTTGCTTTCTCCCAAAGTACCCTAGAACCTGTTAGAAGGAAATCAACTCTCTCTATCTAGCCCCAACAAATACATCTAAAAGAAGATACGAATTGAAGCCAAGCCCTCAGACAAGATCTCATGCCTGACTCTCTACTTAACTTCACAGTAAGCAGGTGAAGCATGTTTTCTCTTATTACCCTGAATTTGACGATCAGCAAGAGGACAGTGGGTAGCTACCCCTCCAGTCTACCCATGGTGTAATATGTCAGAAAGTACACATGGATAAACTTATCAGTGACGAGAATAGCCAGAGGAATGATCTTTGATCTTGAGATTCATGGAACTGAGAAACATCTCCTGACTAGGTGATTAGGATCAGATAAGTTTCATTTGGCTACAAACATCCACTTGTGGGAAGTTGCTCACCAGTCTGCAATCATCCATCTCCTATATAGGCTGCCTCCAAATCACTTCCTGGGCAAGATGGACTTTAGGATGAAAATCTCTGACATCTGATCAGCTACTTCATTGTAATTAACTTTTTTCTCCACCACTGCCTTTCCTCTCAACTAATTGGCTTCCTTCCCATAGTAAGTGGTCTGAGCCTATGCATGGTAACAGGATGATATCCCATGAGATAGAATACCTTGGCACCACGGGCTGGGGAAAGAGAAATAAAATGCTGCTTTTATCTTGGTTGTCTAATAAAGAAACTTCCACTTCAAAAGGACTCAATTTGGTTTACCTGACATACTTATGTCAGGGCTAATCCCTTTCATGAACCCAAGAGCAAGAATAAGACCCAAATGTGCTGAAAACCTGGAAATGCCACAGATACAGAGTCAAATGAACTCAAATGAGAACAAGAAAACTCAGTGTGACACGAGGACTCTCAGGTCACAGTATTGGAAGGTGAAGATCCAGGTCTAAACTGTACCCAGATTTAGAAATTGTGGCAATGAGAAAGATTTTTCCAAAAGTAAGGCAGAGCCTGTTGGAAAGCAGCCTACACTCCTGACCTTGGTTGAACTTTGTTCTCCAAGTCAGGGACCATTCCCTTATTCCTCTAGTCAGTTTGGAATCAAAAATATCTATCTTTAAAAAAGTTGCTGTGAGGATCAGAGATGGTGTCTATGGAGTTCTTAGCACTGAGCCTGGTACATGGAATGTACATATTTAACAGGAGCGTCAGTGTTAGTGAGTTCAGCTCCTAGCAGTCTGAAAAAGAGATGGAAGGTAAGGAAACAGTCTTTCCAGAGAGATTGTTAGAGTCAGTCATTGGTCCTCTGTGGTCAAATCTGGAGACAGCTGGAGGGAGCTTCAAACAGGATCAGATTCTGAAAACAGATAACAAACCAGAATCTTCATGTGTTTGAGATTGGAAATGGTTCCAGAATGAGCTTGGAGGGATGCTATAAGCTTTGCCTGCCCTAAAGCATTCTTGTCACTCCTTACAGCCTTCTGGGGATCCCACTGCATTTAGCAACTTATTGTTAATTGGGAGATGTGACATAGACATCTTAACTGAATATCTATCGGTGCTTAAAATATGCCAATTAGGGCTCAAGATTCAGCCTCACTCTACTTTTCATGGGCTCTTTCCCTAACCCATCCTAGGGGATTGGGCTCTTTTAGTGTCCATATGTATCACCCAGAATACTTAATAACACTTGTGTCCATTTTCCAGGACTATGACTGCATATGAATATGTTGTATCTGCCCAGAGCAGTGGAGTAATGCTTGTTGGATAGGTAGATGGATACACGTATGGGTGGATAAGGACCATCTACTAGGCTCCAATAATGCAAAGATGAAAGGTGTTTTTTTTTTTTTAATTTATTGTCTCAAGGAACTGATTCTAGACGACAGAAAATCAATTAACAATAACAAGACATCTGTGAATGTATCCGTGTGTCATATGAGCTCAGCTAGGGTCATCCAACTGAGTGGGGAAAAAGGTGTGCGCTCTGAGGAATTTTACAGAGGAGCTAATGCTCAATCTGGATCTGGATCCCCTTGGACCATCGGGAGTCAGCACACAGGAGTGGGAGGGAAGGGCACTCTGGGCACATGAACAGAAGGTCCCATGTGGTGAAGATGTGAATGGCAGGAGCACAGCAATGGCTCAGAGTCCCAGTAGCTCGGGGACAGAGAGGGTGGGGAAAGGCAGGAGTCTAGCAAGGGATGCAGGGGGTACCAATCTGCAGAGCTACATCCCTTAGGGAATCTGAATTTTGTCCTGGAGAAGCTTGGAAGGCTTTTAAGAAAGAATAGTTGCGAGTGGTGGCACATGCCTCTAATTCCAGCAACTCAAGAGGCCAAGGAAGAAGAATCACAAGTTCCAGGCCAGCTTGCTCAAGACCCTGTCTCAAAATAAAAAATTGAACTGGGAGTGTAATTTAGTGGTAGAGTTGCTAGGTTAAATCCCCAGTACCAAAAAGAGAGAGAAAGACAGACAGATGATAGACAGATAGAGATACAGAGAATATATAAAATTTGCATTTTTAAAGACTGCCCAGCAATATGATATGTGGAAGCTAACACACAATAAGCGGGGGGTGGGGGAGTAGAAATTCAGTAGATTAGACAAAGGGGAATGAAGAGAAGGGAGGGAGTATAGGAAAAGGAAAGACAGTGGAATGAATCTGACATAATTTTCCTATGTACATATATGAATACAGCACAGAGAATCTCACCATTGTGTATATCCACAAAAAATGGAGTCCTAATTAGAATAAGATATATTCCATGTTTGCATAACTATAGCAAAATGGATTCCACTGTCATATATAACTAAAAAGAACCAATTAAAAAAGGAAGAAACCCTTCTTGCTAAGAAAGATCTGTTTTCAAAAGGGAAATAGAAAATTGTAGAATGAGAAAATAAAATTTAGAATTGCACAGGAAAGATCATAAAAAAAACAGGTAGATCAGCTTGTAAAGGGCAATTTATTTAAAGATTTTTGCTCCAATTTCACACCATTTATTGATGATTATGTTATTCCAAAAATGATACATTGCATCCAATAAAACTTTTATATCCTTAAAAAAAAAAAAAGATTGCCCAACAATAGTATGGAGTGGGCTGTGGGGCCAGGGTGGAAGTAAGGAGATCAAATGAAAAACTATGAAGGCTGGACCCACAGGAGCAGTTAGGCATGCACACTGTGGAAGGACTTAGGAGGCAAACCTGTGAGTGCTTGGCTCTTCTGCATAAGGGAGGGCAGAGGAGAGTAAAGATGCCTCTAGTTTTCTACCCCAGCCAACAGGGTAGATGATGACATGGTACATGTAGGAGGATGAGCAAGTATGGAAAGAGGGGAGGGTGGCTTCAGTTTGGTCTCTGTGAGGTGGAGAGACCTAAGGAAACTCCAGGTGGGGCAATGCATTCCCAAAGCTCAGGAGAGAGGTCCAGACAAGAAAAATGAATGTGATACTCACTAGCAAAAAGGTGAGAGTTTAAACCGCCACATGTGATGATAAGATCTGTCAAGGAGGACACTTACGCTGTGTAAGAAGATCAAACTCAAGATACACCATAGGTGGAGGCAAAATTCTTGAGGAAGAGGCTGAGACAGAATACCCATATATACGAGAAGAATAAAAATATCCCTTTGCAACTGTGCATTGGGGACATTGGAAGGGACAGTGATCGGCAGAGTCAAATCTTGCAAAGTAAACAAAGAAAAAGCCTGGAAAATATTCATCTGTGCTCAATTTTTGCAGCCTTTATTAGCCTGTGAATACAGATGAGATCATGCTAATAGTAATAGCACATGTTTCCCATAGATCACTAACTCACTGCCAACCATCTGCATAGCAGAACTGCCTCTCCCTAAAAATCACCCTCATTTTCTAATAAGTATTTCTAGAAGGGGCTGGGATATCTCACTCTGGCCCACGGGAGAGCCCACAGGTGCTTCTACACCACACACACACACACACACACACTGTTGTCTACAGCTCTTGAGGTTGAGCCTATCTGCAGCACCCCCACTCCTCACCCCGCCACCAGCTGCAATTCCCACTGAAATTCTCCTGAGGTCTCAGCAGCTCTGCTGCTGCACCAAAGGATCCTATGCTTGAATTTCCAACTGAGCACAAGCCACGGGATTTTCTGAGAAATGGAGACTACAACCCCTTCTTTTCCGTCTCATCTGTTTGTCTCCTGGTCTCACATAGTGTCTCAGGAAAACACCTTTTCAGCCTGAACCTGTCCTAGGGCTTCAGACATCTGTCCCTGGGGCTAAGCTGTGGAGCAGACAATAGAGTCTCCCTTATCCAGCCTCTGCCCCAGTTACCGCAGCCTCTAGCTGGCTCAGACCAGTCCTTTGTGAGTTTGCTCCACCAGTTCCCCCAAAAGCTTAACACCCAGACTTCTGGGTTAAGCTCAATCAGGATACCTAGCTACAAGGTAATTTAGCAATGCAGAGGAGTTTCAGCAGAGATAAGGTCAGATTGCAATGAAATGAGTAAAGAAGAGGAGGTAAGTAAATGACAGATGCAAATTTAACAGCAAGTTTCCTGAAAGGGCAGAGACAGGAAAGCAAGAAATATAAGTGATGGTAGAGTGGTGTTTTTAACAAGGGAGAGAACTGAACAGTCTCATGCAGAGGAGAAAGAGGTGTCAGGAAGGGAGAGACCCACAACAGACACTGAAGAGGGAAAGGCTCCAAAAGTATAGCCAGGTACAAGGCTGATATAGAACCATGAGCCCCATGAACACAGAAGCCCCAAGGACTCTGAAAACCTTGCAGGCAGGCCTGGGTGAGGTGAAGAAAGAAGGGAGACACAGACTCCTCCACCCAACTTATTCTGAAGGGAAGAGAAGCTGTAGTTGGGAAGTCTCAGCCCTACCACACTTCTGTATTGACAGAGCTCTCTATGAGCTCCCTCTCTGGGGCACAGAATCTCATTTTCCATTTAAATTTTAGTAACAATTAGAGCAACAGAAGAGAACTGCTTCTGGGAATCAATTTTCTCCCCTTCTATCATAAAATGCTTGGAATTTGATTCTGTGACAATGGCGACGTCCAGCTGTGGTCCTGGTCTTGACTCTTTTAAGGTATTCTGGTTTCAACATAAAATGTTGTTGTTGTTTTTCTAATTAGTTATAAATGGCAGTAGAATGCATTTTGACACATCATACATAAATGGAGTTTAACTTTTCATTCTTCTGGTTGTACATGACGTACTCATATATGCACATTGGGTAATAACATCTGACTCATTTTACTATCATTCCTACACCCATAGCCAACCAAAGTACCTCTGTTCTTCTCCAACCACCCCTATTATTGTGAGTCAGCATTTGCATATCAGAGAGAACATTCAGCCTTTGGTTCTTTGGGATTGGTTTATTTCACTTAGCATGATATTCTCCAGTTCCATCTATTTACTGGTAAATGCCATAATTTCATTCTTTTTAAAGGCTGAATAATATTCCATTGTGTATTTATATCACATTTCTTTATCCATTCATCTGTTGAGGGGCATCTAGGTTGGTTCCACAGCTTAGCTACTGTGAATTGAGCTGCTATAAACATTTATGTGGCTGCATCACTGTAGTATGCTGAGCAGTCCTTTAGGTATAAACTGAGGAGTAGGATAACTGGGTCAAATGGTAGTTCCATTCCAAGTTTTCTGAGGAATCTCAATACTGCTTTCCATAGTGATTGCACCAATTTTCAGTTCCACCAACAATGTATGAGTTTACTTTTTTCCCCACATCTTTGCCAACATTTAATGATACTTGTATTCTTGGTAATTGCCATTCAGACTGGAGTGACATGGAATCTCATTGTAGTTTTGATTTGCATTTCTCTAATTGCTAGAGATGTTGATCAATTGTATTTCTTCTGTAAAATGTCTATTCAGTTCCTTAGCCCATTCATTGATTGGGTTATTTTTTTAAAATTTATTGTGTGTGTGTGTGTGTGTGTGTAGGGAAGTGTTAAGTTTTTTGAGTTCTTTATGTTTATTGGAGATTAATGCTCAACATAAAACTTTTTTGGGAAAAGGATGGTTCAATTTTAAAGGTGCTATTTTTTCTTTGATAGTTTACCCCACACTGGAGGGGGTCTGAAAGAAACCTAAGAGAAGATTTTGCTCTGCCCAAATGGAAATACTGGGAAGAGCATGGAGAATGGAAATACTGGGAAGAGCAAAAAATCTTCTAGTCCCGCAGGCCCTGCCTCCTGTCTTGCATAACAGGTGGATGTGACAGCTGAGTCATTACACCACACCTACTCACAAACAGCACAGAAGGTCACAGAAAAGGCCAAACAGAAAAGACCCTCGTTTGATCTAGAGTTTGAAGTCAGGGATTATGATGGAATTTGCCTTTACTGAACTGCTGTTCGAGGACGACCAACTCAAAAGCTGATGGGGGTGAATCTGATGTCTCAAAGGCCGTCCTGCTAGGTGAGACCTGTGACAAACTGGAGCCAAGATGCACAACAGCTACTCAGCTACAGCTGCTGCCACTGAAGAAAGCCAGCTCAATTTTGTCCAACCTGATTTTAGAGAAGCTGCAAGTCCAGATTCTTTAGCAAAATCTCTGGTTTTTATTTACTTATTTGTGTGTGTGTGTGGTGCGGGGGTAAAACCAGAGGCCTCATGCATGCTAGGCAGGCATTCTACAACCGAGCCACATCCCCACCCCTGCTGTCCAGATTTTTAAATGCCGAAAACAGATTCCATTAAAGCAGTCACAACAAACATCTGAAATATAAGCCAAGTGTAACACCCCACAAGCAGTTTCCACAGAGTGCAAAGTCACTGTTTCAATTCAGCTTCCTGTAAATGATGTTAAAGCTTTCAGTTCCTTGAATGACTTCATTTCCATTTTAGAAACCAATCATAGCTCCAAGAGGGGAAAAAAAAATTGCTCTAAGAGGTCACTGCCTCCTCAGCCCTCTGTGAGGCTGGGCTGTTCGCTTTCTGTTCCTCCAGAGTGTGACTTAATTCTGAACCCTGGTAAAGAACAGACACTCATGATGGGTCTTGGAGGAGAACAAAGACACCCTGGTCCTAGCTACTAATGCCTGAAAAGCAAGCATGCATTCATGGGCACACTAACCAGTGAATCATACCGGGCTGAAATGACTTTAGGACTGTCCCTTTAAAACTCAAGCTCATAATCAGGCAAACTCCTCCTCCAGGGAGGTTCCTTATTAAAAGGGAGCCAGCTGGCTGGGCCTCAGCTTAACACCCAGAGCAATACTTGCAACAGAGGATTCCTCCCGGGAGACTACAACCTGTCCACATGGCTCAGGAGTTTGTGGATGGCAAAATCCAGCCGGGGAAGGTCGTTGTGTTCATCAAGCCCACCTGCCCCTTCTGCAGAAAGACCCAAGAGATCCTCAGTCAACTGCCCTTCAAACAAGGGCTTCTGGAATTTGTCGATATCACAGCCACCAGTGACACAAATGAGATACAAGATTATTTGCAACAGCTCACAGGCGCGAGAACGGTGAGTGTGGGATTCAGTTTTAAAAGACTCCGGGGTTGCTCTCTCTTGTCAGGGCTATGAACTTACATACGCCTGTGCCTTTTCTAGGACACCGCCAGCCAGGGCTCTGTCCTTCAAGGCAACCAGAGGGCTTTGTGGGGTGTGGGGGAGGGAGCCTGAGGGAAGACGCTGGTCACTTGAATTGGCAGCTGGACAGCAGCCGAGGGTCCTCTCAGTAGAGGAGGGAGCCCAGCAGAGTGTGCTGTCAGGTCTGCGGAGCCCAACTGCTGGGTGGGAGTCCAACTGCTGGGTGGGAGTCGCAAGGACTTATGTGGAGGCTTTGTTTTTAGCACTGCCTTGAACTGACAGTTTTCTCTGATGGCTAGATGGGCTGGGGCTGGAGGTGGGGGGAAGAAGAGGGTGCAATTTGCACATTTCTGTTATCAGACGTGGAATCATGTGCACTCTTCCTTCTGTTTACACGTGGCTGAGTGGGATTTGCTGTCCTATGATCTTTTTTCTAGGCTTTAACTATAACCTAATTTGTTCATTCTTCCTTATCAAACTCCTCCTCCTAGGGAAAAAAAAATATCGAATGCACCATTATCCCCCTCGCTCTAAGTTAATTATGGGATATTTTTAGGCCTGCCAGAGTTCTGGCCCGACTCTCACAATGGCTTGCTTTGTGATCCTCGGCAAGTCACCACATCTCAGATCCTCAAGGACCCCAGCTGCAAGACTAGAGTGGCTGACCTCGTAGAGTGGGTGACCTCCAAACAAATATAACGTGGGACCCTCTGAAAACTGCTCGCCTCTGAAAGGCCTCACCTTCCTTAGCACTTGGCCAAACAATTTTTGATTCTGGGAGGGGTGAGATGCCCCACCAGCTCATCCAAATTCCCTTTCAGGAGGCACGTTCTGAAACAGTATTGGCAGAAAGCACATATCCTATTTCAGTTTAGTTTAACTGACAGAGTTTTCTCTGGGCTGTAGTATAAAGTATGGGAGGTGGTTTTCCCCCTTCTCTCCAATCAGAAATCAGTATTGTAGTATAGAAAAGGCTAAATAAGTTACCTTACTGTTCTCAGCTGAGGTTCTGGAGCAGACTTCATGATAGGAGAATCCCTGTGGCTTAGAAGCACAGAGTCAGGTCCTGAAAAGAAAGGGACACTGCAAACAACCATGTGTTCCCACAGGGTCTCCTGCCCTGGATCCCTCTCAGCCTGTGGTTCCTGAACTTTGCTGGCCAGTAGAATCACCTGGGGAACTTTTGAAAGGATCCTTATGCCCAAGTCACTCCAGACCAAATACATGCCAATGTGCGGAGGCAGCAAGAGCAGGCATCAATAGTTTGAAAGATCCTTAGGTGATTCTAATTTGCAACATAGTTTGGAAACTACCCTTTTAAGTGGCAGCATCTGTTCTTTAGCAGAAAAAGCTGACTTCTTCATGTTCTCATTTAACAACTTTTTTTCATCTCTTTGTAAAGCAACAATGTTTTTTGTAGTTGTCTTTAAGGTTTAACATTTAGAAAATAGTTTTCACAGGTTCTTGAGTCCAGAATGCCATCCTTAAGGGGAAGAATAAATCCTTCAAAGTTATTTGTTTCCTGATCCCCAATAATGAAGTGTTAATATTCAAAGAGATTGAACACTTGAGAGTAGTTGCTGTCTTAGTTATCCTGTAATGACCTGTGTTGCTGTATCTGTAGTAGAAGCTCAGCAGGACTTTACTGATTACAGAACCGGGCCTTCAATCGGGCTGCATGATTTGATTTTGTTATGGACACAGTCCCTAGATCAGAGCCTTCATTTGGGCCTTCTCTAATGCTTTTCTTTTCTTCATTAGGATTAAATTCTGGTCCATCTCATTTTTCTTCTCCCTGAAGAACTACTTTGGACACATCTTGCAAGGCTGGGTTATTGGCAACAAATTCCCTCAATTTTCATTTGTCTGAGAAAGCTTGTTTTCCTTCATATTTGAAGAATGCTTTTGCTGGATATAAGAAATTATTTTAAGCATCTATTAAGTATCAGGGCCTTTTCTTGACATTGGAAATATAGCCATGGGGGTGGGTTTTTGCCTTTTTGAACTTGCATTCAAGTGGGGAAGACAATAAATACAATAAAATCACTGGGAGGTAAGTGAATGGCTACAAAGAAAAATTAAGTAGAAGGAAGTAGGTAGCAGAGTTTTAAATAGAGCCATTAGAGCCTAAGAGGTAAACATTTGAGTATCTCCATAGACAGTAAAGAGAAAGGAATTTAGGGGTAGAATGTGGCAGGCAGGAGAATGCAAATACTAAGGTCCTATGCCTCTCAGGTTCATGGAATAGAAAGAAAGCCAGTATGGCTAGAGCACTATGAGGTAAGAGAGCCAGGGGAGATAATGGGAGATAGGCTAGGAAGGCCTTTAAGCCACATTATATGGACCATGGTTTGTATTGGATGGGATAAGATGCCACTAGTGGGTTTCAAACAGATGAGTCACTGGGAAACAGATGTGAGTAGCTACATTTGAGTTAACTCTCAAGTGTAGACAGTGCTACCTAACTAAGGTTGGGAAAGGCTACTCCAGCAGTACAGGGCCCCATATCACCAAAGTTGCTGTTTTAGTGACAGTTTCCTTTTTCTCTCTAGGACAGTAACAAGTTCCTCCAAGGAGGGGGAAGGGCGGGAGGGAGGGTAGAGGAGGTAGAAGAGGGTGTTTCCTCCTCTTTCAACTGAATCAACTGTGCCTCTGTGTTTCCTGTTTTACCACCCTGTGTCTCTTCCTGTTCACCAATGTGATTGAAGATGGTTTTACTGTTGCCTAGGCTGGAGAGTGGGGGGAGCGCCTAGGGGCCTTTCCGCTCTCAGGCAAACCAGCTACTTTGCCAGATAGTGTGAACAAAACTCCACCCAGGGGAACAGACAGCCTGCTCGAGTTTCAGGGCCTGTCTCAAGCAACTGGAGGCAGCTGTAGTGCTGTGGGTTTTAAAGTCCAGGTTACCCTGGGAGAAATAAATGGCTGCTCAATGTAAAACAATGGTTTGCAAATCACTGGAACAGCAGCAGCATCTGGGAACTTGTTAGAAATAAAAATTCTCTGGGCCCCAACACTGATCTCCTGAATCAGAAATTGGTGGGGGTGAGGGGAGTACAAATCTGCATTTTTAACAAGCCCTTGCACGATTGTGATGCAAGGTCAAGTGGGAGAACCCACTTCCTGGAGAGAACTCCTGGGACCTGGGGCCTTCCTGACTGCTGCCTAAACTCCAATCCTGAAGTCAAAGGTGGAGATGGGGCAATCTGTAGGAGTGGTGAGGATTGCTCAATCCTTCTCGAAAATACAGAAGTTCAAGACTTCCTGTATAAAGCTCAGATGGTTTTTATTTAGCCAATGCTTTCAACAGAAGAAATTCTGCAGCAGAGTGACCTCAGGATTACATTTGAATTCTGTTTACTGCTACAACTGACCACAGCCACATAATTCTAAGAAAGAAGCTAAACGGGGCCCCAGAAATGTTAGTTGGAAGCAGTGTTCAAGATTAAGGGGAAATCCTAGGTTTCCTACCTCATCTTTCCTGCTTTCAATTGAAAAAAAAAAAACAAAAAAAAAACAACAAAACAGGTTATGTTGCTGGTGCTTCCACTGTAAGGCCTCCCATGCATCCCATCGCCTGGTGGATCTTCTAAGACTAAGCAGGGAGGTTACCAGGCAAGCCAAGGCCAAAATGAGTCCTCTGGGTTTTCCCTCATTCTTGGACCACTGTAAATAGTGGTAATTTTTTAATTTGTGGTACTGGGTATTGAACCCAGGGCCTCTTGCATGCTAGGCAAATGATCTACCATTGAGATATACATATATATATATATATATATATATATATATATATATATATATATATATATAATTTATATATTATTATTATTATTATTATTATTATTATTATTTTGAGACTGAGTCTCACCAAGTTGCTCAGACTGGCCTTGAACTTGAGTTCTTCCAGCCTCCGCCTCCCAACTCTCTGGGATTACAGGCAGGTGCCACCATGCCCATCTATACAGAATTTATTTTTAGTTTTTAGCCATTATTTTAAAAGCCCACTTCCACTTAGATCCACTTTTCAATAAGAATACTATAAAAACTTATCCACAGTAATTCCACCCTTTTTCTTGTTGCTCTTGCTTTTTAAGTAATTTACTCTAATTATGCTTTCTGGGGAAGATGAAATGCTTTGAAAATATTCTCACTGCCTTCCGCCTAACCCCTCTCCCATCCTTCCATCTAGTACATTCTTGTGGGGGGGGGGGCTTCCAATCACTTAGGCAACCTATATGGTGCTTATGTCTTCGTTGGCAGTTAGCCTTGGTGTGACACTCTGGGACTGGAAGCTGCTTAGGTGCAATGAGGGAACTTCCTTCTCCCTCAGGATTCTAAAACCTTCCTGGAATTCTGGAATGTGCTTATATCTATTGGCAGAGAGGGAGTGGGAGTGACTAGAGAGAAACCTATTCAGCAGGTATAATGTCTGGCTTACCTTGGGCCACCCACCTATACCAGATGTGAAGCCAAACCAGATGAATGTCCTTGGTCCCAGAACTGCAGCATTTAAATATCTTATGATGGACCAGGGATTAAAGAGATTCAGACACCATTACACTGTCCCCTAGTTGAGGACAGAGCTCACCTGTTTTAATAACACAAAGAGATGACTATGTGTAAACCCAAACCCATAAACCCAAAAATGAGAGAGACCAAATGTAAGTACTTTCCAGCTCTGTTTAGAAATGGAAGGCCTCCTGGTTGCCCTGGCCCAGCTTAAGGTCTCAGGTGTGGTCCCAGATACAAAGAAATAGATTGCAGTCAGGGTGGTCCAGCTACAACCAGTTAAAATTCTTTCCCTGAAACATGTTTCTGTAGAGCAAAAATTTTAAATCCGTTTAACAAGCTGAACAATCACATAAACAGCATACTCTGTTTGAAAAATATTCTGACTTAAAAACATTCTTTAATGAATGATTTTGCCCTCATAAGAGTTCCTAAAAGAAGGGGGCTGAGGATGTGGCTCAAGCGGTAGCGTGCTTGCCTGGCATCCGTGCGGCCCGGGTTCAATCCTCAGCACGTCTGCTGAAAAACTAAAATAAAATAAATATTAAAAAAGGAAAAAGTGCTTTAAAAAAAAAGAGTTCATAAAAGAATATTGAGGAATAGGTTTTAAGAATTTGAAAGGATAAAATATCACTTGTTCTCATTAATAACTTTCCTGGATGGCTTTTTTTGTTTTGTTTTTGTTTTGTAGGTACCTCGGGTCTTTATTGGTAAAGATTGTATAGGTGGATGCAGTGATCTAATAACTATGCAAGAGAACGGGGAACTGCTGACACGGCTGAAGCAGATCGGAGCTCTGAAGTAATTACAGGTGAATGGCAGACTAGACACTGGGACATTAGGAGACTGGAATTCTACTGCCATATTTCATGCTATAGGAAGGATTCACTCTAAGGAAGAATGACTTAGTGATTTGAGGAACTGCAACATCAATTATTTATGAATTTCACATTTTACAAAGGCATGAATTGTATCAATGGGAGAAATTATTTCACTCAAACTTCATTTAACAAATATTTATTGAGGGTTTACCATGTGCCAGTCACTGTACTAAACACAGACATACATAAGAAAGATAACATGAAAACTGTATTCTAGAGAGGGAGGCAGATCACAAAAAAGTAAGTGAATAATTCCTGAAACAAATAGAATGATGTGATAGAACATGCCTGGAGGAGGGGAGAGACAGCCCTGATGAAGCAGAGCTTGCTAGGTGGAGGGATTAGCACACGAGATAGGATCTGAGCCAACCTGTAAGCATATTCAAGGAACTGAAAGAAACAAAGAGCAGGCTGAGGAAAGGGCAGTGAGGAGGAAGAGTAAGACCTGTGGGCACGAACTGAGTACACAGGCCATGGTAAGCAGTTTGGATTTCTTCTAAGTGCAGTGTGAATGGAGATAATTTTTGCTTATCTGGGTTCACATGGCAAACTGACCCAGTCTTATTGGCTTCTCCAACACCAAAGTAAATTTTATAAAATCAGTCACCTAAAGGAGATCTTTGGCTTGATGGAAAACTGGGGGATGAAGAGCAGCTTGGAAAGAAACCAGGCTGCTCTTGGGGTCTAATAAGCAACTGCCAGCACTGCCCCAACATTTCAGGGCTGCCAAACTTCTACATAGTCCAGTTCCACTGACTCATAAACAGGAATGACTTCAATTTTTTTTTCTTGTCATGAAATTAATGGTTCTTTAACCAAATGTTCTTTGAAGGCATCTATTGCTCACCAATTAATAACTTTATCCCTTGGTCAATGAGTATGTATGATTTGTGATGGTTACATAGAATAGTAACAGAAGTGGGGGAGGAGTAAGCCTGAAAAAATTCAGCTGAATCCCCTGAAATAAAATAATCAACATGATACGTCTTCCAATCACACCATATGACATTGTCACAGCAGATGAGTGCTAATTTTCTGGTTTTATGTGAGGTTATAAAGCACTAAAAACCCAATTAGTGGTTGCAAATGTTTGCTATTCTGGAGCACGTTCACCAGTTAGGCTTAGATGAAGAATGGAAGTAACATTTCCCCAATTCCCTCTATCTTGGAGTAGGATTAGAATCTTCATATTCAGAAGTCTCTTTGATTCATCCTTTCCTCAGCATTCTATGCTGTCCCTATTTTGCTGCCAATTCCATCCCAAGGCTATCCACAGTAGTGTGTTTAAACAGCAAGAGGAAGTGGTTTGGCTATGGGAAGGGTAATGAGGGAAAATGAACTTCCAAGAAGAACTAATTCATTGTTTATTTCCTAGTGGAGCAGACGGCCACACCAATGTCCTTCTACAGAGCTGGATGACAGCGCAGAAGATGACAGTATTTCCTAGTGGCTGGGATTTTTTAGCACAAATGGCTTTTTCTTCATTTGCCTCCATATTAAAAAGTGGACCAACTTGTCCCTAACCACAGGGCCAAGAAGGTTGATGGATCTTCCCGGTTTTCTTCTAGATTGGTCCTTTGGGTTCCAGAAAACCATGACAAGTTCTGGTTTAGTATTCACTTATCCAAAAGATATATATTTTTTCTCCTTAGCTTGTGTTTCTTATTAACCATTCTGTGTGTGCCAGCATGCCTCTACCTCCAAGCCAGTGTTTCTCAACCATATTTATCCAGATGCTCCAAGGATGAATCTACAGTTGGTTTCCTGCTGTTTCCCATCAGCTGAAATTATTTTGCTGAATATGACTATGCAATTTGTATCATGAAACCCCTGGATATTTTGAGTGTGTTTTTTCAAACCTACCCCACCCCATCTAACCTTGAGGGTCACTGCTTGGAGCCATTGTTCTCACCTTGCCATCTCACACATGTCATTGGAAACATTCCACAATTCTGAAAGGGCATGAGCACCCAATTTGAGAACCCGTGAGAAAAATTTGAGCACAGGGTTGGTCTTCACCAGGGTCATGTGGATAGAGGCAGCAGGGCAAGAGGCAAACATGTGGCAACACTTAGATAAGATGGTTCCAGATCACCCTGAACAACTGTGTATCATTGGATTTAGATTCCAACAAAATTAAAATATAAAATGCAAAACATTAGCATAGAAAACTTATATCCCAAATTTGTCCCAAGAAATCCCAAGAGTATGTCTGAAAGGAGCTAAATTTTGAGAAACACTGTCCTAAATAACACACACACGCACACACACACAAGTTGGAAATTTAAGGCTCCCTTACTGTGAAGTTTGTCTCCAGAATTGCAAGATTGTTAATTTCCTTCTGTGGTAACTAGTGGTAATGGTTAATTTCTTTTCTAATAAAGATGTACATACAGTTATCTCATGGTTTTTATGCAGTTCTCTATGTTCTCAAGACTTTAAGGAATAGAATTAATATGAAATATATTCAAAGTTTTATTCATGTTTGTCCCTGCCATTATAAAGACATGTACTGCTATCACATATTAAGTACAAGTGGTTGGTATGATTTTTAAATTTCATATTGAAATGACAATTTAGATATGTCAACACTAGCTCTGTGAATTATTTTTGGGGTTCAATAACCATCTTTTTCATTTCACATGTTGTTTTTCCACTTCCTACCTAATATCCTGTATTTTTTAATTTTCCAACATGGGCTCTAGACACTCAATTCAGCCAAGATTGCTATGGATGACTATGCAAGTCACATTGCACAACACTACAAATGCCACCCTGGAGGTTAGGTATCATCCCTGATTCTGTACTAATCTATACTTTCATTCACACTCCTGTGTCCTTGCTCCTTGTGTGAAGAAATGCCCTTTCTACTTTGTTCTATGTTCACACTCCTCCTCTTCCCTCAAGGCTTGATTTACAAACTGTCTCCCTATACTCACCTCTCCGTGACTTAACAAAAATATATCATTGCTTCCTCTTCTTCAGCCCAGAAGTACTGGCACTTGGGTTCTTTATAACTCTTACCAGGTTGTGTTGTAGTCAGTCATCTCTATTGGTCTCTTGACAGATTCAGAAATGCACAAAGGCAAGAAGTTGACTTCCATCGCTATAAACTCATTTTCTAGGAAAGAAGCTCTATTTTATCAAGGCAATACATGTACATGGTTTAAAATGCAAAACGGTACTAAAAGACTTTCCTGGTGTAATCCTTGCAAACCCCATTCCTTATCAGTTTTGTGGGTATTTAAGCCTATTTAAAATTATAAAATGAACTGGGAGTGATAGCACTTGCCTGTAATCCCAGCTACTCAGGAAATTGAGCAGAAGGATCACAAATTTGAGGCCAGCCTGGGCAATTCAGTGAGACCCTGTCTCAAAAAAATAAAAAAGGTTGAGAATTGTAGCTACTGGTAGAGTGCCCCTGGGTTCAATCCCCAATGCCACAAAAATACAAAATAAATAAATAAATAAAATGTAGTAGACATATACAAGAGTGAATAGACTGTATGGTTCTATTTAGCACCTATAGAAAGAGTGTTTCTAAGATACTGAGAGGCCCACATCCCCCTCCCAAAGCATACCTTCTCTCCCCACACAGAGATAATCACTGGTTCATTTTGTTGTAATTTTTCTAATATTTATATTTTTACTTCCTATAACATCCCTCGCAATACATTTTACATCTGAACAGCAACACCACCCTGCAATGTAAAGAAAGGGCACTATTATGACAGCCATGATGAACGATGCCAAGAAAAGATACGCCAAAGACTGAGTCATAGGCCAGCATCTGTCTCCCTGGAAGTTGATCAGAGCTGCCTTTGAGGAAGCCAGAGAGGCCCTGAGCAAGTCCTTGGAAACACAGAACACCCCAGGGTCTGGAGGCTATGGTGTGAACCAGATAGTGGTGTCCCCCAAAAATATGGTCAATGGCAGTGGACAGCTCTATGTTTTCTGTTCCTAAGCTCAGCAATGGCCCACTTCCAATTTTCAGAAGTTGATTAAAGAATGCCTGCACCCCCTTCAACTAGCCAGGTGTGTGATAAATGCAAGGCAAGCAGAGAATGAATATGGAAAAAAAATAGCATGTTGGTTTTTCCTCTCTTTTAGTCTTTTCCCTGTTTCTACATTTGAAAGCCTTCCTCAAATGTCTGGAGATATGGTTATCTATAAATATTTGAGAATGAGGCACTAAGCCCAGTGTGGAAGCACAACACTTATAATTCCCAGCTAGTCAGTGAACTGGGGCAAGAGAATTGCCTGAACCCAGAAGTTCAAAGCCAGACTGTAAACCCCATATTGTTATTAAAAAAAAAAAAAGCGGGTGGAGGGGAGCACTAAGAAACTGGTTGGAAGATTCGTGTGCCTGAATTTGGCTTGTCAACCAATGGACTTCACCATGGTTAGAGTCTTTGTTCAAATGTCACCATCTTAGCAAGAGCTCCCAGATCACCCCATCTGAAATAAACACCCTGCCTTCCTCTCTCCCTAGCATTCCTACCCCCTCTTATTTGTTTTCACATTTATCACCTAAATGCCATAGTTTACTTACTTGTTTATTGTCCTTCATTAGACTGTAAGTCCCTTGGAGTCAAGGAACAAATCCTGTTTTAATCAACGCTATATCCATGGCATGGGGAAGACGGTGGCAGAGAGTAGGCACTTGATAAATACCTGTTAGATGTCTGAATGGATGAATTAATGAGTGGATGATCAGGCATGGATCTGGTCATATCATTGGGAGGTTCCCCCATCTGTTCATTCCTGAATCTCTTTCTTTTAAGCTACTCAGTTTCTGCAGTGTCAGAGCTGGACTTCCTTAGCAGGGTACTGTCTGACAAGCAGGGGAAAGGTATTTGGCAACTTCCTAGGCAGAGTACAGGCTCTCTAATCACCTTCTGTTTTCTGCTGAGTAATTCTGTGAAATAAATACACAAGGATAGAAAAGACTGTCTTCCAAAGGGCAACGAAAGGTTGGCACAAAGGCTGGGCAGAGACAAAGCAACAAGAATGGCCAAGAAAAAATATATAGCCAAAGCTCTCTTCTTGCTATATACTTTGGAAAGCAAGTGATTTGATCTCCTATGAATGTCTCACTCTAATAGCTACTTTCTCTCCACTGCGTCCAGTCTGGCTCCTTGTGTTGGATTCTTGACGGCCATTCCTCCCAGTTCAAGGCTGTCGGAAGATGGCCCTTCTGGGAAACAACAGCAAGGATGATAAATGTGTCTGTATGGCCCAGACCACAATGTTTAAATTCCAGTGAGTATCACTAGGGCATTATCTTGACATTGGCTTGTAAGAGAAACCCATGCTCCCTAATTTACTACTCCATAAAAATCATTCTCCAGTCTTGGGAAATATTTTCTAGAACTAGGCTCTTAAGATATTTTACTTAAAAGTCCTTTATTACATAAATATCATTGTTTTTTTAAAATTAAGTACACTGAATGTTTAAAGGATCGGAATTCAATCTTGCTCATCAGTGGAAGAGAATTTTGGCCTCATCCCTTGAAGTACAACTGATACTTAAATGTGGGTCTATATTTATGTGCAGGTTTATATTTCCTGTCCCCAGGCAACTTTTCTGGTGAGCTGTACAGAGCTGAAGGAGGGGAATGGAGAATAGAGGGGACAAGGGAACCAAGGAAGGTGCCAAGTTTGGGGCATTTGATTTTATCCCTAGCGGACCTTCCCACCCACACAGGATCCTCCCTCCAGGTCGGTAGCCTCTGGACAGATGCAGCTGAGCCTTCTGGAAGAGAGCAGATCATAGCCTTCTTATTTCTCTTCCCTGTGCCTTGTGAAACCTGGAACACTTCATAACTTAAAATTGCAAGTCATTTATAAGGGGGGGATTTCGAACTGCCTCTCATTGTTGTTCCTCCAGATCATCCTAGAGAACTGGGTATGATGATCTTTAATGCAATCCATCCTAGGTTCTAACCAGAGGTGTCAAATGGGGATCAAAAATCCACTCTGGGAATGGGGACCAGCAACACCTGGGAAGGCAGAAGCAAAGAACTCAGCTGGATCCTGTGGCACATTTAGAATTAACCAGTGTGAGGCCAGAGTGGGTATCCTTTTCCAGAGAATCTCTGTTAACCTTGCCAGGCAGGTGCTGTATGATTGGAGAGCACCAGAGAGAAGGAGATGATAACAATGGGCCACAGGCTGCCTCCAGAACAGGAAGACGGTGGGATTCCCAAATGGATCAGGAATAGCAAGCATGGGCACAGGTCTTCCTCTCCATCCAGGAGAGTTGTAGCAGGCAGCCCCAGGGAAGGGATAGGGAACTTTATGCCACTTGGAAGCTGTGTCCCCTGCCTCTTGGTTAAGATGTGGCCCAATAGCTGATAGACTGTATATCTAACCAGAAAAATCCCCCTCTTCCTCCTCCAAAGAAAGGAAGGAGCAGAGGATGCAAAGCCTTCCCTTAAACACTCCCTGCCCTGCCCCCAGT
Organism: Spermophilus citellus; assembly: GCF_964194105.1. Lineage (NCBI taxonomy): Eukaryota > Metazoa > Chordata > Mammalia > Rodentia > Sciuridae > Spermophilus > Spermophilus citellus. The sequence continues at coordinate 208,389,093 of NC_138182.1, forward strand.
TGGCAGAAGAGAAATCCCACTTTATAAGAATTTGAGGAGTGAAGGATAAGTGCTTCCCACTAATGAGCATGATCTTTGAGAATATGAGGATTCTTTTTGCTTCTGGTTATTCTGTGACTATAGAAGATTAAGTCCCTGAAAGCTGCAGAACCCAAGGGTAGAGGCAGTGGGCAGAGTTCTTGGGGATCTGGAAGAGGTCCAAGAATATACAAATACATCCCTACTTTTCATAATTATATATTAAAGGTGCCATTCTATATTACACTGCATGGGTTTTTTTCCCCAATATTTTAATACAAGTAAGTAATAAATTCACCGAAGTAGTGTTTCCTGGATTATTTTCTGTATGGCAACAGCAGCAAGGAATAAAATATAAACTCATTTATAGGATCATTACCATGTACATATAATAAACTATTGAAAATATTTACTTTTTTAAAAAAAAGCATCCCAGCCTTCATGGTAACTTCTAACCATTGCTGTTTTCTCAGTTGATAGCTAATTTATAGCCAATACACCTGGAAAGCTGTGCCCCATCTACCTTTTTTCCAATTTTTTTGGCATATTACAGTTGTACGTAATGGATTTGTTGTTACATATTAAACACACACTATATATATATTTGGCTAATAGCACTCCTTAGTACTTCCTGCCTCCCTCCCATCCTCCCACTCCCTGGTCCCTTTCCTCTGCTTTACTGATCTCCTTTTGATTTTCATGTCATCCTAGCTTTTTTTTTTTCTTTTTCCTAGTTTCCATATATGAGAGAAAATGACTTGATGTTCTGAGTTTGGGTTAATATAATGTTAAGAAATTTTGCTTAACATAATGTTCTCAAGTTCCATCCATTTCCCTACAAATGACATTATTTTATTTTTCTTTATGGCTAAATAAAACTCCAGAGTGGATATATACAATATTTTCTTTATCCATTCATCCATTGATGGACAGACACCCATGCTGGTTCCATAGTTCGGCTATTGTGAATTGTGCTCCTATAAACATGGGTATGCATGTATGATGACTCTAATTTTTCAGGATAAATGCCCAGGAGTGGTTCAGCTGGGTCATATGGTAGTTCCAAGCCTAGTCTTTCATGAAACCTCCACACTAATTTGCATAGTATTTGTACTAATTTACACCAACAGTGTAAAAGTGTGCTCCACTCCATCTTAACCCTGGAGACTCCATCTGTGTACCAAAGAAATGACTTAACATTGGGATTCACAGATCTATTTCTGCAGATCAGAACCTAGCAAACAACTGTAGTGCCAAGTCATTTCAAATAATGATTAACTCTAACCAAAATCAATGTTAATGAGTCTTAAGCAGTGTTTCCAAAACATTTTAAAGAGGCTATTTAATTTCTCTGTTGGTTGAAATACAATGAATGTTCACACTATGCTTAGGCATCAGGTACTCACCAGCTGCCAAGCAATTCTAAGTTTTGTATATGTTTCCATGTGATCTCATAGAAACTCTAGACGGGACAATTGTTACTATCATCTCCATCATACAAATGGGATAACTGAGGCATAGAGAGACTAAAATTGCAAGTTCTATTAGCAGAGTCAAGATTTGAGCCCAGAAGGCTTCTGGGATCATGCACTCAAAACCACACTGCCTTTCGTTCAGGCTTTTACTGCAAGGGGTCGATGCTTCCTGGGCCGATAAGGCAATTAACAGGCTTCCCTAGGCCTCTGAGCACTGAACCACAATCTCAAAAAATGATTAGATACTTTTCCAGAGTGAACTATCTCTTAGCTCAGTGTTCGGTGTTTCTCAGAGTAGGTTTCTTACAACACTGCTTCCATAGCACGTTAATACATGTTAGATGAAAACAGAGGTTCCATGTTTAAATGAGGTTGGGAAATGCTGGACTATACAATGTACTGGCCTGCAGGTTTTGCACTCATTTTTATGCCATGTCTTCTTTGTTGTTGTTGTTGTTGTACCAGGTATTGAACCCAGGGAGGCTTAACTACTGAGCCACTCCCTGGCCCTTTTTTATATTTATATTTTATTTAGAGATAGGGTCTTGCTGAGCTGCTTAAGGCCTTGCTAAGTTGCTAAGGCTAGCTTTGAACTCATGATCCTCCATCCTCAGCCTCCTGAGACACTGGGATTATAGGCATGAGCCACCGCTCTGGCAATGGTCCATGTCTTTAACCCAATAAACTTTATTGGATTAAAGTTTACCTCACCAAAACCCATAAACCAATAATCTTTCACTCCCACCACCCCCCACCCCCATTTGCTGATACTGGAAGAGAACAACAAAGGATAGAGGGTGGGAAAACTGCAAGAGCCTCCTGCTTAGAGAGAAGTGGGGATGGGTCACACGGGAGAGCTCACCTTTGGCCTTAATCCCAGTCTTATCCATTAGTCCATTTTGTTCTGTTCTAAGAGAATACCACAGTCTGGGCAATTTATTAAAAAGCAAGTCTATTTCTAAAGAGCTCTGGAGGCTGGGAATTCTAAAGTCAAGGGCCCTACATCTGGTGAGAGGCCTTTGTACTGTGCATTTCCATAGTAAAATGTGGAAGGGCGAGAGAATGCTAAAGAGCAAGAGATCAAACTTCAGATGTTAGTCCTTCTAGAATTGGCATTGATCCATCACAAGGGTGGAGCCTCATGACCTAAACACCTCGCCTCCCCAGGCCCTGCCTCCCAACACTGTTGTTTCATAGTGTTTGCACACACTTTGGGGGACACTTCAAACCACAGCATTCAGCCCCTGACCCCCCAAATTCTTGTACTTCTCACACACAAAATAGTTTTTCTATTCCAATGAAGCCAGATAGGCAAGGGTCCCATCCAGAGAATGGAGAAATTGAAATGTTAATGCCTTCAGAACCCTTCCACCACTCTTATCAAGAACTTGCCCCAGCTTCAACCTGTTGCTAAATTAAACAGTTCCTCCCTACAGGGAGTTATAAAGATGTTAATGTCTCCAGGGCTGCTCCATCCTGCCCTTCCCCCTTCAGCCTACCTAGTTCCCACCTTTTGGCCAGGCCATCTCACTGAGCATCTCCTGGGCCTAGTCACATATGCAGGAAGGAGAGAGATAAAGGGAAGAGAGCAGGAGAACAAAGGAAGCCTAGGACATACATAAAAAAGCAAAACACCCTTGCTTGTTGGGATACCAGGATACCAGCTATGGCCCCCTTCTCGCTCCCAAGAGAAATCTGTTACCCCTTTTTAAAATAAACCCTGCTTTATATGCTTGCCTTGGTGTGCTTCTCTAATGTTCAAACTTCAACATGCAAGGGAGCAGAACTCGTCACTGACAATCGGCAATATCACCAATAGCCCAAAGTTTTAATATAACAGAAAATTAGAAGCTACTTTTGCTACAAATACTGACTCTTCATTCGGACTTTCAGATACCCAACAGGAAAAAGCTTGATATTTCTGCCTTCATTTTGTATCTGTCTTCAAATTCCTGCTCTGCCGGTAGGCATGTTAATCATTTAAGGAATGTTCATGTAAAAACTGGTAATACAAGGTTTATTAGCCCTAAGTTTACATAACTTATCTCATCCCTTTTTAAGACTGAGGATACCAAGATAAAAATAACTAAGCTACTTTCAAGATTTACAAGAATGTTCAACTGCCGCTTTTACAACATCCTGTTCCAGACCTCTGGAGTGGTGCCTACAAGTCTCCAGTCACTGCCCTATACCTTCTTCCAGGAACAGCAGAGCCTTGCAGATGGATCACCCCATGAGACTGCTCCCCTAAGCAGAAGCAGTCATCTCATGGGAACTGAACTGCCCCAGGATCATAGGTCTTCTGGATAAACATCCTGAGCAGCAAAGGGAGATTGACCCTCCAGTGATAGGACCTCTCCAGAGCCACCTGGAAGCACCAAGATGAAATGCGTTAGTCAGCTCTGCGTTAATAGATGACCAAAATACCTGACAAGAACTACTAAGAGGTGGAAAAGTTTATTTTGGCCCCTGGTTTCAGAGGTGTAGTCCATAGTCAACTGACTCCATTACTCTGGCCCAAGGTGAGGCAAAACATCATGGTGGAAGGGTATGGTAGAGAAGTGCTGCTCAGTTCATGGCAGCTAGGAAGCAGAGAGAGAAAAGGGGCCACAGGAAAGATGAACCAATCCTTCCAGTCACATCCCTAGTGACCCAATTCCTCCACCTGCACACCACTTGTCATTCAAACTCAGTCCATTCAAACCAAGATAGAGTGATTAAATTACAGTCATCGCAATCCAACCACTTCACCTCCAAAGAATCCTGCATTAACACAGACGCTTTTGAGAGACACTTCATATTCAAACCATAACAACATGTAGTGCTGAAATAATGATACTCCCATTTGCTCAGGCCTCATTAGTCTTTGGACTTTATACAAATACCTCTGCCTATGAGATCCAGATCCCAAAGTCTCCTTAAGCCCCTTCCTGGTATGTCTCCTGTGGCTCTTCTGCTCTCCCACAGTTGCTCCTCACTGAAGACCCTTCCTGAGAAGTTTTTTGAGGGTGGAGCCTCATCTTGCTATTCATATTGGTATCTCCTATTTCCCTATCCTGGGCCTAAACCCTCTGGTCAAGTTGGGTGGGTGCTAAGCAGAAACAGGGCACTGGGCCATAAAGTCAATGCTGTGAATGTGGAGACAAGTAACTGTGCTAGGTTCTGCAGTAGTCACGTTTTGTTACACACAACAGACATTTGTTAAGTAACTATGATGTTATATATATATAAACATAAAGGATATAAAGGACATATAAAAGATATAAAAATGATGACATAAGCAACAAGTAGGTCAAAACAGGTTCCCTGTAACAGCGTAGGAACTCCCAATGCCTACTCAGACTAATCCCCCACAAAACTAGCCTTTCTTAGAAACTGGGAGAGTAAGAAAAGAGAAATTCTTCTTCTTTTTTTTTTTTTAATAGATTTTGATGGGCCTTTATTTTATTTATTTATTTATAGGTGGTGGAAGGGTGTGGTAGAGAAGTGCTGAACCCAGTGCCTCATGCATGCTAGGCAAGCACTCTACCACTGAGCCACAACCGCAGCCCAGAAATCTTATTCCTGTTGATAATGGTTATGAGCAGCTTAGGAAAACATCCAGGCAATAATTGAAAGCATCTATTTGTTACCAGAATTAAGGTCTGGGCTACCTTCCACTCAAAAGCCAATATCTAGGAGATAAGAATTGGGAGGAAAGAAGCAGGTATGTTTGAGGATTGGCAAGCCTGAGAAAATGGATGGGCTATATCCTTAAAGTTCCATCTTAAGGATGTCAGGCACAAAAAAGGGCTTTTTTTTTTTTTTTTTTTTTTTTTTTTTTAAACTGGAGATTGAATCCAGGGTCCTCTAAGCACTCTTATTCTGGAGCTAGAGCTGGGCAGGAAGGCTACATGCTGAGCAGGCTCTTTGTCATCCAGGGTGTATGTCTCCTGTTTTTCTTTTACTCAGCAAAGGCAATGGACCTCAGCCTCCTGGGGTTAGTTTTTACTTTCAGTTAGGAAGCAGAATACTTTTCTCCAAGTTAAACTCCACAGCAATATACATGTGTTGCGTTAAGTTGATGTACAGAACATATTTAGGTGGGCTACTCTTTAGAAATTAGAATGCTGAGAAAGGGAGGGGATGTAAACCTTTCAAAAGGCTTAGGAAGGGGCAGAGGGCAGAGGGAGGGGAGGCCACAGGCCACTCCAAAGAAGCAGTCCTGTTACATCCTGACTCATCTAAATGGTCATCTCCACATCTGAATTCCTGCTAAGGAAACTATTCTAACTTTTGCTTTCCATCTAGTCAAGGAAAGCATTTTAACCTCACCAGGGCATTCTGCCACTGCTATTGGCCTTCCTCCTGGGTAGCAGGGGTCCTAGCAGGTAGCTACTAAGGTGTGTTATTCTAGACCAAAATGTCAGTTGCTTCTGAGGCAATTCATTTCCCAGAGGAAAGCACTGTCAATTTAGAAAACCAACTCTACTTCTCTTCCAACCAAGTCCTAGGAAAAATGGTACATTTCCACATACCATTGCAGGCTCATGTGGCTTCCCTCCTCTCTCACATCTGCCCCTTGATAAAAGGCCCTGTCCATGAAGTCTCTGAGGTCAAGAGCCATTGCCATGTTCCCTAGAAGAACAGTAGATAGACACCCTGCATGACTAGCTTTCAGCCCTGCTTCTCCTTTTCCTCCCTATAAAATCTCCTCCAGAGGGCGCTTTGAGGAGGTAATCCATCTATCTTCTCAGGATTGCTTGCCCTATAAATTTGATCCTTTCCTACCAATTCTCATCTCCCAAATATTGGCTTTATGTGGCAGGCAACCTGGACCTTAATTTTGATAACAAGTAGATGCTATCAATTATTGCCTGGACATTTTCCCAAGATTTATTTACATATTCATGTAAACTGCTGTTACTTCAGTGGCCCAAGCAACAAAGTAGAGAAGATTAAATGAGATTTCTAGAAAAATAAAAATTATCTACATAAATTTTATGAGAACTGAAACTGAACTGAAACTGTATTTTTCTATAGCCTTAAATTTACTAAGACTACTAAGACTGCATGTGTGAGGGGCAGTTACTTACCAATTCCTTGGCCCCTGTGATAAAAATCTGGTTTAACCAAATTTAGACACATAAGGCTCTTTGCCTTAAAAACATCATTTATAATTGTGCTCTAATATTTCTTCCAACTCTTAGAGGGATAGCTTTTTAAAACTCCAAAACTAATAAAAAGATAACTCAGGGAAATAAGTATTTTCTGAAATACTAGCAAATTCTATCCTTATAAACAAAAATATTAAGGAACTTGAAATTCCTTTTAAAATCCTTTAAAAATGCATGTAGGACTATTTCTAAGACCATTCAGAAAGCCACATTAATCACAACTTTACATCTCATCTGGGCAAAACGGTTAAGAATCCAGGGCTGGAGATGTGGCTCAAGTACTAGCGCACTTGCCTAGCATGTGTGGGGCACTGGGTTTGATCCTCAGCACCACATAAAAAAAAAATAAAGATATTAAAAAAAAAAAAAAAAAAGAATTCAGCCTAGAGATACACTGAGCACAAGAAGGGACTTTTTTTTTTTTTGGCCGTGCTGGGGCTCAAACCCAGGGCCTTGGCCACGAAAGGCACAAACTCTACCAACTGAGCTATATCCACAGCCCCCACAAGAGATTTTTAAGATCAACAAAACAGCACAAGGGGAGGTTTGCAGAAAGTTTAGTATGTGTCCCTCAGAATGTCTGAGCCCATCCCCCAACTCATATCAAAAGGAGAAATTATCCTGGGAGTCTTTGCTTGACTGTTCCACCAGCCTTGATTTCAGGGTAAAGCCTAGTCTTTAGGTCAATTCCTTATGAAACAGAGTGAGAAAAAATGGGGGTAATGTGATACAGCTAGAAAAACTATTTAAGAGACAGAGGAGGGACTTGGGATGAGAGGTTAAATGTCAAGCCCTGTGGCTGAGACAAAGTGGTGGGTAAGAAATGCCTGAAGAAGTTGGCTGCTATTAGCCCTTTAGCTCCAAGAACTGGAATTTTCATGGGTTCTCAAAGTTTGGTCTTAGGATCACCAGTACCAGCATGGGATCTTGTTATAAATGCAAAATCTCAGGCCCAACCCCAGGCCCACAAAATCACAACTCTGAAACTGAGACCTAGCATCTGTGTTTTAATAACCTCTTCAGTGATCCTGATGACTGTTACAGCTTGGAAACAACTGATTTAACAAAACATTGTTTGACATATTGAGACCTCACACAGCAATTCATTAAACCAGTTAGTATTAGGCTGATTGGGCTGCTGTAGTAGAAAATTTCACATTTGGTGGCTTAAAACAACATAATTCTATTTTCTTACAGTTCTGGAGGCCACAAGTAAAAAATTAGTCTGACCTGGCTCAAGTCCAGGTGTTACCCAGGCTGGCTCTGGAGGATCCCAGGGGACTGTCCATTCCCTTGCTTTTCCCAGCTTCTAGAGGCTGTCCTTATCTCTTGGCTCATGACCCCTTCCTCTTTCCTCAAAAGGCAGCACCTTCCAAACTCTCACCATACATTGCTTCCTCCCCCAACTCTTTTTATTCCACTGCTTCTCTCTTATAAGGGCCCTTGTGATGACAATGACACACTCAGAATAATCTCCCCATCTCAAGATCTATAACTTAATCACATCAGCAAAATCCCTTTTGCCATGAAAAGTAATATACTCACAGGTTCTGGGGAATAGGATGTGGACATCTTAAGGAGGCCATGATTCTGTCTACTGTGGGAGGAACATGAGACCATGTGCTTTGAATTGCTTATATCCACATAAATAAAGCCTGTAAGGAAACTAATCAATGTGATTACCTATGAGGTATGTAGGACACGGGGGAAGGGAAACATGGATGAGAAAGGACTTTGTTCCCAAAGTTTACTTTTTATATTTTGAGCTTTGAGCCAAGCAAAAACATTACCGATTACACAATGTTAACACACATTCATGAAAATAAAGAGATCAATTTAAGTAATTTCTGGTCATTAGGCTACTCTGTTTGAACATAACATGTCAGAGACTAAACTTGGGAATTTTGGAGTCCTTGAGGTTACAAGTGTTAAAAGCAAAAGCATTCCAGTGGTGATGCAGGTAGCCAGGGAGGAAGAAGAAATAGGATCTCCCTTAGATCTAAAGGAAAGAAAATAGACACTAAGTCACAGGTGAGGGACTAAGCTGAACTTTCATGGAAAATGTAATGTTTTGGGTTTTGTTAATTTGTTTGGGAGTTCTCCTGTGGGTCCTATGGGATCCAAGTCCCCAATAAAAGAGGGGCTGAGGTCCCCATTCTTTTCCCTTAATTTTTTATAAATAAGTAACATACTGTGTTCACTAAACTGCATGCCATTTTCTTTGCATGCCTTTTCTTAAGTAGGAGTAAATAAGAGAGCTCTTTGTTTTTTAATATGTATAAGAATGTCATCAGACAATCTCACACTAATGATGATCATTAGCTAGCTGAAGAATTTTAAACTGGAACAGCAGAGCAGGACAACTGAGAATTTGAGAACATAGCCTGCCTCATGACAGGGAAATCCTTCATGCGGTTAAGGGAGCATTTGTATACTCTGTGTATACACACTTGATAAATGTGCAACACTGAGGGCACCTGCCCCTTCACAACACCCCATAACCACTCTTCAATTGCTTTATCCCAGTTTACTACTGGATGTCTACTGGAGACTCCCAGACAGAAGTATCCCAAGGATCCTTTGTTCATGTTCTACTCCCACTTAATGGCTTACTGCTTATCACTTTTCTGTTCTATATATTCAACTCACCAGACAACTGGCCACCCTCAACACCCAGAGCCCCATATGCACCTGACTCTGATACCCCTAACACAGGGCAAACAAAGCTTAGTATGAGCACATTTTCCATTTTCAAGTTTGTGATTACTTCTCCTGTATAAATGATCTGGCCTTTTCAGTGCCCTTTACTACAGTTATGCTGGCCTCTGCTTAACAGAGGGTTAGGAAGATAAGTCAAGACATGGTCCCTGCCACAAGTAATGGTCAAGTAGAGACAACTAACACTGCAAAGGCTCTAAGTGCCACAATAAAGGTATGATGAAGAGCTAAGGAAGGACACATGTAGAAGCAATTCATTCTTCCTGAAGAGTCAGAGACAGCAAAATAAAAAGGATGTTTCAGTTGGGTTTTACTGGATATGCATGATTTTGCAAATTCTGCAAATTGATTTTCCCACAGAACTCAATCCTATGTCAAATAATTATCAAAGTATTTTCAAGAATAAAGACAGTTACCTTCCTAAAAGAAATTTTTATTCTTTAAACAGTTGCTAAAAATAATACAAATTCTTTTATCATATCATGCATGAGTCATCTTTTTATATCAACAACATGTAAAATATTTTGTAATGGAAATTATCTATGAAATAATTATGCTTGATAAATGTAAGGTAATATTCCCTAAATCATTTCAGCAATTCAACACTCAAGGTAAAATAAATAACTACAGGACACTCTGTTAAACTTGTTTTAAAAAAAAGGTTTATTTGTTACAAAATGTTAAATACTAAAGCTAAAAACATATAAATTCAGGTCAGGCTATATTAAAATACACACATACCCTTCTTTGCAAAATTGTTAAAGATTGAATTAAACAGATGCTTTAAATAAAATAAAGTACTCTTTGAGGTTATTTTTGTCTAATTAACTATATCAGTGTAGTGTAGAGTTTGTAAAATTATAGTTGAAAAGTTTTGCTCTCTTGGAATCAAATTTATTCAATCTTTAGTCTTCTGCTACTACCCAATGTGAAGCTATCATGCTGGCTTGAACAGGGTGAGTCTGTTATGATACTGAAAATTCTCTATCACAAATCTAGTATCTTATATCATGAACATGGAATAGTCAAAGTATATAAAGGATTAAATAGGATGAAAACCTGGCTCTGAAACAAAAGGCCTTAGTTCTACTATATAGTATCTTCTCTAAATAAAATGGTAGGTAAATATACTGAAGCAGAGATCAACACAAAGCATACATCCATCTAGAAATAACTTTTAGTTGGGGGGAAAAAATCTCAAAAACAACACTCACTTCTCCAAGATAACTGATAAGTAAAATTTCTTATTATTTTAAATTGAGTAAATTCAAAAGTCTTGAGTCTACGCGTTCAATGCATTTAAAAACTAATTTGATTCTACTCTGACTAGCTCTGCAAAATTGTGACATCTGACTGTCTGGGTCACACAGGAGGAAGAATTTTCATAATAAAAACATACTCAATACCAAGGAGTACCAGTTTTCAAATTCAACCCCCACTCAGGTCAAACAGCCTAAACGAAACAGCTATATTCTATTGAAATCTTAAAAAAAAGTGTTTTTGAGAAAAGACTTTGCTTTGTTTTGTACTTATATTTTTCAATTTCCTAAAGATTTTAGAATTTTAAATGCTATAATTAATATGGGGATGAGACTATGCTTATGAAGAACAAAAGGTTATCACTGCATTTTAAAAGTTCATAAATGTGAATGAATTTCTAGAAATCTGCTATAGGTCTACTCTTTTACAATGTTAATCCTAGCCTCATAGGATCTGCCAATCTTTGAGTAACCCAAGGGATTAAACAAAAAGCATAAAATTCCAGCAGTCTTCACTTACACAGTCCAATTAAAATCAGGTTTCTTGGAATATATCTAGAGGAAATTTTTAGTGCTTTCCTCTTTCAGTGATGGCATACATACAAGGGTTAACTGTAAGGAATCCTAATATTATAAGATTATTTAATCAGATCTTTAAGAAGTTGGGAAAAATATACGTATTCTAAAGTCACTGGAGGTTAACAGAAAGATATAGTCCAGTACTAAATTACAGATGACAATAATGTTCACAATAAATAGTAATCGGATTGCCCATCTCCAGGCTTATAGACTTCTGATGTCACCATTTCTATACACGTGTAATATGAGAGAGGTTCTAATCTGTCCTCCATCGAAGTACCCTTCTCTCTACACATGACAAATCTTTGATACATATCCTTTCTTCTAACTTACTGGGTAACCTTAAGGGACAAGATTCATGCTACTCTATATCAAATAGCTTTGCAGTCCTTGGAAAGAATTCAAACAGTTCAAGCCACTTACATCCACGTCCTACTCTTAGCAAAAACACTTACCAAAAAAAAAAAAAAAAAAAAAAAAATTTCTTGAGCCTTCATAGCAAATTCTCTAGAAAGCACCTTTTCCTGTGAGCATCTCGTAGAATGTATATTAAAATCAGGCAAGTAGGTCACTCTCACCAACATCCTGATGTTACAGAATCATCAAAGTAACTCTTCTTCTGCGATACAGCCTAAATGTGAGTGTTTTAAGACAAAACAACGCTCATTTGCCAGTGGAAGTGGCAACAGAGGCCCTGGGTGGTAAGGACTTCCCCAAAGGTGGGAATCCATATATGTTCTCTTCCCTTGATAGCAGAGCCTCTTTTCTTTCAGAGAGAATGATATTTGAATCAGAAAACTTCATATTTTTTTTTTTCTGTCAGGAAAGATCCATAATTTAGGGGACACTGTGCCAGGTGGAAACACAGGGCCCTTCTTCAATCATTATTAAGAATTTTGTGACTGCAACAGCACAACACTGAAAAAATGCCCTGCCCTTCTAAGTGGGAAACCCTTGTGACTGAAGGTCACACATAGACAAAGCTGACCCTGGTTCAGTTTCCTGCCTAATCAAAATCCCAGGGAGGACCCTAGGCGATTCAGGTGGATTGTCCAGATGAAAGAATTTTTTTTCATGATGTTGATTCAAACACTGTCACTGCTTTGGAACCAAGTGGCCCATCACTTTCCAAATATCTCAACTTGGACTGTTTCGCCTTTCCCTATATTTCTCATGGAGAAATAACTACACTGGGTCTTTGAAAACCCTGTATTTTAATAATTAATCAGACATGATGAAATTTCTATATTAATCCTAAATGATTTTTTAAAATTTAAACATTTCTTATCGGGGAGGGGTCTTAATATCACTAAAGCAACAGGACATCTTATAGGGGAAACACAGCTGTACAACAGCTTTATGTTTTAGGGTGAAGCCTGTTTTAGTCGGTAGTATAGTTTGCTCCCTTTTAAGATCACAATAGTTTTTTTTCATGGAGAACTAATAAACACATTAAACTGTATGATAGATAATCTTTGTTTTAACACCCACATTGGTTTCAGTCATACGAGTTTCACTGCAACCCATTCTCCATAATAATAAAAAAGTGTACTTATATAAAAGCTCCAGGTTACATTACTAAGCAACGGCATTTCCGGGAGTGAATATACTTCCTGTATTCTGCAAGCTGCTTCAAGTACATATTTGATGGCCATCTGTGCTTTTCAACAAAACTGCGTTCTTCCACTAAAATTGTAAGAAAGAGAATGTGAATGAATACATTTTATTCTTGATCAAAGTATTAACCACTGACTTCCTATGTAACAGATAAGATCTGAGCTTTCCCTCAAGCCTTCCAAATCATTTAACACCATCCCAGTTAAATCAGTCATCAGAATTTAAGTTATTATGTGATTTTACAATTATATACATCTCATCCACTGCTTCATCAAGTAGTATTTGACTATTTTACTTCTTTCTTTTTTCAATAAAACTTTTGTTTTTCCTGGAGATAACTGGTTCCTTTTTTCCACCTAATTCTCTTTGTAGCTAACTTGGCCATCCAAACTCTGTGAAGTGCTCCTAGTTGTTTCCCACCAGGACGCAGTCATCCAGCAGTTTCTCCACTCCAGCTGTGGCTGGCGCCCAGGGCCCTTCTCATGGAGCCCTTGCCCTCTTACTTTCCAGGCCTATCCATGCCTTTGTGCTGGATCTCACCATTTCTCAACTCTTGGGCCTTTACTTTGTTTATCCCCTTTGTTTTGGTGAAGTACAACCCGTTATTAGTGTTCTGAAAATGGGGCCTTTGAGAAGTTTTTCTGAGGTCTTGCTTGTAATGAAATGTCTTTAGTCTAGGCTCACACATGATAGATTATGTGGTTTGGTATAGAATTCTGGGTTGAAAACTCCCCTTATGAGGTTGAAGATGTTTTCCACTGCTTTCTACCTTCTAGAACTCCACCGCCACGCAGACTCACATCCTTTGAGGGTGGATCTGTGTTTTTTCAATCTTGGAAACTTAATTTTCTTTTTACACTCTGTTCTTGCACGTACTAATGATGTACTTTGTATGTTCATTTAGCTGAGCCCTTAGTAAACTCTTTTCACTAGTTGATTCAAGTCTTTCAGTACGAAAATAACTTCTTGATTTATTTCTTTGGTAATTTCCTCCCCAATGGATTTTTTTCCCCCCTGTATGAACTTCTAATAGACACTGAACTTCTAGAAAAAGACTCCAATTAAAAATTGGAGTCTCAATCTAGAAAAAGACTCCAATTAAAAAAACTAAAACTTTCTCTCCTATCTGTCCCTGAATTTTTTGTCCTACTTTCCAAGAGATTTCTTTACTTTTGCTTTTTAATTATTTTATTTAGTTGATTTTTCATTTTTATATATTTTATATTTATATTTTTTCTATCATATTTTTAATTTTTAAGACCAACATTTTTATTGTTTTTTAAAATTGTGGTAAATACACATACCATAAAATGTGCCATTCTAATTTTAAATATACAGTTCAATAGTGTTAAGTACATTCACACTGTTACACAAGAAAGAAAGAATCTCCAGATTCTTTTCAACTTGCAAAACTAAAACTCTACCCATTAAACAAATCCCTATATCCCCCTTTACCCAGGCCCTGGAAACCATCATTTTATACTTTCTAACTCTATGAATATTATTTCTTTTCCTTCCTTCCTTCTTCCCCCTTCACCACCACCACCTCTTTTGTACCAGAGATTGAACCCACGGGAGGTTTACTCCTGAGCTACATCCCTAGTCTTTTTTAATTTTGTTTTGAAATAGGTTCTTGCTAAGTTGTTGAGGCTGGCCTCAAACTTGCAATGTTCTCCTCAGCCTCCCTAGTCACTGGGATTATAGAAGTATGCTTTGCACCCAGCTGAATATTTATTATAGTTCTAGTTCTACTTTATGAATGCATATCTCTTATTCTTTGAAATTGCAACACCTAAAATCTGTGGGTACCCCTAAAATCTGCAGTTACCCCTAAAATCTGTGGGTACTCCTGTATCTATGTTCCTTTAAGCACATTCTCTTTTATTTTTGTTTATTTAGTTTCATTTTTGGTATACATTTTTTATATCAGTGATTGCTCCAAATATCTTTATATTTCCTTTCTTTTTTTTTCAATAACGTTTTTTTTTCCCATCTTTATTTTCATTCATTCATTTAGTTTTATGTGGTGCTGAGAATCCAACCCAGTTCCTCACACATGCTAGGCAAATAACTTTTGATCCTCAGTGACATTTTCATATTCATCAGTGAGATACTAGAGAGCTGTCTAGAAACCTCTGGGGCATGGGTAAGACTTGGTGACTGGAAGAATACACACCACATGACAGAGTGAATTTCTCCCAAATGATTGCATTTGTGCATTTTCCCACTGCACAGGGCATGGAGGGCAGGGTGGCAAATACCTAAGTGCCAGAATTCTAGAACCTGGATATCGGAAGGAGGGTGGAACCTCATTAAACAATCTATACACTTTCACATAACCCCCTGCTTCAGCCTAGCTCCTCATTCTTTATCCCATCAATACCCAGAGTTCATGATTCTATAACATGTTTTGTTTTAATGCCTCCATAAGTAAACTTCCTATTTCCTGTGAAGAAAAGAAGCAGCTGCCCAAGTAGGAGGTGAGGGTGTGGCAAAAGATTCAACTCATCCCACTGCCTTGGCCCCACGCCTTGTCCTGGTTTCTCAAACACCTGCTACCTCAAACATGTAAGGCTAGCTTCTGGGATTCTGCTGGGTGAATCAGCTTGTTTCCCCTTCTGTATGCACTGAGGCTTCTTTCTGCTAAACCAGTTTCCACTTCTCCATCTGTTCCATAACCTCAACTACTGGAATCTGGATTAACAAGGTCAGGGGTTTAGGCTGCAGGACCCGAATAAGCAGAAACAAGCTGGACGCTCAGGGAAACTATAGTTCTCTAGGTTCCAGGAGACAAGATATGACAGGCTCAGTTAAGACAAAACACCAGAGAACAATTATCACCCGTGAATTCAGGCAGACAGAAAAAAAAACAAAAACAAAAACCCACAATATTAAACTAAATTAAACTGATTAAAAATGAATCTATAGCCACCAAGGGTCATATATTCCTATGAGTTGCTGTTCGTAATATTTAATGAGCTATTTAACCAGGGTTCTCAGGTATCCATGTCTTGATGAGATTTTTTTTCTAGTCTCACCTACTCATTTCTAATCGCCTCTAAATAAGAAAAATTCTTAGTTAAGAGAAAACAATTTGTAGAATTTCAACAATGGGATAATTCCTAAAACTGAAAATGGGCAATTCTATAAGGAAACTAGAGAAATTGTGATGAGAACCCTTTTGAACTTCAAGTGACCATGTGACACAAGCTGGGTATGAGGGAGAGAGGAGAGCTGCCTGCAACACTTGGAAGGACACGCTCCTCTCAGTGGCAGCCACTGCCCTGCTCAGGCTTTTGCCCATGGAAAGATGGGCGCAGAGTACTCACATCTTCCAATTTTCAAAGTAGCCAGAAACACGGAGTTTTAAAATGCCAACATAACATTAAAATGAAAATTTTTAAACGAGGTCCACATAAAGCCCTCGACAGACTACAATGAACCTATGGAGGGTCAGTGTGTAACTATTGATTTAGAGAATCAAATCCCAGCCCCCCGTCTCCCCCAACCAGAAGGGCTTTATGCCTCTGCTAAAGAGTACCACACACCATGGCAGGCTGCTGAACCCAAACAGGCACCTTGGAACAAGAGAGCTCAGGATACCCCCACAATTCCCACCCACAAAACAGAGGCAGCCATTGCAGAGCCTTCAGCCCCTTGCTCTGCCCACTCAGATTACACCCTGAAGCCCTGCTTTTCACTATTCCAGTTAGTGATTATATACTTTATAGGCAATTATATAAGTAATAAAATATAATAAAATTAACGACATGAAGGATTTATAGAGCACCTTTCTCCCAAGGCTGTAATAGTATGCCATGATAGCATATAGCTATATAAAACAGTAAGCAGAACATAATGTTATTCTTCTTTTATAATGAAGGTGACTTAAGGTGGCATAGTAACCACAGCTCAGGGAGTACTGACTGCTTAAAGAATGACTATGCAAGAATGTCCCTACCAACTGACAGGAAGTAGAAGCCTGCTTTACCTTTATGAATGAACTTTATTTTTCTTACACAATGTAGACACAAAATAATACTTATTGATTTGCTTTGATTTTATTGTTACTCTACTGTCTTCATAGTTGAGCTCCATGTAAAGGGGGGCACTCCCAATAAGCACGTAATGTTTTTTGATTGGCTGCACATCTCTGTCAAAAACTGACTGGGTGGGCTGGGGATATAGCTCAGTTGGTAGAGTACTTGCCTTGCATGCACAAGGCCCTGGGTTCAATCCCCAGTACCACAAAAAACAAAAAAACAAAAACAACAACAAAAAACTGGGTGCTCCTTGTTTTCCATAAATGCTTGAGTACTCGCATGAGTACCTGAAAGAAACCCAGAGATTTTCGTGTCTTTTACTAATTAAACTTTTAAGCAGAACTCCAAGGTGTAAAACAGAAGTGGAATCAACTAGAAGGAGGAAGAGAAGAGTCCAAGAACCATAGATTTTCCCTTTCCCTTATTCTTCCCCTTTCCCTTATTCTTTCCCAGTTCTTTTCCTCATTCACTCCCTGCTTTCTGCAACTTGCCCCCAGAAGACCTTCAGGCATCTCCATGGAGACCTCTTTGGCCAGAGCTTGAAAGTACTTGACCAGGTGTTCAGTCATTTCCTTGTCTTTTTAGTTCAATTTTTCTTCAACTCTATCTGTGATAATGTGAGCAAACCATTGTATCTAGCTGTCTAATAGTCTGTCAACTATTCTATTTTTTTTTTCTTTCCTCTTACACAGTACTAGGAATCTCACCCTTAACTGGTTTTACTCTTTGTAATTTAACTTAGAAATCACATTATGTATGCTTTCTGATCAGTAAGTTTCATAACACTTTCAATCAACAACAAAAAAGTTATTTCAAAGTAATATAGGAGGGTCCTGCATATATATATATACACATACATACATAATGAATACAAATATCTAATACAATAAAACTGTTTATTATAAATTTTAAGCAATAAATTCCTTTATAAGAAATAAATTTGAATGTATTGTTAAATTTTGCTTCTGACTTACGGAGATAGTTAAAACTAAGATCTCAGGTATCACAGCCAAATGCCACCTGAGGACACATTTCACCACCTTCTCTATTTCAGGGGAAAAAAAAGTTTTTAAAAATGAATGGGAGTTATGAAATAATCATTAAAAAACTTCTTGTGTAACACAGGTCAAGCTGCTTATATAACACAGGTGACTATGAAATAAGGAGCCCTTAATTACCACCCTGCACAATTTAAAAGGAATGTAGTACATTGACTCTTCTTATTGTGATAAAACTGCTACTTTTACAAAATATGTCTCAAATCTAAGAAAAAAGAACAAAGTTTTCTTTGCAAAGCATAAATTGGAGATCTACCTGAAAGATCCTGAAATTCAGGCTTTTGACTGAAGATGAGGTAGTTAGTCGCAATGAAATGAAGCAGCCAGGTTGAAAGGCAATCAGAGTGGTGGAACTGGAAGAAAAATGAAAAAGAAACAACAATGTACATCACGCCCTTTGATCAGGAAGACGACCAGATAGAGAGAGTGACTTGGGAGGAACCATGGAAGAGTCCATATTCACATGTAAGTGCCCATGCATGATGCAGCCTTGAGGCTGCTGTGACTGCAGAAAGGGAAGTGGACCATCATTAACAAATAACAGTGAAGTTAATAGCTAAACTGTGGAGCCAACCTAGATGCTCTTCAGTAGATGAATGGATAAAAAAAAATGTTGCATATATACACAATGGAATTTTACTCGGCAATAAAAGAATGAAATCATGGTACTTGCAGGTAAATGGCATTAGAGAAGATAAAGTGAAGTTAGTCAATCCCCAAAAAACAAATGCCAAATGTTTTCTCTGATATAAGGAGGCTGATTCATAGTGGGGTAGGGAGGAGGAGCATGGGAGAAACAGAGGAACTCTAGATAGAGCAGAGAGGTGGGAGGGAAAGGGAGAAGGCAGGGAGTTAGCAAGGATGGTGAAATGTGATAGACATTATTATCCAAAGTACATGTCTGAAGACACGAATTAGTGTCAACATACTTTATATACAACCAGAGACAATGAAAAAAATGTGCTGTATATGTGTAATAAGAATTGTAATGCATTCTGCTGTCATTTACTTATTTTTTTTTTCAAATCAATAAAAAAAGAAAAAAAAAATAACAGTGAAGTGACATCATTCAGTGAAGAAGCTGAATCAATAGTGAACAACAAGCTACTGCTGCCGTAGTGGCCAAATGTCTTTAAGCAGAGGTATGGCTGTACCTGTGGTTAACCAAGAGTATTAGAGGTTCTTGAGGTTTTTTCTTTTTTGATACTGGGGATTGAACCCAGGGCCTCACCCATGGTAGGTAGTAAACACTCTACCACTGAGTTACATCCCCAGCCCCTTTGCTTTTTTTCAATTTGAGACAATCTCACTAACTTGCCCAAGCTGGCCTTGAATCTGTGATCCTGCCTCAGCTTCCCAAGTACAGGCTGGGATTACAGACATGTAGCAACAGGTACAACTTAATTTAAACTTTTAACTAAGGTCATGGAGTTCACTAACTACATTTGTGTCTGTGGAGCAGAAGATTATGGTGAGCAACATCCAAACAAGTTCATTTGAAGAACAAACCAAAAACTACTTTTGAGGAGGAAACATCAGCCTAAGGGCATGGGTTTCCATGTGTAAATATTCTTATGAGAAAGTTATACCTGAATAGTTGCTTTGATGGGTGTACTGCTATACTGAGAAGGGTTTTCTACACAATTCCCATTTCAACAGCGCAAGTAGATGGAACAACGTGGCTACTGACATCATCATCTCAATGCAAACCAGTAATATTCACTGATCCATCCAATCACCAATTTGGATTATAGTAACTTGTTGATAGGCAACTTTATTATTATTATGATTTTGGGAAACTATGCATCAGACTTACCATTTTAACCATCTTTAAGTGAATTGTTCAGTGGTGTTAAGCACCTTTACATGGCTGTGCAACAAGTACCACTATCCATTTCCAGAACTGTTTATCACCCCAAACTGAAACCCTGTACCCACTAAATAATAATTTCTCTTAACCCCATATGCCCAGGCCCTGGTAACCACTATTCTACTTTCTAAATTCTAAATTTGACTATTCTAGGCACCTCACATAAGTAGAATCATAGAATATTTGTTCTTTAGAGTCTGGCTTATTTCACTTGCATAATGTCTTCCAAGGTTCATCCATGTTGTACTATATATCAAAATTTATTTTTATGGCTGAATAATATTCCACTGCATTTTATTTATATGTATATATGTGTGTATATATGTATATATATAATTATTATATAACACATATATAATACACACACACACACAAACACACACACAACATTTTTTTTATCCATTTATCCTCAGATGGACATTTAGGTTGTTTCCACCTGTAGGTTAATTATAGCTCTTCTAACAATACTCAAAAATGTTAAATAAGCAATAAGTGATGCTAAATTAAAGAGAGTTATAATATATCAAATCTTTTTTTTTTTTTTTTGGTACCAGGAATTGAATTCAGGGGCACTCAACCACTGAACGACATCCCCAACACTTTTTTGTATTTTATTTAGAGACAGGGTCTCACTGAGTTGCTTAGCACCTTGCTGTTGCTGAGGCTGGTTTTGAACTCGAAATCCTCCTGCCTCAGCCTCCCTAGCCACTGGGATTACAGGGCTAGGGAGGCTGTGCCTCCATAATATCATAAATCCTTAAGAAGGAAACTCACGGATGAGAACTTTTAAACCTTGCCAGATATGGTGGCACATACCTACAATTCCACCTATTTGGGAGGCTAAGGCAGGATGACTCCAGCTTCTAGGCCAGCCTAGGCAATTTAGACCCTGTCTCAGAATAAAAAAATTTAAAAAAGGGGGTGGGTGGCTGGCAGTGTAATATATATATACGCACACACACACTATATATATATAGTGTGTGTGTGTTTTGATATATAAATTCACAAGTACCTCTTATTTTCAGTACATATAATTAGAATTTTCAATTGGAAGGAAGTTTACAGCTCATCTAATCAATCCAATTCACATTTTAACAATTTTCTCCCCTTTCAGCAGATGAATGTGACTAATCTCAGGGAAATAGAATAAGAACCTATAAACTACTTTGACAGAAGCCACCATTACTGTTAGATGATTAACCCAGAGCAGATAACTTATCACCAGAAGGTCAGGACATTGCCTAAGGGCTGTGACTTTGAAAGAGAAAGGATATCACAGATATGAACAGCTAACTACAAAAACATGACTTAAAATGCAAAATTTTATTTTTTGACCAAGATATAAGATACCAGCACCATGACAGCTTGACAAGAGATGAAATACACATCATTGTAAAAATTAAGTTTTTGAAAAAAGTATTTGCTAACCTAAGATAATAGGTTCAAGTTGAAATAAGCAAAAGGAAAAAAGAGAAAAGCATTAAAAAAATCTATAAACCAAATGCAAGAGTTTAAGAGCTATATGAAGAATATGGAGAAGATTCCCAGGAACTCACAAAAAAAGGTCAGAAAGAAAGCTTGTAGACACAGGTGGCCAAATACTAACATACATTATAAGAAAAATAATTTAAATTTTAATGAGATTAAATACAACTTCATAGGAATCAAAGTGCAGACAGATGGGGCTTAAATGAGTGTTAGAGATAAAGAATCTTCACATCAGTCTGGAAAAAGTGATATGGCTGATGGAAATAAGCATCTCTTTGTGTTAAGAGATGGCATATATAATGCAATGTCTTGATGGACTTATAGGAACCTGAAGACAGAATCATGGCAAAGAATTAAGAAAGGTTCGAGAAGAGTGGAATCAGAAATGAGAGAATACCCAAACTGCTCATCTATAAAAGACATGAAAGATGCTTTCCTGATATGTGGTCCAAAACTGGCAGGGATGAGAACAAACTGACTGAAGTTTTGATTATTCAGAAAGCTACTAGGGAATCTAATTCTGCTAAAAGTAGCCAGAGAAATGGTGAGAGAAAAAATTTACCATATCAGAATGAGGTGGCTGGTAAAATGGAACATGAAACTAGGAACTTCAAGTGGAAACTTGTGTATTAATCAATTTTCTATACTATCACAAATACACACTTGTGATAATCAACTCATAAAGAGAAAAAGGTTATTTTGGCTCACAGTTTTAGGGGTTTCAGTTCATGATTGGTTGGCCCTATGGCTCTGGGGGCTGTGGCAGCACATCATGGCAGGAGTACCTAGCACAGTAAGACCACTTACCTCATGACCAGGAAGTGAAAGAGAGTAAGAGGAAGGGAATGGGAATCCCACAATCCCCTCTGAGGACATGCAGCCCCCAACGACCTGAAGACCTTCTACTAGGCCCCACCTCTTAAATTTTTCACTCTCTCCAATAGTACCAAGCTGGGGACCAATCTTTTAACACCTGGGCCTTTGAGGGACACTCAAGATCCAAAGTATAGCACTTGGGAAGAAATTTTTTCTGTTATCTAGTATTCATAATTGCCTATCGAGGGACTCCAGGAATAGGATAAAGGAAAAGTGGTAAATTTAAGCTTAATCTTAGTAAATAAAAAAGTTTTCAGAAACAAATAATGCAATTCAAAAAGACTTCTTAAATTTGTGGGGGGTAGGGACAGATAAGGATAATAACAGTGAGAAACCACAGGATTGGGGGTGGGGAACAGGTCAAAAAGAATATCTTGATGAAAAAAGTGTGTATGGGGTGAGAGGAAACACCTAAAGAAATCAATATGACCACACAGGAAACTCTCTTACACATAAACTATTTAAAGATAAAGGGAAAAAAGCTTGTGTCCATTTTTTTAAAAAAATAGACATGACAGAGTTGTTAGAACAATGTGAAAATAATTAATCAAAAATGAACTGAGAGCCAGGCATAGTGGCAAATGCCTGTAATCCCAGCAGCTCAGGAGGCTGAGGCACTCAGTGAGAACCCGTCTCTAAATAAAATACAAAATAGGGCTGGGGATGTGGTTCAGTGGTGGAGTGCCCAAGTTCAATCCCTGGTTACTCACCCCCCCACCACCAAAAAAAAAAAAAAAAAATGAGGTTGTGAGGGGAGCTATGTAATTATCTCAAACTTAATGTAAACAGATTGCAGAGACAGATGAGGGTTAACTTTTTAAATCTGTTTTTATCCCTAATATATGATCCTAAGATTGGATTATGAGACAAAAAAGTCCAAAATAGGAAGATAGTAAAAAGACCCCAATGCTTTAAATGAATTCCCTTCCAAGCCCAGAAATACACAGGACAATGAATAAGTACACCTCAGCTTGGAGGCAAGCTTTGAGTGATCAGAGAGTTCTGTCCTTTGTCCTATCAACTGGCTCTATTCTAAGCAGCTTGGATGAAGACAAAGTTGTCATGCTTTTTTTAAACCCTGGATGTCAAAGTTGATAATGATAGGTAATATGTTGTATGCCAGATAACATTTTAAGAAATCCTGACAGTCTGTAGTGATGGATCAAAGATATTCTTTGGAAGACTCCTCAGAAAACTTGGAATGGACCACCATTTGACCCAGCTATCCCACTCCTCAGTTTATAGTTAAAGAACTTAAAATCAGCAGACTACAGTGCCGCAGCCACATCAATGTTTACAGCAGCACAATTTACAATAGCTAAACTATGGAACTAATCTAGATGCCCTTCAACAAATGAATGGGTAAAGAAAGTATGGTACATATACACAATGGAATACTACTCAGCCATGAGAAGAATGAAATTATGGCATTTGCCAGTAAATGGATAGAACTGGAGAACATCATGCTAAGTGAAATAAGCGAATCCCAAAGAACCAAAGTCCAATTGTTTTCTCTGATATGTGGATGTTAGTTCACAATGGTGGGGGGCGGGGGACACTAGGAAAGAATAGAGGTACTTTGGATTAGGCAGAGGGGAGTGAAGGGAAGAGAGGGGTATGGGGTTAGGAAGGATAGTAGAATGAATAGGACATTATTACCCTATGTGCATATATCATTACACAACTGGTGTGATTCTACATCATGTACAACCAGAAGAATGAGAAGTTCTACTCCATTTATGCAAGATGTGTCAAAATGCATTCATTCTACTACCATGTATAACTAATTAGAACAAACAAACAAATAAATAAATAATAAAAGACATTCCTTTGAAAAAGACTAGACGGTTCATACCACTTCAGCAGATCCCAACCCCCACAAGTCCTAATTTGTCTTAGGCAGTGGATGGACTAGCAGAGTACCATTGGAATAACCTGTCCTTTGCTCTCAGGAATAAAAGAGAGTGGGAATAAGGAGATGGTAGACTTTTGACTGGAACCACATGGGGGACAAGGGGAGACAGATTTCAACATAGCAATTCAAGTTTATTTATAGACCTTGGCCTAGTCCATTGTCAGATTCAGATTCTGAGTTTTTGTTTTTGTTTTTTTTAATGACAGTAGAATGCATTACAATTCTTATTACACAATTTTTCATATCTCTGGTTGTATACAAAGTATATTCACACCAATTCATGTCTTCATACATGTACTTTGGATAATAATGATCACCACATTTTACCATCATTAATTATCCCATGCCCCCTCCCTTTCCCTCCCACCCTTCTGCCCTATCTAGAGTTCTTCTATTCCTCCCAAGCTCCCACTCTCTATCCTACTATGAATCAGTCTCCTTATATCAAAGAAAATATTTAGCATTTGGTTTTTTGAGATTGTCTAACTACACTTAGCATTATCTTCTCTATCTCCATCAGATTCTGAGATTTTATAACTACAGTTACCCACAGTTATTTTAATTGTGTAAAGTCCATCTGTTCCCTAGAATTAGGAGCGATACAGTTCTTAAAATAAAGAAGTCCTAATCGGGTACAATAGTAAATGCCTCTAATCCCAGCAATTTAGGAGACTGAGGCAGAAAGATTGCAAGTTCAAGGCCAGCCTGAGCAACTCAGTCAGACCCTGTCTCAAAAATTAAAAGCGGTGGGGATATAGCTCAGTGGTGAGGTGCCCCTGAGTTCAATCCCCAGCACTACAAAATAAATAAATAAATAATAAAAATAAAGAAGTCTTGAGCTTAAAAGAGACCCAGAAGAAGTATGGCATACCAAAGTAATTTTCAATCTCAAACTGTTTTTTTTTTTAAACTATATTCCTAATACAGTAAGCCATACCAACAAAAGGCATTTTATAAGAATTAATGAAGTACACCAATATTCCTACATGCAACTGAACTTCAAAATATCTTAATGATAAGAATGAATGAATGAATGAATAGAGAATTAAACCAGTTAGGCTAACCATGTACATATGGACCAATACTGTCAATTGTCCTTTCAGAAACTCTAAGATGTGATCCATTTTTTGGAAAATACAATGAAAATTCTACCTCCTACAATGCCAATGTGACACAGTATAGCACCATACTCAAATGACTCTGCTAAGGGCCATCATTGAGAAAGAATTGCATACCCATAAATTCCACCATCTTAGAAAGGGATTGAGCAAAACCTAAATTATTTGAAGTTACTTAGCTACAGAAACTGTTGTGGAGGCACTTTAGCTGAATTTAGCCAAATTTCCAAATTAAGACTAGTATTAATATCTCCCTTAAAAACAAAGCTTAAAAGAGCAGCCATATCAATGTATATATAGCAGCTCAATTCACAATAGCTAAACTATGGAACCAACCTAGGTGTCCCTCAATAGATGAATGGATAAATAAAATGTGATATATATATATATATATATATATATATATATATATATATATATATATTTATTTCCCCCCCCCCAATGGAGATGAAAGAAATTATGGCATTTTCCAGTAAATGGATGGAGTTGGAGAATATCATGCTAAGTGAAATACACGAACCCCAAAAAACCAAAGGCTGAATGTTTTTCTGATATACAGATGCTAATTCACAATAAGGGGGTCATCAGGGAAGAATTAGGTAGAGGGGAGTAAAGGGAAGGGAAGGGAGGATATATGGGGTTGGAAGGACAGTAGAATAAAACAGACATTATTACCTTATGTATATATATGACTGCATGACTGATGTGATTCTACAACATGTACGATCAGAAAAATGAGAAATGATATCCCATCTATGTATGATATATCAAAGTGCATAAACGCATTCTACTATTATGAATAATTAAAACAAACTTAAAAATTAAAAAAAGAGTAGTATAGTTTTTTATAATTAAAAAAAAAAATCAAAAGAACCAGACATACAGGACCAATTACCTTAGCCTTTTTGAGCAGATCGACTATATCGAGATTCATGGAGGCCAATTCCCTGCTTGGCATGCTCTGTAGCTGTGTGATGATGAACAGCTCACAGATGTGCTGCAGCCTGGAGACTTGGTACATCTCAGCACAGATCAGGAGACACATGGCCTGGAAAATGCCAGCTAACAGAGAATAAGAGGAAACAGGTGATAAAACCTCTGCTTTCACAATCTAAAACACACACACACACACACGCACACACACAGAGAGAAAAGAAAAAAAAAACATACTGGTGGTATCATCCAATGTGGACAAGAATGCCTAGGAAGAGCCTTGAGTATCAGCATTCTAAACCATTATGCATATTAAGAATTCCTCAGAGAGGAATCCAGAGTAGGCAACTCCTAACTGCCCTTAAGTATCAACCCAGAGGTCAATTGATCCATTAGGTCAATCTTTTTTATTTTTTAATTTATTCTAAATTGTTATATATGACAGCAGAATGCATTTCAATTCATAGTACACACATATTGCACAATTTTTCATATATCTGGTTGTACACAATGTAGAGTCACACCATTTGTGTCTTTATACATGTACTTAGAGTAATGATGTTCAACTCATTCCACAGTCTTTCCTACCCCCAGGCCCCCTCCTTTACCTCCCTCCCCTTTGCTCTATCTAAAGTTCCTCCCATGCTCCGCCCCCCAACCACATTATGAATCAGCATCCTTATATCAGAGAAAACATTCGGCCTTTGGTTTTTTGGGAGTGGCTAACTTCCCTTAGCATTATATTCTCCAACTAAATCCATTTTTCCTGCAAGTGCCACGATTTTATTCTCTTTTAATGCTGAGTAATATGTCATTGTGTGTGTGTGTGTGTGTGTGTGTGTGTGTGTGTGTATATATATATATATATATAATGTTAGGGCAGTTTCAATTACTCTAAAGAGTAATTGAAACACCAAATTTTACTATTATTTCAAATCTGGTCAACTTTTTAATTTAATATACAAAATTACCATTATTGAAATAATAAACAATCACATTTATTTCCAATAAGAACCAGTGTTTTGGGGCTGGAGATGTGGCTCAAGCGGTAGCGCGCTCGCCTGGCATGTGTGCAGCCCGGGTTCGATCCTCAGCACCACATACAAACAAAGATGTTGTGTCCACCAAAAACTAAAAAATAAATATTAAAAAAAAAAATTTTCTCTCTCTCTCTCTCCTCACACTCTCTCTTTAAAAAAAAAAAAAAAGAACCAGTGTTTTAACTTTTATTAGGCAAAAAGGATAAGCTGATTTTTAATAGCTGATCTGTTAATAAGCAAGTATCTCCAAAATACTCCATGGCTAGCTGCAAGATCAAACGTAATTTAAAAAAAGAAAAATTGTTTTTCTTTTCTGGAATTTCTAAAATATTCCAGTAGAGGGCTCATTACATTTAAAATGTTTCAATAATAAAAGCAGGAAATTTTCCTATTCTAAAAATTAAAGGAGGGAACCTTAAAGAGAAATGTGGTCTGAGACATGTTTTCTTTTTGTATTTGCTAGGATGCCTGCCCAGGTTTTGTAATAAAGGTCTCAGTCTCTTGGACTATATGGGGCTCTAGCTGTGTTTGTGGCGGGAGCCACCTGGTGGCCAAAGGATAAAGAGTAATCAAAGGGGCTCTAGGCCTTTGAAAGGATTTTGCTTTCTCCAAACTGCCTCCAGTGTGCAAGATGTGTCCCAACCTACAGTTGCCACAGATGGCTAGTTCCTGGTCAAAACAGTCCTTGGTCAATGAATTTGTAAATAAATTCTATAGTTCACTGGATATCCTAAACATCTTGGGAAAAGTTTTCAAGGGGAGTCAGTTTTATGACAGTCTGACTCTAGTAGAAGTTGGAAGGAGCTTTTTTTATTAGAGAGAGAGAGAATTTTTTTTCATATTTATTTTTTAGTTTTCGGTGGACACAACATCTTTATTTTTTATTTTATGTGGTGCTGAGGATCGGACCTAGTGCCCCGTGCATGCCAGGCAAGCGCGTTATAGCTTGAGTCACATCCCCAGCCCCGAAGGAGCTTTTTTAAAAAAAAATCCCACATCCTCTGGGCCAGACTCCATGGCATCTCAGAATATCAAAAGTCCTCAAAAATACCTCATTCAGAAGTCAGAATCATAAAAGCAGTCTCCCAACCCTCTTCTTTGTGTGGAAGAGATAGTGCTCCAATCTCTAGAATTAGAATGGCTATTGGATCCCCAAACCCCTCATTTCTGGATGCCTAGAGGGGTCACAACACAGTTAGAAGTGGCTGGGACCTGTGAATTTATGCCAGAGGTTAAAGCCCATAAAAGGCTTCCAATCATTGTTTTCCCACTTGAACTAATTGAAGATTCATTGTTGTCCCAACACCATCTCCAACTGTTCAGCGCATGCCATGATGCCAATTGTGGTAGACCTTAACCAAAACCAGATTTCACAGAACACAATTTATCAAAATGGGTAACACAGAAAGTATATTGTTGAGTTATTATTTAGCATGTATATTGCTCACCTGGGCAACAGGAGTCGGTATATAGGTATTCTAAAAATGACAAGAAAGTCTCTTTGGAAACACCATAAACTGGAATCAGGACACTCTTTGCTTCCATGTAATTACCATTAAACATGGCCGCCATCACTTCACAACGGGCCACCAGGATGGCCCTATGGGCTGGCACTGTTGTACCTGGAAGGTGCAAAAGAAAGACAAAGTCAAGTAGGATAAATTTGCTGAGTTACCACACTAGCAATTTCTTTCCAGAGTGACACTGCATATCATCAGCTAAACTGATATGCAAAAGCCAAATGGGTGGCAACCATTTATTACTCCAGTGATTTTAGTTTGAAGTTGAATGATAAAGAGAGCTCAAATACTGACTTTGAAAGCAACAATTTTCAAATCAGGTAACCATTTATTTAATTTATATTTCCTAAACACAGTAACATTGAAAAGGGTTCTTGCTTTGTTTTTATAATGAAATGTCTATCCTTTCTGACTGACTCAAAGTAACACTTCCCCTGGACAGAGGAGGAACATGATGTGGACACCTTCCTTCAAGAAAACTACCCTATGATCCTTTCTGGCCAAACTCACAGAATAGTCTTAGCCAGGCTTCCCCATATTAGAAATAGGAAACTGTAACAAGCACACCAGGAACAGTAGGAATACCTCACAGTAGGAATGACAAGAGAATGTGGCCCTGCCTCTCCCAAGCATGCTACCTCCCCAGGCAACAATTCTTTTCCACATGAACAATGCCTTCTTCTGGAGGAACCAGGACTTTAATTTAAAGGCCCCCTCAGCCCATACTCCCCACTGAAGATCCACTAAATTAAACTGACTCTCCTGGGAGAGCTTGCTAAGTTCTCCACCACCACACAAAGGCAGTTCCACATGGGGCATAGGTGGCCTGGGAATCATGAGATGATGGAGCAGTTCTCAGCACTCCTACAGCCTCAGGAGACCATAAGTCCACACTGCCAGCCTTCAGTCTGACCTAGACAAGTTCCACAAATCACTGCTGGGCACCCTCCATATGCCAATCTTTGTGTTTGGAACTGAAGATACAAAGGTGAGGAAGTCGAAGCTATCATGCTTTGGAGTAGGAGTTTTAATGGGGAATACCATGGCCAGAGGGCGTGACAAAGCAGCCCCCTCCAGAAAGTAACTCTATGTGCCAAACTACTCTGATCAAGAATTTATACACATCTCTAAAATCTCATACTTATCAGGGGTATATATTCTTCTCGAAAATATTTACAACTATTGGGTTATCTCCTTTACATCCACGCCAAACCTCTTCTGACTCAGAGAAGAAGAATTCCGCCTAAGCCCAGTGTCTCTCTCCAAAGGCAGTAATTCCTTGGGATCCATATGCAGACCCTGATGTTGCCAGCTGAGCCCAATGTTTGGCACTGCAGTCTATACCATATCTCCTCCACCAGGAGAAAGGAAGGAGCCCCCAAAGCTACACCCAATAAACACTACCTACCTCCTCCTTCTCTGTCACGACTTTCCCAGCCTCAATGTGACAGTGTCCCTCTACCAAGTGGATCAGTTCCATAATTAAAGGATGTTAGATATATATGTAGGCAGCAGTTAACAACAGACCAAACAGGTAATGCAATTCAAACAGGTAATGCAATCAGACTTGCAATTTAAAGGTTTAAAAATGTTCAAGATAAATAGGGCATCATTTAAAGAAAAAGAAGGAAAATTAGAAGCATAGTTAAACAAACTGAATGACCCATAATTTGAGTTAAGCAGAGTGATTTAAGATTGACTAAAAATACCAAGTGGATAGTAGATGGGGGTGGAATTTTAACAGAAATTTGTGTTGAGGCCAGATGCAGTGGCATACCACATAATCCCAGCTACTCCAAGGATCACAAATTCTAGACCAGCCTCAAAACCCTGTCTCAAAATAAAAAATAAAAATGTCTGGGGATGTAGCTCAGTGTTAGAACATCCCTGGGTCTAACCCTCAGCTCAGTAGGGGAAAAGAAGAAGAAAAGAAAAAAAAAAAAAAAGAAAGAAAGAAATTTCTGTTGATCATGTTACAACAGAATTACAAAACCAACAGCAAACACTTTCAAGACCATTTCAAGCTTGAAATTCAGTTTGGAAAGCCATCAGACTTCCAGTAAAGAAAACATCAACTTCTGTTTCTCAGCTCTTTAAACCACTGTTCTGGTACTATAAATTGTTGTGTTAACATAATACCCCAGGAGAGCTATGTTTTTTTTAAACACTGTATATAAAAATATTTGCTAAAAGAACATTATGCAGTGTTTATATACTAACCAGTAATAGGATACAGGTGAAGAATTACTTAAAGAACAACAACAACAACAACAACAACAACAAAAAACAATTTTCTAGCTAAAAGATAAACATGCTCTTGGAAAATGTCAAGGGCAAACTATCTTTTCTTTGTATTATTCACTTGATGTCACAGTTTTAAGAGACTTTTTCTTAAGAATGAAACAAAATATAAAAGCCCAGTTTTCCTACTAGCTTAGATGGATTATCAAAGGTCTCATTTCTATTGCATACAAAATAAAATACTACATTTGTTACACCATTTTTGTACTACTTTTCAGGTTTCAAAAGTGGAATTTTTAGAATTGTGTTTGATCTCATTCTGAAAAAAAAGGATATCTGTCTTGCAGAAGATAGAGTATGTACTACATAGCTAAACAGGGAAGGAATAATTTTGTAAAAGAACTTTTCATGTGACACAGATTCAAATGTCAAAGGAAACCCCTATTTTTCTATACACGTCTAAATAGTTACCAAGACTAACTTTAGAGTAGCTAGAGTAACTTCTTTTTTTAAATAAACCCAAACAATGAATTACAGGTGGTAGTGAAAACACATATTTGATGATCACCTATTACAGGGACAGTATCCCATGTCAGGTTTTTACATCCCACTTTGACTTCAGCCAATTGTTGGTAACAGTCTGAATCCTTCTAAAAGAAGGGTTTTCTGTGGAGCCTGGGTTCAACATGAATGGCACAGTGACCTGCCAGAGATGGCTGCCATGCACAGAAAAAGGGTGGCATCTATGAGTCAGGCCTGCACTGGTCCTGCACATCCACTCTCGATTCTTGTAACCACCACCTCACAAGGCAGAAATTAGAATCTCCTCCCACAGATGAGGAAACAAAGATGCTTCATCTTATGAATAAAAAATTTCTGTTAAAATTTAAAGGTGACATCAAATTTCACCCACATCTACTATCCACTTGGTACTTTTGATCAATCTTAAAAATCAATAATGGAAAGTAATTCACTCAAATCTGTATAATATATACATGTCCCAGCAAAGACCCTAGCTAGAACTTCCTGGCCTATGCTAATTCTACCTCATCAAGGTACATTGGTTTATTAGTTCTGGGCTGATACCCCAGACATTTCATCCTCACTTAGGTTTCCCTAAGTCTCCCATGAGGTTCAGTGATGTTCACGCTCAAAACTGGAGTAAAGAAGCCAAAGAGTTATTACTTGTGACTTCAAATTTACTATTATTGCATGAAAAGTAAACCTTACACTTATATAACTACTTAGTTTTAAAATGGTCTTTCCTGTTGTGTCACATAAATTTATATAAGGATACCAAAGTTATATCCAAATGTGAATTATTTCACAAATATGAATCTTTCAGAACACATACTTTGCATTACAAATATTTTAGGTCAAGTGTATAGAAGAAAAACTGCACATTTATCTAAGACTTCACTATAACTTTAAAAAATTCTATAATTAATATTTGAGATGGTTTATTATCAACCATTACTCTGAGGGTCTGTATCAATTCCAGTATAAGTCAACTTGAAATATTTTGAAATATAAGAATGCTTTCCTTCCCTATTTTTGGTATAAAATACTTTATCAATTAAAAAGTTAGAGATACATTCACACTTCAAACAGCTATTTCCATTAATACCAGAAACAAACCCCAAAAAAAGACATTGATTTTTTTTTTTTTTTTTAAGAGTGACATTGGGTGAGGGAGCCTGGTCCTCAACTTCAAGGTGTGAAACACGGGGATGTCTGAAAAGTCCACAGGAAGGGTAAACAAAATGACCAAGCCTAAGTAGAACAGAGGCATTGCCCCTGGAGGCCATATACCCTGCAAAGATTTGAAGAGCGTTTATGTTTTACATGTCAGTTCTCAACTTCAGAACCATCAATCTCATTATCAAGTGTCATTTATTAAAGGTTGGTTGATGTTGTGGGACATAGTGATGCAACAAAGCGTGTGTGATGTGATTACTCATTTGCAGAATAACCCAACAGTCCATCTATAAGAGGATTACTGAGGTGTTTGGAAATATAAACTTCCAACCAAGGAAATATAGGTTACAAAAAATAAATGAATGACTAAAGACAACCAAAGGACTAGAACTTGATCATTAATGAAGAATTAAATACTGAGTCCACTATATTTTACCTGATTTGTCTCAACTACTGTGTGAGTGGTAAGAGATTGGTCAGCCTGGTCATAGGACCAGTACCAGAGCATCCGAGAAAGTCCAAAATATTGGATATGATTAATAAACACACTATATTCTATTATAGGGTAAAAAACATTCATCAGATTCATTAAGGTCCAGATGAAACAGCATTGCAAACTATTCTTATATTTCACCACATAACCTTCAGTTTACCACTTCTTTTTTTCCCTTATGAAAAACATGCCCTAGACTGTCATATGGTCCCTGGAGTACTTTGTTCCCATCTCATCCTCAACTGCTCAATATGAATCCAATCAACCTTAAAATACATATGGCTAAACAGATCTCAGTGCCCCACAGGAAATCATTTGGAAAAGAGTACTTGGACATCTCCTGCCATCAGCCACCTTCTTTTAGAATATAGAAACTGTTATTCCATCTTTCTAAAATGGACTTTAAAAAAATTAATCTTGGAAAAACAAAAATACTTTTTATTTGCAAATCGTATTTCTTCTCAACAGTGGATACAGTCCTTCCTGTTGACGTGTAACGCTTCTTAGATGATTTGTTAAAAAAATCTCTATGCCTTTTGCATAGATAGAATGCATCAACCATTTTCCATGAATACTTTCATCAACAAAGATTTTTCTTCTAGAAGCTAGAGAGAATTCTATAAACCACAGGGAGCTTTATCCCCAAATGGCTTGCTCCACCTATAATGAATAATCAATGAACACTGGCTTCACTTTGGGTTTTATTTTGTCAAGTAATAAATCAAGGCATGATAATATTAGAGTCAGTTTTAGGTTTCTTAAAATGATGAAAGGGTTACAGAAAATCTGTGGCCTCTTGTTGGCTTTCCCCCCCACCCCATCACTTTTTATATGTCTCAAGGTTACTCTTATTGTCTCATTTTCAATGTCCTAGGCTCATACTGCCTACAGTGCTGACAGCAGCTTTGGAAGGTACTTTTGGAAAGCTTCCAATTAACTGTTTGTCTTGGAAGGTGACCAGAGTTAAAAGTAAAATGAATCTTTCTGGGCAAATAGTTTTTAAAGTAAATGACCATGTTAGCTGTCACATATTTCCATCATAAAATTAGAATTATGTCTTACTCTTCACAATAGCCCACATAAAGTTCTAGTTAATTCATCTGGAAACATCTCCTTCTACCCTTCTTGCATAACTAAATATATATGAGAATTCATTTTCAAAATTCTGCTTTTAACATGCTAATCTGACAAAATTATCCATGCAAGTAATTAATAATGGGCATTAAAACAGCTCATATTTATTACAATTAGGTGGCATTACTTTCCCACAGAGATAAGAAGCAGCTTTCAGTTGCTCTGGAAAACACTTGTGAGCACTGTGAGAAATCAACGCAGCAATATCTGTGGGTGTCTGATATAGGCCAGGCATGACCCTCAATTCAAAATTAGATCTTTTCACTCAAATAAATACACACACACACACACACACACACACACAGAGAGAGAGAGAGAGAGAGAGAGAGAGAGAGAGAGAGAAATGAACAAAATAAACAAAAGGTAATGTAATTTTAGGGGAGCTGACCTCACTTGAATCAAAAACCAGTATATTACCCAGGCCTTTAATCCCAGTGACCTGGGAGACTGAGGCAGTGGATGGCAAGTTTAAAGCCAGCCTGTGCAACTTAGTAAGACCCTATCTTGAAATAAAAGGGCTAGGGATCTGGGAGAGCACCCCTGTGTTCAATCCTCTGCACAAACACACACCCAAAAAACACTTGCCCCAAAACTAAGCAAACAAACCACTCAGGATCTTAAAGAAATTCACAAACAAAAATACATAATAATGTATTACAGATTATCTCATCCTTGCTGATTTCTATAAGTTAATGAAGCAGACAGTAAAGGGGAAAATACTATAGAAAACAGCTGGGTGTTGAGGCACACACCTATAATCCCAGCAATTCTGGAGGCTGAGGCAGAAGGATTGCAAGTTCTAAGCGCCCCTCCCCCCTTTCTCTCATGTGCGTGCAGACACACACACACACACACACACACACACACACTTATCAGAAGCTGAAACAAATTGAGGAAAGCAAATAAAAAAAATGAAAATGCATAATGAACTTTGCAAATTTGAGCCATACCTTGTATTTCAAAGACAACATCAGCAAGCATCGGTTTATTAAGGAAAAACTTGAGGGAAGTGTTATAAAACCACAGAGGTTTTCTGGCTTGGTAGGTTTTGCAATTCCTTAGACAATTAATCTATAAGAAAAAACACAAATACAAGAAGAGAGATTGTTCAATATGCTTTGGCAATATTTAAGTACTGGTTTGAGAATTTGGAAAACTGTCTGTGTCTGAAGAAATAATGATTACTTACTCCACGGCATTTCTTTTTTTTTTTTTTTTTAATATTTATTTTTTAGTTGTAGTTGGACAATACCTTATTTTATTTATTCATTTCTATGTGGTGCTGATGATTGAACCCAGGGCCCTGCATGTGCTAGGCGACTGCTTCACCACTAAGTCACAAACCCAGCCCCTCTCTGTGGCATTTCTGATCACAGTGTTGGAGGAAACTCACCCTCAAGTACTACTTCTGCTCCCTGTTTATAGTACCACACTCAACACACAACACAGGACAGGCCCTGGCTAAGTGAAAACACAACTCTATAGCCAAGAAGCTGTAGGAACCTGAACTGCTACAGGTCTTCATTGAGAAACAGCAGCAGCACAAAATAAGTTTACCCATTCTATCTGATTTGTTCATTAAGAAAGTAAGAAGACAAAAATTTAATTGGCAATTTAGGAAAATACATTTTCCCCTTATCATACCATGTTCTTTTATTGCCTATTAGCTCAATATTTTCTCCTAAAGAAATGAACATTAAATACACACACACCTTAGAGTGATTAATTGGCTCATGTCTATCTTAATTGCCAGTCTTATAATCCTAATATCTTTTCTATACACTGCACAGACTATTCATTCACCTGGGTCTCTGATCTGGAGCTCCAATTGCTCTTCCCTTGACAACACATCCCTTGTCCCATCACACCTGCCTGCTGCAGCTGGCAGCCTCAAGGGACAGTGCCTCCGTCCCACTCAGCCTTCAGACATCCCCTTGTTCCAAACCTAGAAGTTGAGGGCCAGCCTCACTTTCCTCAACCTCCATCCATTTTCTTTTCCTTTCTTACTTACTCTGGTTTATTTATAATGAATAAGCTAAACAAATCTGAACATTTTCAGGTACAATTGCCCAAAAGATGAAGAAATATAACTTATTTGAAATACTAGGATTCATTAAGACTACAAGCTTATATTGCATTATTATGTCCCTCATTTGGGATGATTTTTATTGAAACATCATATCTTACTCATTCCTGACAGATTCACCCATTTCCCAGGTTGAATCGCAGCCCTGGTCAGAATTTTAAACCTCTACTTGGCTGGCTAGGGAAATCAGAACACTCTATCCCCTAGAAATAATCACACATGTAACATTAAGAATAATAAGAATAAATGACACATATTCTCCACTCCAGATTAATCTACTGTGGTGAAAATTTAAAATCTTTAGTGAGTGGGGAAAATAACAGTATCCTTCCTCACAAAGAAAAAGGAAACACACTGCTGAATGGCATCCAAGAGGAAGCAGAGAGGTAAAACAGACCACATGAATGGGGGTCCTTTAACCACATTCTCACCTATTCACAATGTGCCATAATACACCGTGAAGGAGCCAGGGATAGAAGCTAGTGGATGCTTCACGAAAAGGAGACTATCAGCCAGGAAGTATCACAGATTTGGAAGTTAGTAGAAGCCTCCAGGAGCACAGTGCCTCCATTTAAAGAAAGCCCTGACTTGCTCTAAGTTGTAGAGATAATTTGTGGCAGGCTCACAATTTAAATCCACATTCCCCAAGTTCTAATTCAGTGTTACTTGTTCTCTGTTTTGTTTTGTTTGTTTCCATTTTTCAGTACTGAGGATGGAACCCTGGGCCTTCAACATGCTAGGCAAGCACTCTGAGCAGCATCCCCAACACAGTGTTACTTTCCTGTAATGTGGTCAGTCAGTGAGATGGACTTTTATCCCAGGAAAGCACAGAAGATGGGTGGAAGAACTTTTCCCTCTTGTGCAAGCAAGGGATTTTAGTTCAATAGCATGGAATTCCCTTCACAAGAGGAATTCAGTTTATTCTCAGTACCCAAAGGGATGTATGCAGAATGAGACCCATGAAAAGGTGCAGGTTCAGAACAAAAGCAACACTCTTCCCTTACCTGTATATAAAGGTATGAATTTGTACACTGTGAACATTATGTATCTATGTATTATGTATGAATGTATGTGTCATTTTTGCTTTGAATTTGAAAGAAAAAAGTGAGAGGGCAGAAGTTTAGCGAGAACACAGATGTATATGATGTACATTTTCATTGGTCAATACATAAGTTATGGTCCATAACATAAGTTAACTAGACCAATTGCTTTGAAAAACAGAATGTAGGTGTATTACATATTTTTACAAAATAATTATTTACTTGAATTAGTTGCAAGAGAGCTACCATCCTGCTAAACACCTGTAAAACTAGATAGCTTCAGTATCTGCTTCAATAAGTTACTGAAGTAAAAGAAAGATCTGGCCCCTTAATTCCATGCTACTTTGCTAAAAAAATCTTTCTTCTCAATTAAAGAACAGTCAAGAATCTTCATTATAATTATAGTTTATATTTTTAAACTATAAATTTAGGGTTGTAGAAGTGACAAAGTCAATTGTAAAAAATAAAGAAATAATATTCTTTTTTTTACATTAAATATAAATCTGTATTCTGCTAGGCATTATACACAATGTACCTTTTTATCTACTATAGTCAACTTATTTATCACAGAATCTGAAATAAGAGTACACTGGTTTAATTACATAATGTGGCTGTTTTAAAATTTAACCAATCTACTTTTAAAAGTTCTTATATAGTCTACAATTTAAGTTACTGGAGTTTTAATGTACACATGTTTATGGCCATATATAAATTCTATATTTTTATAACCCCAAACTTAGTTATAGTTTTGAACTTAAACTAGATGGAATCCTTAATTGCCCACCTGGTTATATAAATTTCTCAGAACCCTCAAAAAAGGCACACACAGGAACTGCCCTCCTCCTACAAACTACTTTGATTGTGAGCCATAAGAAAGCATCCTCTCCAAGAAGTTGAACTGCAGCTGGAAAAATCAAACAACCCTTCCTTCCTGACATGGATCATGTATTTCCAGAGCTCTAGTGAAGTATTCCAGAAGTTGGAACTCACAAATGAGTACTTTGAAGACATGACTCACACATATTTTAATTCTTACATAAATTTAAATCTAAGTAACAAATAGCATGTGTTTCTACTTAAGATATTACATGGAAGAAATATATTCAGGAGAAACACTCATTTATATATTACTTAATTCTTCTAATGACTCGATATTACATACATCATTTTATGTCAGAGAGAGTCAAACAAATTAACTTACCTTTCCCGGTGTTTTTAAAATGCATTTAACTTTCTCAATCACATTAGAAACATCCCCAGAATCTTTCAACTTCTTCCTGATATCTTCTTCCAATTCTTCCCACTGAAAAGCACCTGTAGCAAATTAATACATGTTATAATTTTCTGTTACAGCAGAAGGTAAGAAAAATTAATCTCACACTAGATATCATTATTCATTTTGTTTTGTTTTTTAGCATTTTCT
Source organism: Spermophilus citellus (assembly GCF_964194105.1). Lineage (NCBI taxonomy): Eukaryota > Metazoa > Chordata > Mammalia > Rodentia > Sciuridae > Spermophilus > Spermophilus citellus. The sequence continues at coordinate 208,427,891 of NC_138182.1, forward strand.
TCTAGTTTTTCTTTACCAAACATAGTCTTACAATTATGGAATACATTTAATAGCTCTTATATTTTTAACAAATCAGTTTTGGGCTTCCCCTACATTTCTTGAAACCGTAAGTACTCTTGCCCAAACAGCTGCCACCTCTCTGTGCCTGGTGATAACAGCACTGGCCAGAATATGAGCTATGTGGTGCTGATTATTGAACACAGTGCCTCACAAGTGCTAGGCCAATACTCTACCACTGAGCCACAACCCCAGCCTGAAAGGAAGACTAATTTTTAAGTGCACATTAATTGAGCGGGCTGTTTTCACAATCAGAAATGCTAATGGTATCATCTTTGATACCTTTAGGTCCAAATAAAACCATAATCATTGCATTAGGAATTTTGTTTTGTAATAAAGACATTTAACATGAGATATAAAAGATCTAACCTCCTCCTTTTACATTTATCTACCTACCTACCTACCTATTTTATTTATTTATTTATTTATTTATTTATTTATTTATTTATTTATTTATTTATGTGGTACTAGGGATTAAATCTAGGGGTACTCTATCACTGAGCTACACCCAGCCTTTTTATTTTGAGACAGTCTCCCTTAGTTGCTATGGCTGGCCTTGTGAACTTGTGATCCTCCTGACTCAGCCTCCCTAGTCACTGGAATTATAGGCATGTGCCACCACACCCAGCCCAACCTCCTAAATTTTTTAAGTTTATAGTCCAGTATTGTTAACCAATAAGCATGAAGCCATATGGCAAGATCTCTAGGGTTTATTCATCTTGCATTATTCAGTGGGATTTTTCTTTTCTTTTCTTTTTTTTTTTTTTTGGTGCTGAGACCCGGGAGTGAACTCAGTGGGATTTTTTAAAGGATAGCTTTTCAAAGCACTTATCTAGCCTCTTAGCACATTATACTCAGGTATAACCTCAGGTATAACAGGCTGCTTTTATGCAATGCAGAAAAGAGCATGCCAAGAATAATTCTAAGCATAGGAGTATACAATGCAAACTAAAGATGAACACTCATTTTCACATATTTATCTACCCTGCAGCATTTCAGTAAGTGATATGAAATGCTAGGGTCCTTCTGTGACAGGAAGAGATCAAAGCTACATTTTTGAGGCTCTTACAAATATTTAAATTCTTAACCATCTGAGATCAGGTGACAGAAATTTGCAATCCTAAGACTGTGTCAAGTATTGTAAGAATGTTACAATTGTATGCCATTTAAGGATTACTCCCTGAAGACCAAGAAACCATGGGCCTCACTGTGTCACTAGTTCTTTTCCTCCAAGGAGCAGTCATGAGATACTGACACATTATGCAGTGTTCTTTATCATCCAATGGAAAATTAACACATACAAAACAGACATACCTGGACTGTTATCTATTTATTTAAAAATCTGAATGGGAAAATAAACTGAAGCCTTAAATTTAGGTATAAAATGTTAACCATACTACAAAATAGGACCCTCTTAAATAAAGGACCAGATGACCAAGGTGACACAATATAAACAAAATTTCAAATTCCTACAGGTTAAAATAAAAAGCATGCTATTAAAAAAATCAAAATATTCTTTGTAATCTGCTTAACAAAAAAAAAAAAAAAAAAAAAAACAAACCTGAACAACAAAATAAAGGGCAGGAGATAGGTTTCTTTTGACCTTTCAGCCCATGTTTTCTCAGGGCAAATATCCATAGCATGCCATGCCCTAGTGTTCTACCTCTGTGTGAGCAGAAGAACTGACATGAATACCAACAGTCCCGTTGGCCATGATATCCTAACAACAACAACAACAACAACAAAAAAAAATCAGACCTGGCTCCTTAATTGAAGACTCGAAGAAAAATGTATGTTATATTCAAAATTTTTGTTTTGATTTGATAAAAGACATTTTTTTTAAAGCAGTCACAAACAAGGACTAGAAAAAAGTAATAATGTTCAAACATTTTCTCCTGACAGTGGGATCTATGTGATTTTTTTGTTTCTCTTACAAATTTTCTACATTTTTCAAAATTTTCTCTATTTGAAAATATATTTTATTCCTTTTCTTTTTCTCCCCTAGGTGCTGGGGATTGAACATGGGGCCTTGCACATCTAAGCAAGCATCTACTACTAAACCACATCCCCAGTCTTGTTTTACTATTTTTTAAACATAGCTTTTGCCAAAGTCACAGGTTATTATCTGTAAAAAATTAAAGAAGGGGCTGGAGTTGTGGCTCAATGGTAGAGTGCTTGCCTGGCATGTGTGAGGCACTGGGTTCAATTCTCAACACCATATAGAAAAATAAATAAATATATTGTGTCTATCTACAACTAAAAATTTTTAAAAAAATTAAAGAATAAAAGTAAGTTACATAATGAAGAATAATTAACTGTAGAACCAGTTACTTTTCCTTCTCCTCAACTAGCACCAGGGTCTCCTATAGCCTCAGGTCACGGGCCTGTACCCCTATTCATAGCTAACACCACCTCCTGCCTCATTGAGATGTACAGGAAGTGATCACTGAAGAAATGGGCTAGTTCAGTGTCAGGTTAGGAAGCGGAGCTATGAAGTTAAGGTAGCTCAGGAAGCTCTCCATACTCCATTCACTCCACTGGCCTCTGCCCTCTAATCCCTGTTTCCTGGCTCATTTACTTTCTAATCAAGAGCTAAGCATCCACTTTCCCCCACTTCAGGCAGAGGACACAATAGGATGCTGAGCACCCCAACTCCAAAAAGTTCAGCACCAACCTTGCAGCTCACCCCATTTTGACTTTGTGCCCTAAGTTGGTATAGGGTTCGTTCTTCAGTTTCTGAACGAAATTTGAGGCCAAATTTTAACTGGTACCCATTCTTCCAAGAGCATCAAGCATTTGGGAGGCTGTTGGAAATGCAGAATCTTATGGCCTGTCCCAAAATTGGAATCTGCTCATTAACAAGAATGCCAGGTGACTTGAGTGCACTTGAAGATTTGGGAGCACTAGTCTAGATGATGAAGGGCCAAGAGTAACACTGTCACTGCCCAAATGTTGTTCACCAGAATGAAATAATGGGCCTCCTAACTGGATTCCTGTCTTACCTTCTCTATTCCAACCTCACACAATCACCAGAAATGAGTTTTCTAAAGTCCATTCTGATGATGCTTAAAACACTCTAGCATAGCTTCTAGGAAAGGCAGGAACTGTTTCCACAGGCCTTGCCTCATCTCCCATCAGCCTTCAACTTCCACATTATGCTCCAGCCTCAGGAAACTATCTATGGTCCCTGGAAAACAGCAGTTACTGAAGACTATGTTTTTACTAAAGCATATTTAATAGTTCATTATTCTTCACTTTCAAATAGCATCAGAAAGAATACAAAAAGAAATTGTTTTTATAGATAACTGAGTCTGGAGAATGGGTATGGGCTACAAAGAGAACTTTTTATTTTACCCCTCTTTCTTCATCTGCCTGTATAAATTTGGAATTTAAAAAAATCTCTCCCTAGGAGAAAGCCAGGCAGGTTAAACCACTGGAGGTACATGTAGCCGTTTAATGCTGCCATATTAAAGATGTAACTAACTTCAGAATGTTTGTGTGTCTTTGAAAGGATTGAATGGATATTGTGGGAAACTTGCTGAATAATTCATAGAATTTCAACAGTAATATCACTGAGAAGTAAAACACATCCTTCACATTTCCTTAAACTTGTCATTAAAAACTTTTTTTTTTCATTTAACATGCAAACATTTTGGCTTTCCAAAATTAGTCTCAAATTCTGAACTCAATGTGAAATTCTAGGTTTAAACATTAAAATCTGTAGTACTAAAAGAAGTCCTTAATTACTCTTGTCTTATTCATATGATGATTCCCAGCTACTAGAAAATACTCTGTAATGGAAGTGGATCATGCAGTGAACCCGCTATGCTGAAGGCAGAGTACTGGGTGTGTGCTGTACAGGGTTTTTACGTTTGCCTTTTCCAAGCCAGTGTTCACTGACCTTCCACCACATTCTAGTCCAATACATATATATTTTACACACATAAACCTGCATGCTGTAACTATACTTTTCAAAATCATAACATTTTAATTTACAAAATTATATAACTACAACACAAATGAAAATAGTGTCATCTTATTTTTAACATCAACCATTTAAATGAAGACTATCCAAATACATGATTTCAAGTAGAAAAAGAAAATTATTAAGAAGAAAAGAAAGTTTTCTGAGGAAAACTTATATTCAGATGCTTACTTGAAAGATCATTGTATATGCAGTCTTTTCTACCCATACATAGGACACTTGGACATGAGACCATTGATTCTTTTGCTAAAGTGATGCAAATTCTATTTAAAACTCCTATTCTTTAGAATATAGTTACCCTGAGTTTTTAAAATGACAAAAAGAAAAGTAACTGAAAATATGAAACTTAGAAAGTAAGGAAAAAAATTCTAAGGAAATCATCACCAAACTTAATCATGTCTCAACTAATTTTAGATTTATGACTCCCAGTTTCTAAATTGCAATGTCTTCAATTCTCTCCAAAATCTAAGAGTCAAACCCAAGAGTGAATAGCTAGGTTTTAAAACACCTGATTTCATATATCATTGGAAAATTTTATTTCTTTAAACTGGCAGTAAAGACTTAAATTTCATATTTGTAATTCAAAGAAAGAATCTTAACACACATGCTTAGGAGGAGACTATTGTTTTTACAAATAGATGTGAAACTAAAGCAAGTACGATAAGGGTAAAAACAGATGCTCAACACCACTAGTCATTAGAGAACTGCAAATCAAAACTACAATGAGATACCCTGATAATCCATTAAGACGGCTACCATGAGAAAAACAGAAAATCACAAGTGTTGAGGATGTGGAGAAACTGGAATCCCTATATACCATTGATAGGAATAAAAAATGGTGGGGCTGGGGTTTTGGCTCAGTGGTAGAGCACTCGCCTAGCACGTGCAAGGCCCTGGATTCGATCCTCAGCACCACATATAAATAAATGTGTCCAACTAAAAAAATAAACAAACTTTTTTTTTTTTTTTTTAAAGAGAGAGAGAAAGGGACTGGGGATGTGGCTCAAGCGGTAGCACACTCGCCTGGCATGCGTGCGGCCCGAGTTCCATCCTCAGCACCACATACAAACAAAGATGTTGTGTCTGCCGAAAACTAAAAAAATAAATATTAAAAAAATTTCTCTCTCTCTCTCTCTCTAAAAAAAAATAAATAAATAGAGAGAGGAGAGAGAGTTTTTTTAATATTTATTTTTCAGTTTTCAGTGGACACAACATCTTTATTTTATTTTTATGTGGTGCTGAGGATCGAACCCAGTGCCCTGCACATGCCAGGCGAGCACGTTACCACTTGAGCCACATCCCTAGCCCCTATAAATAAACATTTTTTAAAAATGGTATAGCTAATGTGTAAAATAATATGCAATTTCTTTAAAAATCAAAAATAAAATTACAAAAAAATTACATATGATCTAGAAATTCTACTTCTGGGTAGATACCCAAAAGATCTGAAAGCTCGGTCCTCAAAAGAAATACCTGTACAACCATATTTATTCACAACACCTGAAGCAATGCAGCAACCCAAATGCCCATCAATAGATGAATGGATAAACAAAATGTGGTATATGCACACAACAGAATACTATTCAGCCTTAAAAATGAATGAAATCTGACAGATGCGGCAACTTGGATGAACCCTGAAGACACTGTGCTAAGAAATAAGACTGAAATAAGCCTAGAGAGACAAGTACCATTGTACTTACATGAGGCACTTAGAATAGTCAAAAATCAGAGACAGAAATTAGAATGGTGGTTTCTGGGGGCTTGAAGAAGAGGAGAATGGGGAGCTATTGTTTAATGGGCACAGAATTTCAGTTTTACAAGACAAAATAGGTTGTAGAGCTGGATGGTGGTGATGGTTGCACAACATTATGAATGTATTTAATACAAACGAACTCCACACTTAAAAGTGGTTAAGAGTAAATTTTATGTTTCATGCATTTTGCCACAATTTAAAAAACTGGTGGGGGGAAACAAGTAAACAAATTTGTAAGGATGTCAGAAATCCTGGACCAATTCTTATAAATAAAGCAAATATTATATCATGTATAAATTTCACCTCAGATGTTATAAAGAATAAATGTAACACTAACCAATACTCTTGAGGACTATAGGCATACTTCATTCAAAGGCTTATGAGAGTTTAAGGAACCAGAACCTTTTGACAGAATACCTGAATAAATGAAGCGCAGAATGTCTGATAAACAAGAACAGAAGATGGCGTCTTTAACAATGACTCGCAATGGTGGGTTGCCAGAAGATTCCTGGCTAGCACCTGGAAAGGTGGTATCTCTGTTTATAGCAAAGAGATCCTGAGTAGTTCGGATGATACTGGAATCTTGAATTTCGGTGGGACTCTTCACATTGAAAAGCAGCATGAAAACATGGCTTACTGCACAGAGAACGATCTTGTGGGCCTCTATGACCTCCTTTAAATCTGGGTGGTAAAACACCACGTCCACACATTGGCAGCAGAACAGCAAGTTATTTAAGTCAGAGTTATAATGCGATGCTTCAGCCTTTAAAACAGGCATTTTTTCTGTTTCAAAAAAGAAAATAAGAATAATAAGCTACATTTTTAAGTCTACAGATCCAATAATTTCAGGTTTACTTTAAATGCAGTACAATATTTTAAAATAATAATCAGGTCAAACCGTAAGAAAGGGCCAATATTTGATCGTTTTTCACCATCATCATAAAAATATGAAATAAATTTTACAGGAGAATTGTACAACACAGACACACATACATTTACATTTTAACATGCAAATGAAAAATATATTGATGACAAAAGGAGCAATAAAGCAACACTTATCACTATGTGTATGTCCCAAAATAAAACATCCCCCCAAACACTGAATGTCAGTATTTTGGTAGTTATCATTCTTTACTTTTTTTTTTTTTTTGAACATTTATTTATTTTTTACTTGTAGTTGTACACAATACCTTTTTTTATATGTGATGCTGAGGATCGAACCCAGGGTCTCACACATGCTAGGTGAGTGTTCTACCACTCGAGCCACAACTCCAGCCCCTCATTCTTTACTTTTATGTGTTTAAAAAAAAAAAAAAAAAAAAAAAAACTAAAACAAAGTACTAAGTTCTGAAGAACCCAAGCACACATCTGAAGTCCTTTTCCACCCAGAACCAGGAGTGGGGGTCAAGGGAAACCTGTGAAAATTCTGCAACTTCTCAGTGTCAGGATTCAGAATCCTGGACTCTACTGTTTGAAACCACCTTGACCATCTTATTTTGAGCCTCGTCTTTTTTCCTCCTAGTAAAGCAACAGGCTTCCCAGAACAACTCTTTACTCAGCACACCTCAGCAAAAGTGCCAACTAAACACTCTAGTTTCCAAAAGAGGATATAACCTTCTACTTACTAGTTCAATTACCAACGAAGTGAGACTAGCCCTCTATGGGCTCAAAATATCCATGGTCCCCATGCCCTATCACAGACCCTACTATAAAATGTCTGCCATCTCCCTTTTATCCACAGCCAAGCTAAGGAAAGGAATCTTTGTGAAGTGTTGATGGAAGGATATGAGCTCTTCTGAACCTGTGGAATTCAAATTCTTTAGCAATGAAAATCCTTCAAAGCAAAGCCCAGTTCATAAAGTAGATGACAAGGCACTTTGGGGGGTGGGGCTTGCCCTACACTGTACCCCATTCCACCCTCTTTGCCACTGCCTGTGGCACCTTCACAGTACCTTAAATGCTGAGATATGTCTGCAAGCCACATGCTCCAGAGCCCAGGAATGGTTCTTAGAAAATATCACCTACAGAGTCATACCCTAACTGTAGGGATAGCCCATTGGTTATGATTAGAGCTATGCTCACAGCTCTCTTAACTAAAGGGTACAGGAAGCAGCCCTATGAAAGTGGAGACTGCATTTGCTGAAGGGATGCTTTTGAAGACCCTGTCTATTATACCACCTAGTACACCCAAATGAAGATGCACACAGGAGTTTCTTTTAGTGCTAAAGGATGTGGGATGTTTTGCTTTCTCGGAGAAACTGATATGTTTTCTGGATCAATAAGAACTAATAACTTGCTAGCTATATTATCTATTCGGCCTTTACACCCCTCCCCCATCTTCCAATTCAGAAAGTATTTAAGAACCCAGGGTTTGTCATATAACAGACCAGGTCTCCCCTTACACTGAGCAAACCAGAAAGTTCAAAGTCAAAAGTGTATATTTTATGGTCTATTTATATGAATTTTTTATAACTGAAAATGTCCTTCCATTCTACTTTCTATTTTTCTGGTTTTTTTAAGTTAAATTCATTCATTCAACAAATATTTATCAAATGCCTACTTTAAAAATTTTTTTAACTGAGCTGGGGTTGTAGCTCAGTGGTAGAGTGCTTGCCTTGAATGTGTGAGGCACTGGGTTCAACTCTCAGCACCACATATAAATAAAACAAGGTCCATCAAAAACTAAAATAAATAATTTGAAAAAAAATTTTTTTAACTGACACATAATAATTCCACATATGCATGGGGTACAGTGTGATCATCAAACACATGCATACAATGTGTGATGATCAAACCAAGTCAGAGTTATAATGCGATTTTCATCTCCTTATTTCTTTATATTTGGGAATCTTTAATTCCTCTCTTTAAGTTCTTCCTAAATATATAATTACATTGTAAACTATAATCACCATCTGTGCTATCAAGTGCCTGCTCTTTAAAACAATATCAAAAACAAATTGACCCAAGAGTACTTGTCTACTTCACAGAATTATGTAAAAGTTCTGATTATAATTAATGCAATTTTATTTATTTTTACCTCTATTTCCTCCAACTTTTTATTAAGAACATTTTCAAACATTTAAAAAGTTGAAAGAATGATATAGTGAACAAACATATATCCTCCACCTAGGTCTTGCAATTACTAACCTCATTATTTTTGCCTAATCTCTAGATAGATGAACACATAGACACACATGGCTGAACCATGTAAGAGTAAGTTGCAGTCACTAGGACAGTTTAGCTCTAACATACTTTTACATTCACCTTACAAAAATAAGAACATTCTTTTATTAATCACAATACCATTAACATAGACAAGAAAATTAACAATTTATAATATCATCTAATTTCCAGGCCACTATAAATTTTCTCCCAAATGTCCAAAGTACATCTTTTAGATTTTTTTAAATTGAGATAGTATTCACTCAAGATTCATGCACAGCACTGAAAGTTATTTCACATAAGTCTTTAATCTAGAATAGCTCCCCTCTAACACATGCTATTTTTAAGAATGTACAGGCTCAGATTCTAAAACGGTATTCTCAAACTGTGATTAAGTACCACATGCTTAAGTATCACCTGAGAAGTTTTTGGCCTTGTTCTAAGTTCACTGAATTAGAATGTTGGGTAGGCCTTTGGGATGCTCAAATTTGAGAACAACAGCTCTAAGACCTGTGAGGAATGATTTGTAATAAATGTCTACCAAAGTCTACGCACCTGGTTGTTCAAGCTGGGGTGGTCTAATTCCATGAAATGAGCTGTTCATTTTTCTTTTCTTCATTTTTTCACTTGTCTTCTGATTTAAGGCTTGAATCATGAAGTATTCCAACTAAAATATAAAAAAAGAAATCTAAATTAAAGGTCCAAAAATTATATCTGACATAATTATTTGTACCCCAAATCATATTTGCCAAATGTTCTTAATGTCAGTGCATTAGCAAACACTTGTAAACAATTTATTTTATCTGTAAAAATGTGTCTAGAAGAACAGATTGTGCCCTGATTAAACATAAGAAAACTTATTTATCCAAGAAGAAATTGTATCTTGAATGATCAAGAAGCCAGGCACTAACTATGGGGCTTTCAATAATTTTCTCAGAGGGCAAGTTTTCCAGCTAAAACTAGTGAGATTCAAGGCAAGAACAGATCTGGCTCTATGTCTACAGATGTTCAAATCAGCTAGGAAACTTCACTTTTTTTTCTTAAACAAATTTCTTTGAAACCTGTCCTTTATTTTACAAGTTGAAAAATCTCATCCACATGCACTTATATAATCCCGGGCCTGTGGGCTGGGGATGTGGCTCAAGCGGTAGCGAGCTCGCCTGGCATGCGTGCGGCCCGGGTTCGATCCTCAGCACCACATACCAACAAAAGATGTTGTGTCCGCCAAGAACTAAAAAAAAATAAATATTAAAAATTCTCTCTCTCTCTCTCTCTCTCTCTCTCTCTCTCTCTCTCCTCTCTCACTCTCTCTTTAAAAAAAAAAAAATAATAATAATCCCGGGCCTGTGATCTACCTTATAAGGCCTAGGGCAAAAGCTCAAATGGATGTCCACTCATATAGCAAAATATTTCAATGCTATAAAATCAAGAAAACAAACTGTTATATAAATATATATATTTGACAAATACATCATTATAAAGGCCTATCCAGCTAGATGCAGATAAATTCTCAGACTCCTCAATAGTTCATGAAGTATAGGAAACTAGCCCCTAACTCCTGAGCTCTAAGACAACCTCTCTCTTCTCACCCCAGCTCCATCCCATGTCTTGAGGAGTTTTATGCACACAAGTAGACATTGGGACTCCATCCATTCTCCCCTCCCCAACCCTCAGGAAGTCATCCCTCAGTTACTCTCCCACCACCAGGCCTAGAGGTACACAAATCAGTAATGCAGTCCACTTAAGAACAGATCCAAGAAAAAGAGGCTTCCACAGGACCAGGAAACAGGCTCTGGGTCAGCAGGCACAGAATTCAGGAGTCCTAGGTTTGTTTGGAAGCACAGTCATAACACTGAATAAAACTTCCTGTGCTGGTGGAAATGCTCTTTACTATCTTTATAATCCAATACAGCAGTTCTGTCTACATGTTGCTATAGAACACCTGAAACGAAACTAGAATGCCTGAGGAAATGAATTCCATTTTGTTTTATTTCACTTAATTTCAGTACAAGTAGACACACATGGAGCTATTATATAGATGGTGCAGGTATGGAAGGGAGATGGTACCAGCTCCAGGTGGCACATCCTGTTGGCTCCACCGATGTGTGGTTTCAGTGGGGGTGGGGGGTGGTGGTGCAACAGGACAAAAGGCAGATGCCCCTGTTGCCCAGGTTTGAAAGGAGTACTACACAGCTCTTTATCCCATCCCTGACTTAAACACAGGATTTTTTTTTTAAGTATTTATTTTTTAGTTCTTGGCCCACACAACATCTTTGTTGGTATGTGGTGCTGAGGATTGAACCCGGGCTGCACGCTTGCCAGGCGAGCGCGCTACCGCTTGAGCCACATCCCCAGCCCAAACACAGGATTTTTTAAAAATAATTTTTTAGTTGTAGATGGATACAATACCTTTATTTATTTTTATGTGGTGCTGAGGATTAAACCCAGTGCCTCACACGTGCAAGGCACATGCTCTATCACTGAGCCACAACCCCAGCCCCTTAAACACAGGATTTCAAATGCCCCTTTCATTCCATCATCTCCTTCATATTCTTATAAATGCCATTATTTCTTACATCCAAGATCTCAATTGCACAATACTATCCACAAATTTAAAAAGAAATCATTCTGTTCTTATTTAATACTCTTATCAAGTCTTGAGTTTAAAAGAAACCACTATATCTTTCTAGCAACCTTGGCCAATATTCAGTCCTTCTCTGACCCTCACTGCAACATTAGATATGAGGGAGAGAGAGAAGAAAAGAGGAGAAAGAAGAGAAACAGAAAAGAAATAGTGGGAGTCAGAGAGGAGAAGAGTGATCTTGAGTATTCTAGGCCCATGGGAAGGCAGGAGATCTGCAGCTTCCCACAGAACCAGCCTCCTCCTCCACCAATGAAACCAAATCCAGCCAAGGGAACCTCCAACAAATGAACAAAACCATCTTCCCCACCCCCACAGTTCCCTGGTATTTATTCCACAGACATACATAATTCTTTGACCAAATTAATACTTTTTTTTTTGGGGGGGGGTGCGGGGTGGGGGGTTACTGGGGATTGAATCCAGGGGCACTCAAACACTGAGCCATATCCCCAGCCCTATTTTGTATTTTATTTAGAGACAGGGTCTCACTGAGTTGCTTAGCACCTTATTTTTGCTGAGGCTGACTTTGAACTTGAGCTCCTCCTGCCTCAGCCTCCCAAGCCACTGGGATTATAGGCATGCACCACCGCGCCTGGCTAATCATGCTTTTAAAATTAAAACTATAATTGATGTTCCAGAAAATAGCTAAAAAGATAGCCTGACAAATAATTTCATATATAATGGGAATTTCCACTTACCACTCCTCCAAAATACTTCCCTATGTAGAAGTCATCAAGGCTATGTAGTTCAAGATAGGTAGCTCCCAGCTCTTTAGCAAGGTGGATCCCTTCTGTTGTACTGACACAGCTCCCTCTGTCTGAGGTGCACAGTGGGCAGGTGCAAGGCAATTCTTCTGGAAAAAAAAAATTAATTTGACAACTTTGAAAGTACACAGGGGGGAAAAAAGTACACAGACAATCTGATCATTACACGATATACCATAACCACTATCCACTAGACTCCAAATAAAATGTGTCAAGGATATTCATAAATAAGCATTAGCTACAAAGAGAATAAGTAGCATTTTAGAAAACAGAATTTTAAAAATAGGTGAATGGATATTACCAGAGCTAGTATAGTAATTAGACTAACCAGCAGTAATGGCAGACTTGTTGCTTGTTCAACCTTGACATTCAGAACATCAATATTTCTAGGACAATAGGAAAAAATCCAAAATTTACAAGGAGACTGCCCACAGAAACCATGAAAAGCAATGAGGTGGACTTTCTTTCTTTCTTTCTAATAAACTTGAAATATAAATATAGTCACCAAATTTGAATAAACCTTATACTTTTATTTGATATAATTTGTAAAGCTGCAACCTGTTACTGTCTTTGTGAATTCCACATAAAGTATATTTTTGGTGGGGAAGGGGATACTGGGGGTTGAACTCAGAGACACTTGACATGAGCCACATCCCCAGCCATATTTTGTATTTTATTTAGAGACAGGGTCTCACTGAGTTACTCAGTGCCTTGCTTTTGCTTGAGGCTGGCTTCGAACTTGAGAACCTCCTGCCTCAGTCTCCGGAGCTGCTGGAATTACAGGCGTGTGCCACTGCACCCAGCTTGAAGTATATTTTATTCAAATATTTCATTTCAATCACTTGGTTCTAAAGCAGTCAACTTTAGAGACCAAATTCAATCAATTTCTATCTTTTTCTTTTTTTTTTTCTTAGAGAGAGAGAGAGAGAGAGAGAGAGAGAGAGAATTTTTTAATATTTATTTATTTTTTTAAGTTTTCAGTGGACACAACATCTTTGTTGGTATGTGGTGCTGAGGATCGAACCTGGGCCACACGCATGCCAGGCGAGCGCGCTACGGCTTGAGCCACATCCCCAGCCCTATCTTTTTCTTTAAGATTTAAAAATTAAAAGCTGAAGAAATATTTCAAATGTTAAAAAAAAAAAAAAAAAAAAGAATTGTCCCAATATTCACAGTTGTAGCGAATACAGATTTATGGCTTGGAAAGTACAGAGCAATCTATTTATAAGAACATTCCCGGGGCTGGGGATGTGGCTCAAGCGGTAGCGCGCTCGCCTGGCATGCGTGCGGCCCGGGTTCGATCCTCAGCACCACATACCAACAAAGATGTTGTGTCCGCTAAGAACTAAAAAATAAATATTAAAAAAAAAATTCTCTCTCTCTCCCTCTCTCTCTCCTCTCTCACTCTCTCTTAAAAAAAAAAAAAAAAAAAAAAAAAAAAAAAAAAAAAAGAACATTCCCTACTAAGGCTAAAAATATATATATTCAACTCCATATTCATCAACTTGTATTGTTTTGTTTCAGGACTAAAATATGGGTCACTGTTCAAAAGTTAGTCAGGTCAAAAGAATGAAAAGTCATTTGTAGAAATGTCTGTTGTTGCAGATTGGCCTTTCTGGGAAAAAGGCTGTAAGATGGAGATGGGTGTGCAGGAGGTCAACTGGGAGGTGATCTGGGGAACAACTATTCTCAGGAGTGAGGGATGTGGATTTGGGGTAGAAGAAAAACTTGGAAGAACAATGCAGTAGCACCAGACACCAAGCTATCCTGCAGGGGCTCTGGAGCTCCTCTGGCCTGTCAGAGTGCTCCACATTTGAGAAAAGACAGCTGGGCCTTTGCATCCTATTCCCTAAATCAGTCAGTAGGTAAGTGTCATATCCCTGGAGCAGGCACAGCCTTGGGCAAGGGAGCTCCCACTGGTGAAGAGTAAAATTGCCATTACTTGTACTACCCTCTAAATAAGAATGATATCAAAAAAGGAAAAAAAAAAAAAACTAAGTTTAACTAAAGAATTAGTGATTCCAAAGACTAAGTAATTTAAAAATTAAGCTTGTTTTCTTCATTTATGTGATATATTCTAATCTGAAGGATATGCTTCACTTTTTCCAAGATCATTTTAGGTTTGGAGCAAAGTTATCAAGCAGAATTTAGTCTCTTCTGAAAAATAATGCATTGGTATTTCACATTCTTTATGAAGCCTTTCTAAACAGTGCCTTTGGTTTTCTGAAGACAGAGGCCTTGTTGTGCCTACAAAGGTCTCCTTATGTTGATGGAATGTGGTGGGTAGGCAGATCATTTCATTAAACTCCATTTCTGGACAAAAATCAAACCAAGCCAGTAGTGTTTCCAGGGAAAAAATGAAGTTAATTTAATATGAATTAAGTTTTAACAAATAATCTTGATTTAAGGGGAAAACACAGCTAATTTTAGGTTTGAGCTAACTGTGTGTAGCTATAAGCATCTTTCTGACACACTCTCTGAGAAAGCTTGTCCGATTATAGCTAATCCTATCTCCTATATGTCACTGAAGATATTTCTTTTTTGTTCACTCGCAAAAAGAAAAAAGAAAAATGCCTAGTCACTACACAACATATTATACTGTAACAAGTTGCCACTTAGTCATCTAAAATTCTAAAATATCATTCCCATTTTTTTTAATATTTATTTTTTTAGTTGTAGTTGGACATAATACCTCAATTTTATTTATTTATTTTTATGTGGTGCTGAGGATTGAACCCAGGGCCTCGCATGTGCTAGGTGAGTGCTCTACCACTGAACCACAACCCCAGCCCAAATATCATTCCCATTTTATTCATTTGTTTTTGCAGTGCTAGAGATTGAACCCAGGGCCATGAATATAGGCAAGAGCTCCATCACTGTTATATTCTCCAGTATAAAACCCAGAGAGTTTTATTTCTTAAAACCTTCATAAGTTTTTTTTCTCCAATTAACTATTTTGTGATTCACTTCTGAATTTCTCTGACATTTTTCCATATCAATCACCTGTGGGATTTTAAGTAAAAGTCTGATTTGGGTTGGTTAGAGAATGGAGAACCAACAAGATATTTCAGGATTAAATAACTTTACCTTAAGCATTTTATCAGAAACAATCAGAGGACCCAAAATAATTTTAAATTGTGGATTCTTGCAGTCATAGTGGCTCTGGGAATCAGTCCTATGCTTCTTGTTAACTTTGTAGGGTTTTTTATTGTTGCTGTTGCTGTTACATGTTATCTTTTAAGATGTTACCAAGATATTTTTCAAAGGCAAATACAATGTAACTCTAGCATTCAAATGAATGGTATCTCTTTCAAAGTAGTGTGGCTTTGGGAACCTATAGGGTGATTGTTACAATGTTGCCACTGCCTGAAAGTTTTAGAAATTCTTTTTCAAAAATTCTAGCTCAGCAATGTATCAGACTAGGTCAGGGTTTCAAAAATAATAGAGACAGTGTTCCCATGTTCAGAAGTTTGAGGCTATCAAGACAATCAGGTACACTCTGATTAAAAAAGTAAAAAAAGATTATCCCTTAAACATAGGTTTAATATTTAGTAAAAGCCAAAATGTATTCAGAGCCAAATATCATGAAGACATCCACATAGTCAAGCTTGTCAAATACATATGTAACAAAAGAAAGACTGGTTATATTTACAGAACAAGTTCTTTAAGAGTTTCCAAGAAAATTAACAGGAGAGTACCCAGCAGTTGCATATACTGAAAGGGATGGGTAAGGGGATGGCAATAAAGGTCCCTGAGCTGAAGAGCCATATTAGCTCTGCAGTTATTTTGTAATCACATCTTATACGGTAAATTAGCTCTATCTTGTTAGTGAAATTGATTTTTTTCACTTAGATTATTCATAAAGCCATCCATTCACTCACTGAACAAATGTTTATTGCATACCTACCACACATCAAGCGTTACTGATAAAAAGATAGGAAGATAAAAGCATAGTCAACTGAACCAAGATAGACATGACTGCAAACAAATACAACATTAATAAGTACTAAAATGAAGGCATACAAAGTTACCATGGGAACAGAACCGAGGAAATTAACTGCCTGGGGAGACTGTGGAAGGCTTCAGAGAAAGATAATGATTGAAAGGATGAGTATGAAATTGCAAAGCAGATATGAGAGGTCTGTGTGAAGGGGCACTCCAGTCACAGGGTACAGCATATGTAGAGGTCTGCATGTGGGAAAAGGAAAACGTATTCATTTCCAGGTTCAAGATGACAAGCTAAGCCCACATTGTGATCTCTCCTCCTGCCAAACTATGAAAATATTAAATAAAGTGGGTGGGGGTGGGGAAGCAAGGAGAAATGAAGAAAGGAGAAAAGAAAGAGGGAGGGAGGGACATATGGAGAGAATGTTTGAATATATAGCAACTAAAAAATTAGAGGGGAAATATCAGCTCAAAACACTAGGAGTGCCTGCAAGAATGAAGGCAGATGGCACAGAAATGAAGCAGAGTGCATTGTGGGGGTCCTAGATGCTGCAGCAAGCTGGAATGCTCACTGCTAACAATGGGGGAGGCAAGAACCAGAAGGCCCAAAGGCAACTCACTGGAAACTAACGAAGTACGCCAAGAGAAGCAAATAGGCCTAGTGATTCTTGACCTACTCACTTCTGTCCCAATCCCCAGACAGCTATTTTTTTCATTTTTTTTTTCATTTTTTTTTTAAAGAGAGAGTGAGAGGGAGAGAGAGAAAGAGAGAGAGAGAATTTTTTTTTTTCTTAATATTTATTTTTTAGTTCTCGGCAGACACAACATCTTTGTTGGTATGTGGTGCTGAGAATCGAACCCGGGCCGCATGCATTCGAGGCGAGCGCGCTGCCGCTTGAGCCACATCCCCAGCCCCCCAGACAGCTATTGAGGAGGAAAAAAGGAAGGCATCAATCCAACAGGGAAAGTACATTTCAAAAGTAAGAAAGTAAAGAATTAATTTTTGAGAAACATCCACATCATGAAACAAAATCTCAGCAGATGGAAAGACTTGGGGTGCATATTCAAAACTAGACAATATTCTAACCAAAACAGAACTACTAAGTCTAATTAATTATTCTAAGATTTTAAAATAAACTTTTGCAACCTTAAGACAGGAACAAGAAATTATGAAAGACCCAATTAGAGATCTTGGAAATGAAAGTTGTTGAAGTTAAGAATTTAATCAAGCAGAATAGCAAAACAGACCCAGCAGACTAATGCATGAGCTGGGAGGGGGTGGGGGAGGGCCAAGAAAAAATGCAACACAACAAAATAAAGGGATCAGAAAGATAACAGCAGCCAAGACACAGAAGCATCACCAACAGCCTGAGAAGGCTCCTGAAAGAAACAGAATAAAGATCGTGAGACCCAGTGATACCCAAAGAAATGAGAAAGTCAATACTTTCCCAGACCTGAAGAAACGCATTAAGTTCTTCAGGCAGTTTAGGGGGAATGGCACATAAGGCAAAGGGGATTGTTCCTAACGGTTCTAGAAGTAGTTGGAAGTTTGATCATGAACAATCTTGTATCTCAGGTAAGATTTTACAATAGAAAGTCATCAACGTGAGATACAAATACTGGACAGAAATAAGGGTTATCAATGGGAACCTGGGATTTAAAAATATAAGTATGAAAACTAACAATAAATATTGGCAAGGATGTGGGGATAAAGATGCATACACCATACATTGCTGGTGGGACTGCAAATTGGTGCAACTACTCTGGAAAGCAGTATGGAGATACCATTTAACCCATTTATCCCACTCCTTGGCATATACGAAAAAGACTTAAAATCAGCATACTATAGTGACACAGCCACATTAATGTTTATAGCAGCTCAATTCACAATAGCTAAGCTATGGAATCAATCTCGATGCCCTTCAACAGATGAATGGATAAAGAAAATGTGGTACACATACATAATGGAATATTACTCAGCTATGAGAAGAATGAATTATGGCATTTGCCAGTAAATGGATGCAACTGAAAACTATCATGCTGAGTGAAATAAACCAATCCCCAAAAACCAAAGGCTGAATGTTCTCTCGGTTATGCAGAGTCTGAATCATAGTAGCACAATGGGGGGCGGTGCCACAGAATTGGACAGGGTGGAGTAGGGGAAGCGGGGTTGATGGGAATGGGAAAGACAGAAGAATGAATACGACATAACTTTCTCATGTTCATATGTGAATATGAATACACAACCAGTGTTAACTCCACATCATGTACAACCACAAAAATGAAAAGTTATACTCCATGTATATATGATATGTAAAAATACATTCTACTGTGACATATAACTGAAAAGAACAAACAAAAAATATGAATATATATATTATTATATACATTGATATTATTGATATCATTATTATATATATAATATCAATCCCTGGATCTGACCAATGTGCAAGGATTAGAAGCAAAGACACTGAAGTCATGGGTACCCTAGAGCCTGAATTGTGGTTTCTAAATATCATTACCTACCAAGAGGATGCAGAGCTCCTTGAGAACACCTATTTCTAGGGCAGGGACAGCAAAAGTCTAAGGGAATAAGGAAGTGATTCAAAACTGGTGAGAGATAGCCTGAAAACCCCCTCTAGACAAACATAGGGTAAAGTAAAAATCAGAAGGAATAATCAGAACAACAGACTATAAAATGATGAATTGAAAGAACAAATTCATGAATCATAATGATTCCAAAAGAAAGGTATAGGAGCAGAGAGAATAGAAAGCTCTATTTACAAAAGAATACCAATAAATAAATGTAGAATGTACCATAGAAAATTATAATTTCTAAGCACATGTATGACAACTGAAAGAATAAGGCAAAAATGCTAATCCAGCCCAAATTCTTTAATAACGTCAATGTCATGAAAGACATCCCCCCTCAAAATAAACAAAAAGACAAACAAAAATACTATATATATACCCCAAATTATGGGGAACCATCTGAATTAAAAGAGACCAGAGAGATAAGACCAATAAATGCAATGCATAATTTATACTCTGGATTGGAAAACACACACACACACACACACACACACACACACACACACAAACTATAAAGCACATTACTGGAACAACTGAAAAAATGTAAATACAAATTATATTTTAAATAACAGCAAGCATAATAGATAACAGCATGTTAAACTTCTTGCATGGTGATTGCATTATGGCTAATAGGAGAAGGGCCTTGTTCTTGGATGATAAATGCTGAAGTAATTAGGAGTGAAGAAATCACATGTTTACAATTCAGTCTCAAATGGCTCAGAAAAAAATGTGTGCATGTGCATGTGTGTTTATAAATTCTGGGGTTCAGTGTCCTAGTCCTGTCAACCTTCTTAGGTTTGAAATTTTACAAAATACAAGTTAATGAAGAAGGAAGTTCCTAAACAATTCAAAGCACTGAATGTCATGATCTGACTTGTATTCTAGCATAATTATTCTGAAAGAATTATTTCAGAGGCAATCCAAGAATAGGAGGTCAGAGGCCAAATTATCATGAGACTGATAAAGCTTCAACAGAAAGCCTTCTTTTTGTGCTTCCTTTCCAAAGCCTTGGGAGGAACCTGAATAACATATTCTTTCACATGTTGGGTCATATGCTTTTGTCAAATTTGAAAAATAAGATATTTTAACTATGTTTGGCTAAGACCACTGTCTTTTTCTATTCTAATTCAACTTATCTTGTATGAGGCAGTTCTGAAGTAATCATAGGCATTTTGGGGATGCTACTAAGGGGAAATTTAGCTTTAGGTTCAGTGTGCTTTTACTTTTGGTTATCCCATTCCTTGGCATATACCCCCAAAGACTTAAAATCGGCATACTATAGTGACACAGCCACATTAATGTTTATAGCAGCTCAATTCACAATAGCTAAACTATGGAACCAACCTAGATGCCCTTCAACAGATGAATGAATAAAGAAAATGTGGTACATATACACAATGGAATATTACTCAGCCATGAGAAGAATGAAATTATGGCATTTGCCAGTAAATGGATGGAACTAGAAACTATCATGCTGAGTGAAATAAACTTCCTCAACACTGGGAATAAGCCCAGGGGTACTCTACCACTGAGTTACACCCCCAGCCCTTTTTCCTTTTTTATTTTCAGACAGGGTCTTTCTAAGTGCCCAGGGTGGCCTTGAACTTGTGATCCTGCTCTCTCCTAAGTAGCTGGGATTACAGGTGTGCATTATACTTTCCTATTCCATAACTGTCCTAGAATAGGTATGACTTTGAGGAATGCTTCTGACACCCACAGTGCTAACTTATTTGGCATCAGATACTAGAATGCTGAGCTGAAATATGTACACAATACAAACTGGTGCCTGGAGCCAGAAAGATGTACAGAATGAAGAAACATGCTGTTAGAAAAACTGATAATCATTCTCCTCTCTCCAAAGAAAATATCTCAAAGTGATTCATATGAAGAGGTGATCAAAGACTTCACAGCCCAAAAATATGTAAGAAAATTTACAGAAGTGTTGGGCTGTTAAATAGAAATATTTCTAAATGTGGTACTTGACAGACCCTTTGAGATTTGTGAGTTGTCATTCTTTCTTTTCTTATTCATTGTGGGGTTCCCTAGCCCAGTCACAAAATTATGTAAGTCTGAGGTCCTATAAAACCTGAACTATCCTTTTAGGAGATAAAGAAGTCCCTATGAAAGATAATTAAATAACAAGCATTTGAAATCCAGCAGAGATAAAAAAAGAAAACAATGGGTTTATGTGTTGGAGTTATTTAAAATGTAAAATTTAAAAAAAAAAAAGCTTCTTAATCAACTGGTGTAGGGGACGGGACAGGAGAGAAAGGGGGATCTAGGATGATTCTGGTTTTGGTTGAATTGAAAGATTTTGCATCATTCACCAAGACAAGGAACTCAGCAGTAAGAGGATGCTGTCTATGAAATATGGGTCAGGAGAAAGACTAGAGCAAGAGAAACAGACTAGACAATCACTGTACATAGAAAGGAAGCCAGGGCAACTGACTGGCTAGTTCATGTTCTTGGTTAAAGAGCAAGAGGTGAAGCCAAAGGATGGAAACCTGGGAAACAATTCTATGATGTGTTGCTGCTCGTGGAGAGGAGCCCAGAAGAATGCAAGGGGACCAGTAAAAAAAGACAGAGAATTAGAGGAAACAGAAAAGAAAGAGTAGCTTTATTAAGCAGAGGGATGTACAAATAATTTCAAAGACAGAATTGTTACTAACATATTAAATTTGGCAATAAAAACTGGCAACCCCAGTGAGAACTTGGTGTGACTATGGAAGTCAAAATGAGACTGTAGTAGTCTGAAGAATGAAAAGGAAGTGGACTCAGGAAGTGTGAATGGTTCTTTCAAGAACCATGGGGTAGGGAGGGGGGATAGGGAAGTAGGATGTGGGGTCAAGAGTGGGTCAAGCTTGCTTTATTTGTATTTACTAATGCTCAACATTTACCTACCTTATGACCCAGCAATCCTACTCCTAGGGAACAAACTAAGTCTCATCCAAAGGAGAATGGATACATAAATTATGGCATATCCATACAATAGAATAATGTAAAGCAAAAAAAAAAAAAAAGCAAACTATAGATAAGCACAACATACCCTATAATTTCATTTGTATAAAGTTCAAGAATAAGTAAAAACTAGTCTCTGTAGTTAGAAGTCAGAATAGCAGTTTCCTCTGAGGAAAGGTGTTATTATCTAGGAAAGAGGCCTGAGATAACCTTCTAAAGTACTACAGGTGTACTGCCCCCCCTGATCTGTGCAATGGTTGTGTAGACATACACACAGGTACAACTGCATTAAGCTACACTCTATGTACACTAATGAACTTTATATTATTCTTTGCTACACCTTAATTAAAAGGTTAAAAATTTTTAATAAATAAAAAGTAACAATTTAATAACAGCTTTACTGAGTAAATATTACTAAGAAGATATGTAAAATACCACCTAATCAAAGTGAATCTTGAGTTGGCCTTAAGAAAAATGACAATAATATATATAGCAGCAGTGACTATAACTGCCCCAACCAACCCAGTCCCTTAGCCACAGAGTAAACTGCCTTTCCTCAGGCAGCAGTGTCAGTGTTTTTAGCTCTGTCATTGTTATCCACCTTAAAATTCTGCTCCCACACTCACATCTTCAGGAGGGTAAGCCATTCTTTCCAATTGGGTAAATCATTAGACTGTCAAAAAAAAAAAAAAAAAAAAAAAAAAAAAAAAAAAAGCTTTCTAGGGCTCAATTTCAGGTTAGTACCTTTCATATGTCAAAAGAACACAACCACTGAATCCTTTATTACTGGGAAGAGCAAGTTAAAAGACAGATTTGTACCCATCAGAATCACAGCAGAAGCTTTCAATCCTCTCCTTTGATGTGTTCTTATCATCAGAAGATGAAGAGATAACAACTGGCATTTGAACCCATAGTCATTTGGGTAAAAATAAAAAAAAAAAAAAAAAAAAAAACTATACTAATCATTAATAAACTTAACTCTATTCAAACTTAATGTGGTACCTGCAAGCTAATTATAAAAAGAAAATTAAATACTTACCATTTTGTCTGGTACCAACAGCAGCAATGATTACTGGAACTGAATTTAATGCTCTTTTTATCACTGGAATATAATTGTCCTTTACTTCATGGAATGAAAACTTGTCATTAACGTTGTATTTGATCACAATGATGTCAGCACTCCCAATTAGGTTTCGAGAAGTGTACCAATCACTGTCAAAAATGTCCTAAACCAAAATGTAGACAGTAAACTTCAGTCTACTTATCTTCAAATCCATCATGAAATTAAATGTAACATATTAGTCTAAATTTATTTGCTATACTTTAATTTTTGGAATTTACATAAATTTATTTTTAAACACATAGCTATATAAAATTTAAAATGTTTAATTTTTTAAAAAAGTTTTCTTTGTTTAGCCTAGATAAGTATTATGGCTCAACATGATATCTAGATGATAACTAAGAGTTTGATGAAAGAAGCAACCCCCTTCAATATCTATGCTTTAAGAATAAGCACTTCTAAAAATAATACTGTTTCTAATCACCCAACATTCTGGAATGTCATATTTTTATTATAAATGAAAAAGCAACAACAGTGTGAGTATTGTATAAATTAAAAATTCAAAATAAGTCTCTCTAGTTCTGAAATTCTTACTTTTTGTATGCTAATAAATAATATTTAAGTTTAGAATTGAGACCATAAGTAATTTATTATGGACCCTACACCTTAAAATTTAGTGCTCTGATATGTTAAAAACAATTTTTCGAAGTTTTTATACAAACAGAAGTATGTGGAAAATATCTTTATGGATCTTAATTCTACTGCCAAATATATACCAATAACTTTCTTCTCATATTCTAATTAACCATTAATCATAATTCATCCTTACATTTGGCCTTTGGTATAGTTTTCTGGGATATAATACAGTCAGTCTAAGGAAATAAGACAGCTGGTTGACCAACTGTTTGGCTATGAAAGTTTGCAGTATGAGTTTGAAATATGAGTTCAAAACAGGGTTAACAGTATTTGAATCAATCAATTAAGATCTATGTGACAGAACTTTTATTCTGTGATAGAAAAATTTTGGAGTGTTGCACAGAGTTGCCCTTGTGCAGAGAGAGCTGACCAGTGGCCCCCCTTACCTATACCCTGCCAACTGACCCATCTCTCACGAGGGCACTCCAAGTAATGAGAACTGCAGAATATCTAGACATGAATACCCCATTGAAAGTGGAATAGAGTGAGCATTTTTGAAGGAAGTTTAAATGAATCAAAAGAGAAAGAAAGAAAAAAGCAAAGAAGAAAGACGATCAATACCAAAGACAAAGGAATGAACTTGGTAGAGAGTATAATGGGGTGAGTTGTGGGGAGTGATGTGGGACACAGCCCAAGAAAATGTGAGCACTTCCCAGCAGAACACTTCACTAATTTCCAAATCCCAAACCACAAACCCCATACAATTCCAACTATATCTGTTAAACAGTATTCAAGTTCAAAGTACACAAGTATACCAGAGTATGTAAGAATAACAAAAAAGGGTAAATTCATATAAATAGGATTCATAACTAAATATAAGTGGAACCAATATTAAGCATTCATCTAACTCAGAGAATCGGGGGGGGGGGGGGGGGGGCGGAAGCATCTGCTTTCAACATTCCAAATAGGTCAAAATTCCAGAGCTACTTGAGAGGTATACAGGAAAAGGAGACATTTAAGGAAAATGTCATGGGGAAAAAAAAATGGGTTTGGGCATCATTAACTCTGTAGTATTGTTTATAAAGACCACAATACTTTCATTTGTTAATAGAAATCAGAACTTCAGATCCTGCACAAGAAAACTGTGAATGTATTAGCTCATTGCTTTTTATAAAATTTTTTTGGTAAACAGGAAAAGATGTAGAATTGTGAAATGAAGTAATAACGTAACTGCACAAAAAAAGGGAGTGGATGAGAGAAATACTAAATAATGAGCTGTTATTTGAAACACATTTATTTAAAAAGTGCCAAGTACATATGGCCAAGGAGACAGAACAAGGCTAAGGATTTACAGAAAGTAACTAGGGAATAGAAGCACAACCATCTGATCCCAACTCCAAGGAGCAACAACACATTTCTTCTCAAGCTATGTCAAAGAGAAAACACTCCACTGGTTTCTAGAATTATGAAGGAAATAAAGACTCTTCCATCTCTTGTAAATCAATTCCAGGATTTCCTCTAGGGGATTATGCAAGACTTGGAACCACATTTAGAGAATGGAACTCATCTTTTTGAAAAAATAATATTTTTTTTTTAAAAAATCTGAATTTCTATAATGAAACAAAAAAATTATTCTACTTGATTGTGGTAGTAGATAATATATTTGTGTGATAACTAATATCATTGTTCCAATCTGGTGTATTGGTTTAAATCTTGAAGGACATGAGGAAACTTTACCTTTGCTTAGCATAAGTGATACATGACTATACTAGAGTTACAATAAACATTTTATTATTATAGCAGATACCACTTATGGAGCACAGTCTCTACACTTAGAACTTTACATTTACTATCTCATTTACTCCTTAGCATAGCTGTAGGAGGCAGAGATTATTATGATTAGTCTATAGTCAGGTAAAACTGAGAAAAGGTAAATGATTTACCAAAGACATAAAGGCACTAAGTGGCAATGTGGGGTTCTGAAGTCAGTTCCTCTTGATATCAAAACTTGTGTTCTATCTGCTCTGCTACATTTAACATTCTGATTCAGTACATATGTCAATAACACCTGATTAATACCTTTATCATCTCTGATGGGCTTTACTTAACACGTAGAGAAGAAGAGCACCTTAGAATGAGAAACTCTGCAAATGTAATCTACTATGTTTGAAGATCCACTATAACCTAGAAAATTACACCTAGTTACAAACTTGGTTCCACCAGAGTCTTAACTAAATGAAGTGATTAGCATAATAAACCATAATAATCAGTATATGACAAGAATCCAGACTACAGAGGCTTACTTTATCCATTTGGAAGATTTCATCCTACTACACACAATACATGGGATCACAAGCATTGTTTGCTAAATTAACAACATAAACAGGAAAGGGTTAACGACTCAAATTAAAAACAGAAAAAGTAATACTAACATCCTAATTCTGCTTATTTTGTTTTATGTACATTTATTTGTTCACTAAACATTTGTTCAACTGCACATTGATCCAATAAGTCTTAGAGGCTATAAGATCTTTCATAATAAAAGGGCCAAAAGTAAAAGACATGCTTCATTTGCTTGCAAAGACTCCATTCTTCTTTCGAACAGCAGCATCACTGTCATAGCTAGGGGCTTACTAGCATCCCACATATTGAAGAGCCTGTTGTAAATTTATTTCAGCACACTAACAAAACTTTCCTTTATCTGAATATTTATATGAGCAAGCAGTCTTTTCTTTTCATAATATGGAAATTTGCATAAGAATTTTTCTAAGTTCATTCTATACATTTCTTTAAAGGTATGCTAGTATAGTTTCATTAAAATTGCTGTTTAACTGTAAAATCTCACAGAGTAGTTTATATTCTGTGACACTAAAATTTATATGTGTGTGTGTGTGTATGTGTGTGTGTGTGTATATATATATATATATATATATATATATATATATATATATTCTTAGACACTGAAATTTCTTCTGCATAAAAGTTTTTTCTGTACTCTTTAGCTGAAATATATTTAACAATATTAGTAAAAAATCAGACATTCTTGAATAAAACTAAATGAAAACATTTAAATATAACGTTATAGTGTACTGAAAATATTTATGTGTGTCAAGAAGTAGATTCCTTTGTCCTTTATGATACATACAAGAATCAGGCTGAATTTTATCTATTTCACTACAACTTCATTTAATTATCACAATCATAAAGATTTTTTTAAACTTCAAACATCATTAGTTACATTATTTCTACTTATGAGTCATTAAAATCAAAGAACTGCATAGAAAAAGTATTTGTATTATTAAAATTTTTAAAAACTTTCAGAGGTTAGCAGTGCTATAAATGAGTCTTTAAAATTAATTCTCAGTCCCTGTCTTTCCCCACCTTTACATACTATTTTTGAACTGTCCAGTGAAAAGTATTTTTGCCTACACTGAGCTATAAGAGGGCTGTATTTATAGAACACTAGTATTACCCTATCCTCCACAGGGTAGGCATGAAAAAAACATTGCTCTTTGCTAGTGGAACTTGGTGACCCTGTCCTTTGGGGCTGGCACATTCAACTGTCAGTTGTCTACCAAGGAACATCCCACAGTCGTGAAGTGTACGACTGACTAAATGCTCCACGCTCCACTTGGGCTTTTTACCTTATAGCCAAGTTCTTTGACTGGGCTGCCCCGTGCCCCACTAAACAAAGACTACAGATGTCCCCCCAAATGTTTTAAAACTCTACCCATGTAAGGCAAACACTCCGCGTTCGTGGAACTGGGAAAAGTAGGGAGTAGAAAATTTTAAAAAAGCTCCTTCAGCCTCAGCACGGAGCAGCTGGTGTCCCTTACCCACACGGGACAGTCGTGAACCACGAGCTTGACGTTCCCAAACGCACTGGCCTGATACTCCGTGAACACTGGACGCGCGACCGTGCTGGTCGCGTTCAGCAACAAGCTGCTTTCGTCCCCCGAGACCAGAGGGCTTCTCCCCAGGTAAGTGCGGATGAGCCCCGACGGCCGATTGTCCTGGTGGAACGCGTCGCCTTCGTTCCCCAGCGCCACGATGTGAATGGACCTGCACCGACAGAGAGGGGGACGAGGGGAGAAAAGCAGCACGGTCAGCGCGCCTGTCCCTTTCATCTGAACAGGAAGTGGCGGGGGCAGCGCGCAGCGAGGGTGGGCGCGAGCCCCAAGCCCCAGGGCGCACCGCACGCGTTCCGGCTACAGACAATGGCAGGACTTGGACGCGTACGTACATGATCTCAAATTCAAGGGCAGGGCGGCGATTCGGAGAAAACCAGCTCCTCACGGCCTCTCGGGGCCAGTCGGTGGCGTGTTTACCCGCAAGCCGCTCATCCCCAGCCGCGACCCCCTCGCGCGCCTCCACCACTGCGCGGCCGACGCAGAGCGGGGCCGCGTGAGCCACTCAGCCAGCTAGCGAGCGAGCCGGGGGCCCCAGGGCTGGGGGCGTGTGAGCGCAGCCGAGTGCACGGTGCCAGTCAGGAAGTGCTGGGGAACATCGCCGGCGGCCGCCGCCGCAGTGAGTCGCCGAGCGCGGGGCAGGTCTGCAGCCGGGAGAGGATTCAGCTGACCGCAGCCCGTGCTCCGCCGCGCCTCCCTGGCGGGGCAGCTGTCGCCTCCTACTGCTGCTGCTGTTGCTGCTCCTCCTCCTCCTCCTGGCGTAGAGGGGGTAGGAAAAAAAAAAAAAACGGGCCTCCGCCCCCTCGGCCGGCTGGGCCCAGCACGTGCCGGCCGTGGGAGTCCGGTGGACGTGGGGGACGCGCTGCCGCTGAGGCCTTGGACCCGGGCGGTGGCGGCCGGATACAAAGGAGCGGCCCGCGCGGGGCGCCGTGTAATATAAATTAATAAATACAACGCCTGAGTCGGAAAGCTCCCGGCCGCCAATCCGCCAGCAGCAAGTTTGCTCAACTCGAAAGGCTGTAACCAGAGCCAGGAAAGGGGGTGGGGCGAGGAGGCCCCCTCTCACTCCGGACTGGGGAAAAAAAAAAAAGAGGTTAGCGAAACTAGGGACTCCAGCCAGTTTGCCGTTCCAGCAATCCCGCCCCCCCCACACGCTTTGGCCTTGGCGGAAAGTGTTTTACCACGTCTGCCGCTTTGTCATTTGTCAACATGCGCTACAGCTGTTTTCTAAAATCATACTTGTGGGAACAAAAATAAAGGCAACATTCAGGCTGCTGCTGCGAAAAAGGGTTCTTTGTTCACACACCAATTAATTTGCAAATGTTGCTTTGAGGGATTATTTACTATTTCAAGCTATATTTGACATACTTTTGCCAACATGCAGATTTTAAATACTGGGATTTTTAGTGTAATATTTTTTGAAGGAAGTTTGTTAATTTACTTGGAGATTTTTCAGTACACATTATGGCTACATATTTAATAATAGTTCACAAACCAACTGAAAAAATAAGCATCGCGTTAATGCAAGGATACTTTAGATTCTTTCGCGATGACACACTGTAGTAAAGATGGTGCCTGTCCAGTCCCTAAAGGGCTTCAAACTTCTTCGGTGCAAATGAACACAGGGACTACTGCTAATACCAAGGGGACAGGGGTTACTCAGCAGCTTCTCCATAAATACTAAAATTCGCACAAATACTCTTGTGCTAAAAGAGTTCGTTGATCCTTTTATTTATATTTATTTTTGCCCTACTTTAAAACTGGGCTGTTTCTTTTCTCACCAGAGCAATGTTTTGAGTGTATGACGAATAAAAAGAAAAGGTCGGGGAGGCCTTTGGAATGTCAACAGATTTTTATTATGGACCCTTATTTTAGTTGAAAATAGTTTAATAGTTTCTTCTTACCGCTAAGTGGTCAAAGAGATTTTTTAAAATTAATTTCCCTTTGCACCTAAGTATAATTTCTTTTACTCTCTAGAACCTTAATCATCTTAAAAAGTTCAAGCATATACTGTCACCTTTTCTCTCCAGTAAATAAAAAATGTTTTCATCAATCCCCTCCAGTTACCGACAAGGGAAACAAAAAGACACTAGAATGGCCAGAGGATGTGGCCTATGTCTGTAATCCCGGTGACTCAAGGCTGAGGCAGGAGGATCACAAATTCAAGGCCAGCAAGACCCTGTCTCAGAGCACCACCAAGTTCAATCCCCAGTACTGTTAAGGCTGTTTACCGGTGAGGAGTCCTTGCTTCCCCCATGCTGAAGTATAACACCAGAGAAGCATGCAGAGGCAAGTTTAGAGTGGAAAGTAAAAGCTTTATTAAAGGACCCCAGAAAAGACTTCTCCCCGGAGGAAGAAAGGGACCCAAGAGGTGGAATCCATGGAAGAGGGAGCTTTTCCCTTTGTTTTTTGTTTTTTTTTTAATATTTATTTTTTATTTTTCGGTGGACAAAACATCTTTATTTTATTTTTATGTGGTGCTGAGGATCAAACCCAGCGCTCCACGCATGCCAGGCGAGCACGCTACCCCTTGAGCCACATCCCCAGCCCCAGGTCTTCCCTTTTTTTATAGCTAAGGTTTACTTTCAGATTTCCTCCATTCCTGTCGCTTGCATTTTTGTCCTTTGTTCTGTTTTCTGCAGTGATGGAATGTAGGTGGGGAAGGTCCAAAGGGTGGGAGACAGGTGGGCCAGAAGGACTTCTGATTAGCATCTCTGGGTTTGCTGGGAGCTGCTTCATTAACATTTCCTTGGGAAGGGCTCTGGGCCTTGGGGACATTTTCAATTCCCCTTTTCCTGGACTCCATTCTCAATATAGCCTTCATTACTCAATATTAGATCCTATTTACCTAACTACACTATCTATCTTTAAATCTGTCTTCAGTACCACAAAGGAAAAAAAAAAAAACAGAATGTGTAAATGGATAAGGAAAACAAGTATATAAATTAAATAAATAAATATATTAAATTTATAAATTTCTCCTTCCTTCTTTTTTTTTTTTTTAAGACACATTCTCACTTTGTTGTCTAAGCTACTCTCAGACTCCTGGGCTTAAGCTATCCTCTCTCCATGATAGCTGGGTCTACAAGTGCTGGCCAATTCATTGGCCTGGCTCAATGAATTGTTAATGAGCCTTTAAAAGTGAAGGCAATACTATCATATCCTACAACATGGATAAATCTTGAAGACATTGTGCTAAGTGAAATAAGCAGTCATAAAAAGACAAATGCTGAATCATTCCACTTACATTTAGTATTTAAAGTAGTATTTAAAGTAGTCAAGCTCTCAGAAACAGAAAGTAGAACAGTGTTTACCAGGGCTGGGGGAGGGGCAAAAGGGAGTTGTTCAGTGGGTGGAGATTTCCTTTTTTTTTAAGTTTTTATTTATTTTTTATCATAATTTATTATATATAACAGAAGAATGATTTGCAATTCATATTACACATATAGAGCACAATTTATCATATCTCTGGTTGTATACGAAATATATTCCCACCATTTATGTCTTCATACATTTACTTAGGGTAATGATATCCATTTCATTCCACCACCTTTTTTTTTACCCCCAATACCCTTCCCTTCCCCTCCCACCTCTTTGCCCTATCTAGAGTTCATCTAATCCTCCCATGCTCCCCCTCCCAACCCCACCATGAATCACGGAGTTTCCCTTTTACAAAATGAAAATTTATAGAAATCAGTTACACAACAAAGTGCATATTGTTAATATTATCATACCACTAAAACCTAGTTAAAATGGTAAATTTTGTGGGTTTTTTGTTGTTTGTTTTTGTTTTCTTTACCACAATGAAAAACCTATAAGAACAAACAAAAAGACACAGATGTGTGATAACTAGTAAGTGGCCGGAGGGAGAAAGCATTAATTTTTCCTTCAGTTAGAGAGAGAGAGAGAGAGAGAGAGAGAGAGAGAGAGAGAGAGAGAGAGACACCAGGCCTCTTCTGGGTAGGTATAGAAGATACTAAGATAGATCTCAGTCTTTGCCCTTAAGAAGCTAAGTCTATTAATGGTCACTAGATCATGAATATTAAGATACTCAATCCTTTGGAAAATATGCTGTTTCCCTTAATAATTATGTTACAGGCTAATGCATTCAGTAATAGGGTATGTAGGAAGTACAAGAATAAATTTCAGTTACTGTAAAGAGATCTGTGCTGTTTGTGTCATCAGAGAGAAGTTCATAGGGGAAGTAAACATTGTCTTGGGTCTTAAAAGATGAGGAAGAGTTTCTAGATTTGGAAAAGAAAGAGGTTGGAAGAGAAGGAATATTAAAAAGAACTGGACAGCTGGGTAGAGGGCTCATGCCTATAATCCCAACTACTTGAGAGGCAAAGGCAGGAGGATCCCAAATTCAAAGTCAGTCTCAAAATGAAATAAAAAGGGCTGCCAATGTATCTCAGCAGTAAAGCACTTGCATAGCATGTGGGAGTCCCTGAGTTCAATACCCAGTACCACAAAAAGAAAAAAGAACTGGAGAGATATCTCATGCCAAATGCCAATCACATGCAAAGGTATTGGGTCTTGCATGATCACAGTTTATTCACAGAACAACAAGAAGTGAAATTAGTGCTTGCATGCACAGTTCTATTTTAAGGCAAGTAGAAAAAAGAGTAGCGGAGGCTTCCAGGGTGTTTTCAAAGTCAAACCCCTTGATGCTCAAGTTATAGTTTGGGAATCCCTGATCTAGATTCTCTCCCCTCCCGTATACATAACAAACCCTGGCTAGTTGCTCACCAAATCCATTTTCTCTTCCAAAATAGCTAACCTACATTTCCTAAACTTTTGGAATCATGGTAAGTTCTCACTAATTGGATGTGATCCTACTACACAATTAAGAGAAGGCATTTCTTCTCTACTTTCTTATGTCCTTCTATCTCCCAACCAAATGGAGCTAGGTCAGCCTTGAATCATATTGGAGGACACTGGCACTGCAGTGTGGAACCAGTCCCTGAATGGCTTGTTACAGCAGAGCCTCCTCACAGCATGCATTGCACTGTGACATTAGTAAGATTTAGATCTTTGTTGAGTTCTGTCAGACATTTTTAGGTCCATTTTTATAGGAGCTTGTGTTACTCGTCAGCTGATTGCATAGCACAGATGGTCCATTTCCTGAGTCTTAAAGATACTTTTCATAATTATCTTGAGATCACTTTTTAAGAGTTATTTTCCTTTTATTTTAAATTTTGTTTGATTTATATTTTTGTAGTTTCCCTTATTAGCAGCATTTTTTAAATTATTATTTTTATTGAAACAAATTGTAACAAATTAGATTATCATGTCTTCAACCTCAAGGCCACTGGGGAACACACAGAAAAGGATTCTAGACCAAACAAGTTTCTCCTATTTTAGATGCTAAAATACCTCCACTATTTCACATTCACTCTGTTAGACCTCTTTATCCCAGAATAGATGCAGTGAATAGTACATGTGAGGTAACTAGTGTGTTATTACTGGTCCCCAGATTTTGAAC
Source organism: Spermophilus citellus (assembly GCF_964194105.1). Classification (NCBI taxonomy): domain Eukaryota; kingdom Metazoa; phylum Chordata; class Mammalia; order Rodentia; family Sciuridae; genus Spermophilus; species Spermophilus citellus. The sequence continues at coordinate 208,460,837 of NC_138182.1, forward strand.
ATGAACATATCAGCCTTTGAAAGCATAACTGGTTCCTTAATGACTAGAGGAAACAAGTGTTGGTGAGGGCAGCCTTAGAGAGGTAGACTTGGCACAATTTTTTTCTGTTTTTCAAGGAAACTAGGTTTTCACAGAGTAATCTTCAAGTCTTCCCTGAGAAGGGGGCAGAAAAAGGTAAATAAGCAGAGGTCTGAACTCTTATGCCCTATCACATTAAAGTTGACAAGAGCAGTTTTATTGTCATTGTTTCCTTTAAAGATTACAGTTTCATGTTCATTTTTATTCAAAGAAGGGGTTTCTTGGGTTTAAAACAAACAAAATTTTATGACTGAGCAAGTGACTTTGAAGTGGGGTACAGAAGATGCCCACTGAAATTCCAAAATAAATATTCAATTTCTATTCACAAATACTTATTTTTTTTTTCCAAAAAGAAAGTTTACTAATGTTTAATGTAGAATTGTCACTGACACCCTTCACTTGATTAGGACAAACTACACAGTAGCAAGGGGGAGGTGGGCGGGGAGCGGACAGGGAGGGTGCTGTTCTGTGTGATCTTTCAGCGTATTGTCATATGTTGCAGTTTCTGTGTCTAGCTAAGGGGATTATGGATTATAAGTAAGCTCTTCAACATAGACCAATAGAAATAGTATTAAAAAAGGAAGAACAACAGCTAACCTGGCTGACTCCTGTCACTTCAGGAGCCACATTAAGGTCAAAACCAAATAGCTAATCAGAGCTGAGAAACTGACCATAATAATTGATATTAATGAACACTGGTTTTTTTCCATATCTTTATGGGTGCATTATAATTTACTGCATTATAATGGTGGAAGTTGTTGTTACGTATTTGTGCATGCACACGATATGACAATATAATTCGGCCAATATCACTCCCCCATATTTCCCCATTTTCTCCCCTTTTCCCTCTCCCTGGTCTGTTTCCTCCACTCTACTGATCTCCCTTTGATTAAGAACACTGTTTAAAGTGTGAATTCACATCTAGTTTTGGGAACATTGACTTCGCCCCAAGTACATATTGTAGTTAATAGATAATGATCTTCTGAAACAAACACAATTGGCTACCCTTTAAAACCTAAACATCCACATATGAGGTGAAACTCAAGAATGCTCCCAGCATGCCTAAGTATTGTACTAGTCAAATCAATACTTTAAAGAAAAATCACCAATACTAAATGCTGAAAAGCTTCTGAGTTTTCTTAAAAATGAAAGTCAAAAAGCAACAAACCATTGGGAAAGTAGCTGTCTTCATGCCAAGTTAAAATGTCTGAGATAATACATGGAACACAAATGGAAAAAAACAACTGCATTCCTTTGTCAGCAAATACCTTGTGACTATGCATGTAAAGCTTTGCTAAAACCCAAAGATACAATGTTAGAACAAATGACACTGTGTGGGAAGCATATTGTAAGGTTGAACTGAAAGCACAGATGTCTTTAATATATTCTACTTTATGGTATTTGATGAATTCTGTTTTGATGTGGTATTTACTAGATTATGTTTCAATAATGAAATACAATTTCAAAATGATTTTTTTTCTGAGCTAAAAAAGAAATACCTCAGTAAAGAAGATGTACCTACTCTTCTGCATCTTACAATAATACTATAAATAATAACCAACTTTTAAAAAATAAAAGGTATGTTTTATGCAAAACTTTTGTGTGACCACTGATGGGTCAGTTGCTTTTGCTAAAAACGAAGGGAAGGGATGGTTGGAGTGAGATAAGATTCCAAATGAAGGTTAATCTGTGAGCAAGCACATGAAATTCATCACATCATCTCTCAGAGGCAGTCATATCTAGCAAAAAAGATAAGGTGAAAGCACAAAATACTATAGAATTTCTAGTTATCAACATGGTTAATTTTGTGAAAGCAAGAATTTTATAGCAGGTTTTAAACTTTTTTTTTTCTGTTGTGAAATATAACATACATATAGAAAAATATGCTCATAATTTAGTAAATAATTATAAAATAAACATTCCTAAAATTTTCCAGGCTAAAAAATATGGAGTGCTATCAATGTGTATGTGCATGTGTGAACACACACCACACACACACACACACACACACACACACACACACACACACCCCAGCAGTGCCCCTCCTCAGTCACAGCCCTTATTTCCTCAGAGTAAGACTCACTTTTATGGTGATTTGTTTATTTTTCCTTATAGCTTTACTACATATATGTACTTTCTTCAATATTTTGGCTTTGCTTCCTTTTGAACATTCTGTACATGGTTTCATGCTGTATATACTTTTGTGCCTCAATTGTTTTGTTCATCATTTATAAGATTCAACCTTGTGGTTGTAGCTATAGTCCATTCCTTTCATTCCATTTTGTTACTAAATAGCATCCAATAGAAATATATGTGACCATTATTTTATCAGTTCCATTGTAGCAAGATGTGGGTTGTTTTTAGTTTTTGCCAATTATGAACAAAGCTGCTAGCATCACTCTTACTTTAAAATGAAGTATATTTGTGACTTTGCCAAGTCTCAGGGCATGTGTATGTTCAACTTTGTTATGTAATAACCAACTGATTTCAAACATGACTTTACTCAATATTCTCCCAACATCAGGGCATGAGAATTCTCCTCATAATCCTTTATATACTTAAATATAATTAAATATAATGACAGACATTATATTAAGTGATTTATAAATATTGACTTATTTAATTCTCACAATAACCCCATGAGTAGATTCTATTACTATCCTAATTCACAGAAGAGAATATTGGTGCATAGTGAGAATAAGTAACCAATCCATAGCTACTCAGGCAGTGGGTAGAGGAGCTAGGATTCCAACTTAGGCTCTTGGCCTCAGGGTCTGTGCCCTTACCCACTGTGGTATATGGATGTATGAAAATACTTCCTTTATCATGCAATTTTTCTGACTAAGAACAGTGCATGTAACCTATAAAAACTCTTATACAACTTTCTACCTTCCCTAAACATTTTATAAATTCCAGTAGATTTTGAAGTCATGTGTTAAAAATGTTAACATACACAACACCTTCTGATTAGTTTGCTGGAACAAATGAGCAATATTAAGCAATTTGGAAGTACATTTATCAGATTTCAAGTAAAACCTTTGCATATTGGGTGATGGGACTAAAAAATAAGTATTATCATTTAGTAACCCACCTAATGAAGCCGTTCTTCCATTTAGCTACACAATTTTTGTAAGCTTTCAGAGTGTATTTAAATAAACTGAACATAAAATTAGACATCTTGCTTTGCTGTATCACAGAGTAAACCAAGATTTTAAAAATAATGATATGTATTCAATTATAATTCTTCAAAAAAAAAAGCTTTACTAATAATCCCATCACAGATAAAAATATTTTTGTATTATTATTAATGCATTTTTAATTAGTATCATTTACTTGATAATAGCTCATCTATTAAAAATGTCAATTTCAGTATGTTTTATTGTATTCACAATGTCTTAACTGTAATATATGCAAGTAACTATAAAACTCTTGGGACCATGCTTAAAATTCTTTCTGATGAAAGTTTGGAACTATAAAGCATGGTAGTGCATGTCTATAATCCTAGCAACTGGAGAAACAAAGGCAGAAGGATGGCAAGTTCAAAGCCAGCCTCAGTAATTTAGTAATACCCAAAGCAACTTAGCAAGACTCTGTCTCAAAAATAAAAAACGGCTGGGGATGCACCTTGGTTATAAAATGCCTTGGGCTTAATCCCAAATACAAAAAAAGAAAAAAAAATGGAACTTACCAAATTTGGCGTCTAAAATTCTGCTCTGGAAAGCATGCTTAGAACACCAAAGTGAAGCTGGGGCTGCCAGAAAGGAGAACAGGGCATGGGGGCTGGCTACTGAGGTGAGGGAGACTGCAAGACAGGAAGTTAAAAAGAGGGGGAAACAATACAAACTATGTAAGTGCTGATGTTTTTTTTTCTTCATTGGCTATGGATCTATCTTCCCTATCTTTTTTGATTTTAAATTAAATTTGTATTTTGACCAGAAGTGCAATAAATCACTGGTGGAATTTAAAAAAAAATACAATCTATAGACCAACTTGCCTAGAAATCATTTCAGTGAAAAAAAATGTATTAGTACTTGTTATGGTTTATATATGAGATATCCCTCAAAAGTTCATTTGTGAGATAATCTGAAAAAATTAAATTGGAGATAAAATGGTTGAATTATGAGAGCTTTAACCTAATCATTACATTAATCCACTTGAATGGATTAACTGGGTGATAATTATATGTAGGTAGGAGTTGGATGAAGGAGATAAATCACGGGGGCATGACCTTGGGGTTTATATTTTGTCACTGATGACAGATCTCTCTCTCTCTCTCTCTCTCTCTCTCTCTCTCTCTCTCTCTCTTGATTGCCAAGTCCTGAGGGCTCTCTCTGCCACATTCTTCCATCATGATGTTCTTCCTTATCTCAGGCCCATTGGAGTTGGCCAACTGTGGACTGACAGCTCTGAAATTGTGAGCCCCAAATAACTTTTTCCTCCTCTTAAAGTTGTTCTTGTCAGTCTTTGGGGCACAGGAGTGAAAAAGCTGATTGAAACAGTATGGTCACCATCGCTAGCAGTCAGAGAAATGCAAATCAAAACCACCCTAAGATATCATCTCACTCCAGTAAGATTGGCAGCCATTAAGAAGTCAAACAACAACAAGTGCTGGCGAGGATGTGGGGAAAAGGGTACACTTGTACATTGTTGGTGGGACTGCAAATTGGTGCAACCAATTTGGAAAGCAGTATGGAGATTTCTTGGAAAGCTGGGAATGGAACCACCATTTGATCCAGCTATTCCCCTTCTGGGTCTATTCCCTAAAGACCTAAAAAGAGCATGCTACAGGGACACTGCTACATCGATGTTCATAGCAGCACAATTCACAATAGCAAGACTGTGGAAGCAACCTAGATGCCCTTCAATAGATGAATGGATAAAAAAAATGTGGCATTTATACACAATGGAGTATTACTCTGCATTAAAAAATGACAAAATTATAGAATTTGGAGGGAAATGGATGGCATTAGAGCAGATTATGCTAAGTGAAGCTAGCCAATCCCTAAAAAACAAATGCCAAATGTCCTCTCTGATATAAGGAGAGTAACTAAGAACAGAGTAGGGAAGAAGAGCATGAGAAGATGACTAACATTAAACAGGGATGAGAGGTGGGAGGGACAGGGAGAGAGAAGGGAAATTGCTTGGAAATGGAAGGAGACCCTCAGGGTTATACAAAATTATATACAAGAGGAAGTGAGGGGAAAAGGAAAAATAATACAAGGGGGAGAAATGAATTACAGTAGAGGGGGTAGAGAGAGAGGAGGGGAGGGGAGGGGAGGGGAGGGGGGATAGTAGAGGATAGGAAAGGCAGCAGAATACAACAGACACTAGTATGGCAATATGTAAATCAGTGGAAGTGTAACCGATGTGACTCTGCAATCTGTATACGGGGTGAAAATGGGAGTTCATAACCCACTTGAATCAAAGGGTGAAATATGATATATCAAGAACTATGTAATGTTTTGAACAACCAATAAAAAAATTAAAAAAAAGAAACAGTATGGTTTTAGCTAATTTCATGAGAGATAAAGTTTGCAAATTTATACAAAAATCATAAAATTTAAGATTAGCTTCCCTGTACAATCCACAGAGAATAACCTAAGTAGAATCATTTACCAGGGTCAGTAATCATTCAGTTAGTCAGTAACAAGGTAAGTTGATCTGCTCATTCTGTTATTTGGGTGATTCTTCCCAGGGAAGTAGCCTACATTTTTTCCCCCTAATCTTCCAAATTTCAAGGTTGCAATATAAATTGTTGAAAAAGCCAAAAAGAGAATGCTGAATATTATGCATGTACAAATTGCAACTACCCTAAGCTCCTTCAGAAAAGATCTAACATGTTTGTTTCTTTGTTTGAACTTCTCTTAACCACCCACATCTATCACTGTGGCCAGTGGTGTTTTTCAAATAACCATTTTGTTTTCCAGTAAAAAAATATTACATAAAAATACCAGAACATATGTTCCTTTGAATCAGGACTACCAGCACTCTTCAAAGTGTTGAACTTCAAAGAAGTCTGGTTGTTTGGCCTTTAATATGCTTCTCTGTTATTGAGCCCTTGAAAAGCTTCAATACTATTTTGAATTCTAAAATATGACTCCCAGGGAAGTACATAAAATGTCATTATCAAGCACAATTGGGTACGTGTCATTTATTTATACATATTTTTGTAAAGTTTTCATTCATAGCTATGCAGAATTATAGAATGCTACATTTAAATGGTAAATGGTAAATTACTTTGTTGATAAACTTTTTTTTAGAGCTCTAATACACTAAAATAGATTTTTTCAGTATTGCTATAATCTGGCTCTTGTTTTATCTGTACTAGAAGCTGTTCTGTTTTCAAAGGAAAATTCCTCTTAAAGTTCTCCCCATATGTCACACTCCTTTAATTTGCTATGTTGGGGTGTCTGCATCTCTGCTGTCTATGGCCATCCGTTGAGCATTATTCCAATTGGAACATTTCACCAGCATGATTAGAAATGTTCTCTTTTCTCATTCAAAGGTCATTGCAGGAGCCTCTTCACCAGACCTCCTCTGCCCTCACGTGATAATTCCTTATTTTCTCAACTTGCTTTTAATGTTTCACTTTTGAGACTACAATTCTGTCTACACTTACAAACGCTTTTTTACATTGAACAGCAACTGACATTTTCTTAGAGATCTTTCTTTCCGAGGAAAGCCCAACTGATACCATTAAGTTGGCAGCTTGCATTTTTTTCGAATAGTACCTTGGACAGTCTAACAGACTACCGATAAGAGTCATTTAAAATGTTCAACATGGGGCTGGGGATGTGGCTCAAGTAGTAGAGCCCTCACCTGGTAAGCATGAAGCACTGGGTTCAATCCTCAGCACCACATAATAATAAAATAAAGATATTGTGTCCACCTAAAGCTTAAAAAACAAACAAAAAAACATTTAAAAAATAAAAATAAAAAAAGATAAAATGTTCAACTTACCTTGAGGAATTTATTTTAACTGTGTTTTTTTCTGCTTGTCACCTTCTCCAGTGATCTTCTTGTGCAATCTCTTTCTGACAATGGTTTTCATGTTCCTCTTCAGAGCTGCATTAAATTTTTAAATATTAAGCTAGAATTTCAGCTTTTGATTGATATACTTGCCTCTCTTACCTTAACATTAAAACATCAGGATTTAGGTAACCACCATCCTTATCATCTCTCTGGCTATACTACAAGTTTCTTTCCACAGTGTAAAAAGATCCCAACCCCCTTCCCAACCAGTAACTGGCACAGCTTCTATAGGACTAATATTGTTTCTACTAATGAAGGGGCTTGTTCATTGTTCTGCTTCAAGATGTTCTAGTGTTAAAATATCCTGTCAGCCGTTTTAGGTCTTGGATAAGAACAAAGACAATCTGATTCCATTTTAAGACATTCAGTCCTATCTCAGTGAAGTAAGTACAGACAGCCAAGCAAAGGTGCTTCTGGACTAATACCAGGGACAGGAAGAGCTTTTCAAACTTTTCCTCTGAAATATCTCCTGATACCTGAATAAACCCTGTAATATATTCTCATTTCTAAACTCCCACCAGGTTGCAGCATAAGTAGTGTGCTAAAAGTCCAGATTTCTTCAGCCTTCTCAAGTTTTGCCTTTAAGTCACAGTATATCTTCATTAATTTAATATAAAAACAAGAACTAAATTAGCAAGAGACAAAATTAAAGAAGTGCTATGTTATCATTATGAATTTTCTTTCATATATTTTGATTTCTACAATGGAAATTGGCAAATCATAAGGAGAATTAAAACCTGAGAATCCAGAAAACTTTTCTTCAGGTGAAATCTAGCAAAGTGGCATTTTGTTGAAATAGTGAGAAATTATCTTTTTGTAGGTGAACAGAAACAAAACAAAATCAGTAATTGTTATTGAAATGTTCATTATGTTGAGAAAATTCTGTTTTTATGGATCATTATGTCTATCTCTTCAGAATTGAGGAGAAAGTCTATGTCTATGAAGAAAAAAGAACAAGACACCCAGAAATGTGTAACTTTAGTCAAAGACAAGATTCAGTGAAGCAAAAAACACACACGCAGACACACAAACGGAGTGTACTTTGTTTTATTTTGTTTCTGTGGAAGCATTTTAGTACTTACTAACTGTAACCTTAAAATGGAACAGTCGATTACTGAACCACTACCCACTGCCTACCAATAGCCACAAACCGTATCCTATTAGGAACTCTCCATGCTAGACTACAGAATTGGAAGGCATTTCCGGCCAGCATATTTTGTTAACACACTATGATCTAATAAACTACTCAGTTCTCTTATATTAACTCTGATTACAACAATGTTTTTCTAACAATTCCCATCATAGTCTCAAAGATTGTTATTGCAGAAAGTTAAATTGATCTAAATAGGGTTGCTGTTCTAAAAAATCAAGCTAGAAATGTCATGGGGAGAGGCCAGCTGGACTGCTCAATCTGGCCTCAGGATGACATTGCCTAGGTTAAGTCACATTTTCCAAGACTTGTTCCTCAGTTTTGCAAGTTCAGAAACTTTTATTTTGCCAAGGTGCCCATGATTGATCACTCTCAGGGGAGTAGGCTTATGCGAAACCAATGCACAAGAGGCCAGTGTATAAATAGGAAAACCAATTTGCTAATGTTAAATGAGAAGGAAAACTATCAAAGAGACTAGAAATTATGGTATGTAGCCAGCACTTTATTTCCCCTGTAGAATATTTACATGGGAAGCCCGTTAATATCTTTTGGTTCAACAAATATTCACTAAGCAACTAAATGTTATTAAACATTTATCAAGCACAGGTAATTTTGATACCCAAAATGTTTTATGTATATAATCATTTTAATTAGAATTATGTCAATACTGACTTGTCATAGAAAGACATTATGACCAATTTTCAATTTTTCTCCTCTGATTGGCAGGTCCAACAATTTAGGAAAGATTTGTGAACTATTGGTATCATGGCTTCAGGCATAAAGATCATCCAATAGTCACAATCACAGAGCCACCCTCTGAATATGGTTCTTTCAAGGAATTATAACTCTCTGGACAGGAATGCAAATGACTGCATATAAGAGTTTTGTTTATTTGACTACTAGATTCTCACATCAAGAAGTGACTTAAATATTGAAAATTTTCAGAACCAACCTGTCACCTAGGCCATCAATATTGCCCATTACTCAGTATCAGGGTGTTTATAGGGTAAATTCTTCTTGGAAACTTTATAGCTGGTTTACCCTAACATGTCCCATTCTTTGATTTTTTTTTTTTTTTTTTTTTTTTTGGTACTGGGGATTGAACTCAGGAGCACTCAACCTCTGAGCCATATCCCCAGCCCTATTTTGTATTTTATTTAGAGTTGCTTAGCGCCATGCTTTGGCTAAAGCTGGCTTTGCACTCACCATCCTCCTGCCTCAGCCTCCCTAGCCACTGGGATTACAGGCTTGCATCACCAAGATATTCTTATTATAGACCCAGCCTATAACTTATCCTAATCACTGAGCTTTACTTATGCTTTGCCACCTGCCAATCCTCTCTAGTCCACATCCTGGAATTCAAACTGTCTTAGACCATTATTTTTCCATGATTCTAAAATAATTCTGTTTTTCTGAGATCCAAGGGAGATATTTACTGTATATGACCCTTCTTTCTCCTCTTACTCTCATTAAGCAACCTCCCAGTCACCTGCCCGGCCTCATCGCTGCACCCCACATATGGTTCATCAAATTCTGGTATCTGTCTTTCCCTTGACCCCAAAGGTGCTCTTGGTCCTCCATGGTCTCACCATCAGCATGAACTCACTTTAAATGCTTTAGCTTCTTCATCTTTGGTGACCATCACATCCACTCCACTTCATCCCTCCTCACCCATGGCCAGGCCTGATATTACCATTATCTGCAGCTTCTCCACCTTTAAAACAATGCATTCAAATATCTGACCTCTGTCCTGTTTTTCATCACTAAGCTGCTCCCTCTCATTCTCTCATAGGACCTCCTAATTCTTGATGTTCTCACTTTCTCCCTCTCTGCTAGTCCTCTTCTGTTTTCATCCCCTTCCCTATCCAACTGAAATTTCCTGGTACTTCTCTTATCTCTATGCTCACATCCTTTGCTTTATTGTTTTTCCATTCAAAACCCCAACTCTGGATAAACCCAAGTGTCTGATTTTCCTCTACTCAAATCTAAGTTGTAAAAATATCACTGTAGAAAATCACAACATTGTGCAGATTGACTGCACTTTAAATTCATGCTTTGAACTTCAACCCAGCATTCAGTATTGCTCTTGTTCTCCAGTTAATGCTCTTGTTCTCAAAAGTGGTACAAGTCTTTACCCTTTCTTCCACTTCTCATGTTGACATCTCTTCCTTCAGTTACAGGTTCCACTCACAGAGAAAATTGAAACATCAGCTGGGGAAATCCCCTCAGCTACCCACAACTAAGCCCACAAATGTATTCACAGTCCTTTGCTTCCTCTTCCAATCATAGAGCAATAATAATGCTGCTAACTTTCAATAAAGGTCTCCCCCAAAAGTACACATGTAAAAGCTTGGCCCTGCTGGGTGCTGTGGCACCCACCTGTAATCACAGCTCCTCAGAAGGCTGAGGCAAGAGATTTGCAAGTTTGAGGTTAGCCTAGGCAACTTAGGGAGACCCTGTATCAAAATATAACAAGGGTTGGGGACATAGTTAGCTCAGTGGTGAAGTTACCCTGAGTTCAATCCCCAGTAATGAAGTGAGTCAGTAGAGCTTGGCCCCGGGGGGGGGGGGGGCAGCATTGGGAGATGCTGTAGACCTGTAAAAGCTGAGACCTAAGGGGAGGTCCATAGGTCATTAGAAGCATGACCTCAAGGAGATTGTTGGACCCCAGTCTCTCAATTTGTCTCTGATTCCTGGTTTGTGATATGACTTCTTGCTTTGAAACATACTCCTGCCATTGCCATCTGCTGCTCTCATCCAAGGCCAAACCACTGGTGCCCACTGATCCTGGACTTTTAATCTCCAGAACTCTGAACTAAGTAAACCTTTCTTTGCTTTCTAAGTAGCCTGTCTCAGGTATTTCATTGTAGTAATATAGAGCTAGTTAATATAAATCCCTTATCTAATTTAAGGCCAATCATTCTCAGAGAGCTATGTGTGCCTCTTCTTCTGACTCTGAAAGAACTGTACTCTCTTTCCTCTTCTTCTGTGTCTTCAGCATTTATTGGTTTACTACTTTTTTGTTTTGTTTTCTTACTTGTGGTTAAACTCAGGAGTTTACTACTGAGCTACATGCCCAGTTATTTTAATGTTTTATTTCAAGACAGAGACTTGCTAAGTTGCTTAGGGCCTCTCTTGGTTGTTAAGGCTGGCCTTGAACTTGTAATCCTCCCGCCTCAGACTCCAAATATCTGGGATTACAGGTGCATGCCACTGTTCCCAACTTCTACTGCTCTTTGGTGTTAGCATTTAAACATATCCAAGTACTATTATTTGAATGCTTAAGTGTGTTCCTCCAAAGGTTCATGTGTTGAGGGCTTGGTCCCAGGGTGGCAGGATAGGGTGGTGGTGAGACTTTTAAGAGGTGAGGCCTACTAGAAGATCCTTGGGTCAATTGGGGGCATTTCCTGGGAAGGGATTTTGGAAACCTAGTCTCTCTTTTTGGCTTCCTGTTTTGAAAGGTGATCCTTTTTTCCTATACATACTCCTGCCATTATGACACCATTGCCATCCACCAGGAGATCTTCCCAAAACTGAGACAAAGCTGGTAACTTGCCCTTCAGAACTAAATACTAAATAAACCAGCCTACCTGTGTATTCTGTTATACTAACAAAAAACAAATACACCAAGGATCTAGCTATTATTATTTTTTCTTTGGCTAGAAACAAATTTTAAAACAAATTATATATATATAAATACATATACATATACACACATATATTTTAGTTCAGAGTTATTTAATTTTTCACTTGTAATGACTTGAATACTTGTTTAAAATGTATTTTCTACTGTTTTAAACAGATTTGCTCATCTGAAAGTTATGACTTTTAGAATTCAAAGATATAAGTTCTTATTCTCAGCATTGTTTTTTTTCCTTAAATTTATGAAGAAGTATATAAAAAGCATGACACGTAAATGTGTAGTTTAATGAATAATTAATATAATTATTATTCAGATCAATCCTATCACATATGTCCCTCCTAAATGGACCGTCTCACTCTTCCAGAAGTGACCACTACACTGAATATTATAATTTCCCAGCTTTTCTTTATGGGTTTAAATCTTCCTTTGCCCTTTGAGGCCCACTCTTCTCTCCACTCCACCCTGTCTAAATACTGGAAAGCTAGTCTGTATGCACTGTATCAACCGGCCTCTTTGGCTTCTGGCTTCCAGTGGGTTCTGTCAATAAGGAGATCAGAGGGAGCAGAAAGTGACAGGAACTTTTCCTCCCTGACTCCCCTGCAGAGTCTCCAAAGGTTAACTTTGCCACCAACTGTGTCAGTATAAAACTGTATTAGGGAAATAAATTTCATAAGCATTATTACCAGCTGACCTTTATTGGACTTTTAAAGAAAAATTTTAATTATTTTGCTATATACATAGTTATAAAACTGAAAAATTTGAGCATCAGAGATCTTTCCATTGTGACTAAACCACTAATTTGTTATCTCCTTAGACAAGAAGCTGCTGCAGTCATGTATCTTCACTTTTCCCAAGACAGTTTAGTACACAGACCTAGTAGAGACAACAGAGGATTTAGTCACATAAGTATATGTTAAAGTACACAAGCATAAAAACCATTGCATTCAGGGATTGAAATGAAAACTAGAGAAATTTAGAGAATAATGAAAGCTATTTAGAAGATTAAAACCACCAGTCACTGCCAAATTCTCATTATGCCCAACTTTAAGACTCTGTATGTTTCTCTATTTCTGTGGTGTGTGTGTGTGTGTGTGTGTGTTGTGTGGAAATCTATCTTTAGTCCATATATTTGTGTCTTTATATTCATGTCTTAGGTGTAGGATATAAGAAATAGGATTATAGTGGTATAAAAAGAAGAAATTTATTTCTATTGAAAACCATCTTCCAGTAGATTAAAAAAAAAAGCAAAATGTACTTTTGTTATTTAAAAACCTGGACAAGGGGCTGTGGATATAGTTCAGTTGGTAGAGTGCTTGCCTTGCATTCACAAGGTCCTGGGTTCAATCCCCAGCACACACACACACACACACACACACACACACACACACAAACCTGGACAATAAGTAAAACAGTTTAAATGATTTCATGTTTATAGTTATAAAGATTTTTTAAAATATTTTTTAGTTGTTATTGGACACAATACCTATGTTTCATTTATTTTTTTTATATGTGTTGCTGAGGATGGAACCCAGGACCCCATATGTGCTAGGCAAGCTCTCTACCACTGAGCCACAATCCCAGCCCCTATAGTTATAAAGTTTTTAATGAAACTTTTTAAAAAAATATTTTTAGTTGTTGATGGACCTTTATTTTATTTATTTGTATGTGCTACTAAGAATTGAACCCAGTGCCTCGCACATTCTAGGCAAGCACACTTCCACTGAGCCACAACTCCAGCCCCTTAATGAACCTTTTAAATTATAAGACATACATATTAATTACTTTATAAGTTTTATATAAACCAATTCAACCACCCATTGCTAACCACTTGATATGTATCCTACCAGATATGATTATATATACATATGCATATATATATTATTTTTAAACAAAAACCTGGGCACAGTGAAACATACATGTAATCCCAGAAACTTGGAGGCTGACGCAAGGGGATTGCAAGTTCAAGCCAGCCTCAGCAACTTAGTGAGACTCTGTCCCAAAATAAAAACAAAAAGGGCTGGGGATGTAGTTCAGTGAGAAAATGCCCCTGAGTTTAATCCCCAGTGCCCAAACAAAATAATAACAAATTAATAATAAGAGGGTTGGAGATGCAGTCCAGTGGTATAGCACCCCTGGGTTCAATCCCCAGTGCCAAAATCAAACAAACAAATTTTTAAAATGTGCTATTTACAAAATGAAACTATATTAAATAAATAATTTTTAACAATATAGCCTGAAGTCCATAAATACTTCCTCATTCTACATCTAACGGCATTGTGTAGACTACATGGTAGACCTTCAGAAAATATCCATTAAAAAGATGGAGGAGTCCTTTGTCATTGTCTCTCTGTGTTCTTTCCCACTTTCCCCCTTTGGCATGTTTTTATTTTTAATTATGAATTCCATATGATGTGAGGGGTTATATTTTATGTCAGAAATTCTGTTTCTCCCATTTATACTTAAATTTAACTGTTTTTTTTACCAAAAGAGCACAGAACATAATTCCTGAACATCTAGTGTGATTTAACTGAATAAAAAAGTTATTCTATTTAACACAAATGGTGCTTTATAATGAAGAAATAAGTGAATTAAATGCACTAAATAGGAATAATGTGTTAAATGTTCCTTGGTAGAGTTCTGCTCTATTTACATAAAGATATAGCAATGACTCATGGATAGACTATGTCTAAGAACAATAAATTTTTGAGTCAATTAACCTTGGTTCTTATCTCATTTCTGCCTCTGAGATTGGGTGAGGGCACTGGGGGAAAGTCACAAGATGCATCTGAGTGTTAGTAATCCAGGACACTCAGGCCTCTCTCCCAAAATTAGTGCCTAGAGTGCTCAGCAAGTGCTCTCTGTGGTTTTCCAGCCCTTAATGGGAATTTCCAAATAAGATGCTTATCCTGAAATATGGGGAGCTGAAGTTCTCTGCTAAAAATCTGAAGATAACTTTAAAATAAAATTGTTTTGGTTTTACTGTATTTTTTTTAATAGCCAAGTTTTATTGTGTCATGTTTTAGACTTCTTGGAGAGAAGGTATTTGTTTTTGTTTCTCTACCAACTCTGTTGACCAAAAGCAAGTACTATGTGTTCTTAAGATTTTCCTTGAGAGAATCTTGATATTCTGATATGGAATTATTAGTACAGCTTAAAATGGAACAAGCTCCTGAAAAATCCTTCAAGCACTGAAATAGACTCCATTAAATTTAGTTCAGTAAAAAACAGTATCATGAAGTGCTTTAATCTACTATTATTTTTCTAGAACAGAACTGAATTAGAAAGCTAATGCCAGCAATATGTAAAGCATATGGAGCCTTTCAAGTTTTTAATATAACTATTGTCCAAAGACTAAATATTCAGGCAACTTTTACAAAGCGGCATTTCTGTACCCCAAAATATTTATTCTCACACAGATCTGACTCACCCGGATCGTCTAACATTTTGTCTGAGTACAAAAGCTTTTATTATTTTCATGAAATTAATGGCAGACCTTTGGGGAGGGGGATTTTAGTTTACAAATAATTTTCTTGGCAACTATTCTAACATTATTTTCTCTCAAAACAGAGAATGCTTCTTCCTTGTTAAGTCCAAATTCAGGTATTACAGAATTTGATTTGAGTAGGGATGTAGCTTAATGCTAACATGTTGAATGCCAACAGAATGAAATGGTTCACGATGTTTTGAATCTAATGTTATTAAAATAATGGGATAAATATATTTTCATTAAAAAAAATTGAAATTGCTAGGCTGGGTGGCACATGCTGATAATTGCAGTGACTTGGAAGGGTGAGCGGGGAGGATCCCAAGTTCAAGGTTAGCCTCAGCAGCTTAGTGAGCCCCTGTCTCAAAATAAAAAAGTGAAAAAGTATAGAGGTGTGTAGCTCAGTGGCAGAGAGCCCCTGGGTTTAATCAGGTATCCAAAATTTAAAAAGGAGTTATTTTTGTTAAACTAATTACTAACTAATTTACTCTCCTATTACCCAATATATGCAAGTTTTTTTGAAGAAGCAGCCACTCTTCCAAGCTAGCAGGGTGTTAATTGCTGCAATAAGACAGTGCATCTGTACCCCACTGGCCACAGGCCTGATAAAGAGAGTAATCTGACTCAGAAGAATTATTGCAGTTGCCACAAGTTTCTGTTTTTTCTCAAGAAACTATGTGACCTAGGAATTAGTGTTCTAGAATTATAGATCCTCAGGGTTATGAAGAGTTTTAGAAATCACAGGTCTCATTTTACTGATAAAGAACTTTGAGAACAGTAAATGACTGGCTAAAGATCTCAGAAGAATTTGGCTCAATATACCCAATTGTGTAAAATATATACAAGCTCCTTGTTAATTAAATATTTTTAAAATCTTTATTATTGGGCTGGGTTGTGGCTCAGTGGTAGAACGCTCGCCTAGCATGCTTGAGGCACTGAGTTTGATCCTTAGCACCACATAAATGTAAAACAAAGATATTGTGTCCACTTAAAATTAAAAAATAAAGGTCACTAAGCACTCATTGGAGTGGGGTTAGGAGAAAGGGATTCAGTGCTGAAGATCAAACCCACATGTGAGACAAGGGTTCTGCTGCTGAGCCCTATCCCCAGCCTTGTTGGATGGATTTTAACAGAAGTCCTGCCTCTTACTTTTCAGTTAGCACCTTTGTATCAAGGATGCGAATCATTATAAAATCTATTATAAAAATTAATTTTTTCATAGATACTGTATACTGGACAACTGTGACTGGGCCAGAATCTGTTTTTCAAGACTGAGAGACAATTCTGAAATGGAAATCATTTGATCCTTTTAAGAGAATAGAGAGAGGATTCCAACATGGCGGCAGGCGCAGAGAGATCAAGTCCCTGACCTCTTCAGCTGTGCAGGCATAGGGAGTTGTAAACAACCTAAATCTGTTTGCTCAGGATCACTAGGCAATGCTGAGCTGACGTGGATCTGGGGCGAAGAGTCTGGGCCTCTCAGAACACACACTGAGCCCGGATCGGCTGAACTCCAGCTCCCGTTCGCCTGCTTCCCGCAGACAAACAGCTGTGACACAGCACTAATCTATCCTGCTGAAACAACTGGTCAGCCCTTCTGATCCTATGGAGGTAAATGCCTACCGAGCCTTCATAGGTAGTGGCCACAGGTTTGAAACGGGGCTTGGGAGAGACAGTAAGGACCCACCCGTTGCATTGGTCGCCCGGCAAAGGGAAACGAACTGTCGCCATTTGCAAGAGACACCACCATGGCAGAGAACTGACGTCATCAGACTGCGGCGGAGGAGATAACTTCATTGAAACCTGCAGCTACAGCATCAAATAAATTTATAGGAGTAAACAGTAACTCAGCAGTCAAACAGAACAAGAACTATCATGAGCAGCTTCAAAAAGCAAGGAAGAAAAGGAGTACAAACAATGCAGGACAGCCTAAATATTCAGGAGGACCTAGAGTCATCAGAAAAATGGTCATATAAAGAACTCAAGGAACACCTTAGACAGATGGAATGGAACCTTAAAGAGGACACGAGACAGCAAATACAAGCAGCGAAAGAACACATTGAGAATGAATTACATAAACAGATAAAAGAAGAAGTTAAGCATCTTTATCAGGAGATAGAGATTATAAAATATAATCAAACAGTAATTCTACAAATGAAGGAAACGATAAACCAAATTAAAAACTCAATTGAGAGTATCACTAACAGAGTGGAGCAAGTAGAAGCCAGAACGTCAGATAACGAAGACAAAATATATCATCTTGAAAACAGTCTAGCCAACTCAGAAAGGCTGGTAAAAAAATCACGAGAAAAACATCCAAGAGTTATGGGATAACATAAAAAAACAAACTTACGAGTCATCGGGATAGAAGAAGGTACAGAGATTCAAACCAAGGGAATGAGTAACCTGCTGAATGAAATAATTACAGAAAACTTTCCAGAAATAAAAAAGGAAACAGATATACAAATTGAAGATGCATACAGGACACGGAGCACACAAAATCACAGTAGACCAATGCCAAGACACATTGTTATGAAGATATCCAATATACAGAACAAAGAGAAAATATTAAAAGCTACAAGAGAAAGGAGACAGATTACATTCAGGGGTAAACCAATAAGGTTAACAATGGATTTTTCATCACAGACACTTAAAGCAAGAAGGTCATGGAACAATGTATTTCAAACACTGAAAGACAATGGATGCCAACCAAGAATTGTGTATCCAGCAAAATTAAGCTTCAGGTATGACAACGAAATAAAAATCTTTCATGATAAACAAAAGTTAAAAGAATTTGCAGCCAGAAAACCAGCATTGCAAAGCATTTTGAGCAAAACACTACACGAGGAAGAAATGAAAAACAATAACAAAAACCATCAGTGGGAAGTGCCTCAGTAAAGACAGAGGGCGAGGGGAAAGATAATCATGGGGAAACAAACTAAATTTTTTTTAAAAAAAGGATAAATAATCAAACATGGCTGGAAGTACAAACCATATATCAATAGTAACTCTGAATGTTAATGGTTTAACCTCTCCAATAAAGCGACATAGGCTGGTATCATGGATTAAAAAAAACAAATCCAACAATATGCTGCCTCCAGGAGACACATCTGATTGGAAAAGACATACACAGGCTGAAGGTGAAAGGATGGGAAAAAATATACCACGCACACAGTCCTCGTAAGCAAGCAGGGGTGGCCAAACTCATATTGAATAAAATCGACTTCAAGACTAAGTTAATCAAAAGGGATAAAGAAGGACATTATATACTGTTAAAAGGAACCATTCACCAACAAGACATAACAATTATCAATATTTATGCACCAAATAATGGTGCTGCGACATTCATAAAACAAATTCTCCTCAAGTTCAAGAATCAAATAGACCACAACACAATAATTATGGGTGACTTCAACACACCTCTCTCACCATTGGACAGATCCTCCAAACAAAAGTTGAATAAAGAAACTATAGAACTCAATATCACAATCAATAACCTAGACTTAACTGACATATATAGAATATATCAACCATCATCAAATGGATATACTTTTTTCTCAGCAGCACATGGATCCTTCTCAAAAATAGACCATATATTATGCCATAGGGCAACCCTCAGTAAATATAAAGGGGTGGAGATAATACCTTGCATTTTATCTGATCATAATGGAATGAAACTGGAAATCAATGATAAAAGAAGGAAGGAAAAATCCTACATCACATGGAAAATGAACAATATGTTACTGAATGATCAATGGGTTACAGAAGACATAAAAGAGGAAATCAAAAAATTCTTAGAGATAAATGAAAATACAGACACAACATATCGGAATCTATGGAACACAATGAAAGCAGTTTTAAGAGGAAAATTCATCGCCTGGTGGTCATTCCTCAAAAAAAAAAAAAAAAACCAACAAATAAATGAGCTCACACTTCATCTCAAAGCCCTAGAAAAGGAAGAGCAAAACAACAGCAAATGTAGCAGAAGGCAAGAAATAATTAAAATCAGAGCGGAAATCAATGAAACTGAAACAAAAGAAACTATTGAAAAAATTAACAAAACTAAAAGTTGGTTCTTCGAAAAAATAAATAAGATCGACAGACCTTTAGCCATGCTAACGAAGAGAAGAAGAGAGAGAACTCAAATTACTAACATACGGGATGAAAAGGCAATATCACAACAGATGCTACAGAAATACAGAAGACAATTAGAAATTATTTTGAAAACCTATATTCCAATAAAATAGAAGATAGTGAAGACATCGATAAATTTCTTAAGTCATATGATTTGCCCAGACTGAGTCAGGAGGATACACACAATTTGAACAGACCAATATCAATGGATGAAATTGAAGAAGCAATCAAAAGACTACCAACCAAGAAAAGCCCAGGACCGAATGGGTATACAGCGGAGTTTTACAAAACCTTTAAAAAAGAATTAATACCAATACTTTTCAAGTTATTTCAGGAAATCGAAAAAGAGGGAGCTCTTCCAAATTCATTCTATGAGGCCTACATCACCCTGATTCCGAAACCAGACAAAGACACCTCAAAGAAAGAAAACTACAGACCGATATCTCTAATGAACCTAGATGCAAAAATCCTCAATAAAATTCTGGCGAATCGAATACAAAAACACATCAAAAAAATTGTGCACCATGATCAAGTAGGATTCATCCCTGGGATGCAAGGATGGTTCAATATACGGAAATCAATAAATGTTATTCACCACATCAATAGACTTAAAGATAAGAACCATATGATCATCTCGATAGACGCAGAGAAAGCATTACACAAAGTACAACATCCCTTTATGTTCAAAACATTAGAAAAACTAGGGATAACAGGAACTTACCTTGACATTGTAAAAGCTATCTATGCTAAGCCTCAGGCTAGCATCATTCTGAATGGACAAAAGTTAAAGGCATTCCCTCTAAAATCTGGAACAAGACAGGGATGCCCCCTATCACCACTTCTATTCAATATAGTTCTCGAAACACTGGCCAGAGCAATTAGACAGACGAAAGAAATTAAAGGCATAAAAATTGGAAAAGAAGAACTTAAATTATCACTATTTGCAGATGACATGATTCTATACCTAGAAGACCCAAAAGGGTCTACAAAGAAACTACTAGAACTAATAAATGAATTCAGCAAAGTGGCAGGATATAAAATCAACACGCATAAATCAAAGGCATTTCTGTATATCAGCGACAAAACTTCTGAAACGGAAGTGAGGAAAATCACTCCATTCACAATATCCTCAAAAAAAATAAAATACTTGGGAATCAACCTAACAAAAGAGGTGAAAGATTTATACAATGAAAACTACTGAACCCTAAAGAGAGAAGTAGAAGAAGATCTTAGAAGATGGAAAAATATACCCTGTTCATGGAATAGGCAGAACTAACATTATCAAAATGGTGATATTACCAAAAGTTCTCTATAGGTTTAATGCAATGCCAATCAAAATCCCAACAGCATTTCTTATAGAAATAGATAAAGCAATCATGAAATTCATATGGAAAAATAAAAGACCCAGAATAGCAAAAGCAATTCTAAGCAGGAAGTGTGAATTAGGCGGTATAGCGATACCAGATTTCAAACTATATTACAGAACAATAGTGACAAAAACAGCATGGTACTGGTACCAAAACAGGCGGGTGGACCAATGGTATAGAATAGAGGACACAGAGACTAATCCACAAAGTCACAACTATCTTATATTTGATAAAGGGGCTAAAAGCATGCAATGGAGGAAGGATAGCATCTTCAACAAATGGTGTGGGAAAACTGGAAATCCATATGCAACAAAATGAAACTGAATCCCTTTCTCTCGCCATGCACAAAAGTTAACTCAAAATGGATCAAGGAGCTTGATATCAAATCAGAGACTCTGCGTCTGATAGAAGAAAAAGTTGCCTCCGATCTACATATTGTGGGCTCGGGCTCCAAATTCCTTAATAGGACACCCATAGCACAAGAGTTAATAACAAGAATCAACAAATGGGACTTACTTAAACTAAAAAGTTTTTTCTTAGCAAGAGAAACAATAAGAGAGGTAAATAGGGAGCCTACATCCTGGGAACAAATTTTTACTCCTCACACTTCAGATAGAGCCCTAATATCCAGAGTATACAAAGAACTCAAAAAATTAGACAATAAGATAACAAATAACCCAATCAACAAATGTGCCAAGGACCTGAACAGACACTTCTCAGAGGAGGATATACAATCAATCAACAAGTACATGAAAAAATGCCCTCTATCTCTAGCAGTCTGAGAAATGCAAATCAAAACCACCCTAAGATACCATCTCACTCCAGTAAGATTGGCAGCCATGATGAAGTCAAACAACAACAAGTGCTGGCGAGAATGTGGAGAAAAGGGTACACTTGTACATTGCTGGTGGGACTGCAAATTGGTGCGGCCAATTTGGAAAGCAGTTTGGAGATTCCTGGGAAAGCTGGGAATGGAACCACCATTTGACCCTGCTATTGCCCTTCTCGGACTATTCCCTGAAGACCTTAAAAGAGCATGCTACAGGGATACTGCCACATCGATGTTCATAGCAGCACAATTCACAATAGCTAGACTGTGGAACCAACCCAGGTGCCCTTCAATAGATGAATGGATAAAAATAATGTGTCATATATACACTATGGAGTACTATGTAGCAACAAAAAATGACAAAATCGTAGAATTTGCAGGGAAATGGATGGCACTAGAGCAGATTATGCTTAGTGAAGCTAGCCAATCCCTAAAAAACAAATACCAAATGTCTTCTTCGATATAATGAGAGCAACTATGAACAGAGCAGGGAGGAAGAGTAGGAAGAAAAGATTAACATTAAACAGAGACATGAGATGGGAGGGAAAGGGAGAGAAAAGGGAAATTGCATGGAAATGAAGGGAGACCCTCATTGCTATACAAAATTACATATAAGAGGTTGTGAGGGGAATGGGAAAATAAACAAGGAGAGAAATGAATTACAGTAGATGGGGTAGAGAGAGAAGATGGGAGGGGAGGGGGGATAGTAGGGGATAGGAAAGGTAGCAGAATACAACAATTACTAATAGGGCATTATGTAAAATTGTGGATGTGTAACCGACATGATTCTGCAATCTGCATTTGGGGGTTCATAACCCACTTGAATCTAATGTATGAAATATGATATGTCATGAGCTTTGTAATGTTGTGAACAACCAATAAAAAAAAAGAAAAAAATTAAAAAATAAATATTAAAAAAAATTCCATGCAGTTAAAAAAATCTTTATTATCTTTGGATAATAAGGAAGTATTGGTAAACTGCTAAAATTATTTTTTTAATTCCTGTGGTACAGATTCTTCATATCATGTAAGTAACTGGAGTAAAGAAAGAGAAAAACACTTAATAAATAAGTATGGTAGAGTACATGAATTCATACTACGATAACATAGCTTAGAACTATATAGACACATATATACAAATAAGTGCAAGTAGAATGTGTGGAATTTGAATTAAGCCAGGGGATTAGAAGATGTAGATGTTGGGGGAAACTGAGCAAAGGGTAAATGAAACCTAATATTTTTGCAACTACCTGTGAATCTGTAATTATTCTAAAATCAAAAGCTTTAAGAATATGAATGGTTACTATGAGACTACTTCATTGTTCTAATTAAGTGTTCATAAACTATGGGTGGCTAGAATGTAATGTAAAATAATTACAACATGTGATTCTAAAGTAGTTTTCCCCCCTGTGATCATTCCTTTATATTCCCTATGACTATTTCCAGTTTTCTTTTTGACATTCTCCATAGAAAACTGATTAACATGCAGGGATTAGATCTATGTTGAGAACCCCAAATTTTCTGTAGGACTCTGTTCAGACTCCAATTCTTTACTAGATTGAGATGTATAACATTAAGTGGCTATTGAAAAATATTCGATGAATGAATGAGTAAATAAATGACTTTCCAAATGTCTACAAGATATTTACACTTGGAAGTCTCACAGTCACCTAAATTCAAAATATAACAAAATAAAATGAATATTTCTTTCCACTGTTCTCACCCACCCAACCTGCTTACCCTGCCAATTTCTATATTTCTTACATTTCTGCAATTCTCCATCCAACCAAGCTTTAGAAATTTAAACTGCATTTGACTCTTCTTTCTCCTTTATGTACCATATCTCTAAGCAGTTACCACTTCTGTTCATTTTCCTCTAAAATACTCCTTATATTTGTTCCTACCATTTTGTACTCAAGAACTACCTCATTTTTTACTCCAAGTATCAATTTTTCTCCTTGTTCTTCCTCTTGATTCACCTTTACTCTATTGTGCATGCTAACGCTTGGCAAATTTTTCGAAAGTACTATTTTTGCCAGGTCACTACACTTAGATCTTTATGATCATAATCATTCATCCAGTGCTCATTACATACCAGGTATTGTTAGTATACCTTGTTTACTCCTTACAACAACCCTGTGAAGTAGGCATCGTTTATCACCATTTTATAGATGAAGAAACTGAGACTCCAAGGTATTGACAATGTGTTATTTATTTTGAGACAGTCTTGCTAAGTTGACCAGGCTGGTCTGGAACCTATGATTCTCCTGCCTCATTCTCCCAAGTAGCAAGGATTATTGGTCTGCACCATTGCACTCAGCTCCTCCCTTTATTCTTGAGCATAACATGATTATTTCACTCCAGCCCTTTGGTTTTGGTCTAGTTTCCCCTTCCTACCTTTCCTCCTTTCGGCCAAACTTAATACAATCCCTAGCCAATCTCAATGCACATATTTTCCATGAAGCTTTTCCTGATTTAGTCCTTCCCACAGTGATTTTTCCCAGTTTGAAGAAATTCCAATTAGTCTAGTCTATACCAAAAAATAAAAATAAAGAAAAAAGAAGTCACTTTTATTTAAGAAAGTTAAATGCATATATTAAAGATTGGCCCTTGAGTATTCATAATTTTAATACTCCATGTAATTAAATACAAAGTACACATAAAGCCTTTCTGCTGCCTACTGAAATACATGACTGCCTCAAGGAAAAATACTTGTATAATTGAGCTGTGAGCTGCTTTTTTTTTCCACTTGAAAGAGAAACTGACAGAAAAAATATGGTTATACAGAGTTTCATACTTGGCAGATATTTTCTGAAAAATAAAAGAAGTCTGTCATTTCAAGAAAAATGACTGACAGTGTTGATTGTCAATGATACATATGACCTTTAAAACAAAAATTGTAATTTGGGAACTTGGATCCAGCAGTAAGAGTGACATTATGTGGTTTTGCAGATATGCTGAACGTTCACTGATGCAGAGCCACTCAAGAAGTAGATGCTATTTTCCCTCCCCTTGAATGTGGTCTTAACTGTTACCAGTGACTAGAATATGGCTGAAGACACGAGCTGTTGTATTGAGCTTAGGTTATAAAATGACTCTCTCTTAAGTAGGCTTTCTTCTTTTTCTTTCTCTTTCTCTTCATTCAGTGTAAGACAGGCTGCCATGTCGTGAGGCAACCTGGGAGATGGAAGGCAGCTGAGGACACACTTAAACAGCCTAAGAAAAGGCCCAGTGTCAAGGAACTGAGGCTTGCTGACAACCATGTGAAGGAACTTGGAAGTGGATCTTCTGAAGGCTGCCACAAGGCACATGAGTGACTTGGGAGTGAACCATCTCAGTTGAGCCTTAAGATGACTAGAACCAAATTAACAGCTTGACTGCAAATTCTTGAAAGGCCTGGAGCAGGAACCAAGCTAATTCATTCCTGAATTGCTGACCTAAAGAATTGTGAGATAATAAAATGTCATTGCTTTAAGTTGTTGGGTTTGAGGTAATTTACTATTTGCCCATAGAATAACTCATACAGTGTGCTCCCCAGTCTTAAAGACTTTCTGATAAGAACAGTGGTGATATTAACAATGGTTTGCTTTTTGTTGTTTTAGGGAGATTATTGTATAATGTGTCAATGGAAGATCTGGTAAGTCAGAGAACCAATATTATCCGAATAATCAACGCATGATGTTACAAAATCATGCATTCAACCTCCAAGATAGGCCAACACATTTTAATGTAAAATAATTTTAAAACTTCATTGATATGGTTTCCACATTGCAACTAACATTTCAGAAACTACCGCTTGTTGAGCTGAAGTTGTGGCTCAGTGGTAGAGCACTTGCCTTGCATGTGTGAGGCCCTGGGTTTGATCTTCAGCACCACATAAAGATAAATAAATAAAGGTATTGTGTCCATCTACAACTAAAAAAAGAAGAAAGAAACTACCCCTTGTTAAATACTGATATAGAGTAAAAGAATATCCATACTTATCCGGAGAGACTATAAATTACTGTTCTCTTTGCAACTATCTGTATGAGACAAGATTTTCTTTAAATACTGTAAGCAAAACAATGCATAGCAACAGATACATTCAGAAGCAGATATGAAAAAAAAAAAAACCAAATGTCTTTCATGAAACTAAACATTAAAGAGATTTGTGAAACTGATAACAATTATCACTCAGCTTGCTATATTTTTTAATTTTGAAACATGCAGTTATTTTCATAGAAAATGCTATTATTTTTAAATAAATTATATACATATTGCTATATAACAAGTTACCCCAAAACTTAGCAGCTTAAGGCAATAAAACTTACCTAACAGTTTCTATAGATCAAGAATTTAGGTGCAGCTTGTGGGGAGCCATTCTGACACGTGATTGGGTGACTCCCGTTAAGGGCCTGAGGCACTCTGGCTGTGTCGGAGTTATCCCGACCCTTTCCTGATGAGAGAGCCCATCCGTGTGGGGGTGTGCGTGACCACTGACCCCGGAGATCCAATCACTGACCCAGACCTTGGAGTGCAGCCCCCCCTCAACCTTCATTGGATGGAATTCTCCCCTGAATCTCTTGTCCCCCAAATAAAAGGCTACTCCCCGGCATGTTCGCTCTCTCTCTCTCCTGCTAGCCCAGAGTAATCCTCGCTGCCCTGCTGGGCGGCTGGAGGCGGGAATCAGGGAGGCGACCCGTCTCGGACCTAGCAATATAAAATAAGGTACTGTCTGTGTGTTTTATTTTGATCTCTTCTAACTAACTTAATGCCTAGAACCTCATTAATGAAACCACTGCGCAGGCCGCGTGGTAGAGCAGCTTAGTTAGGTACATTTATTTTAACTCAGGGTCCCCAAAGCTATAATGGAGGTGTCAGCAGAGCTGCTATCATCTTGAGGTTCAACTAAGGGAGGATGGGTTCCTAAGTTCATTTATATGGCTACTAACAAGGAACCAGTTCTTCACTGTTATCAGGCAGAAACGGTGGTTCTTTGCCTCATTGGCTTCTCCAAAGAGTAATTCACAACATGGCAGCTGGCTTCCTCGGGAGGTGGAGGGGGGGACGCAAGACAGTCTTTTGAAATCTAATTTCAGTCTTTTGAAATCTAATCTCAAAAATGACATCCCATCATTTTATCTGGCTTTCTTCATGGTATAGATGGCAGGTATTATTTAGGCATTGATAAAGTATGTCTATTTTTATCATTATTCATATTATAAACTCTTTTCCCAAACAATAGTATTTATAATAGCATTATAAGAGAAATGCATACTGAAGTACAGTAGCCTCTGTCACATCTATGTATAAAGTTTGGCATCAAAATTTATAAATACTTTATATACTATATATCACATATTGAGAGTACTTCATTTAAAAAATGTTGCTGGGTGTAGTATCACGTACTTGTAATCCCAGCAAAGGGGACTGAAGTAGTAGATCCCAAGTTTGAGGCCAGCCTTGGCAATTTAGCAAGACCCTGTTTCAAAATTAAAAAAAAAATAAAAATAAAATTTAAAAGGGCTGGGTGTTTAGTTCAGTGGCAGTACTCCTGGATTTGATCCTAATTAAAACACACATACACACGTACACACAAATAAAATAAATTTAAAAATTAAAAAATGTTAATTCCTATTCATATAACACATAATTAGATCCTTATATTCAATAACTGATGATTTGAGCAAGCACAGTAACAAATGCCTATAATCCTCGTGACTTTGGAGGTGAGGAATGAGGAACCACAGTCTGAGGCCCATTTGGGCTACTTAGCAAGACCCGGTTTCAATAAATAAAAAGGGATGGTGATGTGGCTCAGAGATAGAATGCTCCTGGGTTTTGCTCCTCAGTACTACAAATTAATTTTTTGTGTGTTGATTTGCTTTTTATGTTTGCTGGATTGGTTTGCTATGTAGCATTCTTAGGTGCCATCTCCAGCTTGATAAAGGTATAGAATTGTTTCTAATGGTTTAAGAATTGTCCTGCTCTTCCTGTCAGAAAAGAGGAGGGCTGGAAGTTTTTCTTAACATCTTTTTAGCTGTCCTTGGCTCAAAATGATTCTCATAAATTCTGAACGCTGATTGTGCCCCTGGAACTCCAGTTCAAAATAATTTTTATGTCGGGCTGGGGTTGTGGCTCAGGAGTAGAGCACTTGCCTAGCAAGTGCGGGATCCTGGGTTCGATCTTCAGCACCACATAAAAATTAATTTAAAAAAAAAGGTATTGTGTCCAACTACAACTAAAAAATAAGTATAAAAAATAATTTTTACATCAAAGTGGCATATTTTGGGGTGGCATCTTCTGCTACCTTTCATGTGTAATAATTATTTGTATACAAAGTAACTTAGACATATTTAACAGGATCAATTGATATTCCCTGAGAATAAATATAGCCTCACAGCATATTGAGATTAATTCACACATGATAACTTACATTTCATCTGGACTAGTTCTAAAGAGGTATTAGATTAAAATAAAGGGCAATGTGCATCTCTAGCATTTTCATTTTTAGCACAGTTGAGTGAACCTAATAGTCTTTGCATCATTATGTGGAATTACATGGAACAATCAGGTTCCTTATGCATTATGTTTGAACATTGTTGGGCCCAGGAAGATTTGCTCCAGTGCATAGGTAATTAGGTTATACACTCTAGGATCATAAGTGAAAGGACTAAAACACAAAATTAACATTTGTAGTCATGCTCTGCAGAGATTACAGTATAAATAGATGAATTTAAGACTTCTAACAAAAGGCCACAGCACTGTGTGGATTATAACTATCTAAATGTATTTAATATGCATTCACTTGCTTTTCTTGAAATGCTTCAATTAGATATCGCCTGTTTTCAAGGTGGAGGGTTCTTTCAGAATATATTGAACTGCTCAAAACCCTTTATTGAACAGTGATGAATTTGATGAGTAAGATGTAAAAAAGATTTCAGCTTAAAACATAGATTTCAGTTGAAAACATTACAGCAGAATTTTGTAAAGCTAAAATGAGATCTATTTTTCAATCCAAGGAATGTTTTATATCATATATAATCTTTTCAAATGTTATAGAATGCAGATGTGAAATATTCACCTCAAAATACTAATGAAATAATTGTTTTTCTAAGTTCATAGAAATTAGCAAATAAGTAGTTTGATTTCACTATTCCATACTGAATATAAACTGCATCAGTACAGGGATTATGTCTGGATTTTTTGTTTTTGTTTCATTTTCATACTGGGGATTAAACCCAAGGGCACTTTACCACTGACCTCCATCCAAATCCCTTCATGGTTTTCTTTTTTGATACAGGGTTTTGCTAAGTTGCTGAGGACCTCACTGAATTGCTGAGGCTAACCTCAAACGTGTGATCCTTCTGCCTCAGGCTCTTGGGTGCTGGAATTATAGGTTTGTGTCACTGTGCCTACCTTCTGGATTTTGTCTGTTTTGTTCACTGTTGTTATCTCCAATGCTGAAAATGTGTTGTCATGATAGGTCCTCAATAAATACTGAATGTTTGAAACACATCATTCCTTGCAGTGTTAAAGGAGAAGTTATTCAGTGACTCTTGTCAAAATTCAGTAAGGCAGATTTCATTCAGGATCATAATGAAGGATATGAGGATCAGATGTCAAGGATGATAAGATATTGAGAGTGGGGAATTTTTTGCTCAACGGACTTGGTAATGTTCTTGCTAAAACTGGATTTCCAGTGAAATGCACTGATGAACCTGGGAGAAGGTTGGTGAGCATGACTGAAGTATGGTCAAGCAGGGAACCTTTGTCAACCATCATTACTAGGATAACCTCTAATGATAATTTTTCACCAAAGTTGTTATAACAATTGACTCATCAGCCTATTTAATTCAAATTTTTTCTTAAATATCAAATAGGCACATATATTTTTAACATAATACAAGATATAAAGAATGATGGTACATTAACATTGTATATGATTACGTTTGAGAAGTATATTACAATTTCCTTCAGAATCTTCAGAAGCCATTGTCTGAACTCATCGTCATCCCTTCCTCAGAGCTGGTGACCACTATCCTGAATGTTATGTTTATTTTTTTTCTCGTTCAAAATTATTATTACACTCTTTTTTTGTAAATTATTATTTACATTATATTTCTTAAATTTGTTTATGTGCATAGGTTGTAAAAAGCCCACATCTTATCAACATCATGAACAAAAGCTTTTCCGTAGTCTTCCATCATTTGATGAATGTTGATATTTGAATTATTTTCAGTTTATGCTATCTAGAAAAGCCCCAACTACCATTTTTGTACAAGTTATTACTGAGTATTTTTTCACCGGAATAGATTTCTAGGTTGATCATTTGTACTCTTAATACCAATTGTACCAGTATTATTTGGTATTTTCAGGTTGCTTTCAAAATATTCCTACATCAGAGTGTATTAAAAGAGATAAATGGTGAGACCTGGACCCTAGCATAGTTACTAGCATTTGATTGGCCTTTCATAAGTGTTATTTTCCTTTCTCAGGATATGGAGTTTTAAAATTATCTTGATAAGAAATGTGTCTTCTCCAACAGCTGCTGTTCACGCTCTCCACACACCTCAGGGAGGGACCTGAAGGCCAGGAAAGGGATGCCTTTTGGCCAAAGCAATCAGTTCAAATGGAATCAAATCTATACTGGCTCAAGGGGAGAATCATTGTCTACACTGGGTCAAGGGGAGTGAGTCTTCATCTACAGTGCTCAAGACATGTGAATTCCCATCTACACTGGCTCAAAGTGAGCAATTCTTTATCTACACTGAACAGGAGAGGGAGGCACAGCAGTCCAGGCCTTGGACAGGACAGCTTCTGGGCTCCTGCCCTTGCCCTGAGGCCTTCCTCTTTTTCTCCTTCTTCTTCTTCTTTTAAACTTTTTAAAAAATTCTTTGGAACATCAACCTTATTATACAATTTGTGAGAAACTAATTTATTAAGTACCATCTCTGCTATCCCAGAAGCATAAGAGAAAAGACAAAGAGCAGGCCAGGGGGTCTCTGATGTCTCTGGAAGGTGGGGGAAGAGGAGACTCCTGATGGACCCAGATGTGTTCCTGGCTGGAGTCCATGCAGAGAAGCTTGAACCAGTTTACACTCCTCACTCCTGCAGCTGTTTGAGTCTATACCTGACTGATGCCCCCCGCCATGATGTCAGGATCCTCAGAGCTCAGGTTCTCTGGCTGTCCATTAGTTTGTCTGTCTCAGCTCTGCATTTTCATTGGAGCCACTCTATTTATGAATGCCAGCCTGCAGAAAAAGCATGCAACAACACAGTTGTTGAATGAGGTGATAACTCTTCCAGTCACCCCCTTCCAGCCTTGCTGCTATAGAGATTGCCATGTAGAGGTACTTTGAGAAGACATGCTGTCATCTGCTGCAACCCACCTACTGAGGATTGTCCAGGGCCTGCTGGGAGGCTATACTGGGAGTGGAGGTCTTCACATGCAGGAAGAGGAGACAAATGGTAGGCATCTTGGTATTTCCACTGCCCTTCTGCAGGAATTGCTTGACCTCCTGAGGCAGCTGCTGCTCACAGGGCAAGGAAAGGGCAGGCTCACTGGCACACTCCTTTTTTGTGTGGTCATTAGAAGGAACTGCTGGCCCTGCGAGAGACCCCACTCCCACCCCAAGCACAGGCTTTTCTAAATATGCTAGTTTATATTCTTAATAAAAGTATATGAGGACAAATGTGTTTGTCTTGTTGTTTTGTTTTGGTTTTTGATTTCTGCTGTTTTCTTCCAGGGAGAGGTTCATTAAGAAAGAAAGACAAAAAGGACTTTGTTAGCACAACACACAGAGTCTGTTATGCTTTAGGGATGGTAAATATTAGCCTGAGAAATGTCTTTTCTTTTGCACTTGCTAATTCTATGGTATACCTAATTCTATGGGTGAAACCAACTGGGAGCTAATGATACTGGAGTGCGCAGGTGGATAAAAGGAACTGGGGGTAGGTAGGAGTGGAGGACAAGCAAGACGAGAGAGATAAGACACTACCGGTGTATCTCTGAGGTAGACTCTGATGGCCAAGGGTCCTGATGGGACAAAGAAAGTGTTTTATTATCTTAGAGACTCCCAATATGTGTGTTCCTCGTCATTGTCTTGAGATTTCCTTTCTGACACTGGATTACTTTCCAAATGTTAATAATGACATAGTTATCTCAAGCATTAGGGTCATGATGGAGGAAAGCAGAGTCTATTTGGTGAGGAGAGGTGAGTGTGGTATGGTGGAGTGTTTTCAAGCAGTTTGAGGACGGAAACAATGTGAAAGCCAGGAATCTGGCATGCTAGAAGAATTCCTTGATGAAGATTTTTTTCTAAAACAGTTCCCATGAAGAGACCTCCAGAGTCACAGCTTGATGCTTACTGAAGAAAATGATCAAATTACAGTTAAGAATAAAAGTTTCAAATTAAAATGAGGTTTTTAGTTCAACTTTTACCTCATCCACACTAAAATATAACTAGGTGATCAATCAAATCTACCTGATATCAAGTTCTTCTAGGTTTGGTCAGAGGAAAATAATGATCAGTGGAAGTGAAAGAGTCTTGAGTAAAAGATGAAGAAGAAAAAAAAGGTTGTGTTTATAAAGAAGACATCAAAGACTCCACAGCTTTGCTTGGCTTTGACCTAGTGGTCCTCACTTAAGTGAAGGAAAAACAATCTGTCTAGAAGCTTTTCTGAATTAACTGCTTGTGTTTCTTTTCCACTTGGCATCTTAAAGCTCATGCCAACTGTTTTCAAAAGGAGCTTTGTTCTCAGATGATCCATTAATTGAAGTATCACTGAAGAATTTGGGAAAAAATTCAACTTTAGTTATAGAACTTCTTAGTGTGTGTTTTTTTATTTGTTTGTTTGTTTGTTTGTTTTATTTTTTTATTGGTTGTTCACAACGTTACAAAGGGATGTGTTTGTTTGTTTTTTGATTCCTTCACTCCTCCCCTCATGCCTCCAAACACATTCTTCCTCTTCTCACTGCCAGGGTGACTTCAGAAGATTCTGTAACAAGTTCTCAGATGCCCATTGTGTAGTAACAATGGATTCCAACAAGGACCTGCGGATTCTGTCCTCCCCTGCTTTCCTGAGTGGAAGGCTATCCCCTGCCCAGGCCTGCAAGCTTGCTAGGCACTAAAAACCCCAGCAAGAACTCTTCATGCCAGTCAAACCCATTGGGTGGATATGTGGACATGTGTTGAAGAACTGTTCTGGAAAAAGTACACACAATCTTGTTTTAAAGGGAATATGGGTGTGGGAACAACAGAGAATAAGATCCCCTATGGTTCTCTTCTTTTCAGTCACTTAGGAGGTAAACCCAGTGTTCCAAGTTCTTTTGAATCATTTAGGGGATAATTTTAAAACTTTTTTTCCTAACCTCTTTTTTTCTTAGTGGAGGGGATCCAGAAAGTAATTATGGACCTTATAGATGAGTTTAAAGATGAACTTCCTACCATCCTAAGATTATCACAATCTAATCAGGTAATGTGATTTCATAATTTTCAAAATGAATTTTTAAAAATATATTGTATTTTTACTGTCATATGGATTATTTAATGCTTTGATTTTTATATAAGTGCTTGGAGCTTAAGAAGATATTAATTTTACCTAAAAAAAGAAAATTCAATCTTCCTAAATGGGAGGATGATCTGGAAAAAAAGAGGGGTTGTAGATCAGGAAATGAGATAAAGTAAGTTTAAAGACAATCCTTGGATTAGAAATCTGGAAATCTCATAGCCACAACTGCAATGCAGTTCACTTAAAATTATGTGCTTGGGATATAGCTCAGTTGGTAGAGGGCTTGCCTTTCATGAACAAGGCCAAAAAAATAAATAAATAAAGATTTGCTTAAGGTAAAGTGAAAAAAAAAAGCCAGATATACTTTTGCTAAAATCTGAGGCAATTAAATCAGTGCAAACACTCAATTGTAGCAATGGAAAGATAAATATAGTAAAAGTGCATGTGTTTTAATGTGGAAAAATACTGGTATCAATTTAAACAAAGTATATATGTGCTGTATTTTAAAAATCTCTGTTCCAAAAAAGATTTGAAATAGATAAAATATTGGAAATGGAGAGTAGAGCAACAAAGAATTTTGAAGAGACATATAATCAGGAAAAATTAACACCTTGTTAAGGGGACATATATAACCTAATTTACTCAATGGTACACAGTTGTTAATGGAAAAGTATGCTTCAGCCATTTTGACCACAGTTGAAATAGAATATGCCTTAAAGTTACAGTAACAATCCACTTATGATACAGTAACAATCCACTTATGATGCAGTAACAATCTACTTATTCAGAAATCAAAATCTTGGCAATGTCAAAGGTGAGGCACATAGCCCCAAACAGAAAATAAACAGTAAAGCACTCCAAGCAACACAATAATCACTCTGTACATCTCATTCCAAGGGTAAGAACTATCTGACCATTCATTGAGAAAACCAGCCAGTATATGTTTACTAAATACTCCCTACTGGTTGGTGCTGGGCAGAGGGAATACAGAGATAATACGCAAGACACCATCCCATCCATCAATCAGCTTAATTGAATAAAGACAAAATTGTAAACAAATAATTGCCTTAGAATATGCTAAGTGTTTCAGAGGTAAATTCAATTTAGAGAAGTGAACGATTCTGCCTAGGATGGTTAGAGAAAGCTTCATGGAAGGATACTTAAGTGGACTCTCAAAGGATGAATAGGAGGATTTTTTTGTTTTTGTTTTTGTTTTTGTTTTTTTTTTTTTTTTTAGGTAAAGAAAAGGGTAAGGTAAGTAGTTAAGGACAAAGAATAATAACCCAGAGAAAACAGTGTGAATTTGGCTGAAAAGTATGAAACAGCATAGCATACTCCCTAAATGCCAAGTAAATATGAATAAATAGCATGTATGATAGAAGGACTGAGGCAGGAAAATAGTAGAAAATTAGAAAATGTAACCAGGAGTCAGAATATGGTGGTCTTTGTATTCCTTGTTAAAAAAAAAAAGACCTTGCGGGCTGGGGATGTGGCTAAAGTGGTAGCGCGATCGCCTGGCATGCATGTGGCCCGGGTTCGATCCTCAGCACCACATACAAACAAAGATGTTGTGTCCGCCGAAAACTAAAAAATAAAAAAAATTAATAATAATTAATAATAATAATTAATAAAATTTTTCAAAAGACCTTGCTTCATCCTAATTATAACATAGATATTCACAGAAAGATTCTGAGCATGGAAATGACATTCAGTTTGCACTATGAAACTATTTCTTCAGTTACCACTATGTGTTTTGAATGGAGGCAGAGCTTCTAGTACAATTCTTTTACAAATGATAGTCAAAAACAAAGACAGGACATATACACTGGAGTTAAAAAGAATGGGTTGGGTACAAGATATTTAGGGTATCTGGAAACTGACAATGTAGTGTGAGAGGGATATGTAGTGATGGGGGAAACTCTGGATTGCTTGAGTGGGTAGAACAATAGTGGTCCTACTAACTAGGATAGGGGACTCTATGAGG
Organism: Spermophilus citellus; assembly: GCF_964194105.1. Classification (NCBI taxonomy): domain Eukaryota; kingdom Metazoa; phylum Chordata; class Mammalia; order Rodentia; family Sciuridae; genus Spermophilus; species Spermophilus citellus. The sequence goes on from NC_138182.1 coordinate 208,496,031, forward strand.
AGGAGAGGGTTTGGAGATAATGAAATGAATTTAATTGGATAATTTAAGAGATTCTGTCACATCCCTTCTGAGCCATGGAGATTAGCTGTAAATTGGAGACATAGATTGGAAGCTCAAGTGAAGTCTGGACTAAAAATATACATTATTACATCATCATTATATAATGCATAAAATCAAGCATATAATGATACCTATAGCTAAACCAAGATGGTAAATGTCATTACTTTAAGGAGAGACTGTAGTAATATGAGGGCTTGGGATTGAGCCCCAAGAAATGCCAGTGTTTAAAGGGATCAGCAGAGAGTCAGAAGTAAAAAAGGGAATTCTTGCAGAGGGAAGAATGAAATTCTATGAAGGTCAAAGGAGGAAAAAAAGAGGGAGGGATTAGCAGCCATAAGAATCCCCAAAGAAGTCAATTATAGGTTACACTTTTGAAAGTTTTAAAAACTGAACCAATGCTTAGTGGGTAAAATTGAATTTACCCCCAAAATTTACTTCTACAAACCCATATTCACCAATAATGCTTGCAGTATACTTAAACTCTATTTTTAGCAAAAATAATTTTCTTTTTTTTATCTGAATAGAAGATTATGGCTGTGTATTTATGTAAATGATTCAAATTTCTAAGCTTGTATGTTTCTAAAAATAAACAAAGTGATAGACATTCTTGTTTACCATCAAATCACACATGAGTTTCAACTGTTAAGACCTACTGGACTTTCTTAATTATGGTAGAGTTCTGAGACTTATAGAACTGACTTTCAGAAGATGTTAGAGACTCCAGCAGTCTCTCTAGTGTTATCGTCAGTGATGTTGTATGGCACTATACAAATCCATTTCTTGTATGGTGTAGTCTTTACTGCAAAAAGTGTGGGTCCTTGATGCACCCTGCTGAGGTGGCAACCAGATAGTGGACTGTTGAGCAAATAGAATAAGGCTTAAAAGCTCCAGAGGGCAAACCAAATTCTGTAATTCTGTATCTTAGACTTGCAATCTAGTTGCTTCCTCTTCTGCATTCTTCTAGCATTAGTATAAAGTCTTTTGAAACACTGGAATCTTTTCTTGGCAATGCTCTTAATACTTGGTGGTATAAAGGGAAAAGATGGACAGGTGTTCGTGGTTGATCCTGGATATCAGATGATTAAAGCAGCACAATGGTGACAGTAATTATTGAGAAAGCCTCAAGGTGAATCCTAGAAGCCAGAGACAGGCCAAGAAATCCCTGTTATCCCTTCCAAATTGTGATTCTCCCATTGCCTAAATTAGAGAAATTTGGATTTTACTTAAATAAAGAAGTTGCAACTTTATAACTCCCTTCATCTTTTCCTCCCATCTGAATGGCCTCATTATCCTACTAGAGCCAAAAGCATGGTTTATGTAGAAATAGATTGATATTCTGATCCCTAAAGAAAGAATTCTGTGTTCCCATTTTCATCTTCTTGAAGCTATTTACTTTTAAGAACTTTAATCCACTTAGAGAGGAACATAATGATAGTTAGCATTATTTTATCATTTTTGAAATACTTACATTGTTCTTTTTCTTACTTTGAAGAATGTGTTGCTGAGATTGGCAAGAAATCTGAGTAGTTAAGGAGCATTATAGTACTTTTGAAGCTATTTTTTCTTCAAAAATAAATTATCCAGAGAATATTGCTAATTAGATTATTTTTAAAAGGTCAGATTGTAAATGCTTTTTTTTTTTAAATTTCTAGGATGATTCCTAGTTCCCAAATGCACTGAAAGAAATGGTTTTAAGAATGCTTAGAGGACTTTATTAATTGGGTTATATTTTAAATCTCTAAATTCTGTGGTTGGTATTTAAATCCTCCCCCACCCCAGGCTATTTATTCAGGAAAAGGCCTTATTGTTCACCTACAGTTAAAACAAAACAAAAAGTTTGATGGGAGTGGTGGTATAATTTTTATAGAAGATATACCCAGAATAATGGTTATCAAGTAGTACTTCATGGCTAAATATTTTAAATGAAATTTTCTTTCTGGGGCTGAGTAAGCTCATTTTAGAACCTTGGCTTGAGGTAGTGGTTTCTGAGGTCTAGTACCCTCCATACTCTGTGTCCCAACCAGCCCAATACCTTCAGTATCTACTTTCTTGGTAAGGTAATTTTTAAAGCTTTACAGAGGCAAATTGTAAATGATTTCCATATGAGGAATTTAAAATTGCCAACCTTTACATTTGAATGAAGAAATGTTTACTATAATTGGGGAACTAAAAAAAAATTAGTTAAAATTACATTTAACCATATACTACAAGATTGGGAATTACAAATAGAACATATGCCATAATGCTGTAACCCATGCCAAAAATTTTGAATGTTACATTTGTAAATGTACTTCTCTGAATTCTCTCTCTCTCTTTTTTTTTTTTAATGTGAGAAAAAAACTTCTGAGGATGCACCGTTAGTATCTGGAAATTACTTTTAATGGTGTTGAAGTTTTGAAATGTAATGAGAATAGGACTATAACTAGAATGTTCTATAATTCAATTGCATTTTTGTCTTTGGTGAATTGTTTCTTGTGAAGCAGTATCATTATTGTGAAAGTTGCAAAGTAGATTGTGCACGAAAAACTTTCTAGGTGGTTTCTAAATTTGGCATATTTCTTTGATATTCCTCATTATTAATTTGTTACATTTTCTGATGCTCTTCATTCATTCATTCATTCATTCTTATAAGTATTTGTGAAGTATCTATCTACTACATGCCAGGCACTAATCTTGGCCTTGCAGGGGGACAGAGAGCCCCTAAATAGCTATAAAACACTGCTGTGATACAAATTGCATTCTTGTCAAACAGAAATAAGAAGCAAGGGAAATAAACTGTATATTTAAATTTTTAAAAAAATTTTAATATTTATTTTTTAGTTATCAGCGGACACAACGTCTTTGTTTGTATGTGGTGCTGAGGATCGAACCCCGGCCGAGCGCATGCCAGGCGAGCGCGCTACCGCTTGAGCCACATCCCCAGCCCAATTTTGTTGTTGTTGATGGACCTTTTTATTTTATATGTGGTGCTGAGGATTGAGCCTGTTGCTTCACACATGCTAGTGCTCTACCACTGAGCCACAACCCCAGGCCCTTAAACTGTATACTATATATTGGTAAATGTAGGGAGAAGAAAAATATATCAGAGAAGGGATATAAAGTAGGGGAGTAGGTATCCAATGAACAATTGATTGTTGAGGTAGCATAACCAAGAAGGGTCTAGTGAGAAAGTGATTTTTAAGTTAAGATTTAAAGGCAGTGAGGGAGTAAATCCAGGACACTTGAGAAATCAAATGGCATAGCTAGTGCAAAGTCCCTGAGATACAAATTATCAAACTAAACAACAATCAGAGAGCTTCTCCAAAGAATAATGACATTTATTTTGGAATAGCAGAGTAGGCAATGGGAGTACCTGTGCCATAGAGAACCATGTAGGTATTCAAGGAGATCCAGGCAAGAGGAAGACTTTAAAGGCACTTAAAAGGAGAGATTTGTGCAAGCTACTTGAATATAGTGTTCTTCGGTAGTGGAGACCAGAGGCAGGAGTTGGTGTAAATTTGTTGTCAGAGCCATAACTGATGGGTGAGTGTCCTGTCAACAGCATCTTTCTGAATTATTGCAGTCTTAATGTTAAACTTAGTTACACAAATCTCTTCATATGTGTAAGGCATACAAAGCATGGGATATGTGTATATTGAGAAGAAATCTCTCTTGGGCCTTTGTCCTTGAGAAAGTTCTTATCTCAGACAGAAAATTATGAACCGTTCCCCCTTCATAACTTCCTGGCTCTAATTTTGTCTGGGTCTGAGAAGAAATATTTCCACTTGGTATCTTCATTTCACGAAGTCTACCTGACAAGTTCAACAAATAGTGAGGTAGGAAAGGAAGAGGAAAAGAGGATGAGGCCATAGAGGTAAAGAAGTAACAGACTTTGTGGGGTTTGAATGTACTTTGACTTTTACACTGAGTTCAAGAAGTAGCCATCAACACTGTTGAGCAGTATGATCTGATATGAGTTTTAATTGGATCTCTTTGGCTGATACATTGTTGAAAGAATGAAAACAGGCAAGGCTGTAAGCAGGGAAACTATTTAGGAGTCTAATTCACTAATTTGGAGAAGAGATGATGGTGGTATCTAAGTATAACAGACTGGGTGTAGTACTCTGAGTGGTAAGTGGTCGAATTCCAGGACTATTCAGAGAAAGAATTGAATAAGATTTGCTGACAGGCTGGTTTAATAGATGGAGGATAGTAAAACGCTGAGATAATAGAAATTGGAGTTCAGCATTAAAACTGCTGATGACAAAGAAATGGGCCTGGCTCTAGAAAAAAAGAAGAGAAAAAGGAAAAGCAGGGTTTATATTTAAATAGTGGAGGTCAAATGGATTGATCTGGAGCAAGATTCTAAAGCCAATCTTATGAACTGAGGCTAGGTTTATTTTGGTATGTTACCTCTAAGTACCTTTGTGCATGCATCTCTGAGGTGTGATGGAGAGTTTGAATTTCTTTTCTGGCCTTTGGTGATGTGCTCAGATGATGATGATGACAGAAAGAATCATCTAAACTTTCACACTTTGTAATCAACTTCAGGATGATTAGGGTGATAGAAAACAAAAAAGAGGGAAAAGAAATTTAATTTTTGGTCAACATTTAAACAATTTCCTGGGCTGGAGTTGTAGCCCAGTGGTAGAGGGCCTGCCTCACATGTGTGAGGCACTGGGTTGGATCCTCAGCACTACATAAAAATAAATAAATAAAATAAAGATATTTGTCCATCTACAACTAAAAAAATTTTTTTAAAAACCAATTTCCTAATAGAACTAATTGAGTAACTCACTCAACCTAAGAGTGAATTGAAATCATCATCATAAATTAGTGACTTTTTAAGAATAAATTTTTTAATGGGTCTATGAATAATTAATTGTATACATTAATGGAGTAATATGATATTTGGATATATATGTATTATGGAATGTTCAAAGCAGATTTAACATATCTACCTCCTCAAATATTTATCATTTGTTTGTGGTAAAACTTTCAAAATTCTTTCTATTAGCTTTTTGAAATACCCAATAACTTTTTGTTATCTATAGTCACCCAAATATACTCGAGCATGCCAAAACCTCCTGCTCCTATATATTAGTACTCATTTTCAACTTTCCCCATCCCTTCTCCCTCATTTACTCCTCAACCTCTAGTAACTATTCTACTCTCAACTTCTAAAAGATCAACCTTGTAATAATTGATGTATGATCGAGACCATGTGGTACTTGTCTTTTTGTGTCTTGCTTATTTCACAAAATATAATGATCTCCGGTTTCATTCCTATTGAATTGGTGACTGTTTTATATATAGAGAATCTCATTCTGCATCTAAAGGATATAAGTAGCTGTTCCTCTGTAGTGTCCTTTGTGTCTCCAGAGACAAGAAGAACTACCAAACATGCTTCATCAATGGAAGTCTTCTTGGTAAATTCAATTCCATATTTTGTGGCAAGGAAAATAAAGATGGTCAGGAAGATTTTATTTTCAAAAGTAACAGTTGTTTCTTTAAAAAAAAATCTAGGAACACATCAAAAAAAGGAAGGTATTTTTTAAAAACCTGAAGATAAGCAGTGTTCACACTAAACAAATGAGCATGTAAGGGAAGCAATGATGATAGTCATTAGAATCAGCTTGAGACTGTCAGAGACAGCTAGGAATTTATGGCACTAAATGGGGAAGATAACACAAAGTATGGCACTAACATAATGTTCATCTGCATTAAAATAATATTTATAACGAGTCAGTTAACCTGAATCCTACATGAGATGTTGGATTAACAGATTATCAATTACAAATAACTTAATTTTTATACAAAGATAAAAAAATTAAAGAGAAACTGTAAAAAAAGTGAAGATTGAAGGGTCATTCTAGAGTACTGTTTGGGGGAATGAATCAAGATTGACTAATACAAATAAATGTGTGAAATCAGTTAATCCAGACCAACACATACAGATCACAAGATTTTATAAATAAACTTATGAAAATACAGATGGAGAAACTGCAGAGTGTTTAACATTTTGCAACAGCAAAAATGAGTGGACCTAACTGGGCACAGCAGTGCATGCCTATAATCCCAGCAACATGGGAGACAGACTCAGGAGGATCACAAGTTCAAGTCAAAACTTAGCAATTTAGTGAGACCCTGAGCAACTCAGTGAAACCCTGTCTTAAAATAAAAAATAAAAAGAACTGGGGATGCAGCTCAATGGTAAAGTACCCCCGGGTTAAATCCTTGTATCAAAAAAAAAGGGGGTCCTCCAACACTGCATGATGCTTGGACAAGTAGACAAAGTTATTTAGTAAAAGTAGACCTGCATATATTCCATCACATATGGACTTCTTTGTGTGATAGTAAATTATAATGAGAAAAAAACACAAGTAAATTATAATCAGACCAAACTAATTCCAGCTGCTACACCTTGAGAAGAAGTTGGAAGAGGTCAGTGCAGCAAAGTACAAAGTCACAAGAGAAATGGAATCTGTATGTGCTAGAGCTTTGGATACTGCAGACAATTTGGGTTCTCTCCCAGGAGTGCTCACAACCACAATCAGGGTAGAAAATATTGTCAAATGATTGTACTTACATGTTACTTTTCTTGCTCTACCTGCCATATAACTGCTTTTTTGGCTTGCTTTCCTTTGAAATGGCTTGGGATTGTAGCAATTTCTGCAGTCCGCAATTTAGATGACACTCTCTGTTATTGGTTTTGACTAGGATGGCTGAGGCCACTGGTGGGCTAATAGACTTTTTTAGTAAAGTTAACTTATCAGTTCACAACAGAACACCAAATGCTACAGCAATACATCCTCATTGAGAAGCTAGAACAGCTTTTGTTTATCTCCATTGACAAATGCTGAGCAGTAGTAGAAGTACTGAACTTCAGTGACAAAATAACAAAAATACATTTATTTCAGGATAAAAGAAGGGGCATTGAAAATGGTGTTTGTTATGGGCAAAAAAATCTATTTAAAATATTTTGTATTTCTATATTTAGGCGGAACAAATATTTAGAGGTCCAGAGTTACTTGTTTTTAACCAGTACTTATTAACGAGTACTTTCCCTCCAGTTATATCCTAAAATGCCAAAATAACCCACAAAATTACTTACATGAATAATGGAAACTATATTTGTTTGTTGCCTGGAATGTAGTCTAACCACATTGTAAGTAATTGCCCCATGGTTCACTTACTGGTAGAGCAGAGAAAGAACTATATTATGTAATGCTACAGTTTTTTTCTATCAGAATACTGATAGAATTTTCACAGTATTGAGAGGTAAAATTTTATTAAACTTGCTGATTAGCATGCAGAAATTTATTTTATTTTTCTTTAAATTATACATGTACATATATATATTGTATGTATGCTGCATTTTATAATTTAAAAAATTTAAGTGGACTGGGAAAATATTTATAACCATTTTGAATAAGTATTATTGTTTGAATAATTCAAATATTGATGTTTGGATAAGGATTCTTGTTTACTTTTGAAATTAATGCAAAAAAAAAAGATATAAACCCAGAGAAAAATGAAAAATATCGATCTTTTAGCTAGTTACTTCATTTCTGGATATTTTTCCTAAGGAAAAAATATATACATATTGAAGTGTGGGGGTATATGTATTGTATGTGAGTATATAATTATTGGATACTAAATACATATACAATATTATGTGTAATGTAGCTATATATTTAGTCTCTGCCAGAAGTGGATTTTAATAATGCATTAGAAAATCACACATCAGTTACTTTTTAAAGGCTTATTTTTCAGAAAAGAGAACCTGTGCAGAAAAAATCCAGAATGGCTATCACTTTAGCCAAGATCAATCGGAGAGCATTAATTCAAGGATTAAACAACATATCCAGATCTTCCCAGTCAGTGGCCAAACTTCTGCATCCTAAGCTTACATGTAGAATTTTGGAGTTAAGGGACATATCTTGTCGTCTGCTGAGAGAAGTTAATGCACCAAGTCAACCAGTATATAACATTCAGGTAAGCACCTACTGCTTTGGCAAAAGATGTGGATTTGAATCAATCTGTGAAATATGGTATATTAAGAACTATGTAATGTTTTGAACAACCAACAATAAAATAATTAAAAAAAAAAGATGTGGACCTTTGTTAAAGAAACTTCTAAGATCTACAGGCTGTATTTCTGTATCCTCAGGTCATTAAAAAGAAAGATAGCTAAACTGCTTTAAATGTGGAATATTTTAAAAATGAGAATGTGGAGCATTTTGTTGTCTTCCATGTAAAACAGATGTACTTGGATAAGAGAAATAAATGGTTGCTTTTGTTCAATATAGTGTATTTTCTGGTTTAAATAAGTCTGAAAAGGAGGGGAAGCAATATGGACTTTAAAAAAAATACTTTTTTTTAGTTGCTGATAGGCCTTTATTTCATTTATTTACTTATATGGGGTGCTGAGAATCGAACTCAGTGCCCCACACATTCTAGGCAAGTGCTTTACTTTTACTTTACTGAGCCACAACCCCAGCCCAGCAATGTAGACTTTTTTCCCAGCTTATTATTTAACTCTATTAAATGGTCCATTTCAATCGACTTCAACCAAATATAAGGATGCAAATTACAATTTCTGTCAAACCTAAAAGAAATTCTACAATAAATCTTTAAAATGGCTGTTTTGTTCTTTCCCCCATGATTTTGTTGTATTTTCAATATAATCTTTACATATATAATATATTGAGTATATTTAACTATAATTTGGATAAGCCCATCAATATTTAAGTAGAGGGCTGGGGATGTGGCTCAAGCGGTAGTGCGCTCGCCTGGCATGCGTGCAGCCCGGGTTCGATCCTCAGCACCACATACCAACAAAGATGTTGTGTCTCCCGAGAACTAAAAAAAATAAATATAAAAAAAAATTCTCTCTGTCTCTCTCTCTCTCCTCTCTCACTCTCTCTTTAAAAAAAATATTTAAGTAGATTTTGAATTACCCTTTCTACATTGTTTTATTGGGGCTCTGTTTTGTTTTGTTAAGGAAAACAGCTCATAAAACTTTTAAGGAACTATTTCTTTTTTTCCTAAACTTTATAGTACAGAACTCTGGGTTTTTCAGTCTGGGCATTGATCAAAGCATCCTAAATTTTCACTACAAAGGATTAGAATCTTGCAAGTCTGGCCTCTAAACCCTAGGATGAATCATTTGGAACTCTTGTGTTGAAGGGAGAGAAAACAAGGTTCAATAGAGGTACTCAAATGATGCCTTTGGATCCTGTTTGTCTCTTTCTCTCCATTTCTTGGGTCTACTTGCTCTATGCTGACTGCATTCTTAGAGTGGCATTTTCCTCCATGATTTGCAGCTGTTCCTGGGGTTACGTCCTTCTAGATTTCTTCACAGCAGAAAAGAGAGTCATTAATCCAATGTTCCCAGTAAAGTCCTCAGGTTCATTCTTTGAGAATGACTTATATAGGAGAAATGACTTAGGTCTCAATGCTCATCTCTAAGCCATAAAATGGGATGCCCTAATTAGTCTATGACCAGATTACCAGCTTCATCCCTATATTTGGGATTGGCATCCCATTTCCAGATCATATGATCTGAGATTGATATGGAAAGAATAAATTCACAAATAAAAATCTGGGTTGTTTCAAAAAGATGATAAAATGAATGCTGAGTGGTCCAAATTAAACAAATAATAATAAAAACATTTTACTTTGTAGGAATCTCTCTTTAATCAAAGAATTTGACATTTCCAAAAATTATCAGATATGTGAGCTATGAACTGCCTGAGGGCAGCATTTATAAAAAAAATTCATTTATAATACCTGATATCTAATAAAGTAAAAAATTGTTTTGTTTTAACCATATGAGTCTCTAAGATCTACAAGCTGTATTTCTGTATTCTCAGGTCATCAAAAAGAAAGATAGCTAAACTGTATTATCTTAAATTCTCATTGAAATCACCTTCATATTGAATGTTTTGCTTTGCTATTTCTTTTCTTGCATTGTCAAACCTATAGATTTTCTAGAGGTTTGATATAAGAAATGTCTTTGGAAAAATATTTCTGTATTTAGTATATGAAATCATATTTTAAAACACTGTCCATTTCGCTATTCAGAGTCTTCCTTTTTGCTTCTCTGCTAATTCAGAACCATCAAGGATCTGAGATTTTCCATTACTTGCTAATCAATTATCTTGCTACACACACACACACACACACACACACACACACACACACACACCAGGCTTAGGTCAGGGACATAGATTGATATTCATGGTAAAAGGATCAGAGCAGTATTTTTTTGTTGATTCCCTATACTCAGTTCCCATAAGGCAGGTTATTTCAAAAGAAAGGAACCTTGAAATCAAGAGACTGAGCACTTTTTAAATTTTTTCTCAGTACTAGGAGTTGAACCCAGGGGTGCTCTATCTACTGAACTAAATCCTCAGCTCTTTTCATTTTTCATTTTGAGATAGGGTCTCACTATGTTGTCCATCCTGGCCTTAAATTGGCTATCCTCCTGCCTCAGCCTCCCAAGTCACTGGGTTACAGGCATGTGCCACCATGCTAGGGAACACTCTGAGCTTTTCATGACACATCTGCCCAGCCTTCTCTTTGTCTCTCTGTCTCTCTCTCTCCCCACCCCTGAGTGTGATTTTTTATCACCCTGGAATGTAAATGTCTAGGAGAGAAAAAGAGGACTTTGTCTTTAGTGCCAGGTGATGGGTTTGGAGAGAACTTTTCTAGGTCTCTGTACACTTTCTCTAGCTTCCAAGGTTGTTTGCTACTTGAACATGTCCTTTGCTTGGAAGATCAATCTGTACAGGAATGAAACAAATCCATGAGAATATTCTCTCAAAACTCATGAATATTCAGTGGCAGGAAAAAATTATATCTACTGCAGCTGAACTTATGTGCTTCCTTTTATCCGGTGATAAGAACTGAAAAACAACACAATGGGTTTGCCTTTTTGCCTTGATTGACAATCAGTTTCTGAGGTAAATTTAAATCTAACTTATTCCTGGAGGCTGAGATGAAAGAGACAGGTTTAGGGACCAACTGGCTTGTCCAAGGTCCATATACTGACTGTGACTATCTCTTGACATCAAAATCAATAACCTATGAGATCTCTTCTCCTTTGCTCTTGTTCTAATCGATCTAGCTTTAATCCCTAAAATTATTATCAATGAAGTATTTCAAAACACACAGAAAGTAATATATCGTAAGTCTAACCCAAATTTAAATTGCTGGTAATATTTGTCATATTGCCTTCAGATCTCCCCTTAATAAAAATGAATATAACTAACTATAGCTTACTCTCTTCTCTTTGCTTCTCACCAAAGACAATCATTACACTGAAGTTGATGTGAATATGTCCGTACTTCTATATTTTTACTACATATATATATATATATATATTTTCACATTAGATGCATATAGTTTTATTCTATGTATATTTTAAGTTTATATAAATTATACTGTGCCTATCCTTCTGAGACTGTTCTTACTTGACATTGATAAATATGTAGCTAGGGTTTATTTTTAGCTTCTCTCTCTGGTAAGAAAAAAAAAAAGATCCATAGTTCATCTGATACTGGGTTGATGGACAGTTTAGTTTCTAATTTTTTTTCTGTTGAAGACAGTGCTTCAGTGAATATGCTTGCAAATACATGCAAATAAATGTGTGAAACATTCTTCGGGTATATATCTGAAGAGGGATTGCTCCAGGTTTCATTAGCTATTACCAAACTGTATTCAGGGAGGGTGTCCTTTATTGGGAATCCTTCTGATTCCTAATTAGAGGATAATTTCTTCAGTTTTGGAAAATTCTTAGTCATTATTTCTTCAAGTATTGCTTCTTTAGTTTTTTCTTTAATCTCTTATAGAATGGCTATTAAAACATATTTTGGATCTTCTCATTTTATTCTTTATGTGTATTTGCCTTCCTTATGTTTTCCTCTCTCTCTTTTTTAGTTGTAGATGAACAAAATACCTTAATTTTATTTATTTATTTTATGTGATGCTGAGGATCAAACCTAGTACCTTACATATGCTAGGCAAGTGCTGTTCCACTGAGCCACAACCCCAGCCTTCTTTGTCTCTTTTTGATACATCCTTAGTAATTATGCCTAAAATGCTCTTTCATTTAGTGTATTTTTAAATTTTTTATTTGTTCTTTTTAGTAATCATGAAAATAGAATATATTTTGACACATCCTACATACATGGAGTATAATTTCCCATTTTTGTGGTTGTACATGTTGTGGAGTTACACTGGTCATGTATTCATATAAGAACATAGGAAAATTACATTGACTCACTCTACTGTTTTCCCTATTTAGTCAGTGTATTTTAATTTTAAAACATTACATTTATCATTTCTACAAGTTCTATTTGGTGTTGCACCTAAAATTTCTGCTTCTTTTATCTTTTTAATGGGTCCTTTACAAGTTTATTCATTTTTAAAAAAAAAAAGTCTTTAATCATTCTGAACATATTTATTTAGGAATGGTCTTTTACATGGTTTTTCTTTGAAATATTAGGGGGAATGCTAATTTTTCTAACTATGGTTATTTATATTATATCATATATTAGATAATTTACTTATGTTTCATAACTTTTAACTGAAGCATTTTCTCCAACAGAGGTTTTTTGTTTTGTCTTTAATAAAAATCCCTTCTGTATTTACTGGTGGAACCAACCATCCCTTTAGAGAAATTTTGCTTTGTTTCCAAGGGTATCAGCAATCTTGGGAGCAAGCTTTATTCTTTTTTCAGCTTAGATTTTCCTGCTGAAAGGGTAAATTCAGATCCCTTTGTAAGGTCAGTCTTAGGGTTTTAATCTCTCATAGGAGAATTCCAGTCCCAGGTGGAGAACTCTGTTTTGAGTCTCAATTTCACTGAAATTGAAGCTCCGCAAAGGCCCAATTTTCACTTCATCTCCAGTCTTTGTATTAGAACTCAGGCACCCAATCATTATCTCAGGGTCCAATAACTTCCCAGAGTTTCTGAAGTATAAACTCATACACTTGCTTCTCTGGCTTTTAGTTCCATCTTTGTTCCTGGCACAGGGAACTTCTCTTTCTTTTTTTGTAAAATCATTCTTATGCTAAATATTTTGAGTTTCATTTTATATGGAATTTCTCAGTGTTTTTGTGCAAGTGGTTCTCAGTCTGCCATGTTGAAGGAATCAGATGGCCTTTAGCTTTACTTAATATCTTCCTTCACAAGTTTTAATATAAGATGGTTAAATTTCTTTGGGGAAGTAAGAGAAATATAACTTAACTTTTTTTATTCATTCAACAATATTTGTTGAAAACATGACATGTAAAATCACTAGTTTTGGTTCTAGGGATTCAGAGACCTCTCTTGCTTGCTCTGTGGACTGTGGGGCTGGTAGGTAAAACAGAAAACAATGTCAGTGAGGTTTAGTAATAAGCATATGATTAAAGGGTGCCAAGTATACAAAGGAAGCATAAAGAAGAGGCCTATGAATCCAGAGTGGTCAGTGTAGGCTTTCTAGAAGATTTGGTATTCTGAAACTTGAAGGAAGAAGAATTTGCAAGTGAAGAAGTAAGTGAATCATTCCAAGAAGAAAATAGTATATATTAAGGTACTGAGGTAACTGAGAGTATGACTTATTTGGAAAACAAATAATTCTATATGGCTGGAGTAAGACAACAAAAGACAATCCCTGGTCAGAGGTTTCAGAGTCCTTGAGGGCTGGGAATGAGGAAGAAGCTTCACTTGAATGATATGTGGTAGTTTGGGTAGAGAAGCAGAATTTCCATTAAGAGGAAACTAAGTTGTAGCAAGAAAGAAAATAACATGTCAAATTTGAAAGGCTCCGTGAGGATAAAAATAGAAGTATGAATATGAATAGAGTGGCCCAGAGAGTCAAAGATACAACAGAGAAACATATGAGATATGAGAAGTGGCAGAAATCAACGGATTGCTCTGTGGATGAAGTGTCTCCATGTTACCAGACTATGCTGTGAGGTGAATGTCACAGTGTGAAGAAGCTACATGACATAGAGTTCAACTTATCCAGAGTTGGTTCCAGCATGAATTCCTTTAAGAATTCCTAGGCTGCCTGCATCAAGGTGGAGCTTGGTGTTATAGGAAATTAAAAAGAAGAAAGAGCTGGAATTGCTTTCTATGCAAAGGGTGGTATTTGTGAATGCATGGGGGATAACATTTTATGAAAACTGCTTGTAGGAAGGTACATGGCCTAATAACCCATCTGAAAGTATATTCTAAAGATCTTCTTCAAGTGATCTGTCTGGTCACTGGTCTGAGGGTGATGCATTCATACCTAGAACAACTTAAATGGTTCTACCAGTACTGTCTTATAGATCACTTTCCTTAAGAACATGGAAATAAAGAGGCATTTTTATTAGAATACTGACAATAACCAGAATAGTGTTTTAGCCTTTTGACATAGGGAAGTCTGAGATGATGCATATAGTAATGGTCTCCTCAAGATAATCAGAGAATGGATTCTGTCCCAAGACTCCCTCAACAATCTACCTGGGCCTTTCTGCTTGGATGTTCAGATCTAGACCATGTCCCCTATTTCTTAGCATATTGAAGTATGTGCCAAACATGAGCTCCCCCCAAATTTAATTGATACAAGTGACCTAAAGAGATTCCAATGACCTGTTATAACATGAGCACAGAGAATTGGGGTCAGGCTTCTCCTCTGACCATCCAGTTGAAAGAGGCTTTCCTTTGTGGATGCTGAGTCAGGTTGCTCCTCAAACCTCTTCAGGTTCTGCAGTAATAGAACAGCAGCTAGCCTGTGAGGCCTCAGAAATGGAAAAAACTTAGCAGAGAATGCCCTGGAGGTTTCCGACATCCCCAGCACCTATATTTACAGAATGGTGCATCTGCCCAGCTTTAAGAACTGCCTGGCTGAGTGAAGCCTGCAGCTGCTCTCCCTGCAGTGACCTAGATAATCAGCTTTAATGCTGACTTTAGCCAAGACACGTCAGCTCCCAGACATAGTTGTTGATTCTGGCAGACCAATGCAGGGCCACAGGACCAGGAGCTCTTCCTGTGACAGAGTTATCTCTATAAAGCCATCTGAGATGACTGTTTTTATTTTGTGTAGGCATTGTGGAGTGGTATAAGGTATGATATGGGCAAACGTGAAGCAAACCCTCAGCCTTCACAATGCCTGGCAGTTCATTTCATCCCAGTGAACTGGTGATCTCTTTTCAGGAAGGAGGTTAGAAGTTTATATATGAAAGAAAAATAAACCTCTTAAATGGTTCTACTAGTACTATCTCATAGATCACTTTCCTGAAGAACATGAAGATAAATAAGTACTTTCATTAGCATGCTGACAATAACTAAAGTAGTCTTTCTCATTACTGACATTCCAAGGTAGATTCCAGTTTGGGATATTTCTAAATCATACAAATATTAGGAACTTCTGTGCATCCTTAATGGGACTGCCATGAGTCTAACTTGGCTAGTATGATTCAGACCTGGGAAAAAAGATATTTCCTAGAAAGTAGGACCTCTCCAAGTGTACCAAGAAGTTGGGACATTTGACCTTTACAGGACCACCTGATTAAAAGCATGCTCAAAAACAAGGTTCTACAGCGTGTCAATACTGAGCTAAACAAAGTCAAACAGCTTTCTTCACTGTGAACTGCTAGGAGTCTTGCCTGTGTTCTTGGGTGTTCTGAGGTCACTAAACAAAGACATGATCATGAAGCTTTTTCAACTTAATAGGAAACATCCCTGCCCCCATACTTTATCTATTAACAGCAGTCAGTGTTCTTGCAATGTTTGTTGGTAAATAATCAAGCTAGAGTTTCTCTATACCTCTCCTTGTATCGCTCATCAAGGTGATTTTGAACACAATCTAAGTCAGGCTTGGTAATTCTCCAACCTTTAGATCATGTATATGTGGATCTTTATTTTCTTTATTTTTTCAACTTTCTTGTAATTTATGTCATTATTAGTAAAAAACCAAAAACGAACACAGATACTTCTTTTATGAAATGAGGCAGTCAAAATTATATGGAAGAAGTTTATAGGTTGAAAAAATTTTAATATATACATTTTTTAAACATATATGCCTATTGTATATGTTAATGTTCCCAAATAAGAAGAAGAAAAGAAGAGGAGGAGGAGGAGGAGGACCACAACAATGACATATATACATAACATTGATACTAAGATATTTTTAACTCACATATGCAAATAAAATGAAATTAATATAACACGGTTAAGAGAAAAAAATTTAAATAAGCCAAGACAATTTAAATAAAGATTCCCATTTACCAAATTTCTCCTGTTTATTTATCTCAGTTTTGACCATATACTATTCCTACTAAAAGCAAGCCAAAATGAAACAGGATGGTTTATAATATGAAAAATATGTACTGCAAGTCATAAAATTGAAAAATGGCTACTTGCCAGTAGGCACATCAATTTTGGAGGAAATACATTTTCTACAAGAATGATTTGTTGCAGAAATAGAAAGTATTTGTTAAAAGCAATAAAATAGTGGAAAAAATGACCCTTAGGCAATATACAGATAAATTGTTCAGAAGCATAACATATATTGTTTTCATAATTTATTTTGAAACTAATCAATTTTAATTACTTATAAAGTGAAAGACTGAATCTGAGAAAGATGTAGCAAAACAGAGAGAAAGAGTAATTTCTCATGCAGGCCCACTTTTACTTAATTGTATATGGCCTACTGTCAAATATGGACACCATTCATATGAATCTTCACACTGTGAAGAAGCCTTTTGTTAGGGGTGTGTCTGTTTTTCTTTCTCCTGAAAAATCTGCTCTCTACTTGTATGCTTGTCTCCTTGTACAGTCTTACTGTTAGATTCAGAGGCATTCTGTCATTTTGGTTCTTCCAGCAAGAAGGAAAAAGCAACTCCTACTTCATTTCCTGGAAACTTTGCTGAAGCTAGGAACTCTGGGAAATTTTCCAAGTTGACTTATACAGGGAGTCATACCTACCCCTATATCTAGGAGTTAGTATGGCCTGAAGATAAAGGAAGAAGAAAGGAAACAGGCTCTCTGCAACACTCTCCGCTAATAGGCAGATGGTATTCTTGGTTTCAGCATTCCATAAACCACATAAGAGGGAGGCAAGAAGACTGTGATAAACAATTTTATTCTTCATTTAGTAATGGTAGCAGTAAGCAAAAACTTACTATATAAACACTATAATAGGATGCAAAGTTCACTTATATTTTAATTGTTTCATTTGTAAAAAATACCATATGCTCTTTCAATTTAACTAAAAAAAAAAAACACAGAAAACAAAGAATTTAATCTCTGAACCTGTGTTACCCTTTCATAGATTTGTTGATAAAATGAGGCAGTGCAAGTAAAGCTGTAGGATAGAACCTGGTATATGAGTGTTCTGTAAATGTTAAGTCTACAAAGCTATATGACTAAATCATAAAAGCTATCAAAATTTTGTTACACTTCTGTCCAGATTTTTTCTATGCAAAGTTGTTTATTTTATCATAAAAATATTAGACATGATTCTTGAACTTTTAAATTGAAATATGGAGAATAAATGAAAATCACTATGCATATAGCTCAATGCATTTTCATAAACTGAACACAATCTACAGTTCAAGTCACCCATAACCACCTCCCACCAAAATCTCATACTGCCTTCCAGTCACTAATCTCACTCTTAATGGGAATACCCATTTTCTTGACACCGTACAGATTAATTTGGCTTATTTTTGTTTGGAATTGAATAATTTCTTAGGCTTATGATTTTGAACTTAACTCTTTCCCATCTCTTAAGGTACTAATAATATTAATCATGTCTACCAAGCCCCTTATTGCTACTCATACATAGGTATCCTGCTAAGCACTTTATAAGCATTTTCTTATTTAACAGCAAACCCATGAGATAAATATTAGCTATTACAACACAGTCCCTTTCCACTCTTCATAAGCAGTAAATTCCAAGGCAATACAACTGTGTTGGCAACATAGCTTAATGATCAGATGAAAGGTTCAGACCCTGGAATGGGATTCCTGGCTTAAATCTAACTTTACTACTTGCCAACTATATTACCTATTTCTCTGTTTTCTTTTTGTGGAATAATAATAATAATAACAACAACAACTTTGTAGGATTGTTTCAAGAATTAAAGAGAACATTTATGAAGCACATAGTTCATTTTTTTAAAGACCTATTTGCTTTCGTGTTTTTTATTAATTATTTTAATTGGGTATATTTGACAGCAGAATGCATTTTGATTCATTGTACACAATTGCAGCAAAACTTTTCATTTCTCTGGTTGTACACAAAAGTGTCACATCATAGGTGCAGTCTTACATGTACCTAGAGTAATAATGTCCATCTCATTCCACCATCTTTCCTGCCCCCATACCCTCTCCCTTCCCCTCCTTCCCCTTTGCCCAATCAGAGTTCCTCCATTTTTCCCATGCTCCGCACTTCCCCCATTTTGCATCAGCATCCACTAATCACAGAGAACATTCCGTCTTTGGCTTTTTGGGATTGGCTTACTTCACTTTCAATGCTATAAATAACTTTTTAACAAACATGGTACACACTGTTCTTTCGAGTTTGTGTGCATTTTCTACTGTGAATTTACATGATTTTATTAGCCACAGTCTGTACCTTTGGGGAGTTCATCGAAACCACTGAGTGGCTTGGCTGTTGCTTCGGAGGAACATGGCTAACTGCCACCTCACTGCTGAGCGGGAAGGGAATGTTTTCCTAATGTTTTCATTTCATATCCTGCTCAAGAACACAGACGTGGCCTGTTAGATAATATAGTTCCCATAAACTGAATATGTTATACTGATATGTTTAAAGTAGGGACATCTAGTACCAGAAACTAGAAAAAACTGAGAGGCAAATTCATTATTGGCTGGCATAACCTTCGAAATAGCAAGCTGGATATAACAGGGTTTCCTGAAGCTTAATGACCATCTAAAGTCAGTGCTGGCCTTTAGCAGTCTCATGATTAACATATCCAAGCAGATCATTAATCTCCGGGAAATGCTTAGTATTTTGATTGCTGTTTGCTTCACTGAGGTTGTGAATAATTTAGTAAGGACTGATTATATAAATTTGAACAAAGAAAAGACTGTTTTTTTCAAATATGCACAGCAGCACCTCCTAGTGAGCACAGTTTATAATCATAAAAGGTTTAAAGAATTTCAAAAAATGCAAGATTATAGATTTGTCATAGGTTTTGATTAGTAGAAAGTATTTTCTTGTTAAAAGTTAAAAAAACTATATATTTTCAAAATGTGGAAAGAAGTCCAGATAGTTGCAATGTAGATGACTTTTTTAAAAATAAAAATTTAAATTCTCATTCTGTAATAACATAGTAAAATAGAACACTGAAACATTGGAAATTTTTGTTTTAATAAGAATATCTTTTCTATTTTTGCAGGTCAGAAAGGGTTCTTTGTGTGATATCATTTCCTTTCCAGCAAAGACTGCTTTAACCAGCATAATATATGCTTCATATGCAGCACTAATTTATTTGGTAAGTTCTATTGGAATCTAGAAATAAATATAACTTATCTTAAGCAATGTTAAAGATAATACTACAATTGTGTGCTATATGATGTTATCTTTAATGATACTATTCACAAACTAAGGTACCATTCTCTTGTAACACAAAAATAATTTCATGTTTGATACTTTCTGAGGAGCCAAATGATCCAACAAAAATCAGTTTTCTTTAATAACTAAAATTATTTTCAGAAAGTTTATTACTGTTGGAAGGCTTTTGGTCAAGACATTTTAGTTTTTGCTTTCATTTAGCTACATTTGTTCCATTTATTATATCCTATGATAGCTGCAGTTCAGCATTCATCATTTTTGAGTCTATGAATTTGGAGAATACAAATATTAGCATATAATATTTTGATGACAAGTGCTGTACATGACAAAAATATTGAAGATTTTATCCATTATAAGGGCTTTATTTTCTGTTAATCAATAGCCATTTATATTTTACTTTAAAAATACTTCTAACATAGAAAGAGAAAAGTGCACAGCTTGATGAATTATCACAAAATCTATTAATCTATGCAGTAATCAGGTAAAGAAGCAAAACATTACCATCATTCTAGAGATCTCTTTCTTTTATACTTAAAATCATTACCCTTTTTAAATTTTTTTTTTAGTTGTAGATGAATACAATACCTTTATTTTATTTATTTTTATGTGGTGCTGAGGATGGAACCCAGTGCCTCACACATGCTAGGCAAGCACATTACCACTGAGCCACAACTCCAGCCCCTTCATTACCCTTTTCTATAAAGGCAACCACTACCATGATAGTTCAGCTTTTAAACTGTATGTAAATGAAATAATATAGCTTATAATCTTTTGTGTTTGTCTTCTTTTGCTCAGCATCATTGTGAGATTCATTTGTTGTCTGTAGCAATAGTTTGTTCATTGACATTGCCATGTAGTATTCCCTCTATCATCATTATTTTACCACTTCAACTGCTGATGAGCATTTGGAGTATTTCCACTTTGGACTATTATGAATAAGATTACTATAAATATTATTGTACATATCTTTTGGTGAAATTTTTAGGTCATTGAGTATGCATATGTTTATCTCTAGTAGGTATTACAAAACAGTTTTCCAAAATAGTTTGTAGCAATTTACACTAATCCTAGCACATTATAAAAATCGCAATTACTTTAGATTACCACATACACTTGGTATTGTCAATATTTTCCATTTCAGCCATTTCTGTGGGTATGTAGTATTATGTTCATTGTGATTTTAATTTTCATTTCAATGATTTGCATTCATTAAATGGATATTTAGATATCCTCCTTTTGCATTTCTGTTAAAGTCTCTTTTTCTGTTGAGAGATATCAAATTTTTTAAATTATTGATTTGTACTTTAAAAATATATTATAGGAGAAAGTCTTCTTGAGATTATATATGGGCAAATTTCTGTTTTTATCCTGTGACTTGCTTTTTCACTCTCTTACCACTCATTTTCTTCATTTTAATGTAGTTCAATTTATTAATGTTTTCCTTTCTGCTAAGACTTTGTATCCTAATTAGAGAATCTCAACTTATATCCAAGGCCACAAAAATATTCTCCTATTGTAGTCTAGAAAATATATTATTTTGCCTTCCACTTTTAGATTTATAATCCATGTGAAATTGGTTTGAGAAAAGGGCCAAATATTTTCCCCCATGAGTATCCAATTGATTTACCTCAATTTCTCAGAAAACAAAAGTCTTTTTTCTATTGTCCTAGAAGAACCCCCACCCCTTTTTTAAAAATCATAAATCAAGTGTCTTTTTATGTAGGTCTGTTTATAGTTGGCCTGTTTGTCTATTTTTGCACCAATTTAGCACTATATTACAGAGCCTTATACGATGTCTTGATAACCGAATAAGTCCTTCTCCTAATACAGGAACATATGTATCTATTTATTTTGATCTTTAATTTCTCATAATCAATTTATGTTTTGCTGGAATTCTTACATATTTTTATATCAAAACAAATGATATTAATCTTTCCCCCACAATCTATAAATTTATACCTGTCCCAATCAAAATCCAAGCAGTTAGTTGTGTGTGTATAAGTTGATTCTAAAATACTTACGGAAATGCAAAAGGCTAAGAATATCTAAACCTGCACACCCAGCTGCACCCTAGTGGTACATGACAGTAATCCCAGCTACTAGGGGGGCTAATGTAGGAAGATTGCAAATCCAAGGCCAACCTGGGCAACTTTTGTGAGACCCTTAAAAAAAAATGTTTAAAGGCTGGCAAGGATAGCTCAGTGGTAAAGCACTTACCTAGCAGGCATGAGGTTCAATTCCCAGCACCAAAAAAAAAAAAAAAAAAAAAAAAAAAAAAAAACCCAAGACATTCTTGAAAAACTACAACTTACTTTTAAACATGTTATTTCATGTTTTTAAAAAAATCTTGAATGTATCAAATATTTTGCAAATATTTTATGTTTTTGAGAAGTTCTCAATATCTTAAATATGAATCTTGTATAAAATTGGCATCAATTGAATTAAGATGTAAGTACTCTACAAATATAGTAGGATGGATGAGTATAGGAAAATAAAAACTAAACTAAAACCAAAATTAAACTTCAGTTTCTCAAAGCCTATTTGAAACCATCCCAGTTTGTAACACTATAAATTTTACAAGCAAATAATAAAAACCTCTTAGTGAACTGTTAATTGATCAGATAAGCATCCAAGGCCTGAAAGAGGCCAAGGTTGGAATTATGGTTTTAAAAATAAATAACACATGTATTGGAGATTAATACCACATGAGTGGAACCATGCCAAGTGCAAAGAATGCAGTCAACAGAAATGTGGAAAATAGCAACATTTAAGGTGAACTAAGAAGGAATTTATCTATGAAGGAGACAAAAAAAGCAACACTCAGAAAAGCAGGAAGAGAATCAGGAAAAAATGGTGACAAGGAAATAAAGAGACTCAGGAAGGTGTGAATGGTTATCAAATACAAGCAGAAAAGATCAAGTAAAAGAAAGATTTGAAAAGTATATCTAGTATTTAAGATGCTAAGCTTAATCATTTTGAGAACTAGTTCAGTGCATGCTGGGATAAGAAAGACAGAAATAAACAGGTTTTAGAGTGAATAGGAGATGATAAAATGGAAACCAAGAACATCAACTGGTTTGACTAAGAGGAGAAAGTTATATAGCAGTCAAGAGAGAGACAGGGCTGCAGGGAATTCCAATTTTAGGATGGAAGATTATTCATGAGTATTGTAGGGGAAGAGCCAGTCAAGAGTGACAGGTTGCACATAAAATCCCAGCAGCTCAGGAGGCTGAAGCAGGAGGATCATGAGTTCAAAACCGGCCTCAGCAACTTCAAGGCACTAAGCAACCCAGTGAGAACCCATCTCTAAATAAAATACAAAATAGGGCTGGAGAGGTGGCTGAGTGGTCGAGTGCCCCTGAGTGCAATCCCCGGTACTAGGAAAAAAAAGAGTGACAGGTTGAAGAGAAAAGGAACAACCGACAGAGAAATTGGTAGGGTACAGGTTAAAACAAAGAAAGGCATACTGACCTCAATCAAAACTCTTCGTTTTCTGAGACTCGAGTAAAGTTCCTTAAAATGGGCATAGATATAATTTTGTAGATGATGAAAGAGGGAATATCAAATAAGAGAACTTTACAATATTTTTTTTTCACAATACAGCATAGTAAATGATCATATTGGGTTATGTGGATGAGATTATGTGTTGTTAGAAGTGATAGATTTGAAAGTTTCTAGCTCTGGGTTTGGGCACATTCAAAATGCAAGTACCAAAAAATATAAAAATATGTTACTGACATTTAATCATCTTAATTAGAAGTCCGTAGTTAGTTAGGCAGTTCCTAATTTTGTATAGTGGGATCTACAATGCCATCAAGAAACCAGGTGCTCTGGTCTGAATGTGTCCTCTGCAAATCTGTATGTTAACTAACCCCCAAGGTTTGATATTAGTAGGTAGGATCTTTGTGAAATTATTAGGCATCATGAATGGGATTAGTGCCCTTATATTATAAAAAGTCCCTGAGAGTTGTCTTTTTCTCTTCTACCATATATACACAGTTAAAAGACACCATCTATGAACAAAGCAGGCCCTCACCAGACAGAATCTGCCTGCCATCACCTTGACCTTGGGCTTTCTAATCTCCAGAACTGATAAATAATCCTATTGTTTATAAGATACTCAGTTTATAATATTTTTGTGATAGCAATATGAACAGATTAAGACATCTGGGTCTTTCTACCTTTTTCTCTAAAAACTTTTTAGTCCTTAGGTTTGTTACCTCATGCTCAGGCATCATCTCAATATCAGTGTCTGAAGCTGGAAGGGGAAGATAGAGGCAAAAGACAAAGATCTCTTTAGGTAGGAGGAAAAACTTCCAAATACCCTTCCTGACCTCTTTCCCAGCAGACATATCATTTTATTTCATTGGCCACACGCTAACTGGAGAAGTGTGGAAAAGCTGTGCTCCTGTGTTCTATGAGAGGCAGGCAGGCAAGTGGGCAGGATCCAGCTGAAGTTCTTCAAAGCCTGAGTCTCTCAGCCCTTTTGCTACTACCTTTTTTTTTTTATTAGTTGCTCAAAACATTACAATGATCTTGACATATCATACATTTGATTCAAATGGGGTATGAATTCTTATTTTTCCACGTGTACAGATTGCTGTATCACATTGATTATACAGCCATACTAGTGTCTGTTGTATTCTGCTACCCTCCCCTCCCATCACCTCTCTCTATCCAATCTACTGTGACACATTTCTCTCTCTGCTACTGCTACTACCTCTTCAAGAAAACCTTTTGTGTTTATGCTCTGTTATTCCATCTTGAAGCATTTCTTTTGTAAAATAAACTAGTTTAAGTTCATGTTTCATAGAAATTTCTATTCTCTTTGCTTGTCTTAACTACTTGACATCATCATCATCATCATTTTCATTGTTAGAAAACTCAGAGGGGAAATTTAGTGAATATCCTTCTTAGAGACTCTAATTTTTAAAATTGTTTTGAGACGTTTCTCCTTGAAGCACTGAATGGCATTTTTTTTTAAGGTGGAAATTGGGTCATGTGTTTGCTTAGAAATCACTGATTTGCAAGCTTACTAGATTCTTACCAAAATGTTTATGTCCTTCCCATTGTACACACAGGTACAAGCAAAGTCTGGGAGGAAGAAATTAAAACAAAAAGCCTACTTTGAAATGTTTGGGAACAAATTCCATCTCTCAAAAAATGTTTCATTATATTTAGTCAGAAGAATAAAGAAGTGAAACAGCTAATGAATTGAGGGGAAAAAAAGATGTAAAGCACATTTTAACTGAAGCATACTAGGTTTTAAATACTCTTTAGAATTTGGTGTTATGTATTTAGAACAGGGAATCAATCTCCCAATACTTACCATATACCAAGTGCTTCCTGAAAGGAAGTTCTGTTTTATTAGAATATGTAGATTATTTATGTATGCTAAATATTTTATTGCCTTTTTTTTTTATCTGTGGTTGTTAGTAGTTTAAAAAGAGACTTCACTTTTCAAAATTTTTGAAAATTATATAGGCAGTCTGCATTAATGCTGTGCTGGAGAAGGTAACGCACATTTTCCAAGAAGAAGAATCCATAAGGCAAAACACAGAGAGTGAAAATTTTAGAAAAGCCTTTTCAGAGCCTGTGATTTTGGAGCCTGCATTTCCTGAAGGTGAAATCAAAGCAAAACCTTACAGGTCATTGTCGGAGAAGCCAGACAACATTTCAGATCTCCCCAAGCTTCCTGCTAATAAGCAGAGTAATAAGATCCAGGTTTTACATTCGGTGTTTGACCAATCAGCTGAAATAAATGAATGAAGAAATCTAAACACAAACATCACTGCAGAGACCTTGAATTATCTATGAAATGGCACATTTCATCTGACAAAACTAGGAAGCTAGTTTACATATACCAAATGCTCTGTCTGCTCTTAAAAAAAAAAAAAAAAAAAAAAAAAAAAAAAAAAAAAAGCTCCAGGGTGAGGATGGGGGATACTACTATGCAACTGTCATTCTCTAGTATTTATATGGTAGAGAAAATAAAATGAATCTTGATGTATAATAAACATATGATTATCAGTATTTTTAATGAACAAAAAAATTCTCCTTTTGGTGGGTTAGACTTTATACCAAAGTTTATAATATCAGCATATATATAATACTTTATTAAAGATTTGTTTTTGGTGTCTGAGAGGAAAAAAATTCCCTTTTCAGGGATAATAAAAAGATATTTATTTTCTATCTGAAAGCTTCACAGTTTGAGTCTACCTACCAATTTTTTAACAAACTTACTTGTAAAGTTATGAAAGACTTCCAATTTACAAATGCCATAAAATATTATTTACAAATCTGATAAGATTTCTGTATATGAAGACCCCCTACACACCTTTTTTTGTTTTTTCTTTTTTTAAGAGATTAGGTCTCACAATGTTGCCTAGGCTGGCCACAGACTCCTGCATCCAGGAATCCTTTTGTCTCAGCCTCCCAAGTAGCTGGGACTATGGGTGCCAGCCATACTGTACCAGGCAATGTTACCTTTTTTTTCTGACATAAATTTAGAACCAGAAACCATTATTGCCATTGACTCCTAAGAACAAATCCTTTTGAAACTGGCCCTGCAAACAAGGGTGATAGTGTTTGCTTGCAGGAGACATTTTGGTTTCTTCTGTGCTCTCTTCCCTTACCCCAATGGGGACTGAATCCATGGGCATTCTACCACTGAGCTATATCTTCAGTTCCCCCATCTTTTATATTTTGAGACAGGGTCTCACTAGATTGTCCAGGCTAGCCTCAGACTTGCCATCCTCCTGGCTCAGTCTTCTAAACAGCTGGGATTACAGGCATGTGCCACCATGCCTGGCTCTTCTGTACATTTTAAATTGTGAACTTGTGATAAGACCTTAGTGGTCATTCAAGGATTTGCACCTGATATAATAGGCTCGGATGAACCCACCTCAGAGATGGCACATTTTCTATACCTGGTGAGTAGCGGCTGTTATAAACAATATATTATATAAACAATATTTATAAAAGCCCCAAACTCTCTTGTTAATAACCTGAGAAGTCAATAACAAATGTATTACTTTGTGGTACCCAGATTCCAACAGGAAACATAATAATATATAGCAAAGGCTATATAATATATATACATACATACATATATACATATATTACTATATATAGTAAGAAGTCTTTTTTACATACCACGTTTACTATTTTTACAAATAACCAAGAGGCCAAGTAGGCCCCTTAGAATGTTAAGCATTATATTCGAACTCTTAATTTGATCTTAAATCATGAAGACTACCATGAGACTACCATTGAGACTACCATTGAGACTATTCTACTACTCATTGAGACATTCTTAACAGTACTGAATTCATAAGATACCCATTACATTCTACAGTGTATTGCTGAGTTTTGCATAATTGGCATCCAGAGTGTTATTTTTAATACTTATGCTCTGTTATTCCATCTTGAAGCATAATTGGCATGATTGGCATCCAGAGCATTATTCTTAATAGAATAGCACTGGACATAAATAATGTAGTTAAATCAGGGTGAACCACCTGTTGTGCACACATGCACAAAGTTTTCTAAAATAAAAAACAAAACAAAACAAACTTTTATTTAATCTGAGCACAGTGGTGAATGCCTGTAATCCTAGTGGCTAGGGAGGTTGAGGCAGGATCACAAGTTCAAAGCAAGCCTTAGCAACGTAGTGAGGCCCTAAACAACTAATGGTGACCTTGTCTCAAAAAATAAAAAAGGGATGGAAATATGACTCAGTGTCCCTAGGTTCAGTCCACAATACAAAAAAAAATTTTTTTTTGGATGTATTCTGTTGGTAATACTTAAATCATACAAAATACATGAACTTTTAAACTCTCATAGATATGTGATTTTTAAAGATAAGTAATAATTATACCTGTGTTGAAAAAAATCATCTTTGGTATGGAAGCAAAGTTATTGTAAAAATATTTCCACACATACACAACACTTTTCATTGTCATATATTTTTATCAGGAAGAACTCCGAATTACTTTGAAGTCTCCAGTGGCATAAAAATCAGAGTCACACTTAAAAGGTTCCTTAGAAAGAGTCACATAAATATTCCCATTATCCACTGTCACTCTATGAATCCTTTGCTTTATTCCTTTGGAGCACCACTTGGGTTTTGCCGATGGATCTTTAGGGTTTTTAGACTGGTATAATCCTTCTCCTGTTGCCAAAGTAATTTTGTATTTATGCCAGGGGCAAACTATACATGGTCGTCCATCAAAATCCTAGGGAAAGAAATAACTGATTTAATAGTCTGGACATTTCAAATGTTCATGATAACCTCGGACTTAGTATAGAATATATGCAGAAAAGCTAAGTTAAAGAACAGGTCAGCTTTTATTCCCCCTCTATTTACAAATTATTCAGCATAAAGCATAACCTAACTGGAGAACAGTCATTAAGTCCTTTTTGCAGTTGATTAGAAACCCAGTGTGTTAGAGCTCTATCAGAAGATGACTTGCTCAGGCAAATTATACCAAGACTGCAGCATTGTTATCTGTCAATGTCATCTTCCAGCACTTCTGAAGGAACTTTCAGTAGCTGCTGGAAGAACTGTAAGTTCCAGATATGAATTCAGGAGGAGTTATTAAAAGCAGGAGTGCAAATGTTAATTGAAAAGCAATTTGTGATTCCAACTTTGTAACTGTGTCTTAGTGAGGTTCTTCTCAAACTTGAAGGAGAATGGGAATCATCTGGGTCTTGTTTAAATGCAGTGCTGTTTAAGTTCAGAAAGCTTACAGCATTGGTGCAATATTCTCCATGCCAATATTCTCCAAGATTTCTGGGCTGTGGATCACACTTTGGATAGCAAGGTCTTAAAGCTCTCATTATGAACTGAACTGGGGGAAATTCTGACATTATGATAAGTACGTGCTTACATTTTTCCTCTACACAAAATTTAGAAATACTGATTTTTTTCCCCCACATAGAACCGTCAGCAGACACATTTTCATAATTTAAACATACATATGTCCTTTAACATGAGGACAGGTATAAACCAGGGTGGATATCAAGTTAAATTCTGTTTTGTTTGTATTTTTTTCCTCATGGTACTGAGGATTGAACCGAAGACCTCATGCATGGTAGGCAAGCTCTCTCTCTACCACTGGGCTACATCGCCAGCCACCAGGTGGACATCAAGTGTAGAGACAGTGAAATGCTAAGTTCAGGTTTATATTTTGTGTCAGTTATAGATAGAGAAGTAGAGAGACAGGGATAGAAGAAATAAGGTGATTAGTTTGGAATACAAGGAGGCAAAGGTAATTCCTCCATTATTCTTTAGCTAAGACTTCAAAGTGTAATTTCTTTAAAATTTTTAAGAAATATTATTTTATAAAATATATGTTCATTATAAAAACATACAAAGTATAAAGTAAAAAGAGTATATTCTTTTTAATATAAAAATGAAATATCATTAGAAATACTATTCTAGGACTTGTTTTATCACTCACAAATACACTGTTAACATTCCTCAATACCAGCACATATAGTTCTACCTCATTAATTTAATGGTCATACGGTATTCCACAGCATGACTGTACTACAATTTATTTAATCAGCTTTCTATTGTTAAAATGTTTAGGTTGACCTTGATGTTTTGTTATAATAAACAATGCTAAAATGAACCTTTCCTATAAAGAGACAAACAATGTGCAATTACATTCATAGGATAGATATCTCAGAGTATAATTGTTAGGTCAAAGACATGCATAGTTCATATTATCTGCAAAATGGTTTTCCTTACATTGTAGGGTTGTGAATACCAAAAATATGTGCAATTACATTAAAGGCCCTGAAATATAATTAAATCCAAATATACATTATTTTTGAATAAAGAATGAAATGTGAGAATGTAAATAGGAAACATCTGAGTTTGTTGAGAATAAATTCTACATACCTCTATTTCTCCCAAATGTAAAGGTCCTCCTGAATCTGAAAAGTAATTGAATATTACATGTAGTCATTTAAAATCCTGAAATTTGATAGTTTTATGACTTATAAACACAATTTGTATAAAAAAAATAAAAACAAAATCTTACGATAACAGCGAATATCCATAGCATGATATTCTCCTCTATGGTAGAAAATGACCACTTCTCTGTCATGGACAACAGCTGTCATTCTTTCAGATTTTTTAATGTCATCTTCTCTGCCAACACAGACAGAAGAATATTCCTTATCTTCAGGATCTTGTACAGACCCATCAGGATCCATGCTAGTTGGGGTGGAGGAGGAAAGAAAAAAAATTGCAAATGGTCTATTTGACTACAACTCACAGAGACATTATAATAAGAGTCTGGATTTCTTGACTAATGGGTGCATTTTCCTGTAACTATATGAAAGAAAACACTTAAAAAAATCTTGATTATAGTTAGTCATTACTTGAGTTAGAGACTCCTTATGTCTGCCAAACTTAGAGAGGGCTCCCCCATTCTAAGGCTAGATTTGTATTAGATTAATTTTAATGCTTAAGATGGAAATTTCAGAACTACTAAGGCATGGATTAAAGATTTACGACTTCTTCACTCCCTATTAATTTCAATTGTAAACAACATCTGGTTACAATCTGCATTGTTTCCAGCCTTCTGCTGAAGGTAGTCTGAAGAGTCTTGAGCCCTTTGACTATGAAGGCTCACTTATTTTTGTCTACAGCACATAGCCACCTCTTACAGGCACAACCAGATAACTACTCTAAAATGAGCAGATAGGTATGAATGGAATTCTTTCATTTTCTTACCTTATATAAAAATTGTCATTACTACTTTGGCCTTATTTTGGGCATTCAAAGAGATTCTCCTCAATTAACTTACAGAAGGGAATTTGCAGGTGTCATGTATTTTTTTTTTCTCAGCACAGATATTCAGTCTATTTATTTGAAAGTGATCCAAAAACCCTTTTATATACTTTGAGAATAATATATTCACAGATTATTAATTCCATGTTAGAAGGAAACATCAAGATACATCAGCGTCAGTGGTTAGGCACCTGAATAGATCTGGCATAGAGCAGCTCATTCCACAATGCGGGCAACAGAAAAGGGGTTGCCTATCACATTATGATATAAGACCCTGCAGAACCTGGACCGTTTTCTTGGAACAGACCTACTTCAATTCCTTTATTATGTGACAGAAATTAAAAGTTTATGACAGATGAAAGAAATTAAAGTTTCATATAGCATCTAATCACAACCTACTTTCATCTTTGGAACACTGACAAATTTTTCAGTCTATTTAGGAGGAATGTAAGTTTGGAAACACAAAGCAGGTAAAATTCTCAAGGAGTGGCTATCAATATTAATCTTTATCACAGTAGATTTTTAAAACAAAAAACTTGCAACAGAAGCTCAACTTCTCTTATATAGTTCTCCTTCCTTGTTAGAGATAGTCATTCATGATAAATAGTAGAATGTTAGATATTTATCAGTCATGACAAATATTTTCTGAACATCCACTATGTGATTGGCACTTCAGGAAATAAGACATAAAAGTTTCTGCCCTCCAAGATAAGTAGAAAGTGCCCCAAGATGGTCACTAATAGAACTTAGTAGTATCAGTGACCAAACTAGTTGGAATTGTTTTATTAAACAAAATTATCTAACTCATGAATTTTACTGTTTAAAAGTCTTACTAAACAGTAAAATTCATGAATTTTATTCTGAACCGTAATGACTTTCAAATAAACTTTATGAGTTCTTGCTATCACCTATTATACATGCCTGCATAAGCATAATTTTTTTGTGTATTTGTGTGTGTGCATCTGGGAGCTGAAGAAAGGTAGTTTATTCTTCCTTTCACTATAGTTTTCCAAGAATTTTATATTATCACACAACTAGCTACATTAATATTTTTGATAGATGGTGAGACTGATAATAAGTAAATGCATAAACAACTATACATCATAAAAGCCAAGAAGAAAATAAACTGAGTAATATAAGAAAGTAACAGGAAGGTGATTTTGCTAAGAATAGGCAAGAAATATAACCGAGATAATAAATGGTTGAAACCAAATGCAAATGAGTTGACATGCTAAGAGCTGGTAGAAGAAAATTCCAAACAGAAGGAATGGCAAATACAAAACCCTGAAGAAAAGAAAGGGCATGGTTAATCTGAGGAACAGAAAGGATTCTGGAACATAATGAGCAAGACTGGCATAAAAACACAAGCCAGGTTGTGCAGTGCTGTGTGGGGGCTTTATTCTAAGAGCAATGGGAAGCTACTAAAGGATGTAAAGCATGATCTATTTTTAGACATGATCTATCTTTTTAAAAAAATGCCCTGGATTCTATGGAGAATGAATTATAGCAGAACAAGAATAAAAGCATGGGGATATGGGGGTGGACAGAAATTCAGTAGATAAAGGAGAATGGAAGGAAGGAAGGGGGAATAAGAAAGAGAGTGGAATCAATATATTATAACTTTCCTATGTACATATATGAATACATCACAGTGAATCCCACCATCGTGTACACTCACAAGAATGGAATCCTAATTAGAATAGATATATTCCATACTTGTATAATTATATCAAAATGGATTCTACTGTCATGTGTAACTAAAAAGAAACAATAATTTTAAAAAAGAACTAAAGCATGGAAATCAGAAAGTTACCTTAGTGGACCATGGGAGAGATGGTGGCTTAGACTAGGGTGTTTCCTTTGTGGGGGAGAAAAAAGTAACAACAACAATGACATAATGAATTACACTAAATGCCAGACTCTATTTTAAGACTTCATTGATTTACTTCTTCAATCCCCCAACATATTACTTTTTTGGTGGTGCTGGGGATTGAACCCAGGGACTTGTGCATGCGAGGCCGGCACTGTACCAACCCCCAACATATTACTTAAAAGGTAGTATTTAATTTTACAGTGAGAAAACTGAGGCACAAAGAAGTTGGGCTGATGGAGTGAAGGCACTAAAGAAAAATA
Organism: Spermophilus citellus; assembly: GCF_964194105.1. Lineage (NCBI taxonomy): Eukaryota > Metazoa > Chordata > Mammalia > Rodentia > Sciuridae > Spermophilus > Spermophilus citellus. The sequence goes on from NC_138182.1 coordinate 208,528,590, forward strand.
AATAGAGATGGTTTCCAAGTTTTAGGTTTATGCAGTGAGGTGAACTGCAGTGCCGGTGACTCTGACTGTGATGGGAAAGACTGAGAAAGAATGGTAATTTTACAGCAAAGGAAAATCAAGCACTTGCTGTTTTTTGTACATACTGAATTTGAGGTGCCTAAGAGACATCTGAGTGGAGATATCTAGGCAGCAGTCAAACATAGGAGACTAAAATTGAGGATGACTAAAGAAAGAGAATCTTAGTAGTTTTGTAGTTACAGAGTTCAATGCAATCACTTAGGGAGCACAGATAGGGGAGAAGAAGGTCTAAGAAAATTCTTAAAGCACTTTAACATTTGAACATTTAGAGGTTAAGTGGATAAGAAGCTAAATAGAGGCAGACCACTAAGTGTGTATAATTTATTGCTAATCAAATTAAATTCCTTCACTGCTTTCTCATCTTTTCTGTATTCTCTTCAAATTGCAAGTAGGTGATAACATGCAGGGGTCAGGGAAAGGCAGTTAAGGAGGTAAAAATCTGCTCTAATGCTGGCTACCTCTGTGTGTTAAACAATAAATGATACATGAAGAAAACATGGGTTTCCTAGGAAATTTACTCCCAAAACTTTGGTTTTCATTAAGAGCTGGGTCTACCCTTTTTTCTTTGTAAATTCACTTAATCCCTATACTACTACTCGCCTAGAAATTAAATACTGGTTAGTATTCAAGTAAGAGCTTACATTTAGAATAGAAACACTATAACTCCTTTTCCCAATATTTCTAAAGTTTATCTTCTATTTCACTCTATAATGTCCTTTTGGCCAAATATAGAAATTAAAAGGTCAGGGAAAAAAAATAACCAAGTTCAAGAAATCTCTCAATAGTATTCATAGGGACAGACTCAGGGTTCTGGTTTGATCCAATCCTTAAATCAAAATGATGATTCAGTTTCAGTTCCATTTTAACAATTTAATCAGTTTTTTAAAGATTGATATGATTTTTTACACCTTTTTATACCCTGTATAACATTTAGCAGCCATTTTTCAAAATTCAAAGTTAGAGACATATTCAGCCTTAAAAAATGGTATATGTGGGCTGGGGTTGTAGCTTAGCGGTGGAACACTTGCCTAGCATGTACAAGGCCCTGGGTTCGATCCTCAGCACCACATAAAAATAAATAAAATATAAAGATATTGTGTCCAACTACAACTAAAAACTAAATATTTTTTTAAAAAATGGTGTATGTGTACATTTCCAATCCCCAAATAACTCTTTGGTCATCTTACAAAACCTCACTAGATGTTCATGATAGATATAAACCTTCTCAAACAAAATGTAACTACAATTCTAAAAGTTGTGACAAGTCTAGGTTTTTATTTAATACTTTCATTTTTAGTTCCATTTTAACAATTTAATCATTTTTTAAAGATTGATATGATTTTTTTATACCTTTATTTTATTTTTATGTGGTGGGGGGGATGAACCCAGTGCCTCACACATGCTAGGTGAGTGCTCTACCTCTAAGCCACAGTCCCAGCTCCAATAATTTAATCATTTAATGGATTCATTTAACCAGAATGGGAAACTACAGAAAGGCCTAGACAACTTGAGAGGAATCCAACCCTGCCTACTACAAGATAAGAAATTACATATGGAAAAGGAAAGGAAGTAAATAAAATGATGTCCCTTGTTATCTGTAGAGACTCAGGTGCTGTTAAACACTAAGATATTTGCTATGAAATGCTCATAGTAAACATAATATACTTGGAGCTGGGGTTGTGGCTCAGTGCTAGAGCACTTGCCAAGCTTGTGTGAGGCACTGGGTTCAATTCTCAGCACCACATATAAATATATGAATACAATAAAGGTCCATCAACGTCTAAAAAACTTTTTAAAAAACATAATATACTTGTCTATAATTTAATGTATTTATCAAAATTATGGACCTCAAATCAACTTTAAATAAATACCGCAATTTTAAGAAGCTCGTCCTTTATAATCAATAGTCTCTTCAAATACAGTAATTTGTCATAACTCACAGAAGTTGGCACAATGTACTTTTTTCTTGATCAACAGGCCATTTAAATTTTATTTAAGTCCAAGGTTAACATTTGACCTATAAACACATATATCCAACTCTTTTAAAGGGGGCACTTGGACCTAGCTTAGAATGGTTCTGAACTATAGATCCAATCCTCTCCCAACAAGAAGTTTATGGAAGTGTCAAGGGGCTGCAGGCTTTTTGCAGAGGATTTTCATGATGGCTTCTCTGTTTATTTAAACCTATACAATGGATTAAAAATTTTACAATGTTAGAAGGAAATGAGCATAAGTCACTTTAAAAGCAAGTTTATAAAACAGAAATTATTACAAGTAAAGTCTCTATGTGAGTGTGTTAGGAGTAAGGTTTAGAAAAAGGGCATAGACCATTGTTTTGAGAGGGGTAGTTCTGAGCCCTGTGGAAGACAGATATCTGATGTCATCATTAACTGGGCTCCAAACTGAGGTGGAGAGAGGAGCAGGGGAGGGAGGGCATTTGGGGAGGGGAGGAGAAGAGAGGGAAGAGAGGTGACCGGAAGGGGGAGGAGGAAAGGGAGAAGAGGAGAGAAAGTGCAAGCATATCAGCATGGAGAGGAAGAGGCATGAGTTTAATTCAATGTATAAAGGAAAATATTACACAAATTAAGTTTAGGAAATTACAGGAGTATCACATATGTATTCTGGAGTTTGCCCTGTTAATCCCTGCTTTAAGTAACCTAGTTGGTCTGGAGGTATATAGCTCAGTGGTTGAGGATATGCTTAGCATGAATAAGACCCTGGGATCAATCCCAACATGGCAAAAATAAAACAAACCTATAATTAATCTAATTATTGAAAAAAGAATAGAAAAATAATACAAACATTATTCTAAAAATTTATCTCACAATAAAAAAATATTGTTCTTTAGAAAAGATAATGAGTACCACAAGCATGATTTTCTATATTACTTATGACCATCAGGAGGCTAGAATATTATCTTTCTAAACAGTCACCTGGTTTTACTTGATTTTGGCAGGTACCCAAAATGTACAAATTGCTAGGTGGTAGTATTTACCTTCAGAGTTGGGCATGCAGCCTTTATTATATTTTGTTACAGAACACACAGAGGGGCAGCTATCACAAGAAAAATGAAAAAAGAGACAAATGAAATGAATGAGGAAAAGAGGCTTAGGAAAAAAAAAGGCAAAGCAATATGAATTTGCAACACATACAACCAACAAAGGATTAAGATGCAGAATATAAACCGGGCACAGTGGCACATGCAATTCAGTGAGACCCTGTCTCTTAATACAAAAAAGGACTGGGGGCTGTGGCTTAGGGATTGAGTGTCCTTGAGTGTTCCCAGTACCAAAAAAAAAAAAAAAAAAAAAAAAAAAAAAAAAAAAAAAAGGATCTAGAATATATAAAAAACTCTTATAGACCAGTAAGAAAATGTCAAACAACCACAGAAAAATGGACAAAAGCATAAACATTTCACAGATAAGGAAATCTGAATGGCCACTAATCACCTGTAAAGATGCTCAAACTCAGGAGGAAAATGCAAAGGAAATGCAAAGCAAAGACACAAATGGGACATTATTTTCCATCCCCCAGAATGGTAAAAATTACACCAAGTATAAGCAAAAATATTGAGCAACCACTAGTGATGACAAAAATTAATGCTCAGTTTGATACTACCCAGTAAAGCTGAACATATACCTAACCCAATAACCCCACTATAAGTATATGCCAGAGAAATGTGCACAGGCACACCAGGCACAAGAACAACTGTAATAGTCAGAGACAAGGAACTCAAAACCCATCAGGAGTAGAAGGAGTAATTTTTATGTTTACTCAATAGAATGCTATAAAGCAGTAAAAATATATTGCTACATCAATTTAGATTTTTTCAAAAACAACTGCAAATGAAAAAAATTCTTAAATATTTCTAGGTAGACTTCCATTTTTATCAAGTGCAAAAGCAAGCAAAACCAAACAATATATTATTCATAAATAAATGCTTATTGGGCAAATTTGTAAAGAAAAGCAAGGGAGATGACAAACAAAATTTCTTAAATGTTTCAAAATATCTAGTCAGTTCTTATATTTGAAATTACTTTTGGGGACTGGGGCTATAGCTCAACGACAAAGCACTTGCCTGGCACATGTGAGGCACTAGGTTCAATCCTTAGCACCACATAAAATAAAATAAAATAAAATAAAGGCATGCTGTCCATCTACAACTACAAAAAGAAAAAAAAAATTAAAGAGAAAATGTTAAAAAAATTACTTTTCAATATTTAAATTGTATCCTACTTTATGTCTATGTTGCAAATGACCTAAAACCCAAGCAAAAAGAAGAAAAAGTTGTACTTTATACCCTCATAGAATGTGCTTACACATAGATCATGAATGAATTATTTAAATTTTGTATAGCTTGTGTCAAAACTTATCACTAGAGGAAGAGTAGATGAAGTGTCCCGCCCACCCTCCCCCCATGGTGGGGGAAAAACAAGTATAGAAATACTAGTATTTAATAATACCAAAATACAAGAGATGTAAACTAACACCAAAAGTTAATTAAGCTTGTCCAAATAAAGTCCTTCCCTAAATTTCAGTTTCTTCAGTCTTTGCAAGGTTTGCCTCCAACCAATAAAAACTGTGGTGAACTTTAAAGGGACTGATAAGAAATGAACAGAGAAGGCTGGGGCTAAATGATAAAGGTTTCAGAGAATTACCATTACAGCCTTGCATTATGCTTAGGAAAGTATTATCTCATCCTTCAAATAATAGTTTCCTTTATGTATCATAAGTGGTAGTCTTTATTTATGATATCTGATGACTATTTATAACTAATACCATATTATTCTTAATTGAATACTGTGAATATCATGGTCCATTCAAACAATAGTGAGTACATGTGTTCACTTTAATTACAGTTACTTTGATGAATTATTCATGTATTCCTACACATTGTCTCTATTTTAGTTTAAGATCTTTTTAAAACTTATTTTTTAGTTTTACATTGACAGACAAAATTGTATTTATTTACTGTGTACAATATGATGTTCTGAAGTATATATTTTCTGTGGAATGACTACATATAGTTAATAAATGCATTACCTCACATAATAATCACTTTGTGGTGCAAACACTTTACATCCATTCCTAGATTTTTTTCAATACAGTATTTTATTAACTATAGTCACCATGTTGTGCAATGAATAAAGAGACAGCAGATTCTTAAATGAATGCACTTACACATAGAATGTGCTTTCACATAGAGAAAATTAGTCAATTTAGACAGTTTGTGGGATAGGTGAAATTTTCCTTCTGAAAAATTTAACTCTTCTATTCCACAACTGTCTTCAAACAACATTTTTTGGTCTGTCCCTAAAATTAAGTTTCTAAAGGTGCTAACTCCATATAAAGTTACAAACTAGTTAAATGGATCCTCAGTCACTATTAGGTTTTATTACAAAATAGATAATACATTCAGATTAAATTTAAAGAAAAAAGGGCCTGGGGATATATATAGCTCATTTGGTAGAGTGCTTGCCTCACATGCACAAGGCCCTGGTTCAATCCCCACCACCAAAAAAAAAGATAAATTTAAAGAAAAATACTTTAACTCCATTAAGTTTCCATAAGACACTGGAGACAAAAGAGACATGAAATTAAAGGTACTTACTTGATATTCCTCTTGAGCAAGGACAAAGATGCTTTTACTAAGTCTGGGGACTTGGCCCATACATTATCAAAATGCTTATCACCAGGGTGACACCCTTGCTTTTAGGTTCAGGCAAGAGAAATGCCTTGGACAGTAGTTTTGTATCTCTTTGGATGACAGAATAACAATAGATTTAAAAAAAAAAAAAAAAACCCAGCTATCCTCCAGTGAGTGCCTACTGCTTGGCCTCTTTTCATATAGTAGGCTCACTGACTCTCACTAAATTGATGATTAACGACCGAAGATATGAGTAAGTACTAATTAGGTAGATCTACATTTCTTATAAAGCATGCAGTCTGCAAGTAAGCCATCCTTTTAGCAATGCAAAGATTTACATCAGTTATGTATATAATGGTTATCTTTATATTGGTGGTATATACATGTATCAGGAAAAAAAGATGGTTCTGATTTTTTTTTCTTTTTAATTTAGAAACGCTAATGTGTAAGAGCTGTAGCCACAAATGTTTAAAATGGAATACAAGCCTAATAAAGTCCTGTAGCTATTCCGTTTTGGAAACGGCCACCATCAGCTGGCATTAGAGCTCCATGATCACAGCTGAGCTCGACTTAAATCCAGGCTTTGCGTGATTTGGGGCGAATTGCTTCATTCTGCTGTGCTGCATAAGAAAGGGGCTGCCACATAGAGCATGGTGAGGGTTAAGTGCTTGAATTCACTTGAAATGATTAGAACAGGGCCTAACCTCAGGAAATGCTTAAACTAAGTTGGTTCCTACCTCTAAGTTCTTTACAGCTCTGCCAGTTTGTCTTGAGTGACTTCAAATTATATTTAACGTTTCAGTAAAGATGATCTGCAGTTATTAAGATCAAGCAGCAGGGCTGGGGCTGTGGCTCAGCAGTGGAGCGCTCGTCCAGCACGTGCGTGGCCCTAGGTTCGATCCTCAGCACAACATAAAAATAAAAGTATTGTGTCCAACTACTTCTAAAAAATAAATATTAAAAAAAGAAAGAAAGAAGTACGAGCAGCGCCTTGGATAGTCTGGTGGTTCAGATGCAATCCCATAGGCAGACTCCAGGAGACAAATATCTGGGAGGGACAGGGCTGCAGAAACCCTAATGCAGTTATTGTTTTAGAGCGCACAAATGCTCAGGAAAATGTTTGAAATCAGTAGGGCCGCAGATCAGGGATGAGGCCCAATTCCCAAGGTGAACAATGTCAGCGGGCCTCTGGTGCCTGGGCAAAAGCCTGCCCTGGAGGTTAACGGTTAACCAATGCTAAACCCCTGGCCAACGCGTTCAGAGCAATAAAGAGCAGATCGCAAGGCACAGCACAACCGCCAGCCGCCGCCGCCGGAAGTCGGACCGCCGCGGGCCGGAAGCAGCTGGCCCCGCGAGCCCCGCCCCGCGCCCGGCCGCCCAGCCGCGCATGGCGAGAAGAGAACTCACCGTTACGTCCTCGCTCCGCCTCGGCGAGACCCACCCGCAGTGTCCTCCGCGGGTTGCGACTGCGCGAGCCAGAGCTCTAGCCCTCGCGTGGCGCCTCCGCCGGGAGGGCGTAGTCGTCCACGTGACCTAAGAGTGCCCGCCCCGGGTATGACGACCCCGCCTGACATCCGCACGGCAAAACTCTGCCAGCACCTCAGAACTAACTGGCAGCCTTAATCATGTGTTTGACAAATGTGATCGGTTTACTTATTTGGTGCTTATGAACTCACTGTATTTATCCAAATTTTAAATGCACCCAGCAATGGCTGTCTTAGGAATTTACCTATACAATATTTATAGAAGTTCTTCACGATGCATATAATCCATGTATAAGGATGTTTATTGCAACGAGAGAATAAGTATAGCTAAGTGATAATCAACCCAAGGAAAGGGTTAAATAAAGCACACTAAGTCCTTAAAGTCCTTAAAGTAATTATTCTCGGATATATCGACTGTTAAAAGGCACAACACAGAATATTATGTGTAGAGTGCACGCCTTAGTGTAAAATTATTTATTGAGATTCAAATATGCTAGTGTGTACACAAACTTTTCTTTAAAAGGCAAAATAAATGTAATGGCTGTTTGCGGGAGAGATGGAGGGTGTAGTTTTCCTATTTTGAATTTTGCATTTTTTTCTCTTTATACTTACCTGAATTGAAATGAAAAGAAAATAAACAAATAATCCTCATATTTGTATTTAGGACTGGAAGCTAGATGACCCCTGTAGATTTTTATTTTAAGTTTCCTGGATTATCTTTGTGCAGTGGTTCTTGCCTATGCCTTATAGTTACCTGTGAGTTTTTAAAGCCATGATACCCAATCTGCCCCAGAGCACTGAAATAAAAATTTAGTGGGGAGGGAGATATAATATATATCTTTTAAGTTTACTAGCGATTCTAGTGTGAACCCAAGGTTGAATGCCATAGCCTGTATTTGGTATACTTAGTACAAGGATCTCTCTTAGGGATCTTTGACCCTAGGTGTCCCAATGGTCTTAGGGTAGCTGAAATCTTGTCCATTTACCCCAGGGTGCTTTATAATGCCATCTTAAAAATAAGCCTTTACATGTAAAAAGTTAAGAAGTTCAGAATAATGGTTTTGCCTCCAGTGCTGGTTTCTTCTGATTCTGTTATGTTCAATGTACTTTAAGGGTGATCAGTAATATTTTGTGGGATAATTTCCCTTTTGATCATTTGTTTCACTGATTGAAACACAAATGAACCATCTAGTTTTATAATTACCAAAGTGATAAGATATATTTATTATAATTTCCATTATCTGTTGGCTGTCCCAAATTATTTTATTTACACACGGAGAGTGTTATTAGTACCTAGCTTGTGTTATTGAAGGACTAAATAAGGTTTCCCATTTTTAATGAAAAGTTCTTTTTTGTTTTGGCATAATATGAGCATTAAAAAGTCCAGACCTTAGATCCATTGACCTAAAATCTGACTTTGAATAAACTCAGCTCTTTAGTATATATACTCACATATACACACAAGAAGAATGAGAGAGGAAGGGAAACTTTCTGTCAAAAACATTAATGTAGTTAGTTATGTGATAATATAATATTCTTGGAAATCTATAGTGAAGGGCAGAATAAACTACTATTTTTTCAGTTCCCAGGATGCACATGCAAAAATGCACAAAATCGGCATGTGCAGTAATGCACATTAGGTTTCAGCAAAAACCCATAAAGTTCATGTGAAAGTCATTAAAGTTCAGAATAAAATTCATGAATCTTACTGTTTAGTAAGACTTTTAAACAGTAAGATTCATGAGTTAGTTAATTTCGTGCAATAGAATAGTTCTAACCAGTTTGGTCACTGATACTACTAAGTTCTATCAGGCACAGTCTTGTCTTTCTACTTATCTCATTGAAACCAGTTTGTTTCTTCCTTCTTTCTTTTTTTAAAATCTATTTATTTGTTCTAATTAGGTGTAATAACAAAAGAATGCATTTTGATTCATTGTACACAAATGCAGCACAACTTTTCATTTCTCTGGTTGTACGCAATGTAGCGTCCCACCATACGTGCAGTTCATACATGTACCAAGGGTAATGATGTTCATCTCATCCCACCATCTTTCTTGCTCCCATACCTCCTCCTCTCCCTCCCCTTTGCCCAAAGTTTTTCCATTTTTCCCATGCCTTCCCCACCCCCCACCCCCATCTTTTTCTTTATTCTTACATTCTTTGCTTTCTGGTGTTTCTTACTTTGGCCTCCTAGTGCCACCTAGTGGTACATGGGGCATGAAGAAACTTTAGGTTGTCCTCTGAGATCTTGGCTTTTAGTATCTCCATGGATTAATAGGGACAGTTTCAAGTGTTCCTTCTCAACTTTGTGAGCCCAGCCCCTCTATACTGAGCATCAGGCTTTTATAGGTAGGGTTTTTAGGTACCATGCTCTTTTTTTTTTTTTTTTTTTTTTTTTTTTGGTAGTGCTGGGGATTGAATCCAGGGCCTTGTGCATGTGAGGCAAGCACTCTACCAGCTGAGCTATATCCCCAGCCCCCATGCTCTTTTCTACTTAGAGAAGTTAAAACATTGTCTTCACTAGTTTTGGGAAGGCACCTATGTGCTGCTATTTTCACTAAAGAAGTTTGAAGGGTATACACACCCATGTATATTTCCTACTCCTTTAAATCAGAAAACATTAATAATGTTGCTTTCATTAGGCCACTGTGATTCAAATCATAAGAGGGTGGCTTTAAATGTCGTCTATCTTCTATGATTCCTAAACCAATGTGTCTACAGTCTACATTTGTTGTGAATGCCTACTTGACATTTTCATGTGGATATTGTGGCAAAGATAGTGGTGTTCCCTAAATAGCCCATCTACTTCCAGCTCCATGTGCAGTTTGTTGAGGCCCTGAGTTCTGGTCAGTTGGGCTATGAGTGAAAATGTATTATGCATTCCTGGGATGACCACAGAAGAGCTGATATGATATCTGTCCATTTGCCTCCTTTCTTTTTTTCCTGATTTAATAAGGACTTGTTTTTGATTTAAAAAAAAAAAAAAAAAAGGTCTCAAACATCAGGCTGTTCACAAAAGTGACCCACAGTATCAACTTTAGAAAACAAAGACTACTACACTAACTAGTCTTCTAAAGATGCACTTAACATGCCAGCTCTCATTCACAAAAATACATTGTTGTATTTGTGTTGAACAGCTCTACACAGGACTATTATGTGGGGGATAAAACACATACCTCTAACTCAATGCTGCTCTCAGGTGCTACAACTAAATGAGATTGCCTTTGCAGTTAAGGAAGCAACTACTGAAATCATGTATCAATGGAAAGAACTGTACTCCCTGCGTAACAAGAGATTATTTTGGAGACAATTGATAAAAGCATATATTTTTTTTATTGTGAAGTCATGAAGAGGTATCAAAATTAAAAGCAAAAATTACAGGGTAAGACTTAACAAAACTGCTAGGAGCATCAAAGGAAGTGAAAATGGTACTAGACATAGGGCAAAATGAATTAATGAACACGGGAAGGACAAAAATAGAACAGTGAGCATGTGCTGAAGATACTAGTGAGAGGATCTGGTGAAATTTTGATCTTAGACAAGAACCTAGGTAAAGAAATAATGGGATAAGATTTCTAAACCCCACTATGTATTTGAGAGTCATGCAGTTCTTCCTCTGCCTCTATTTGATCATTCTTGATCAACTCCAGCTGGTCATCCCCCATCTTCATTATCGTCATCATCCAGTAGGTCCCCCTCCTCAGCAGAGTCATCTGTACCCTCCTCAGACTCCATCTTCACATTAGTCTCATTGTTCTTTAGGGAGCTGCTTGTTTGCTCTGCTCCTTTTCAATTTTTTTCCAGGCTTTCCAAAAGAGAATCTACTTTTTGTTTTATTTGGGTCAGCTCCTTCTTAATGGCCTGAAGGTCATCTCCTTTCAACTTTCCAGACTTCAAAGAAGATCCCTGCAGTCTGCCCTTCGAATTGAAGCCACTTTTGCCCCTTCAGGAGTTGTATCCTGATACACGCTGGTATTTAGAGGGCACCACAGCCCTAACAATAATAGTAGGAGGAGGAACTCATGCTGGATAACTATAAATCCTGTTATAATAATCCTGTTGAAAGTCATAGTCCAAGTTAAAAGAGGAGATTAATAGAGGAGACAGAGAAGGGTGTTCTGGTATTGACCCGTACATCTCCACTGCAGATCATTTCACACCTGCTTTTCCTCTGTTCACTTTTGGTTCTGCAGCCATTAATATCCAAAACCTGCCAGCAATCATTCTGCCATCCTCTCTTGCTACACAACCCCAAGCATTTCTCTCATTTATATACCGGATGATGGCAAAAGCCCTTATGGACAGAACAACCCACAATTTTGCCATACTTTGAGAAGATTGCCTCCACATCAGACTTCTTGACCACCAGAGTGTTGAGATTCCCAGTGAATACATGGGAGTTCATGGATGGAGGATCTGTCTCGTTGGTAATGTTGCTAGCCATCATGGTTGATAAAGTTCCTCACAAAGGCGAAAGAACATCAGCCAGGAAGGGTGTGCATCTGTTCTGAAGGCCCCTCTGGTTAATGCTGCTCTGGGCTTGGCATCCATGTTGCTACCAGTGGCCTCTTTTTCTATCACAAAAATTAACACCATCCTATGTGGGAGAATCTCTACCAGCCCGAGGCTTTGAGTGATTATGTGGAACAAAGACCACATGCTTTCCCCCCTGATACACTTCCCCAGTTTCCACCAAGATGTGAAAGACATATAACTTGCCGCAGTCTTGGCTGGGCACAGAATCACGAGCCACTCAAGCAGGAACAAAACTTTATTTTGAAAAAGCCGCCAAAACTCTGTAGGCGCCGGCAAGCCAAACCCGGTCCTCCCACGCAGGCCTCCACCGGAACCGCGCGTTCCCCGGAACCGGGGGTCCCCCGGACCTCCCCCGGAATTCCCTCCTACTATCCTTCCCCAACCAATGGGAACTCTCCATGAGTCCCGTAACATGAATCCGGTAGCAGGCCAAGGTGAACAGCGGGAGTCCAATTTCCATATGAATGTAAATCTTAACATAATCATCTCAGTGGCTAGCTGGTGTCACTTTACAACCAAAGGTGCCATACATCGTATATTTGCTTGTGGCTCCTAGCATCTGCCCCCTTCTGTCTAATTAAGCAACAAGCAATGTGGCTAGGGACCGTGCCTGGTAGGTTGTCCAATTTAACATATGGTTCTTACCCGTCATGGGAGAACTGACATTTAGGCGTCAGCTTCCTGTCTTAGGTTGAATCCACTGTAATCAGATCAACCCGTCACTGACTACCGGTCCAGCATTCAGCCATGCTTGTGGATAGGCCTATGCACCAGTGGGGGGGTGAGGTTCTTGCCTCACCTCTGTTGGCCCCCAAATTTAGCCTTGGTGCCAGTGGGGGGGTGAGGTTCTTTGCCTCACCTCTGTTGGCCCCCAAATTTTAGACCATCACTAGTAGAAGGGAGGAGGATACAGAAATGCCACGACACCAAGCCAATTGATGGCTCCTTTGGAAAAATTGCGTCACTGGTGACACCATCAGCAAAGATATGCCAGTATTACCACAATAAACATGGGGTGAGCTGGCAAGGAAATTGCATCACTGGTGACACCATCAGCAAAGATATGCCAGCAGTACCACAATTCGGTGCACCAGATGATATTTCACAATGTATGCAACTGATATATAGTCCAGGCAAGTTCTGCAAGCAGTTCAAATTGGAGGAGTGTATCAATATGTCCATTTCCTCCCAAAGTAAATCAAGTCCTTGATTGAGCATTACTTGTTGAGTTATATTCATTGATGCATCAGTTTATACAGTTTACTGTGATAGCTATCATAGAAGCTGTAGTTTGGTTTTATTTCAGTCTTCACCAGAATTGGGATGGAGATGGAAATTCTGGCAATGATGCTAAAGAGACATTATCCTGAACAGAATTATTAAATATAATGAAAAGGAAAGGTGAAAGTAAACAAACAGATCTGTTAAACTCCTTTAAAAACAATCCTTAACAGCTGTTTACCTAATTTAAATTAAACCAAATAAATCACGTGAATAAAGAAAAAATTCGGATCCATTTTTTCATGAGCGCTCCTCATTTAAGAAATATGGACATACACACATACAGACATACAACACAAAACAGAAGTGTGCACACAACATACAACACATAAGACAATAGTAAATAAAGGCCTTGTAACTATACCTAGGTGAAATCTCCATTGCAATGTTTAAAAACTCCACAGTCAAAAAAATAAAACACAGTCAAAAAATAAAACTGATCAGAAAAACATTAACCTAGTTTTGTATGAGCTCAAAATTAAAATAGAACTTTATGATGTGGGAAAAATGCAATAATAAAATAGATATTGAAAAAAAAACACCTTGGTTAATCACTGTCGCAGATGTAAGAATAGCCAAGCTGGAGCTCTGGATGTCAGCTGTTATGGATTTGAGTCAAATCATCTTCTTTTTCTGTAGAAATTGTTTTAGTTAATCTCTCTGGAATCCAAATCGGTTGCTGTTCATCCTGTGGGAAAACACAGACAGCGCCCCGATTCCAGACTATCACTGGATCCAGGCCTTTCCATTGTCCTGTTAGAATATCTTTCCAAAGTACCTTAGGCTTATGTACATTTTTTGGGTACAAATGTCTTTCCGCAGCACTAAGTCCCGATGAATACAAATTTAAAAAGTTTAGAGTAAAAAGGGTTATTTTAAGTTTATCTTTGGGGGATATATACCCCTTTCCAATTCCCTCCTTTTGTTTTAATAAGTACATTTTAATAGTTTGATGAGCTCTTTCAACTATGCCTTGTCCTTGTGGATTGTATGGAATTCCTGTTATGTGAGTAATGCCAAATGATGAGCAAAATTGTTTAAAAGAGGTGGAAGTATAACCAGGACCATTGTCTGTTTTTAACTGTTTTGGAACACCCACAGTGGCAAAATTTTGTAAGCAATGAGCTATAACATCTTTAGTTTTTTCTCCGGCATGAAGGGAGCCCATCAAAAATCCGGAAGAGGTATCAACTGTAACATGTAAATATTTTAATTTTCCAAATTCTGGCAAGTGTGTGACGTCCATCTGCCAAATATGGTTAGGTATCAGTCCTCTAGGATTGACTCCAAGATTAACTTGTGGTAAAAATGTCACACAATTTTGACATTGTTTTATTATATGTCTGGCTTGTTCTTTAGTTATTTTAAAACGTTTTTGTAAAGTATTAGCATTGACATGGAACCTTTTATGAAAATTTATAGCTTCTTCTATTGTGTAGAAAATATGTATGTCATGTGTAGATTTATCTGCTAGTTCATTGCCCATACTAAGGGCTCCAGGCAATCCTGTATGTGCCCTGATATGACCTATAAAGAATGGATCTTTTCGGTCCCAGATTAGACTTTGTATAGCGGAAAACAAAGAGAAAACAGTAGAAGAAGGTGAAATCCTACCAGCATCTTCAAGGGATACTATAGCATTAACTACATATTGACTATCAGAAAATAAATTAAATACAGAATCTTTAAACATCATAAAAGCTTATAATACTGCATTAAGCTCTACCTTTTGAGCTCATTGCTTGGGTACTAAAAATGTAAAAGTTTGATCAGGAGTAACTACTGCTGCTGTACCATTGTTTGACCCATCAGTGAATATATTTGGAGCATTTATGATAGGGGTTTTTCTTGTCATTTTTGGAAAAACTACAGGATGCTTAGACCAAAAAGACAACAAAGGATTAGATGGTAAGTGATTATCAAATGAAACACTAGTTTTACACATGATTATTGCCCAAGTATTTAACTCATTAGCTAACTCATCAATTTGATCCATAGTATATGGAGTAATAATTTTATTGGGAGAAATCCCAAATACTCCCTTAGCTGCTTTTATTCCTTTGAGTATCAATTGTCCTACAGCCTCAGGATATCTAGTAAGAATAGTGTTAGGAGAATAAGATAAATGTATCCACAATAATGGACCTTCCTGCCAAAATACTCCTGTAGGAATATTTTTTGTTGGTAGTATAATAAATAATAAAGGCAAACTTATATCAATTCTATCCAAATGCATATTTTCCATATATGTTTCAATGATTTTTAATGTCTTTCTTGCTTCAGGCGTTAACATGCGGGGTGAATTTGGATCTGATGGACCTTTTAGAATATCAAATAAAGGTCATAACTCTCCTGTTGGTATGCCTAGATAAGGCCTTATCCAATTTATGTCTCCCAATAACTTTTAAAAGTCATTAAGTGATCTGAGTTGATCTACTCGTATTTGAATTTTTGGTGGACGGACCATGGTTGAGGATAATAGAACTCCTAAATAATTAATTGGAAGATTTAATTGTACTTTATCTATTGCTATCTCTAGATTATAATTTTTCAATAAGTTTGTAAGTGTGGCATAACATTCTAGTAATGTGTTTTTATCTTTATGTGCCAATAACACATCATCCATATAGTGAAATATTTGTAGTTCAGGATTTTGATTCCTAAGTGGCTGGATTGCTTTATTAACATAAATTTGACACATAGTTGGGCTGTTAGCCATCCCTTGAGGGAGTACTTTCCATTCATATCTCTGATCAGGACCTTCATGATTTAGTGCAGGATAGTAAATGCAAAATGTGGACTATCCTCGGGATGAATTGGAATTGAAAAGAAACAATCTTTAATATCTATAGCTAAAACATGCCAGGCTTTTGGTAAAGCAGACAATTGAGGAATCCCTGATTGAGCAGGTCCCATAATAACCATCTCATTATTAATGGCTCTTAAATCTTGTAATAATCTCCATTTACCAGATTTCTTTTTAATGACAAAAATGGGAGTATTATGGGGGGATACGGAAGGTTGTATATGTCCTTCCGCTAATTGTTGTCTGACCAAGTCATGGGCTACTTGTATCTTTTCTTTAGTCAGGGGCCACTGAGGAACCCACACTGGTCTTTCTGATTTCCAAGTAATTTTGATTGTCTCAGTGGCCCTTTCTGAAAACCCAATTCATGTCTATTTATTTCTTGATCTATTTGAATAGGTGCTGTCATACCTTGTTCTTGTTCTCTTAATCTTTTTTCTTTCCTAAAGCCTTGTTTAGCCCTAGTAGTGGGCGCGTTAGGATTGATGTTATTTGTTAATGTCAATCCTAATTGATCTAGGACATCTCGTCCCCATAAATTTACAGGAAGATGATCTAATACATAGGGCTGTATAGTTCCTTCACATCCTTCAGGATCCCTCCAATCTAATACCATTGCGCTTTTATCGGGATTAGTCGCCACTCCTAGGCCTCGAAGCGTTTGAGTGGCTTGTTGTAATGGCCAATGTTTTGGCCATTCTTGACGAGATATGATGCTGAGGTCAGCACCTGTGTCCAGCAGCCCATTAAAATCATGTCCTTGAATATTTAATTTTAGCATTGGGCGAGAATCTAAATTTAAAGACAGCATAGCCCAATCTACACCTGTGGAGCCTAATCCCTTGGAACCTCTTTCTACATTACAACTGGAAAATTTATCATGCAGGCTGGGTATTATTAATAACTGTGTTATTCTATCTCCTGGTGAAATTACTGATATACCTCTTGGAGAACTAGCTATAATTTTTATTTCACCCTCATAATCGGGATCAATTACCCCAGGACTTATCATAAGTCCTTTTAGTGTAGAAGAACTGCGTCCCAATAATAAGCCTACTGTTCCCTGGGGAAGAGGTCCTTTTACTCCTGTGGGAATGATTTGAACTCCCATCTCTGGAGTTAGTACTGCTCTGGCAGAGGCGCAGATGTCCAGCCCTGCGCTCCCTCTAGTTTGTCTGATGAGGGATTTAATGGATAATGCGTCCTGGGCACTACCTTGATGGTGCTGTTGGGTTCCTCCATTGCCCCATATATTTGTGGTTTTGGGCCCCGGGGCATTGGGCCCTCTAGTCCGTTTTTTGGCAATGGAGCCTGATACCTTTCTCCACGATATCGTGGGTAAACACTTGGTCCTTGTCCGTTTTTTGATAATGGAATACCCTCTATGGTGGTTTGAGAACGGCATTCATTAGCCCAATGTTTCCCTCTATGGCATCGTGGGCAAATACCCAGTATTCTATTCCTTTGATACCCAGCTTTGTTAAACCCTCCTCTTATGGGGCAACTCCTTTTAAAATGTCCTGTTTGATTACAATTATAGCATGTTTTTGGCCTGGCATCTAAAGCCTGTTGTACTGCTGCTAAGACTTGCCCTTGTTCATTAATGTCTCTACATAATTTAATATATGTGTTTAAATCTTCATGTCTCCATGGTCTAATGACCTCTCTGCAGCAACGATTTGCTTGGTCGTAAGCCAGTTGTTTTATAAATGGCATTACCTGTTCTGTATTACCAAATATCCTAGAGGCTGACTGAAAAAGTCTATCTACAAATTCAGCGTAAGGTTCATTAGTTCCTTGTATTACCTTAGATAATTGACCTTGTAAGTCTCCATGCCCCTGTAAAGTTTTCCATGCCCTAACTGCATCTACAGCAATTTGTGCGTATACGCCAGGGTCATATTCAATTTGCTGTCTTTGACCCTCATAAGGTCCCTTTCCCAATAGCATATCTATATTTCTTTGAGGGTAACCAGCTTCTGCATTTCCCCTAGCTGTCTCCATGCAAAATTCCTCATTGGCAACCTTCCATAACAAATATTGTCCTCCGTTTAGCACAGATCGACACATGTTAGCCCAATCTGCTGGTGTCATGTCCAAGTTGGTAACAGATTCGACCATGCTTATTGTGAAGGGAGCTTGCGGCCCATAGGTTGTTACAGCCTCCTTTAATTGCTTTATTGTTTTGAAATCTAAAGTACGGTGAATTCGTTGCCCTCCTGCCTGCTCAAGTACAGGGCATGCTAATCTTTGGGGTTCTGTCTCAGAATTCCGTCCATCAACTACGGGAGTTGAGGGCCGCTCAGCGGTAGATGGAGCTGTTGGTTGAATTACGCCCTCTGGTGATAGAACGGAGTTGGTAGCAACCTCCTGTTGTAATTCTCCACCTGATGGCTGCTTTTCCTCTAAGCTTGCTTTCTTTAAATTTTCCTCTGTCTGACTAGCTTGAGAGACCTTCTCTTTTGCTTGACCTAGCGTTTTTTCTACCATAGTCTGGACCTCTAACAATTTACTTAACAGTTTTTCAGTTTGTTTTTTACTGGATTCTAATCTACTATAAAGGTAACGTAACCCAATAAGATAGGATAAAACAAAGCCGAAACAGAATGAAACAAAAACGGAGCAGAGAATGGTTGTATCGATTTTCTCTTTCTCAGGGCCGAATAACTTCAAACCTTGAGCCAACCATTTTTCCCAGTTCGCCTGAGAAAATTCTAGGGCTAGGGAGCTCGAAATAAAAACAAAATAAATCAAAACAAGAACACACTGTTTTTTGAGATGGTCACCCATCCTGTCGCCTTCCCTCAGGGGCGAGCAATTTTACTCACCTCTAAGCTTCAGGCGTTCCCCGCACGGGCCGCCAAATGCCGCAGTCTTGGCTGGGCTCAGAATCACGAGCCACTCAAGCAGGAACAAAACTTTATTTTGAAAAAGCCGCCAAAACTCTGTAGGCGCCGGCAAGCCAAACCCGGTCCTCCCACGCGGGCCTCCACCGGAACCGCGCGTTCCCCAGAACCGGGGGTCCCCCGGACCTCCCCCGGAATTCCCTCCTACTATCCTTCCCCAACCAATGGGAACTCTCCATGAGTCCCGTAACATGAATCCGGTAGCAGGCCAAGGTGAACAGCGGGAGTCCAATTTCCATATGAATGTAAATCTTAACATAATCATCTCAGTGGCTAGCTGGCGTCACTTTACAACCAAAGGTGCCATACATCGTATATTAGCTTGTGGCTCCTAGCAATAACTTAAGTGAAAAATAAAATTTTGTTGGTAAGGCATTGAAATTTTGAGGTTGTTATTATAACATAGCGTAGTTTAACCTGGTATCTCATGATAATATCCAATTTCACTGTATTCAAATTAAAATGTTAGTTTTCAATGCAAGGAAGTATTTATCAGCCAAGTTCCCAGATGCCCAGTCAAGGGCCAGCCTTGCAAGCCAAAGTTTTTAAGGATGTTGGTCTCAGATCAGCTTTGTGAACTCATTACTGCACAGGGGGAATAATGAAAAAGGAAATGCCAAGTCTCTGAATTAAACATATGCACACAAACTACCGCCTTCTCCTTTAGTGCTGTCCTTTTGAGAAAACAAACCACGTTGTGTACTCTCTTCAGGCATACAAAGGATAAAGAAGAACAAAGAAGAAGCTGAGCTAAGCACATGAGGTGGAGTGAGTAAAGGTTAGAGATTTTAAGAGGTGAAACATTTTTTGTTCCCTCCTGACTTTTACGTTCCAGGTGAAACTCTTGAGTCCTGGGCATTAAGCAAATCATACATACCTGTTAATTAAGGGTGGAAAAGGGCATGGAAGCACTGAACACCAGGTAGGCTGCATTGAGCTGGAAGCAAGCCTTGGCTATTTGTTTCAGGCCAGGCTTAGCAAATATACACTGACTTGGGTCCAGTAGCAGACCCAAAGAGTCTTTTGGTGATATGAATCATAGGATTCATCCTGCTTCTTGACCTTGAACGGTGTTCAGGAAATTCACATTGGTCACATTTGGTCTCACAGAGTAAGAGAGACCTAGAGTCACTGGAGAGCAGACACAGATAAGGTAAGGACTAAATTATAGAACAAGTATCTTTTGGTACTTTGGCCTTTTAACTTAAAGCAGTAGATAATGTTTGCTGCAATTAGAGATATTGATAGAAATAAAACTAAAACTTCATATCTCCCCCACATGGTCCCTTTCCAGGATCCTGAGGTCCTAAGAGACACTAGTAATGTGCTCACATGGTTATCCTTTATACACACACAGAATATATAGAGAATATATGTAAGCTGGATGCAGTGATGCATGCCTATAATCCCAGCAGTTTGGGGGGCTGAGGCAGGAGGATTGCAAGTTCAAAGCCAGCCTCAGCAACTTACTGAGGTCCCAAGCAACCCAGCATAACCCTATCTCTAAATTAAATATAAAAAAGGGCTGGGGATGTGGCTCAGTGGTTAAGTGCCCCTGGGTTCAATCCCTGGTACCAAAAAAAAAAAAAAAAAAACCTGAAAATATATTTTTATATATACTGTGTGAGTGCATGTATGTGTGTGTGTGTGTGTGTGTGTGTGTGTAAATAATTTAAGAACAAACTAAAAAATGTTGAAAAGTTGTACAGGGTCACTCTATATCACAACAACCATTTCAATGTGTATTTCCAATCTGATGTCCATCAGCCTCTAATGCTTTAGTGTATATTCCTGCAAACAAGGACGTTCTTCTCATAATCATAATTGTAGTCATGAAATCAGAAAGTTTCTGATGGCCTATTACCACCATTTAAAATTTTTTTTAGTTGTAGATGGATACGATACCTCTGTTTTATTTATTTAAGGTTTCTTTCTTTTGTTAAATGTTGTACAAACAGTCGAACTCAGTGCTTCACACATGCTAGGCAAGCGCTCTACCACTGAGCTATGACTGCAGCTCCAACATTATCACCCTTTAATTCCTCTATTTTGTCTTTTTTAGTTACACATGACAGAAGAATGTATTTTGACATATCATATATAATGGAGTATAACTTCCCATTCTTGTGGTTTACATGATGCAGAGTTTCACTGGTCATGTATTCATATATGAACATAGGAAAGTTATGTCCAATTCATTTTACTGTCTCATTCCCATCCCCACTGTTCAATCAAGTGAACACCCCCACCCCTAGCCTATTGTAAGTTAGCATACGCACATCAGAGGGAACATTCGGCCTTTGGTTTTCTGGGATTGGCTTATTTCACTTAGTGTGATAGCCTCCAGTTCCATCCATTTACTGGCAAGTGTCATAAGTTCATACTTCTTTGTGGCTGAGTAACATTCCATTATGTATATGTACCATATTTTCTTTATCCATTGATCTGTTGAAGGGCCCCTAGGTTGGTTCCATAGCTGAGCTATTGTGAATTGAGTTGCTATGAACATTGACCATCATTTAATTCTTAAATCCAGTTCTGAATTAAGGTTACATTTAGTTGTCAGGAATATTTAGCCTCTGTCAATCTGAGATAGTTATTTGGTCTTTCCTTAACATTTAAAAACTTGACATTTTTGAGATGACATGCCATCCATTTTGTGGAATGTTTCTCAATTTGAGTTTGTCCAATGTTTCCTCTTAGTTAGTTTCAGTTTATACAAAAAGTAGAGACTAAACTTTGAGTACTGGTGGGCTGTAGAGCTACCTTTCTGTTCCTTTCTCCCTGGCCAGAGCTTGCCTTACCCTACGACCTTGCCATCTACCCCACTAGGAACATCCCACTTTGAACTACTGTGCTCCATATCTCCCACTAAAGTTCCCCCACTTCAGGACTGAAGTGTTTATGGAAAAAAGAGAAGAAGGAGAGAAATTGTTATAGTAATATGTTTTGGGAAAATGTATACAAATAACAATTTAACTTCAATTTGAGACCATTGTCTCTTTTCCTTCTGTTGTAGGCACTTTTGGGGTTCTGGCTAAGGATATGTTGAGTTGGAAATGAGTTTAGTTTTAGTTTAGTGGTATATACTTATATGGTTTATAGCTTCCAAGAGTATTCCTGCTGCCTACTGAGATGACTTTCTGTGTATGCCTACACCAACGTGAGGGCCAGGCGTCTATCAAAATGTGAATATGGACTGAGGCATCTGGCATGAGAATGATCTCTGAGTAATGGAGGAGAAGCCTGATTTGAAATGGATAGAGCCAGAAGTTAGTTTGTGGAAATTTCTCTTATCAGATTTTTATTAAATTTATAAAAATTATAAGTACGAGGACCTTTCCTCATTGACAGTATACTTGAGGGTATATAACGTAAACTATAAATCCACCATGTGTCTTTCTTGATAGGAATTTCATGAAATAAATACACCAGAATTCCCATGTCTAAAGTACATAAACCTGTACCAGGACTATAAACAGTGAGTTTGTTAATTTTGAAAAAGTAATGGTATAAGAAATATTGTCATTATAAAAATCATAAAGTGCACTACCAAGGAATACAGAGTGTCTAACTGGAAATTGTCCATGACAGGTTTAGGTAAGCAGCACTCTCTAGGTTGCTCCAAATTCCATTCTGCACTCTGGGTCAGAGAGGGAATGATGGAGGGACAAATCTTATATTCATGTAACATATCCTCATTCTTTTTTAATTTTATTTTATTTTATTTTTTTATTGGTTGTTCACAACATTACAAAGCTCTTAAAATATCATATTTCATACATTAGATTGAAGTGGGTTATGAACCCCCAATTTTACCCCAAATGCAGATTGCAGAATCACATCGGTTACACATCCACAATTTAACATAATGCCCTATTAGTAATTGTTGTATTCTGCTACCTTTCCTATCCCCTACTATCCCCCCTCTCCTCCCCTCCCATCTTCTCTCTCTACCCCATCTACTGTAATTCATTTCTCTCCTTGTTTATTTTCCCATTCCCCTCACAACCTCTTATATGTAATTTTGTATAGCAATGAGGGTCTCCCTTCATTTCCATGCAATTTCCCTTTTCTCTCCCTTTCCCTCCCATCTCATGTCTCTGTTTAATGTTAATCTTTTCTTCCTGCTCTTCCTCCCTGCTCTGTTCATAGTTGCTCTCATTATATCAAAGAAGACATTTGGTATTTATTTTTTAGGGATTGGCTAGCTTCACTAAGCATAATCTGCTCTAGTGCCATCCATTTCCCTGCAAATTCTATGATTTTGTCATTTTTTATTGCTGCATAGTACTCCATTGTGTATAGATGACACATTATTTTTATCCATTCATCTATTGAAGGGCATCTGGGTTGGTTCCACAGTCTAGCTATTGTGAATTGTGCTGCTATGAACATCGATGTGACAGTATCCCTGTAGCATGCTTTTTTAAGGTCTTCAGGGAATAGTCCAAGAAGGGCAATAGCAGGGTCAAATGGTGGTTCCATTCCCAGCTTTCCCAGGAATCTCCAAACTGCTTTCCAAATTGGCCGCACCAATTTGCAGTCCCACCAGCAATGTACAAGTGTACCCTTTTCTCCACATCCTCGCCAGCACTTGTTGTTGTTTGACTTCATAGTGGCTGCCAATCTTACTGGAGTGAGATGGTATCTTAGGGTGGTTTTGATTTGCATTTCTCTGACTGCTAGAGATGGTGAGCATTTTTTCATGTACTTGTTGATTGATTGTATATCCTCCTCTGAGAAGTGTCTGTTCAGGTCCTTGGCCCATTTGTTGATTGGGTTATTTGTTATCTTATTGTCTAATTTTTTGAGTTCTTTGTATACTCTGGATATTAGGGCTCTATCTGAAGTATGAGGAGTAAAAAATTTGTTCCCAGGATGTAGGCTCCCTATTTACCTCTCTTATTGTTTCTCTTGCTGAGAAAAAACTTTTTAGTTTAAGAAAGTCCCATTTGTTGATTCTTGTTATTAACTCTTGTGCTATGGGTGTCCTATTGAGGAATTTGGAGCCCGACCCCACAATATGTAGATCGGAGCCAACTTTTTCTTCTATCAGATGCAGAGTCTCTGATTTGATATCAAGCTCCTTGATCCATTTTGAGTTAACTTTTGTGCATGGCGAGAGAAAGGGATTCAGTTTCATTTTGTTGCATATGGATTTCCAGTTTTCCCAACACCATTTTTTGAAGATGCTATCGTTCCTCCATTGCATGCTTTTAGCCCCTTTATCAAATATAAGATAGTTGTAACTTTGTGGATTAGTCCTCTATTCTATACCATTGGTCCACCCACCTGTTTTGGTACCAGTACCATGCTGTTTTTGTCACTATTGCTCTGTAATATAGTTTGAAATCTGGTATCGCTATACCACCTGATTCACACTTCCTGTTTAGAATTGCTTTTGCTATTCTGGGTCTTTTATTTTTCCATATGAATTTCATGATTGCTTTCTCTATTTCTACAAGAAATGCCATTGGGATTTTGATTGGCATTGCATTAAACCTATAGAGAACTTTTGGTAATATCGCCATTGTTTTTTATTGGATGTTCACAACATTACAAAGCTCTTGACAAATTATATTTCATACATTAGAATCAAGTGGGTTATGAACTCCCATTTTTACCCCAAATACAGATTGCAGAATCACATCGGTTACACATCACATTTTTACATACTGCCATATTAGTGACTGTTGTATTCTGCTACCTTTCCTATCCTCTACTATCCCCCCTCCCCTCCCCTCCCATCTTCTCTCTCTACCCCATCTACTGTAATTCATTTCCCTCCATGTTTGTTATCCCATTCCCCTCATAACCTTATATGTAATTTTGTATAACAATGAGGGTCTCCCTCCATTTCCATGTGATTTCCCTTTTTTCTCCCTTTCCCTCCCTCCTCATGTCTCTGTTTAATGTTAATCTTTTCTTCCTGCTCTTCCTCCCTGTTCTGTTCTTAGTTGCTCTCATTATATCAAAGAAGACATTTGGTATTTGTTTTTTAGGGATTGGCTAGCTTCACTGAGCATAATCTGCTCTACTGCCATCCATTTCCCTGCAAATTCCGTGATTTTGTCAATTTTTAGTGCTGCGTAATACTCCATGGTGTATAAATGCCACATTTTTTTTATCCATTCATCTATTGAAGGGCATCTGGGTTGATTCCACAGTCTAGCAATTGTGAATTGTGCTGCTATTAACATCGATGTGGCAGTATCCCTGTAGTGTGCTCTTTTAAGGTTTTCAGGAAATAGTCCGAGAAGGGCAATAGCTGGGTCAAATGGTGGTTCCATTCCCAGCTTTCCCAGGAATCTCCATACTGCTTTCCAAATTGGCCGCACCCATTTGCAGTCCCACCAGCAATGTACAAGAGTACCCTTTTCCCCACATCCTCGCCAGCACTCATTGTTGTTTGACTTCATCATGGCTGCCAATCTTTCTGGGGTGAGGTGGTATCTTAGGGTGGTTTTGATTTGCATTTCCTTGACTGCTAGAGATGGTGAGCATTTTTTCATGTACTTGTTGATTGATTGTATGTCCTCCTCTGTGAAGTGTTTGTTCATGTCCTTGGCCCATTTGTTGATTGGGTTGTTTGTTTTCTTATTGTCTAATTTTTTGAGTTCTTTGTATACTCTGGATATTAGGGCTCTATCTGAAGTGTGAGGAGTAAAAATTTGTTCCCAGGATGTAGGTTCCCTATTTACCTCTCTTATTGTTTCTCTTGCTGAGAAAAGCTTTTCAGTTTAAGAAAGTCCCATTTGTTGATTCTTGTTATTAACTCTTGTGCTATGGGTGTCCTATTAAGGAATTTTGAGCCCGTCCCCACAATCTGTAGATCAGAGCCAACTTTTTCTTCTATCAGACGGAGAGTCTCCGATTTGATATCTAGCTCCTTTATCCACTTTGAGTTGACTTTTGTGCATGGCGAGAGGAGGGGATTCAGTTTCATTTTGTTGCATATGGATTTCCAGTTTTCCCAACATCATTTGTTGAAGATGCTATCCTTTCTCCATTGCATGTTTTTAGCTCCTTTATCAAATATAAGATAGTTGTAGCTTTGTGGATTAGTCTCTCTGTCCTCTATTCTGTACCATTGGTCCACCCGCCTGTTCTGGTACCAGTACCATGCTGTTTTTGTTACTATTGCTCTGTAATATAGTTTGAAATCTGGTATCACTATAACACCTGATTCACACTTCCTGCTTAGAATTGTTTTTGCTATTCTAGGTCTTTTATTTTTCCATATGGATTTCATGATTGCTTTATCTATTTCTACAATAAATGCCATTGGGATTTTGATTGGCATTGCATTAAACCTATAGAGAACTTTTGGTAATATCGCCATTTTGATGATGTTAGTTCTGCCAATCCATGAACAGGGTATATTTTTACATCTTCTAAGATCTTCTTCTACTTCTCTCTTTAGAGTTCTGTAGTTTTCATTGTATAAATCTTTCACCTCTTTTGTTAGGTTGATTCCCAAGTATTTTATTTTTTTTGAGGATATCGTGAATGAAGTGTTTTTCCTCATTTCCGTTTCAGAAGTTTTGTTGCTGATATACAGAAATGCCTTTGATTTATGCATGTTGATTTTATATCCTGCCACTTTGCTGAATTCATTTATTAGTTCTAGTAGTTTCTTTGTAGACCCTTTTGGGTCTTCTAGGTATAGAATCATGTCATCTGCAAATAGTGATAATTTAAGTTCTTCTTTTCCAATTTTTATGCCTTTAATTTCTTTCGTCTGTCTAATTGCTCTGGCCAGTGTTTCGAGAACTATATTGAATAGAAGTGGTGATAGAGGGCATCCCTGTCTTGTTCCAGATTTTAGAGGGAATGCCTTTAACTTTTGTCCATTCAGAATGATGCTAGCCTGAGGCTTAGCATAGATAGCTTTTACAATGTCAAGGTAAGTTCCTGTTATCCCTAGTTTTTCTAATGTTTTGAACATAAAGGGATGTTGTACTTTGTCGAGTGCTTTCTCTGCGTCTATCGAGATGATCATATGGTTCTTATCTTTAAGTCTATTGATGTGGTGAATAACATTTATTGATTTCTGTATATTGAACCATCCTTGCATCCCAGGGATGAATCCTACTTGATCATGGTGCACAATTTTTTTGATGTGTTTTTGTATTCGATTCGCCAGAATTTTATTGAGGATTTTTGCATCTAGGTTCATTAGAGATATCGGTCTGTAGTTTTCTTTCTTTGAGGTGTCTTTGTCTGGTTTCAGAATCAGGGTGATGTTGGCCTCATAGAATGAATTCGGAAGAGCTCCCTCTTTTTTGATTTCCTGAAATAACTTGAAAAGTATTGGTATTAATTCTTCTTTAAAGGTTTTGTAAAACTCCGCTGTATACCCATCCGGTCCTGGGCTTTTCTTGGTTGGTAGTCTTTTGATGGCTTCTTCAATTTCATCCATTGATATTGGTCTGTTCAAATTGTGTGTATCCTCCTGACTCAGTCTGGGCAAATCATATGACTTAAGAAATTTATCGATGTCTTCACTATCTTCTATTTTATTGGAATATAGGTTTTCAAAATAATTTCTAATTGTCTTCTGTATTTCTGTAGCATCTGTTGTGATATTGCCTTTTTCATCCCGTATGTTAGTAATTTGAGTTCTCTCTCTTCTTCTCTTCGTTAGCATGGCTAAAGGTCTGTCGATCTTATTTATTTTTTCGAAGAACCAACTTTTAGTTTTGTTAATTTTTTCAATAGTTTCTTTTGTTTCAATTTCATTGATTTCCGCTCTGATTTTAATTATTTCTTGCCTTCTGCTACATTTGCTGTTGTTTTGCTCTTCCTTTTCTAGGGCTTTGAGATGAAGTGTGAGCTCATTTATTTGTTGGTTTTTTTCTTTTTTTGAGGAATGACCACCAGGCGATGAATTTTCCTCTTAAAACTGCTTTCATTGTGTCCCATAGATTCCGATATGTTGTGTCTGTATTTTCATTTCTCTCTAAGAATTTTTTGATTTCCTCTTTTATGTCTTCTGTAACCCATTGATCATTCAGTAACATATTGTTCATTTTCCATGTGATGTAGCATTTTTCCTTCCTTCTTTTATCATTGATTTCCAGTTTCATTCCATTATGATCAGATAAAATGCAAGGTATTATCTCCACCCCTTTATATTTACTGAGGGTTGCCCTATGGCATAATATATGGTCTATTTTTGAGAAGGATCCATGTGCTGCTCAGAAAAAAGTATATCCATTTGATGATGGTTGATATATTCTATATATGTCAGTTAAGTCTAGGTTATTGATTGTGATATTGAGTTCTATAGTTTCTTTATTCAACTTTTGTTTGGAGGATCTGTCCAATGGTGAGAGAGGTGTGTTGAAGTCACCCATAATTATTGTGTTGTGGTCTATTTGATTCTTGAACTTGAGGAGAATTTGTTTTATGAATGTCGCAGCACCATTATTTGGTGCGTAAATATTGATAATTGTTATGTCTTGTTGGTGAATGGTTCCTTTTAACAGTATATAATGTCCTTCTTTATCCCTTTTGATTAACTTAGTCTTGAAGTCGATATTATTCAATATGAGTTTGGCCACCCCTGCTTGCTTATGAGGACTGTGTGCGTGGTATATTTTTTCCCATCCTTTCACCTTCAGCCTGTGTATGTCTTTTCCAATCAGATGTGTCTCCTGGAGGCAGCATATTGTTGGATTTGTTTTTTTAATCCATGATACCAGCCTATGTCGCTTTATTGGAGAGGTTAAGCCATTAACATTCAGAGTTACTATTGATATATGGTTTGTACTTCCAGCCATGTTTGATTATTTATCCTTTTTCTAAAAAAATTTAGTTTGTTTCCCCATGATTATCTTTCCCCTCGCCCTCTGTCTTTACTGAGGCACTTCCCACTGATGGTTTTTGTTATTGTTTTTCATTTCTTCCTCGTGTAGTGTTTTGCTCAAAATGCTTTGCAATGCTGGTTTTCTGGCTGCAAATTCTTTTAACTTTTGTTTATCATGAAAGATTTGTATTTCGTTGTCATACCTGAAGCTTAATTTTGCTGGATACAGAATTCTTGGTTGGCATCCATTGTCTTTCAGTGTTTGAAATACATTGTTCCATGACCTTCTTGCTTTCAGTGTCTGTGACGAAAAATCCATTGTTAACCTTATTGGTTTACCCCTGAATGTAATCTGTCTCCTTTCTCTTGTAGCTTTTAATATTTTCTCTTTGTTCTGTATATTGGATATCTTCATAACAATGTGTCTTGGCGTTGGTCTACTGTGATTTTGTGTGCTCGGTGTCCTATATGCATCTTCAATTTGTATATCTGTTTCCTTTTTTATTTCTGGAAAGTTTTCTGTAATTATTTCATTCAGCAGATCACTCATTCCCTTGGTTTGAATCTCTGTACCTTCTTCTATCCCGATGACTCGTAAGTTTGTTTTTTTTATGTTATCCCATAACTCTTGGATGTTTTTCTCGTGATTTTTTTTACCAGCCTTTCTGAGTTGGCTAGACTGTTTTCAAGATGATATATTTTGTCTTCATTATCTGACGTTCTTGCTTCTACTTGCTCCACTCTGTTAGTGATACTCTCAAGTGAGTTTTTAATTTGGTTTATCGTTTCCATCATTTGTAGAATTACTGTTTGATTATATTTTATAATCTCTATCTCCTGATAAAGATGCTTAACTTCTTCTTTTATCTGTTTATGTAATTCATTCTCAATGTGTTCTTTCGCTGCTTGAATTTGCTGTCTTGTATCCTCTTTAAGGTTCCATTCCATCTGTCTAAGGTGTTCCTTGAGTTCTTTATATGACCATTTTTCTGATGACTCTAGGTCCTCCTGAATATTTAGGCTGTCCTGCATTGTTTGTACTCCTTTTCTTCCTTGCTTTTTGAAGCTGCTCATGTTACTTTTTGTTCTGTTTGACTGCTGAGTTACTGTTTACTCCTATAAATTAATTTGATGCTTGGGAGGAAAGGTATTAGAAGGGAAGGGAAGAAGTCACTAAAGAGAATGAGAGTAAGCAGGTAGAATTCAAGGAAGGGGGGATAAGATAATTGAAAAGAAATGAAAAGACAAAAGAAGAAAAAAAATAAGAAATAAAAAAAGAAAAAAAATTTAAAAAAAATAATAAAAAAATTAAAATTAAAATTAGAAGAAAAAAAATTTTTAAAAAATTGTAAAAAAATTTAAAAAAACCACAAGAAAGAAAAATGAAAATGAAAGAAAAACCCAAATCAAAAAAAAGAGAGAGAAAAGAAAAAAAGAAAAAAAAAACTAATTAATGCAGTCTTAGAGTTTGATTAACTTCTCTTCCAGTAGGTGGCGCTGTGCCCACCAGGCCAAGTTTCTCCTGTCAATACACGAGAACCAATCACTGTGCAGCAGCTCCTCCCAGACTGGGCGAGTCTCCAATCCTGAGTGCCTATGGCCTCCTCTTGTGTCTAGTCACTTCCCACTTTTCCTCTAGCCAGGCCCCTCTCACGGGTGAGGCTCACCACAATACTGGCTACATGCCAGGTCTGCTGCTCCCGGGAGCCCTGTTTTCATGAATGACTGGGCACACTCTTCCAGTTTGCCATTCCCTCAGACCCTAAGTTTGTAGAGCTTGGGGCTGAGAATCCTCAGTGAATTTTACTTGCCCTCTGGTAGCCACACCCCCGGTAGCTGGTGCAAGAGACCTCAGCTGTCAGCATTGGTGGGAGCGGTAGTTCCACGCCGTCGGTCCCGTGCCACCTCTGATTCCCTCGGTCTGGCTATGTGCTCACGGGAGAGCTGGGAGGGGCCCTTAAGGTTTCCCTGATGTGTGGAGAGGGAAGTCTAGGGAATTACACACCTGTATCCGCAGGTTTCAATGAAGTTATCTCCTCCGCCGCAGTCTGATGACGTCAGTTCTCTGCCATGGTGGTATCTCTTGCAAATGGCGACAGTTCGTTTCCCTTTGCCGGGCGACCAATGCAATGGGTGGGTCCTTACTGTCTCTCCCAAGCCCCGTTTCAAACCTGTGGCCACTACCTATGAAGGCTCGGTAGGCATTTACCTCCATAGGATCAGAAGGGCTGACCAGTTGTTTCAGCAGGATGGATTAGTGCTGAGTCACAGCTGTTTGTCTGCGGGAAGCAGGCGAACGGGAGCTTGAATTCAGCCGATCCGGGCTCAGTGTGTGTTCTGAGAGGCCCAGACTGTTCGCCCCAGATCCACGTCAGCTCAGCATTGCCTAGTGATCCTGAGCAAACAGATTTAGGTTGTTTACGACTCCCTATGCCTGCACAGCTGAAGAGGTCAGAGACTTGATCTCTCTGCGCCCGCCGCCATGTTGTATCCCCCAAGGTATCCTCATTCTCAAAGTTATTCCATACAATAGTGCTTGAGAAAGTGTACCTCAAGGCTAATGCTTAGCCAGTGTCACTGAAAATAGCCACTGAGGCACAAGATTAGAAATACGTGCTCCTGAGAGAACTCTAAGTCAGTAGAGACTCTGCTTAATCAGATACAAAAACTCAGAATTGAAATAGCAATGAGGAGATTTTAATCAACAAGAGAAAGACACCTGGAGACTGAGGCCTCTACTTTCTCAAATTTTGAAACTTACATGAAAGCATGATGATCCAGTTGCCTCTGTCTGAAATAAATACATAGGTGCTTCTCTTCCTACCCCTGAGATTGGTGAAACATGATGTCCAAATTTACCTCTCATGAAAAGATTTTTCCAAAATGAATTTGTACTTTCATAGGTCGTATATTGGGCTGTCTGCCCTGACTGATAGCCAGCCTGGGAAAGTTGACCCCCAGATTCTGTCCTCTTAGATCCTAAGCCTATGTACTGAACTCTGGGAATACATCTTTTCTTGGCAGTTGCTCCAGAATACAAACAGTTTGTTTCCTAACTTGGGTAGGTAGGTGAGAGGCCAATACTGTAATAATGTTCTGGTTCCTTCTAACACTTCGAATTCTTTGATGAATGAAATTCATCATGGGAGGTGAATGATTAGCACCTCAGAGATCCTAACAGAGTCTCCTATGGGAGAGACAGGCTACAATAGGACCCCCTGCAGCAGAGACTGCTTAGAATCAGAAATTTGGAAGGACTTCATTTTTTTTCATACAAGGGCAGAAAAATTGAGTTTTGAGCTTTGAACTTTTGATTTTTTGAACTTTGATTTTTGGATTTTTGATACCTTTGGACTTTCTCTTGCAATGGACTTAATCTCTGAACATCAGTTTCTAATAGACCTTGTTTTATAATCCAGATATGGAAAAGTTGGTTTTTGATTTTCATTATTTGTTTTGTTTTTGATTAAGTCCCCTCATCCTAACAGTGGATAGAGTTTAGGAGTAGTAGTTTAATTGAGGTCTCTCCACATGAAACCCCCCAGGGGTAAGGGATATACCTTCCTGCCTACCATTCTGCTGAGCCTGGTATTTCTGGCAGTGTGTGCCGCACTGAGTGTGTACTCTATTTTTTTAATGTCAAGGTCTCCACATCTCTTGTGGGCACGCCTCAGCCCAGTGATCGACTTCACTCCCTCTTGTTATGGAATTGCTTAAGTTCACACAACTATTCCTAGGGAAGATTCCCAGTGTTTCTCACATATGTTCCTGGAGTTTTTTCCTGTGGCCATTCAAGATGTGGCTTCTGATGCTTCTTCATCTGGTTTCCTCAGGTCTTGGTGAGCAACAGTGCTCCTGCCACATGCCCTTTAAGACACTGTTTCCAGATTGTAAATATTGGAATGTGTTTTGAGTGCATCAGTCCCCTCTGCTCTGCTACTGTTCTTTCTAGACTCAGCTGAGTTCCCAAAGGTTTAACTTGCTTCTTAAGTTGGTGCCTTCCTTTCTTTGTACATGCATTGTCAAAATGGAATGTCTGTGCAGACAGGATTTTCCTTAGCTGGATAATCCTAGGAGGAGGTGAACTGCCATTAGATCAACATCTAAGGCAGGCCTGAATTTGCTCTGCTATTGTCCACCTGGATTTACTTTAATTAATATGTCATCTGGTTAGCCCTAACTCAACACTTTTCTCTTGCCTGTTCCCTCAAGGTATAGGCCTCAACAATATGCATTATCTACAAAAGAGCTGTATCATTTTATAACTCATCTGTAATCTCTGAGCATTTAATCCTAATTATCCCTTCACTATCTGTCCAACTTTTCATAACCACTGTCATATCTGCCCTAGTCTTTAAAGGGATGATTCTAATGAATTTAGCCAGAAAGGTGGGGTTACAAACTCCATATGTGACTTCTGGGGGCCTGTATATATTTGTGTGTGTGTGTGTGTGTGTGTGGTGTGTGTGTGTGTGTGTGTTGGAGGTGGGGACAATTTTCAAAGAAAGGTTATTGGGAAGATGGCAGAAGCTCCCAAAAGGTGTCCACTTTGGGATTTGTTTTGCGTGTTGATTTGTGAAAAGCTCTGAGAAATACTGCTGCAAAGAGACCTGGTTGAGAGTAAAGGAATAAACTAGAAGATATCATAAGGAAATACTCAGAAAGATCTAGAATGTGGGATATTTTATAAGACAACTGGATTAGTTTCTTTAAAAACCCAATATTGGGGCTGTAGATACAGGTCAGTGGTAAAGTAATTTCCCAGTATGCTCAAAGTCCTAGCACTACAAAACAAATCACCACCATGACCAACAAAAACCCACAATATAATTTTAACAGGTCAGAAATACCTTTTTAGAATTAAAAAAAAACCCTAAAGAAACATCACAGTCAAATGAAATGTGTGAATTTTAATAAGATTTTTGTTCAAAAGAAAAAAGTCTATATGAGTTATGTTGAGAACAGAAGGGAAATTTTAATGTGGAGTTGGTATTAAAGGATATTAGAGAAAATTATTGTTGATTTTCTTAAGAGTAGTAATAATGCTTTTGTGTTTATGTAAGACTATCTTAAGCGATGAATGCCAAAGTATTTAGAGGTGAGATACAAAGAGGTCAAGATGTTTGCAAGTGATTTTTAAGTCATTTACCACCAACAACAGTAATTTATAAAAGCAAATATGACAAAATGTTAACAAGTGTTGAATTTTAGTGGTGAATATGTGGGCGTTCTTTTGTGTTATTCTTTCAGCTTTTCTGTATGTTTTTTAATAAAACGTTTTAAAAGGAGAGAAACCTATTTAACCTAGTGTTCTAAACGTTTGGCTATGAAACTTTTTTCCCCTTATAATAATATACCGAAGCATCTGCTGCTTCACAGAGTACATTCTGGAACATATTTGCCTAGGACAAGCTCTTAGTAGCTTCATTAAAAATATAATGGGCATAGTGGCACACACCTGCAATACCAGCAGCTCAGGAGGCTGAGGCAGGAAGATCACAAGTTCAAAGCCAGCCTCAGCAACTCAGTGAAACCCTGTCTCAAAATAAAATATATAAAAAGGCTGGGTTTGTGGCTCAGGGGTTAAGCACCCTGGGTTCAATTCCAGTACAAAACAACAACAACAAAACAAAACCCTATATACAATAATGATAAATGATCAGTGAAAAATAAAAATCTAAAAGATAAAATACACTTCACAAACCCATCTCACTAGCTGAGAGAGAGAGCAAGTATAATGCTCGTGATATAACTTCATTGGTCAGAGGGATGAAAGGTCAAAGCTTATATAGTGATTCTGAAGGTAATATCAATTACCCAAATTCTTACTTTAATACAGCATTCAGTTAGATGGTACTGCTCAAATTCACCACCCAAGAAACACTACCTCTTCTGCCTCCAAAAGAAAGATCTTGGTAAAATCGGGAGGATTCATATGTGTCTGTTTGACACCATATCTGTTTTCTAATCCCTGTCAGCTATGCAGTTGTCTCGGGGTTTCATAAATATTTTACTAAAACATTCAAGGACTGGAACAATTTATGTGACAGACATTGAATTGATTTGGGCTTACTCACTGTTGTAACTGGGTCATCCTCTTCTCTGTCTCTATTTCCTCTTCTCTTAGGATGAACTCTTACAAATGAGTCCTGGAAGATTGTTTCTCACCAGTCCCACTGTTCCTGTCCATTACATCTATGGTAAAAATTACTCACAGCCTCCAGGTTAGATGAAATAGTTAGAACCTAATATTTTATCTCTATTTTTATGGGAGATGATGAGCTTAAGACCCAAGGCACTAGGACCTGAGGTGGCCTCCCTATGTAAGGGATGAGGTAATAAAGGGAACTCCATCATTCCTTATATTTATTTGGATGCCTTTAGAGAAAACAATAGCTCAAACTGATGAAACAATAATAAAATTTACTATTTCAATGATAAGAAGATTTGGGGTTGGATGGCTCAACCTTTGGTTAATTCAGCAACTCATCTACATCATCAAGAACTTGGGATCCTTTCACCTTTCTATAGTTCTAGGCTCTAGGTGTTGGCCTTATCTTATGTTTAATTCCCTTTTATGTAGGAAGACCAGGGGGAAGAATGATATTTACATGGTGGTTGTTGTATTGGTCAATTTTCTGTTGCTAATAGTTTTAACAAAAAGAGGTTCACTTTGACTTACAGTTTTAGAGGTCCAAGACCAGTCCACACATGGTGATGGCCTTCTTGCTTGCAGTCTAGAGGAGGCACAGGGAATCACATGGCAGGAGACAAAGACCACATTGTACATTTGCCTCTTCTGGTCCCTCTCCCTTTTGTAAAGCCACTAAGATTCAATCATGACCCCAATTACCTTTTATAATCCTATAATGATATCATCCTACATGTTATAGTTGGATTAAATTTACAACTTCTTAAGGGCTGGGGATGTGGCTCAAGCAGTAGTGTGCTTGCCTGGCATGTGTGCGGCCAGGGTTCGATCCTCAGCACCACATATAAACAAAGATGTTGTGTCCACTGAAAACTAAAAAATAAGTATTAAAAACTTCTCTCTCTCTCTTTTAAAAAAAATTCTCCAACCTCTTAATACCTCACAATCGAAATTAAATTTCAATGCATGAAGTCTTAGGGGACACACTCAAACCATACCCAAGGCACAGCAATTGTCTTAGATTTATTGCTGAAACACGTTCATCCTGAATAAACCAGAATTCTGCTAGCAAGGCAGGAAGGTAATGCAGGGTAACTCAGAGCCTGCTGCGTTTCTCACAGCTGCTCCTGCATTGATGTTTGTGGGCATGAGGTTTCTCTAACATTTTCAACTTTTAAATGAAAAAATGGCGGTTTCCTGAAGTTAAATGACATGCTTTAGGGAAATATAAGACATATCCCAAAAACATGATGTCTGTAGCCACATCTTGAACATCAGGTCACTCCCCAGGACTAAGAAGTTCCATATTCTAGCCTTGCATCCATGTAAATTCACCCTAGCCTGCTCTGGAAACACAGAAAGCCCCCACAACCAGATTTAGGAATAAAACCTTGTCGTCATCTAATTTAGTACAACCTGAGAATATTATTTGAAGTGAAGATTCATGTGTTGTAACAAAATGACCCACAGAATGTAGTGGTTTAAGGAAGAAAGAAATGTATTTCTCTCATACATAATTTGACTGGTTTGGACTGTCTCTGCCCCCATGAATTCAGATTGCTTTCATTTGATGTTCTGACACTCCCTAGCATCTTGTCCTCATCTGCATGGTGGAACCCAAGTCCTTGCTACATGATATAATGGTCATGTCATTTGTTCTGTGAAGGAGTCTATACCTAGAAGGCATGAGAAATGAGTCTCTTGCTATAGTCAAAAACTAAGCAGGATAGGAAATGCAGTCTCTGGTTGAGAAGAAGGAAAAATGGATTTTGGTGAACTGGCTGGTAGTCTCCTCCTTTCCCAACAAACGAGTTCTTTATTTGAATTATTTGGAGACTGAGATGATGAAAAATCCTGACACAATCATATCTCCCCTCACCCCCAATGCAGCCATTTTGTTTTCCAGGCAGCCATTTTCTAATCCAACACTGTTCTTCCTGACTCCTATTTGTGCATGTCCTGGCTGGGGTTCTAACAAACATGTAAGCTTATAAAGTAAGACCTGTTTCTTAAGCTGAACTTTTTGCTATTTCTAGATTACAAAAACAAAACAAATAAAGTAACAAAAACAAAAACAAAACAAAAAAACCCCACAGCTCTAAAGAGCTGTAAGCTCTTTAGACCAGGAAATGTATTTTTAGCCCCAATTCCATAACTGTGAATGATTATGATACATGCCTTTGAGGTTGTTGTGAGGATTAAATTAGTTAATGCTTGTAGAGTACCAAGTACACCATGCCTTCTTCATAGAAATATTATGTAAATTAATAAATTAACAACTTTAGCTATTATGATTATGATGACATTAAATTGAGCATACAATGATTCATGAATGGAGAAGTTCCAAACTGGAAATGGTTCAGGGATCTGCTAATGGGGCA
Source organism: Spermophilus citellus (assembly GCF_964194105.1). Taxonomy (NCBI): domain Eukaryota; kingdom Metazoa; phylum Chordata; class Mammalia; order Rodentia; family Sciuridae; genus Spermophilus; species Spermophilus citellus. The sequence goes on from NC_138182.1 coordinate 208,565,674, forward strand.
CAAGGGGAAAGCTTTCATACGGTGAATGCTATCCTGGTAGAATGTTAAAGTATGTGGTTCAAGATACTATACCTAATGCCCAGTTGTCTCTTGTAATTGGCTGAGCTTAAGTTATGTTTTCTTTTCAATTCTGAGTTAGGTTTAAGTTTGTTTAAGTAGGAACCCAGGGTTTTAGAGCCATATCAGTCTAAAGGCCTCCCATTTCATTATTGTAACAATTTTGAATATGTTTTCCAGTGTTCCTCTTACAATATACCTTCTGGTAAAGCTGACAATAGTATCTTACTTACTTGCAATAATAAAATAATATTTAGCACTGCCCAAGTTTGGCAAGAAAAGTTTTACCACATGAAAAAATAACTCATAGTTGGAGCCTGACTCTATCCCCTTAATTTGACTTTCCTCTGTGGTTCTCTCATTTCAATGTTGGTATGAAATCTCATTAAATCATATGATAAACACTTAAACATTCCAATTCAATGTGTCATTGGAGACTACAATCCAGGTCTTCTGAATCCTGGATTTTCTGACCTACATTTTTAATGCATCTAATACCATTTTACTACTCTACCCATTATAAGATACATTATTAAGATGTATGTTGTAAAATGAACCACCCCCAAAACTCAAGGGTTTCAGGAGCGGTGATTTGAATCACTGTCTCTCTGACTGTCTAGCAACAGGAATGCTCCTGCACTGGGAACTCCTTGTGCAAAGACATGAGTTGAGACTGCCCAGTTGCTATGGTGACACCCTGTTTAAAGGCGGTTCTGTGCATGGCATGGCACTATCAGTCTTGACCCTGAATTCAGACACCAGCTGCCAGGGGTAAAGAATTATGAATGCAAGTTGATTATTATAATTGGGCTGCACATGACTCTGTCCTTTAACCTGCTTGCTTTGAAGAAACTTTCTCACCAAAAAACCCTTTGATGTTAAAACCTATATAATAAATGTGCTGAGTTAGCTCTATGTCATTACTCTCCATCAGAGAGTAATATCCCACCTGGTCTCTATGTGTGTCTGTTTATCTTTTCTAACCCCCATTGCCCCTCATGGGTTTTCTGAATTAACAGCTGTCCAGGTCCTGGTATAAGGAATTAAAATAACAATGTTTTTCTTTTAATTGTATGGATTATTATTATTTTAGTACTGGGGATTGAACCCAGGTCCTTAAGTATGCTAGGCAAGTGCTCTACCACTGAGTTATATCCCTATTCCTGATTTATTAATTTCTCATAGTTCTGTGGATTAGCTCAGCAGTTCTTCTACTGATCACTCCTCTGCTTACTCATATGGGTCATCTGAAAGCTATACTCAGCTGGGATAATTGGGTGGCTGGACCTCTGTTTCCATATCGTATTTTATTCTGGTTTTTTTCATAGCATGGAAATCTTGGGACAACTTTATTGAAAGAACAAGATGCCATGTATTAATGTTCATGAAGACGCTGCTTATAAACTGGCCACTGTGATATACACCTGTAGTCCCAGCTACTCAGGAGACTGAGGCAGAGGATTACAAGTTCAAGACCAGTCTTGAAAACTTAGGAAAACCCTGTCTCAAATAAAAAGGATAGGGTATATAACTCATTGGTAAAATGTTTGCCTAGCAAGCATAAGGCCCGGGTTTAGTCCACTTGACCAAGTCTAGACTCTACGTGGAAAAGGTTACATAAGGGTGATTATCAGGAGGTGTGATTCTTTGGGGGCCATTACTGTAATAATCTACACCATCACATTTTCTCATTATTACTCCCTGACTTATCCCAGGAAAAGGACATCAGAATAACAATAACTATTCATAGGTACCCACCCAAAAGCTAAATTTAAAGTGGAATATATATCTGGGATAAACAGTAGACATCTATGTATATCCTAATGTCATGTAGTGCTCTGCCTATGATGGATCATTAAATAATATCTAACTAATTCAATTACCAATGAAAGAGTTTGCAAATTCTGTCATCTGACATTAATAACTATAGGTTGATGTTTTTCAAAAAAGTACTTGCCATACAAATTATACATCTTCCCTAGAATATGTATATTTTCAAATTCAAGAATTACAACTTTGATTTTCTCTCATTTTCCCTACTGTATCTAATACAATATCCAATACAGTCCCTCAGTACATGTTAGCTAATGGATTACAAAAAAGTATATTTGCAATTGTTCTATTTCTTTGATAAAAAACATAAGTTATTATGCAATAGGCTAAAATGGTACTCTGTTTTTCTTGCCAAGCTTTTACTTCAGTTAGAGACCATTTGCTGTTACAAATATCAGAAAATTCATCTCAGCTGCTTTAGGCGATAGAAAATATATTGGCTTAATTACCAGGATATCCAATAACCTGACCTTGGTGGTGGTTGGCCTGACATTTCAATGAGGTCATTAAGCACCTGAGTTCATTTCATCTCCTCACTCTGCCATATCTATCATGCTGGCTTCTTTTTATGGCTTCCTCCCTTTGTGGACAGAGGTGCTTGCCAGTAGCTATTGGGACTACATGCTCATTCATTTACCTTTAGGGTGAGAGAGCGAGAGCGGGAGCGGGAGCGGGAGCGGGAGCGGGAGCGGGAGCGGGAGCGGGAGCGGGAGCGGGAGCGGGAGCGGGAGCGGGAGCGGGAGCGGGAGCGGGAGCGGGAGCGGGAGCGGGAGCGGGAGCGGGAGCGGGAGCGGGAGCGGGAGCGGGCATGCTAGCTGTCATAGCTCCCTCAGAAGAGTTAAGAGGTTCCTTCCTGAATACCCCTCACAAACCTCCCCTCATTCTCATTTACCTTTGTTGGATTGTATAACCATTCCTGAGCAAGATGTGATGGGGATGGGGATGGAATTACTTTGAAGAACTTAGACTAATCAAGTTCCAATCTTGGAATGGGAGAGGATTCAGTTTTCTGATTCTCTCAGAGCTCTTGACTGTTTCTGAGGGATAAACATCCTAATAGAAAACTGAGAACTGTTAGAAAAGGGGTATGGAGGCTACGAAGGCCATCAACAATGCTCACTACCCCTTCTACAAGACTCAACTGTGTATTATTAAGTACTACTATTGATGAATTAATCTTAATTAATTATGATGATACCCCAAAGTCTTTTGCATCCTTTCATGTGATATTATTCAATTGGATTTTTATCCCCCTGCCCAGTGTAACAGAAAATAACAATAGCTATTATGTATCGAGGCAATCTGAAGAGATAATCACGACTTCTCCACCCCCACTCAATGAAGTATTTTACATACATTAATCCTATGAAGAAGATTTATTGATGAGAAAACCAACACCCAGATATATTCAGTAGGAGTCAGTGGTATAGCTGAGTCATAGAGTGCTTGCTTAGCATATGCAAGGAAGGGCCTGGGTTGGATCCATAGCACCAAAGATGGGGGAATCAGAAAACTGTCCAAAGGCACACAACTACTAAGTATAAAAATGAAATTGAAGTTTGGGTCTTTAGATATTGTGTCCATCTACAACTTAAAAAAATTTTAAAAAGAGAATTAGTAGAAAACATATCATTTCAATAACATTCCATGTAGAATGTTTTTAGGATTAAAGCCATTTAATACTTGAAATATTTGATCAACTAGAGAGGTAGGATCCAAAAGATCAATTTTACCTTTTTGAACACCCTGGATATGGTGAAGTAACTCCAGGTTATTATTATTGCTTTGCCAAATACCCATCAGAAGATTTTTAATCTTTTCCCAATCTTATTGGTAAGCATTGTATTTGGCCGCAGTAACACAGACATATTTATAATCAACACGGCATTCAAGCCTTTCCTTAAACTTGAGAGCAGAAAGCTCATGTGCAATATTTATTACAGCAGCTTCTAGAGCATTCAACTTAGTTTCAATCCTTCCATCAATATTCATCTGATTATGGAACACTTTAAGTAATTTAAGCCAAATTATTAAGAAAATTTACATGTTGTAAGTTTTAAGACATAGCTGCAGAGGCGTAATCGTAGAAACAATGAATAAAAGTAAAGTAGTCACTGCAAAGATCATGAGACCAAGAGCTTGCTTAGGTCTGGTTAACTGGGCATGTATCTGTTGCAAAGCCTGAACACCAACTTCAACATACCACAGTTCTGAAATGTTAGCTGGCACTAAGACAACAGAGGGTTGATGAAGGACCAAAGTTACCTTCCTCTATTATAACTAGTGATATAGTTAGTTAAATTGCATTTTTTACAGGCTACAAGATATTTATTATCTTTTCTGTTAATTCTCACATTTCCAATAATTAGAGCATAAGGAGATTGAATGTAGGCCCACAGGCCATAGCAGGAACCTTCCTTACAGTTTCTGTCTACAAAATCAGCATAGATCTGTCAGTAATGCAAAAATTCTGGGGCAGCAATTAAGCACCAAACATCCTTCTGGATGCTGTCTCGCCAAAGGTTAAGGTATAACCAATAAAATCTCCAGGGGTCATGGCATCCTTGTGTAATTGTCTTTGTCAATTCTAGGAGACCAGTCTAAAATATATCCACTATTTCTAGACACTTTATGTTGTAATGGAAAGACATTTGCACAATCCATCCATTTAGGAAAGGTGCCAAATTCTATTGTAGAGTGATTAGAGCAATCATATATCGGTGGATATTCTACGTAAATAACTGGCTTTTAAGGGAAAATTCTATTTCAGTAATCTTTCTATTTTGACAAATGTCCAGATGGTATAGTCTTACATTCTAAGGACCAGCAAGATTGGCTGGTTTAGGTTCCCATATGCTGTCTTTTCCTCAAAAAATACCCTTAGACAGCCAGCATTCTTCTCATGGAATCAACATATAGCTAGTAACCATTATAGCCAGTATAATTAATCTAGTCACATGGATGCATTTTCCAGTCCACATTGTAAAGTACATTAAAAGTGGACTTGGGGAATTGGGTCCACAGAAGTCTCTTCATAGGTTTTTCTTACCTGGCAGCTCGGGAAGCTTGTATGGTTGTAAACTCTGTGGCTGGAGATTTACCTTCTTATGTCAGGTTTTTCAGCCATTTCCATGATGACAGATTTAGATACTATCCTTTGAAATCTGATTTAATTTGCTGAACCATGTTCAGCAGTAGTAAGACTTTTAGTATTACAATTTAAGTATAATTTTTTGAAATATCCCGTAAAATTTAGTGCGTGTATGTAGGGTCCTGTTTTTTCCCTTTTTATTTATTTAAATTGAATAAAAGGCTGGCATAAGACATAATATCATTAGTTTTAAGTTGTAGACAATAGTTTAGTATAGTACAAGTATTTTAATAATAAGGAGAGACTTATTATGTTTAGTTGGCTATGATGCTTGACAAGAGTCATTTATTAGCTATGTTAAGACCAACATTATTAAGTTGGAAAGGGACCATGTAAATAGAAACTTGAATTTTATCAAATATATGATTTGATTTTGATTTTAGCAGAATTACAAAATGAAAAATATAATAAGTTGTATATAAAAATTTGTATTTAGGGGCTGGGGATGTGGCTCAAGCGGTAGCGCGCTCGTCTGGCATGCGTGCGGCCCGGGTTCGATCCTCAGCACCACATACCAACAACGATGTTGTGTCCCCCGATAACTAAAAAAAAATAAATAAATATTGAAAAATTCTCTCTCTCTCTCTCTCTCTCTCTCTCCCTCTATCACTCTCTCTTTAAAAAAAAAAATTTGTATTTAAATTAGCTCTACTAAAACTCCTCAAATTTTCTAAATTTTTCCATGCTTCCTAGGAAATGGCTTAGAAAAAGATGTTTAAAATCTATCTTTTCTTTCACAGATGAGCTAGATTATTCTATTTTTAGTATCTGACTTATAGCTAGTCACTAGTTGTGGTTTAATAGTTATACTGCTAAGTATGTTAAACATTTTAAAATACATCTGATGTTTACTTATTTTACAACTCTGTGTTACTGTGTGGCTAATTCTTTTATATATATATATATATATATATATATATATATATATATATATATATATATAATCCCTTGCATTTAGTGTTCAAAGTTGTATTAGGGTTTCCACATTGCTCAAATCTGATGGTGATATTCACATATTAATCTATATGAATAGTGTCCCCTGGAGTCCTGCAGCCCAGGTCTGTATCAGAGGCTTCATTAAAATTTAAGAATGAGTAGAGGGATAGATTTCTCTATTTTGGGGGGTCAACTCGACTTGTTAACATACTTCAAGTATGTGGACCTGGTTTCACATCTAGACATTTTCTATTTGGGTGATACCTTGAGAAATTTGGCAAATATCTTGAAATTGTCAATTTCAAGGCCAATCCACTTATTTACCTTTGCTGTGTGATGGGAATAGTTTGTCTTATTGTAGTAAGAATCTAAGTCTAAATAGCAAGTAAAGTCCCTGACTGAGACACAACTAAAATGGGTTGTATTAAAGAATATGGATTCCTAGATCAACGCTGAACGATCATTCCAAGGGGAGGCTTCAACTTTATTAACCTACAAATGCTTCCTTCAAATTTCAGAGGAAGTTAAAATTAGTGGAATTTCCTTACTTAGAAGAGAAGCATTTCAGTATGAATTGGGCTAACTAAATCTTCCACAAAATCTTCCTAGACAATCAGTTCAACAGAACTTCAAATTAATATCTGAGGTTGCTATTCTATATTTCCAACCCAGCTGGAAAATTCTCAAAATTTCTAGCAGGCAATCATCTGGAAAAAAAAACACCTACTAGATTGTAAAAATCAAATTCTTAAACATTTTTACAATTATTTAAAGGTTTTAGTTTGCCTTCCCAAACATATATCTTCTTTTCCTATAGAGCCTTATTTTTTCACCCCACTCCCACCCTAAGGTAATTCATATCCTCAGTTCCATGTCCAGTCCAATCATGGTGTCCCTTCACCTTGCAATGATAGCTCTATACATGAATATATGATATATTTCTGCAAATGAACCATGTAGGAGAGTCTGCTGGAGACTTCTGAGAAATGTTTCTTCATTCTCATGAAGAGGAAAGAAAGAGAGAGAGAGAGAGGAGGGGTGGGGAGAGGGAAAGAGAAAGAGAAAGTTTTCTTCTGGACATTGTTAGGTTTCAATGTGATGACTGTAACTTCAGAATGCATTTTATGACCTCAAGGGGAATTAGCCTCCAGGTCTTCCACTCATGATGGCAGAATGTAAAGAAAAAAAAATGGTCTGAGTCAAGGTATTGGTCAGGATTCTCCAGAGGAAAAAAAACAACATCATATATATATATATATATATATATATATATATATATATATATATATATATATATTTATTTATTTATTATAGCAATTGGCTCATGTGATTATGAAGGCTGAGAAGTCCCACAATATGCTGTGTGAAAGCTGGAGACCCAGGGAAGCTTATAGTGTAATTCAGTGCAAGTGTATAGGATTGAGAACCAGGTGTGTGAGACAGGGGTAGGGGGGAATGCTAGGAAAATAAGTCCTAAGGTTTGAAGGCCTCAAAACAGGAACTCCACTCACGGGCAGGAAAAGATGGATTTCCCAGTTCCAGAAAAGATAGTGAATTTGCCCTTCCTCTGCCTTTTTGTTCTATTTGGTGGTCCCTCAGTAGACTGGATGATGTCTACCAACATTGGTAAAGAAGGACCTTTTTTGCTCAGTCTGTTGATTAAAATGTTGACCTCTTCTGGAAACACTGCACAGGCCCACCCCAAAATGTTTTATCTGGGATCTGTTAGTCAAGTTGACATATAAAATTAACCATCACAGTCTTTGATTATGAAGTTGTTACTCAATTAGTCAACTCTGGTGCAGCCTACCACTAGACTTCTTATTATATGATATGAAAATTTAAGCCACTTGAATCAGCTTTGTTAGGGTTCTGTCAACCACAGGCAGCAGAAAACCCAATTCAGCTAGATGAAATTTATTATCTCAGTTGAGATCATTCTAAGTAGCATAATACTACAAGTCATAGTTTGAATAGTCTCTGAATTTCTGCCTTGCTCTCTGCTTCTAGGAAGGACTGCTCTTCCAATTGGTCCATTGTGCCATCATTGAAATGACATTTCCAAAATTCAAGCATGATCATGTTACAACTCTGATTAAGTTCTTCAAAGGCTACTTCTTACTTTCTTGGTCTGGCCCACAGATCTTTCTTCATTGGGTCTAGGCCGATCTTGTTGGCATCGTATTCCATCAGTTCAAGCCCCACAGGAGCCCTAATGCTAAACATTTCACTATTGTCATTGCTTGCCCATGTTGTATTATGTCTCCTTTATGCTTTACAGAGATTCTTCCCATTGTGTAGGACATCCTTCCCTATCTGATAGATCACCCAGGTCAGCCTTCAAGACTCAGCCTTTCCTAATTGGCCTCCCATGTCTCCTAAGATTACTAGATGCTCCTCTTCAGGGCTCCTAACACCCCCTGAGCATGTGATCCTGCAGTATTATTGTCAGATTATATCTGAGTATACAGTCTTTGATGGAAAAAATGTGTCTTATTTTGTGTCAGGTAATACGCTGGCATTTCCAATTTCTAGTACATTATCTGTCACAAAATAAGTAGGTAATAAATGTTGACTAATGAGCAAAAATTCTATAGTCCCAACTTGGGTTCATGAAGATCACCATACAGTTTCTGAAGAAAACAATTGTCCCTTTTGAATGACATGTTTCTGATATTTATCAGACCATAATATGCTCAACAGGGTAGGAGAGGCAAAAAGAAGAAGGAAAATTTATTTAATTCTGTAACATTTGTTGTCAAAATTCTGGAGGAAGGTAAACCACACTAAGTAAATATTTTCTTTTGTTTAACATTTATCTGTTCTATCCATGCCGAACTCATGTGATAAATTAGACAACAAATGTGTATTGAATGCCTACTCTGTGTGGAATGTTGAAAGCATTTAAGATACAGCAGTGAACAAAACAGCTCTCATAGAGTATTGGATCTACAAATAAGCTTTAACCAGTCATTTCCCCTTTGTGCATCTTAGTCTTGTATTTGTTTATGAACAAGAAACACAACCATAGAAAGCTGCAGATTCTTGGGTGAAAGTCACTGGTAAGGATGTGGATATATTGTTCATAAGTGCTGCCACTTCTTTCTAGAATGAAGGACAGTTAAGAGGAAAAGGTCTTGGATCAAATCTGTTTGTTGACTTTGTTTTCAGCAATCCACATCAATAGGTTTTGAATTTATTTATTTACTTTTTTTTTATTTTGAGACAGGTTTTTCGAAGTTGTCCAGGCTAGTCTTGAACTTTCCATTCTCCTGGCTTAGCTTCTTAAGTAGTTGGCATTACATAAATGTGTGTCACTGACCTGGTATTGGATTTGTTTTTCTAAATGGGAGTTTTATATATACATGAAGTATTTAGAGGTCTCAACTTCCTTTCTTGCTGCATATTTCATTAAGGATACATTTGGGACAATGAACCCCATCCCTGTACACATCTTAGCACTTTTTTTCTCTGGTTAGCTGGGACTTTGCACTAAGAGTCTCCACCTGGGCACATCACAGCTTTAGAAGCTGATCTGGGTATACGGACTATTTCCTACAAAACCCAGGCATGTTTTTAAAAGGGACTAAGGGAAACTTTTGTTTCCTTCCTACAATCTTAGCTTCAGTGAAAGCAAGACTGGAAAGAAAAGCCACATTTATTTTTCTTCTGAGAAAAGACATTACCACGTTAAAAAAAAAAAAAAAGACCTAATTGCTCTGTGGGAAATGTTTTTATTTTACAAATACTCTGTGTCTTTGAAGTGGCAGCATGATTACATTTCTGACAGTATTACTGGTACAACTCCTTGTCTCCCCAGGGAGAGTAATATGGGGACTTCCCTTCTTTTGGAAGGAATGGCAAACTCCCTAGTACTCAAGGTACACTTGATTTAAGCAAGATTCGAAATAACGAAAACCAGATGATATCACAACAAATAATGAAAGTTTGGTAGTTTAGCTAAAATAAACTGTCTTATCCAGAACACAATGGGAGAATGAAAGAAAACTGCAAAAATAACTCTGAAATCCATTTTTTTTCACAACTTTCCAAAGGCTATCTCCTCTCCAAGTGAGGAAATGTGAGAGGAACTGAAGGGAAGAAAATAAGTGCAAAGTGTAGGAAAACGTAAACATTACAAAAAAAAAAAAACATAATAGGGGCGTGGAGGAAGGGGACAGCTTCAGGGTCTCACCCCACCTGGAGGCAAAGCTGCGGCAACAGGTGACCTGCCTCCGCCCAAATGTGCCCCTAGAAGGCGCTTTCGCAGGAGCAGGGCAGCGGTCTGGGGCGCGGCGGGGGTGGGCGCATGCAGCCCTGGTCCCGCTGTTCCCGCCGAGCGTGGTGGTAGTGCGGGTGGGGCCACCGGTGGCGGTGGAGCGCCTGGTGGTCCCCGGCCCACTCGTTGTCTTCCGAGACTCCCTCCCGCGCGCAGCACACAGCGCCCAGGCACCTCCGTAGCCGCCGCCAAAGCCAGCCATCGCCCGCCTGGAAGAAGAGGTAGACGAAAGGGTTGAGAGCACTACTGGCCACTCCCACGGCGCGCAAAACGGCCGCCTGGCCTCCCTCCCAGTCTCCCGCAGGCCTGGACGACCACGCGGCCGCCAATCGGGCGGCGAAGTAGGGCAGCTCACAGCCCACAAATAGCAGCGCCAGTACCAGGCTCATCTTCAGGCTCTGAACCTTGGCACGGGGCAGCGCACTGGGCTTGGGGCCTCCGGCCGGACTAGCCGACCAGGGAGCCGCAATGGCTTGGGCCTGGGGCCGGCGCTGCCACCAGACGCTGAGCAGGTGGCTGCAAGCGACGCCCATGACCGCCACTGGCGCCCCGAAGCCCGCGACAGCCTCGTAGAGCGCGTAGATCTGCAGATGCCAGCGCGGGAGGAGGGCGAAGATGCCGCGGCAGCGACGCTCCCCAGGCCAAGAGCGGGCGGCCGGGGACGCGGCGGAAGGCGGCGGCTGCGGAATGCCCCCGCGCACCACGAAAGTCGGGGGCAGTGCCAGGAGTAGCGCCAGCAGCCAGCCCAAGGCGGCGAGGGAGCGTGCGGGCAGCGGCGGGCCCTGGGGACGTCGCACAGCGCGCTGGCGCTCCAGAGCGATGAGTGCCACGAAATGGGCAGAGGCACCCCGGCCAGACGCCTGAAGCAGCTGCATGAAACGGCACGCCAGGTCGCCCGCAGCCGGACGCGGCCCTTCCAGCATCTCCCAGCCCAGCTGGGACAGTGCAGTACCCCCGCACGCGTACAGGTCCGCCACGGCCAGCTGCATCAGCAGAAAGTCCATCTTGCGACGCTTGGGACCTGCCCACGGCCCGCCGCCGCACAAGCGACATAACACCGTGGCGTTGCCGGCTACTGCCGCCACCAAGAAGACCCCCAGTAAGACCAGGCTGACCCGGGGGATGCGTGGTCCGGGTGGCGGCGACTGTGGCCCCGGGACGCTGGCTCCCTTCCCAGAAGTCAGGTTGAAACCCCAGTTCGGCAAGATGGGTACGGAGAGATTGGGCGCAGGTGGCAGAGTTGAGGGGCTGAAAGGATCTTCCATCCTTAGGCAGGAGGGAGGGGAGGCACCGAAGAAGGCAGGCAGAGCGCGGGAAACCAAAGTGGAGGCGAGGTGGCGCAGAAAGAGATGCTGGTCTACACGAGTTCCCAAAGTTAGTTGGAAAAGCACACGCATCGAGAGGGAGATGGATTTGGGTGGATTTGCACTTAGTTGTTTTTATAGGTTGTCCTCGTCATTTGTCACTCAAATGTGGGTTGTACACTCAAGGAACACACATGATTCCTATTCTCCACCTTCTCCTCATCTCGCCCCCCAATCCTAGCATATTCTTTTATAATCTCTGTGGCAGCCCTCCAAGCTACCCATGCGGGAGCTGCGGATAAGTGCTTTGGGAGCTTCACACTTTCAATATTTACTGGTAGAGCACAGCTGGTCGCTTTGCTTGGCCATTTGTAAAGGCTAATGTTAACCAGGGCCTAACACAGGAGATAGGAAGCTCTAGACCGAGATTGTACCAACTCCCCCACACGCCCACATGGTTTCGTGATTGCCTGTAAGAAGAAAGGAAAACCAAAAAGACCGATTTGAAATGCTGTGGGTCTGCGCTACAGTGAGGAACACAGGAGCGCCAGAAACCTAACAGCATTTTGAGCAGAAAGAAGATATGCCTTCCTTTGCCCAGCAATGGGAGTGTGTCAGTTGGAGAGAACTAAAGGCAGTGCTGTTGCCTGGCAATTAGGAGTGGCAGTGGTTTGCAGATAGTTTCAGATACTCCTCATTATTAGCAGCAGTGGATTACAGCTGCCCTCTCTGTGGTGTAAAATTCATTTCATTTGTCTGAAGAGGGCATTAATAGGTTTTATGCCAATGCATATGTGTTTTGCTTTTTCCTAGTATTTTCATCCACTGAGGATTGTGTCACCAGGGCTCTCCTCTTGATCCTGTTTTCCAGCAGATGGGAGGTTGCTAGGAGGGACTACGCCTCCAATAATCCTAGAGAAATGGTGACTAAGAAAATGATAAGGCGGCCAATTTTTAAAAAGGAAATCCAAATCACAGGAAATGGTTTAGATTAAATGCTGCCTCTTTTATTTTAGTCCTACTTCACAAACAAATTTTAGTTTTCCTGTTAGAAGCATCAATTTGTCTTTTGTGCATCCTTCACGTTAATCACGGCAAAAGTAGAAGTTCCTGTACTTACTGGTCTGTAGGCCAGGGAGGTGTGGGTTCACATTCCCAGGCTGATGAAAGGTTTGGAACTTGAAGATGCACAGAATAGAAAGGTTTGGTTTGGTACATGTGACAGTCCTTCCAGTTGTTGTATGAATCTCATTTTTTAAGGTCTTTTTTAGTCAGAGACCTTTGCCATTTTCATTGTCATATCAGTGCTGGGCCTGATACAACATAGATATCAGTGAATATATGTTCAGTTGATGAAATAATGAATATAATGTATTTCAGGTAATCTGGAGTGAAAGTTCCTGCCTTAACTATAAATCCACCACCTAAGGAAAAAAAAAAAAAAAATGCCTGTCCTACCCATTCCAATATCGTCTAGAGAAGACCAAGGAAGCTTTGTGGAGATGTATGGATGGAGTTGTCTTGGATGGGACATTTAAGAAAGAGGTAGAATGATAGCTCTGAAAAACTCCAAAGTCCAGTTTTGATTTTCACTTTCTTCAGGGTCTTGTCTGGGGCCCTTTTCTATGTAACATTATCCAGTTTATGATCCACTCTTAGCAGTACTCATCATTCAATCATTCTCCTATCCAATGTTAGTTCAGTATTCCTCAAGATAATTCTATAATTGGTCTCAGATTTGTTGAAATGCTCATGCATATTACAAAACAATACTATAGCAGTGAAATTACATTTCATAGAACTTAACATTTCATAAGACCTGTTAAAACATTGATTTAAAAACTAATTCTTATCAAAATAGCACATGTACATAGTTTTAAAGTCAAATAGAACTAGAAAGCTGATAACATAAATGACTCTCTGTCCTAACATTTCTGTTTTTATGTCTTCTCTTCTAGATACTCTTTGCTGTTTCTTTTGGTATTTACTTAATTCCATTATTTTAAGTAATAAATGTGTAATGCTTTTTATTGATGCAACAGTTTTAGATATTTTCTGTTAACTTCTTACTAGAAAAGGATGAAGATTTACTTTTCACATCTCTGTTCCCACTGTTTTCCCTTTCTCATAGTATCAAAATAGTAATGTTACAATTTGGGTATATACCTGTATTCAGTGTTTGCATTATTATAAAATGAAACTATTTTCACTGAGTGTTGTAGTATATTATAAAGATCATTATTTTCTGTTTTGGAAATTAATAATTGCCTTCTCTTACTTTTCATTGTAATCACAGGTAATGCCTTTTTTGGGGGGGCTAGTACTAGGGATTGAACACAGGGCTGCTCTACCATTGAGCTACATTCCCAGCCCTTTTTTTTTTTTTTTTTCATTTTAAGACAGAGTCTTAGTTAATTGCCTAGGCTGGCCTGCAGCTTGAGATCCTCCTGTCTCAGCTTCTGGAGTAGCTGATATAACAGGAATAGATAATAATTAATAATAATAATAATTATTATTATTTAGTTGTTGATGGACCTTTGTTTTTATTTTTTTATATTCGATGCTGAGAATTGAACCCAGTGCCTCACACATGTCAGACAAGCGCTGGCATATAGTCCCTCTGTACAATTTCTACAAGGTCTGTTTCATAACAAAATATGGCAATTCCATTTTTTCCTCCCTGGAAACCTCCTTTTCAGAGACTTTCATTTCCCTTTAGTTTGGGCTGATTTCTCTAGGTGTGACACATTACTATCAGGCAGGGACTTCTACTTATTGTCACTGAAATTGTCTCTCTTTTGGTTTGCAGTTCCTGTTTGTTTGTTTGATTTATTCTCATGGTAGAACACATCCGTTATTTCAAAAGGCTAAAATGTTTGTATAAGGTTTGAGGACTAAGCAGTGAGAGACCTCCTTGTGTCCATTACTTGAGTCATGAAGACAGTCGCCTGGACAGGTGGACTTCTAGGTCACTCATTCTGGCATCTTTCTTCATCTTCATCATCCTAGAGATTCCTTCCACTTACACTGGTTCTCCAATTTTCTGATTTCATGATTTTTTTTTCTTTCTTGATTTAATTTCCTTGCTTGGGAAGAAGGCATCCTTCAGTGACTTCTTGAGAAAGGGGAATTTTTTGAGACTGCATATCTGAAAATTTCTTTACTCTAACTTCATGTTTAACTAATGATTTAGCAAGGTTTAGAATTCTATTTAGGAAAACATTTTCCTGCTAAATTTTGGAGGCATTGCTTCCTGGCTTCTAAGTGTTTGTGTTGAAAAGCTATAAGTCATTCTCATTCATGATTTGTTTTGATGTGATCATTATTTTTTCCCTTCTAGAAAGAAGCTTATTTTTCTTCTCTGTTTCTAACAAATTTCACAAAGATGTGTTTTGTTGTGGGTTTATTTTTATCGACTGTGTTGGGAACAAAAAAGCATGGTGAATTATATTCAATTGTAATATTTCTTTAGTGGCCTTTAATCTAGAACAGTCCCTCAGGCTTTCTTTTTCCTTTCATGATATTGACATTTGAAAAGACCAAGACATACATATACAGGATGTTCTTAAAATTTTCTTTATTTCCACATAATTATAATTGGATTAGACTTTTTTTTGGGGGGCAGGAATATTACATAGTTAATACTGTGTATCATTTCAGGGGCACCTAATCTCAATTTGTCTCAATAGAAGCAACATTAAGGTCGATAAATATATTTTGAAAAGTCAGTATTTATTTTATTAATAGCACATATTAATTGTGGAAAAGTAGACAATTCATATTCACAACAACCAAAATATCACTTAACATCTTCCCAGGCAACAATTGTTAATAGTTACATGTCCTTCTGTTATGATTTGGATCTAAAATGTCCCCCAAAGGCCATGTACTGAAAGCTTGGCTGCCAACCTGTGATGCTATAGTGCAACCTTTGGGAGGTGGGGCCTAGTTTCAGGAAGTAGATCCCCAGGCTTGACCTTTGAAGGGTATATTTTCTCTCCAACCCTTCCTTCCTTCTCTCTCTCTCTCTCTCTCTCTCTCTCTCTCTCTCTCTCTCTCTCAGTTTCCTGGCTGCCTTGAGGGGAGCAGCTGTGCCTCACCACTGCACTCCCCACCACCTTGATCTGCCTCAACAAAGGCCAGAAGTGATGGAGCCAACTGACCATAAACTGAGACCTCTTAAACTGTGAACCAAAATAAATCTTTCCTCCTGGAAGTTGATTTCCTCACTTCCTAAGCCAGAGCAAGATAAAGCTAACACACCTTCAGACTATAATGACTTGATCTATATACTTACAAAAATTATAAGTCATACTATATATTCATTTTGTATCCCACTTTTATTCCATTTGAGATATTTGAATAGCTTTCCATATTAATAAATAAAAACATACCTTTTAATATTAAATGGATTAATTATTTAAATAGCTCCTTATTTCTGGACAAGGATTTAAAGTATTTTTATAAATAATTCTGTAAAGAACATATCGTCACATACATTCTTGCGCTTACATTAAATTATTCTCTTATGATAAAATACTGGAATTGGAATTGCAAGGGAAAAGCACATGGATTCTTGAAACCTTTTAATTCCTGGTGCTGAATTGCTCTTAATAAGGCACACAAGTAATGTGTCTTTTTCTCCATGGTCCCAACAATATCAGCATCATCATTTTATTGTCATTCTCACAGATGAAAAACATTTAGATATAATTAACATAAAATGAATCTTTGAAGTACACAATTCATTGCTTTTTAGCATTTTCACAAGTTTGTGTAGCTGTCACCACTAATTTGAAAATGTTTTCAGTATCTCTAAAGGAACCCTATACTCATTCGCTGCTTCTCCCAGCCCCTGGAAACTACCAATTTATCTACTTTTTCTCTATAGATTGCCTGTTTCTAGACAATTCATAAATATGTGATTGCATAGTAACATGGCCTTTTGTGTCTACCTTCTTTCGCTTAGGATAATGTTTTTAAGGTTCATCTATGTCATAGCTCGTAACGATATGGTATTCCTCTGAATGGATAAATAACGCTCCTTTGTGTGGCTATATCATGTTTTGTTTATCCATTGCTCAATTGATGGATATTTGGGGTTTTTCTACTTTTTGGCTATTGTGAATAATGCTATTGTGAACATTTGTGTACATGTGTTTCTATGAACATCTCTTTTCAGTTCTCTAGGTTATATACCTATGAAAGCAGTTGATGGGTTATATGATAATTCTATGTTTAACTTTCAGAGTAATTGCCAAGCTGTGTTTTACATAGATGGTACCACTTTACATTACCATCAGCAATGTATGAGTTTTCCAATTTCTGTCTTTGTGTAGATCTGGATTCCAACTTGGCAACATATTCCTTCTTTAAATTTCTAATAGTTCAGGTCTACTGGCAGCAAATTATCCTTTTCTTTTCTGTTTTGGTCTTGTAAATTTTTGTCTTACCTTCATTTTTGAAAACAATTTTGCTGGGTATGTAGTATTCAAGGACAATAGTTTTTCTTACAGTACTTTAAAGAAACTGCACCACTGTCTTCTGATTTACATAATCCTTGATGGGTTTTGCTCATCTTTGTAATGATGTAATTCTTTTACTTTTGTTCATTTTTTTTTTTTTTTTTGGAAGAGAGGTATCAGGGATTAAACTCAGGGGCACTCTATCACTGAGCCACATCCACAGCCCTTTTTTTGTATTTTATTTAGAGACAGGATCTCACTTAGTTGCTTAGTGGCTCGCCTGTGTTGAGGCTGGCTTTGAACTCTTGATTCTTCTGCCTCAACCTTCAGAGTCCCTGAGATTACAGTCATGCACTACTGCACCTGGCTAACTTTTGTTCATTTATATGGAATGTTTCTTTACTTCTGTGGTTGACTTCTAGATCTTCTCCCTTATTTGTGTTTTCCACCAGTTTGATTTGGATGTTCTTAGGTGTCCTTCTCTTGGTATATTTTGCTTGGGCTTCTCTAAACATTTAGGTTGGTAATTTGTTGCAGTGGCAGTGCTTTGTAATTTCCAAGAGTAAGTTTCCTGTCACTATCCGTTTTTGGAGGAACCTTTGGTTTATAATGGGAAGACTCTGGACATGACTGGGTTTCTTCTTCCTCCTTACTAGCCTAAAGCTTTTGCTGTAATCCAACCCTTCCCAGTGATTTGTTGGCCTTTTGAAAAGGTTCCAGATTTTATGCTTGAACTCCAGAGGCAGTCACTCTCTCTGTGTACATCTGTCCCCTGGAAAGGGTACCAATTAGATCTGCTGCCCTGCCCCATGTCTTTGTCTTGAGTATGGATTGAGGTCCAAGAATGAAAGCTGGTTTGTCCATATAACTCCCTTGGGTGTGGGGTTCCTAGAGTTTCTGCTATTATTTTCATATACATTTGGTAATAGAAATTTGTTAAAATATCAGTTTCTTATTCACTTTTTTTTTTTTGTTTGCAGGGGAGGCTAATTTTTTTCCCCTTGCTGTCAAAGGTGAGAGAGTTTTATGTATGCCATTGCTTCTGGAAGGGGCTTGCTACCTTTTGGAATTTGGATTATCTGTTCCCTTATAATCGCTGTCTTCTGATAGGTTCAAGAAAAGTTTTGTTTTGTAGATTATTTTTTAATTTTGGTGATTGATAACATGGGACCAGTATCCCTTTGTGGCTTTCTTTACCCTAAGTGGAAGTAGAATTTATACAACTGTATTTAAGGAGATCAGTCCTTCACCATAAATATAAAATTTATGCATATTTTGTTTTCTAACTTTTTATAATTAGTTTATTTTTATCTTTTATTCATAATGAGTTTAAGGCTAAGAATATTTTTTTTTAGTATAGCTTTGGTTGTGTCATATATTATTTCAAAATAGCATTTTAGGGCTGGGGTTGTGGCTCATCAGTAGAGTGCTTGCCCAGTATACGTGGTGCCCTGGGTTCAATCCTCAGCACCACATAAAAATAAACAAGTAAAATAAAGGTATTGTGTCCAACTATAACTAAAAAAATAAATACATATTAAAATAGCATTTTAAATTATAATTTCAACCCAAGAGTTATTTAAGATTATGGTTTTTTTAGTGTTAAAATTTGTGGAGGGATGTTTAAAATTGTATCTAATGAGAGTTTAATATACACAATTGTAAGCAACACACACACACACACACACACCTATTATGTATGACCCACATATAAAGATACAATAATTCTAGCACAGGTCTAGATCTCTTCTGTTGTCCACATTGAGTTTCTTTTACCTAGGTCGCGTTCTCTTTCTTGCTTCATGGCAAGAAAGGTTTGTTTGATTCAGTGATTTTACAGTATATTTTAATGATCAATAAGATTAGTCCCACCTTAGTATTCTTTCCATAATTTTATAATAGTAATTTCAGATATTAATTTTTCTATAAACCTCTAAGAGCGTTTATCCAAATAAATTTTAAAAATCCTTACTAGGAATAAAATCAGGATTGAATGAAACATACATTTTTTGCTAAAGTGATATTTTAAGATTAAATCCTTCCATCTAAGAACTATTATTTCACGTGTATATATATCTTGTTTATATACTTCAAAAGAATCTTATAACTTTAAAAAATGTAGGTTTGTACCTCTCTTTAAAATTTAAAGCATTTTATGTCATAATATGATAGAATATTTTCCCTAATGTTCATTTTTACCAAATTATTGTTTTTACAGCTATATACTAATTTTTTTTCTGTTTAGCTATTTAACAGATTTTATCAATTCTTGTAGTTTTAATCAAATCTCTTGGGTTTAATGGAATAGAAAACTACAAAGAGCAGAGAGAATACAGTATCTTTCCTCTTTTTTTCTTTTTAAAATTTAAATCAAAGACAAAAACACATAAGGTTCTCAGCTGAGTGGATGCTTCTGAATCTGAGCACCATGGTTAGAATAGCACAATCCCTGACCAGTGGTTCTCAAATTTTGCTACACATTAGAATCACTTGGGAAACTTTAACCAATCCTGATGGTTAGGTAGAAGCCAGGCAGTAATATTTTAATCATCATGGGATTCCAAATTATAGCAAAGTTGTGAATCATTGTTCTAGACCAGCAGTTAGCAGACTATGGCTCACAGGTCAGAATCCTGTATTTTTGGAAACAAAGTTTTTTTTTTAATTTTTTTAAAGAGAGAGTGAGAGGAGAGAGAGAGAGAGAGAGAGAGAGAGAGAGAGAGAGAGAGAGAGAGAGAGAATTTTTAATATTTATTTTTTAGTTCTCGGCGGACACAACATCTTTGTTGGTATGTGGTGCTGAGGATTGAACCCGGGCTGCACGCATGCCAGGCAAGCGCGCTACCGCTTGAGCCACATCCCCAGCCCCGGAAACAAAGTTTTTTAGAGCACAGTCATGCTGATTTATTTACTATTGTCTGTTATGCTTTCATGCTACAACTCTAGAACTGAGCAGTTGTGAAAAAGGCCATATGGCTCATAAAGCCTAAACATATTTAGTATCTGGCCTTTTTCGTAGAAAAAGATAAGGCACAGAGAGTCCCTTTTGTCAGCTCTTTTTGTGCAGGATTCTGCTAGAATTTCCTGCTTCTAGAAGGCTACTACCCTTTACTCCCTGCCCTGCCCTGGCCTGTTGGTATTCTGTATCAGTTTGAATTCTGAACAGCTATAACTCCCAGTATATTCATTTGATTTACTAAGCTTCCCGTAAGTATTAGGCACTTGAGATACTTTTGGGCTCAAATAAGACAAAAAGCCAGGTGTGTGTAGAACTTTTCTTCCTTTGAAGTGGGATGGTATGAGAGATAGTATAAATAAATAAACATGTAATATAAATATAAATAAATATGTAAAACTAAGCTGATGATAATGACTTCTGTGGAAAAAAATAGAGCAGGGAATACTGGTGATGAGAATCAGGGCTGCGTCTCATTTCCCCAATTAAAACAAACATATTGTGTACACAAGAGAGCTAGCTGGCCAGAGGCTGTCTCACCCAAAGCTGGGCTAGAGAATAGCAGCCCAGCTCTCCAGGGAAAAGGTTTCATAGCACAAAAAGTTACAAAGGGCGGTGTCTTGGGAACTTAAGCTAACAGGATTCTGGCAAGCATAATACAAAGGCAGATAGCAGGTTAATGATGTCAGGTCAGTAGCGGTGATATAGGAAAAGCAGCCCGAATGGGAAAGAAACATCAATCAGGCACCGATGGAAATGCCTATCAATCAGTGGGGTCTCCTGACTAATGCCTATCAATCAGCAGGACCCCCTAGCCAATCCTGGAGTTCAGCCAGCTCCCCTGACCAACTCCAACAGGACAAGGGACTCTAAAAACATCTTTTCCTGTCCCAAGCCCTTCCCTTCTTCTGTAAGCCCCATAAAAGTCCAGTCCGGTCAAGCTTCCACACGGTTTCTCCTCAGACCCTTTTCCTGTCCACTCTGTTGGTCTGATCGAGTTCTGCCTGGGAGTGATATCTCAAATAAAGCCTCGTTGGGTGGCCTTTTTAAATCTGCCTCCTTTGGTAGCTGCCTGCCTCGCCTGATCTTACAAATAATCTACATGGCTCAACATTTCAAGATAGAGACTAAATTGCATTCCAACATCAGAATTTATGAGAAGCTGCTAAGGTTTTAGGGAGGATTGTTATCTGGTCAAGGAGAGCCAGGCATGGGTGGGTTTAGAGCATGGGCAGTAATTCCAAACAAGATTAGCCCTCAGAGTATGGTCAGGCCAAATAGATACCTTAGTAAAACAGAAATGAACTTTTTATAACTTTTGATGAGAAGGTTCCCAATACTAGGATAGAATTAGGTTGGGTTCATCAGAACTACCAAGGCAAGTGTAGAAAGCAAGTTTTATTTAAAGGTTAGAACAGAGACATAGACTTCGCCAAAGAGAAGGAGCCCCAGAGCTGGGTGTCTGAGGAAGTGGGGGTGTCTTGCCCTTTTTATATATATTAGATTTCCTTTGTTCTCACACTTTCTCTTCCCCTTGTCCTGCCTGGATGATTAGTGACCAAAATATGGGCCAAATAAGGTGGAGTGATCAAGGGCAGGAACAAGCCACCCAGGGGTACATGCTGGAAGGGAGCAGCCCAGGGGGCATTCATTCATTAACTCCTTTTAGGGAGGAACAATTTCTTGGAGGCAGGTAACCTCAACAACCAGTGGAAGAAGGAGAAGGGTTTTGGAATTATTAGCATTTTATTTCCTCTTGAATCAGCCCCCATCTTTATGACCCAACATTTGTTACCTACACTGCCTGTCCTTGCCCCTGCCCCCAACCCAGTAACACATATAAGAAGATAACATTTGATCAGTGACCTGAAGGGGCTAGTAAGTGAACCACATGGAAATGTGAGGGAAGAACTGCATTCTAAGAAGCTAGAATTGACAAGTATAAAGGTCTTGAGATGTGGTGTGCCCAGGGAGGGTACTGTGGCCACAGCAGAGTGAACTAGGTGGGAATGTGGGAGGTGATGTGGTCCCATGGGCCACTGTAATGACTCTAGCTTTTATAGAAAAACTGAGTTAGGAAACCCTGGCAGGGGGTGGGGGGCTGAGTATCATATGATATAATATGATTCTTAACAGAATCCCTTTGGCTATTACGTTGACAATAGATTGGAGAAAACCAAGGTCAGACTCAGGGAGAAACTTCTAGGAGTCTATTGCAAAATTCCAATAATAGATAATGGTAGATTGGAATAGGTTGTAACAGTGGTAGTTGTAAATTGTGAAGCCCAAAATGTCTCAATCCAGCTTCTAGTTAGTGTTGATTCTTGGATTTTGATATTAAATTGTTTTGATTTTGTAGTTTTTCTTTATTTTCTGTTTTCATGGTTTGATACCATTTTAAATCAGATACTGTAATGAAAACTCAGTTGTGCCTAATTATTATCCTAGAGGGAAATTGAGGAACAAGAGATGGGTAAGCGAGAAATGAAAGACGGAGACCAGGCAGAGATAGCCACAAGAGTTTATTTGTCAGAGCTGACAAATAAAGGCCATCTCTCTATAAGAGAGAGAAGCAAAACAAGCTTGAGTTCTGGGACTTTTATGGGGGAGGCTTAAGAATCAGAGCTGGGCAGGTCCTAATGTGGGTGATTAAGGGTTGGGTTGGTATGAGGGAATGGTGTGCCTTTCTCAGAAAGGCCCATGGGTGGGAAAGCAAAACCTTTTCCTTAAAATTGTGGTTGTCACTTAAGATAAGACCTTAAAAATCCTATATTTAATATGCTTAAACATTGTGGATGCTCAGTAAATTCTTAATAATGAAATGCATCTTAAAGGGTCTGGGTAGAATGAGATGAATTACATGTGTCTTTCAGAACCATGTTTCAATTATACCCCCCCCCCCCAAAGTAGCATGTACCCTCACATATTAGCTATTTTGTGCTTTTTAGGTTTAATTAGGAGTCACTGGGAGGTACTGTGAGGATGGCCTTGGGCCTTAGCCTAAGCAACTCCATTTTAAAAACTCCGGTTTGAAACCTGCAGTCTCACCAGGCATGCTTAATGGAGCCCTCCAGTGTGGCCCTCAAACACAAACAAGTCACTTCCCGGCACCCTGATAAACTCAGAATGAAGCCTCTGACAGGCTGCCCTTGCCTGAGAAGAGGGAAAGGCAAAAAAGCTCAGGGTGGGGACCACCAGACCAGATGGTTTAGTCCCAGGATAAATGATGTCACTCAGAAATCCAGTGGTAGCTGATAAGGATTGAAAGGGGGGTTAAAAGCTCCAAAATTTAGTATAATAGAGCAAATGAGCAGGCATTCAGCCAGCCGATACTGATACACACAAGCCTGCAAGCCTGCTGAGGACCTGGACTGATATCCCATCACTTGTCATTGTTTGCCTGATTCTCTGCGTGGTCCTTACCGCTCTCAAACTCTACAGCCACATTTTGACCCTAGTGAGAGCTGCAACTTCTCCCTGTGACCCTCTCCTCAACAGCCATCATCTCCATCCTAGGAGAAGCCTGCCTCAGCTGCTGAACTGATCACTGCAGTCTGAATGATTGTGCATCTGCTGGACTTAAGCCTAAGGCTTGAGACTTTTGATCTGACATTTGAACTTAGCATGCTGAGGGAATGTCTGTCATTAGCCTGTCTATAAGTGTGTCTGCAGTGCTTAGAATTAACTAATCTAGGATTGTTTGCTGTGAATTAATTAATCTAGAACTGTTTTGCTGTGAATTGATTATGTCTATTGCAGTGCCTAGCATTAAGGATTGTTGTTTTCTTGATTAAGAAACTTTAGAGTGAAATTGTATTGAGTGAATAAAGTATTGAAAAGGGTAGAAGTGTGTGGACATTCTTTATTTCTCCCCCTTGACTGCATAAGTTGCACCTTTTGCCCATCACGACAGGTACACTCATATATTTCAATCTTAAACTAAATCTAATATTGAGAGCTTTCTTTTAAGGGTTTCACTTCAGTTAATGAATATAAATACTGTCACGAGGGGGCAAAACTCGAGGAGGAAAAATAAAGAATGTCCACGTGCTTCTGTCCCTGTTCAATGCTTTATTCACTCAACTCACTCAATACAATTTCACTCTATAATCAAGAAAATGACAATCCTTAATGTTAGGTACTACAATAGACATAATCAATTCACAGCAAACAGTTCTAGATTAATTAATTCGAAGCAAACAATTCTAGATTAATTCTAAGCATTGCAAACACACTTAATCATGACAGGCTAATGATAGACATTCCCTCTGCATGCTAAGTTCAAAAGTCAGATCAAAAGTTTTAAGTCTTAGGCTTTAAGTCCAGCAGATGCACACTCACTCAGATTGTGGTGACCAGGTCCGGAACCAAGGCAGGCTTTTCCTGGTGGAGTGGACGACTGGTTGAAGAAAGGGTTGTAGGGAGAAGTTGCGGCTCTCACCTGGGTCCAGACGAGACGGTAGAGTTTGAGAGCGGTGAGGATCATGCAGAGGAGCAGGAAAATGATGACAAATGATGGGATGTCAGTCCAGGTCCTCATCAGGCTCTCCAGCTCGAGTGCATCCTTGTTTTGATGGCTGAATTCCTGTTCATTAGCTCTATTATTTATACTAAATTTTGGGGCTTTTGATCCTCATTTCAATCCTTAACAGCTACCACCAGATTTCTTCATGACATCATTTACCCTGGGGTCAGAAACATCTGGTCTGATGGTCTCCACCCTAATTTTCTCGCCTTCTTCCTATCAGGTGAGGACAGCCTGCCAGAGGCTTCACTCTGTTTATTAGGGTGATGGGAAGTGACTTGTTTGAAGCCATACTGGAGGGCTCTGTTAGGCATGCCTGGTGAGACTGCAGGTTTCAAACTGGAGTTTTTAAAATGGAGTTGCTTAGGCTCAGGCCTAAGGCCATCCATATATATATATATATATATATATATATATATATATATATATATAACCTATATAATGTTCTGAAGTGGAATTTATTCCCACTTATTTCTCAGAACTTTATAAATAACTACAAAGATGAACTCATAAAGTCACTAAAGAATAAATAAAAGAAAGGAGATGGATTGGCTCATGAGGAAAACTTTAAAGACAGTTTGAAAAAGTGTAAAATTATTATTTGCAGATAAGCATTTTACATGGAAAATAAAAGATATTAATTGAAAAGCTGTTACAAACAATAAAGTGTTTCAACGCACAATACGTATATAGAGCAGTTTGTATATGTAAACAACTGATTAAAAGATATAATGGAAGATTCACTTAAAATAGCAGCAACAATAAATGATAAAACATAAGGAATAAATTCACTTCTGGCTACACATTAGGATCATTAGCTACAAGGTTTAACTAACAAAACAGTAACCAGGCTTCCTCCTATAGTTCTAATTCAAATGGTATGGGGTGGGGCCTGGGTGGTATTCCTTAAAGGTCCCAAGAGGATGTGGAGAAAAAGAAACATTTTTACACTGTTGGTAAGATTGTAAATTAGTACAACCACTATGGAAATCAGTATGGTTTTTCCTCAAAAGATAGGAATGGAACCACCTGTAAGGATAGCCTTAACTTAAGAAGAGCCTTAGTCTAAGTAACTCCATTTTAAAATAAGCCTGCAGTCTCACAAGGCAAGCCATGGAGCCCTCCAGTATGTCAATCAGGCATAGCCTGATAAAAGCAAGTCACTTTCCACAACCTAGGTAAGAGGGTGAAGTCACATGTCATTTCTCATAACCCTGATGAGAGTCAGAAGTGTAATGTCAGGGCAGAAATCATCAAACCACATGTCCTAAGTCTAAGAATAAAAGATGTCACTAAGAAACCTGGTAATGGCTGATAGGGACCCAAAGGGTGGGCAGAAAGCTCCCAAAATTTAATATAAATATTGGAGCAAATGAACAGACATTCAACCTGCCGAAACAGATGTACACAAGCCTGAGAGCCTGATGAGGACCTAGACTGCCTTCCCAACTCTTCTCATCTGCCTGATCCCCTGCATCATCCTCACTATTCTCAAACTCTACAGCAACCTCTTGACTCTAGTGAGAAAAGGACTTCTCCTTATGACTGTCTCCTCAGCCAGCCATCAACTCCACTCCAGGAGAAGCTTCTATGGATTCCTGACCCAGTCATTGCACTCTGAGTGAATGTGCATCCACTGGACTTAAGATCTAAAACTTAAAGACTTTGAATATAGCACTTAAGCTTAGCATGTAGAGGGAATGTCTGTAATAAGTCTGTCATGATTAAGTGTGTTTGCAGTGCTTAGAAGTTAACCCTGAATTGTTTGCTTTGAATGGATTATGTCTGTTGCAATGCCCAGTGTTAAGGATTGTCATTTTCTTGATTAAGAACCTATAGAGTGAAATTATATTAAGTGATTTGAGTGAATAAAACACTGAAAAGGGCAGAAATGCATGGACATTCTTCATCACTCCCCTCAACTGCAAATGTCACACTTTTGCCCATTGTGACACCACCAATGATATTACTCAGTATTTATCCTGAAGAATTAAAGTCATCATACTACAGTGATACATGTATTCCTAAACTATGGAACCAGAGTAGGTGTCCATCAGTGGATGAATGGATAAAGAAAATGTGGTATATATACACACAACTGAGTTTTATGCATCCAAAAAGAAAGCGTGAAATGTTACTTGCAGGAAAATGAATGGAACTTGAAAACATTATGTTAAGCAAAATAAGCCAAACACAGAAAGCTGAGATGGTATATTTTCTCTCATATGTGGAAGCTAGAGAGCAAAAGGGAAAAGAAAAGTGGTAAGGGGAATCTCATGAAAATTGAAGTGAGATCTGTAAAGGAGAGGAAAGGGACCAGGGGGAGGAAGGAGAGGAGGGAAAGGGGAAATACCAGGTAATGATATTGGCCAAATTACACTGTTATGTTGTGGGCATATATGATTATGTAACAACAAATCCCACCATTATATACAACTATAATGTACCAATAAAAATATGGGGAAAAAACAAGTAAAAAAAATCCTAATAGCAATATAATGCATAGTCACTCTTCCAATGTATAAAAGACACATTTAAAGGGAAATATAGGCATACTGCTATATGGACTAATATACCTGAAATAATAATTACCTTTAATATTAGATCATAATAAATCAGTTTTTTCTTAAAAACAAATAAAAATACCTCCAGAGAAACTTATCTATTTGAACAAAATTTAGAATACTGCTGAGGGTTATAAAAAGAGACATGAACAAAGGGAAAATAAGACAGTATTCTTTATAATGATATAATAAATAGTTCATTTCTGTCTAGGGCTATAAATTTAATTACTTCACAAAAGACTAACAAGATTTTTCATTTTTACAATTAGACAGAAATTCTAAATTTATATGGAAAAATCAAGTAAGCAAGAATATTTAGGACAGTTTTGAAAAAAGGAAAGGGTTGCAAAGGGACCAGATATTGGCTACCAGATTAATAAATAGAAAAGTTCTTGGCAAAATAAAATGTTCAGGAAGGACATAAGTGTAAGTGGGATTTTGGTATATGATAAAATGGCATTTGAAATCAGCAGGGATAAGATAATTTATTCATTCCAGGGTAACATGTAATGAATAACATTTTAACCAATGAAACAAGTGATAATTTACTTAATAAAAGGTCCATTGGGTAGTCGTTAAAAAATGGTGGGGGCAACAACTAAAGTTAGTATGTAATACGTTAGATATGTAATACAAATCAGATGGGTCAGAGATTTAAATATTTAAAACACTAAACTCTAAACATGACATAAAATTTCAAAGATACAAAAGCAGATTCATAAATTTTAAAATTAATATTATTTTAATTGACAGATTATAATTGCATATACTTACAGGGTATAAAGATTCATAAAATTGGTTACATGAAAGTACAAATTTCTACATGTTAAGAAAACATTAGAAGAATCCTAATATTCTCATTAAATCTAAATGATCCCATCAAATACAAATAACTCAGACACTGTCAAATACATATTATTTTATGATTTGCAAGTTAATAATAGTTATTAAAATATTTTATATTCTGTATTTAATCAGAGTAACAACTGTATAGTATAGTAGTTGCTGTCATCTTTTTGATATTTCCATTAAATCTTTAGTAGTCTGCAAGAATAGCCAGGCATGGTGTTACAGGCTTGTAATCCCAGTGGCAAGGGAAGTTGAGGCAGTAGTATCACAAATTCAAAACCAGCCTCAGCAACATAGCAATGCCGTAAGCAACTTAGTCATTTCTGAAAATACGTAATTCTATAATCACTGTCATTTTAAAATATAATACATTCTTTAAAAGTAAAAGTAATTACTAAATTGTTTCATTTAAAATACATATGAACATATTTATAAGTAGCTCTAGAACATTATTTTCTTATTTTTATTCAAATTGTGAAGCAGTGTGAGTTTTAAGCCACTGATCAATGGCATTTTCATACTTCTCTGGATTTTTCAGCCACTCCTGATGCCACCTAAGGTTTGCTATAACATTTGAATAATTTTGTCCTATACTTTGTTTCCACATGATAAACTGTTCTTTATTATATCTGTGGACAGAAGCAGAAACTTTGGGGTAGTTTATAATGGAACGAAGCTTCTGATCTAAAGAATAAGTAATTTCTGGAAATTTTGCAGCAATGTTATTTAATTCATCTGGGTCCAAGGAAAGATCTGAAAGAAAAAAAGTAAAACTGTCAAAATGGTTACCTATTAAAAGTTTTTCTAGAATGTTGTTATAATAGATAATATATTAGATTTTATTTTCAGATCCTTTCAGTTAATAAAATGAAGGGCAGTATATAATCATGTGCTGCATAACACTCCACATATATGTAGTGGTCCTATAAAATTATATTGCCTAGTGATATCTTAATCTTCTTTTTTGTATAAGTATGCTGTCTGAAGTTAGCACATTGATGAAATAGCAGAATGACACATTTCCTAGAACACATTCCCATCATTAAGCAATATATACCAAAAATTAAACACTCCTGTAACATACCCAAATTATCTTCTTTCCTGCTATCCCATTTTTCTTCTTATCTACTTTTAGATGCCAGAAACAGTAAGACCCTTATCATTAGTAAGTTGGTTTAAAATGAATTCTTCCTGTTTCTGATGCCTTTTCTCCTTTGACAAGAAGAGGAAAAAACCCTGTATTTATATTGTTTCATTTCAACAGCCCTAAACTTTGCAGCTATAAATTTTTTTATATAGACAAGTCATATTCCTGCAATTTCATTCAGTCTTAGTTTTATTTATATATTAGCATCTTATACTTGGATTTCTGAAAGTTAGATTCATAAATACTCCCATTTTATCTAAGAATTATGGAAATGAAAAATTTCTCTCAGTCACTACCAGTAAGAAAATAAAGATAAATGTTCAGATCCATAAATGCTTTTCATATATGATGTGGGAAGACAGGGGATATAAGATACCAATCTGATTTAAAAAAAAAGATCTTATGACAACTTCAAAATAGTAAATGAACACTGTATGTTCAAAGAAAAATCACTATGAGAGCTATTTAAATGCATTAGGCAGGAGACCCCTGAACACATATATGACTTCACATGATAACTCTTTAGGAAAGGGAGGTCTGTGAATAAACCCTAGAAAAGATAGGAAAGAATGGCTTCTCCACTGGTCCTTTAATAATCACATCTGAACTTTGCAGAACACAGTGTTAAAAAAACAAAATTACAACAAATTTGTTTAAAAATCTAATTGATGTTTACTTCATGATTCATGAGTTGGGCAGCATCCCATCTAAAGAATTAGAAAAGGTGCTTCAATGAACTGAACAGAGGGGTGAGCTTTGTAAGCTGAAAAAGCATGAAGGAAGGATAAACAAGGAGCAAAAACCATTGGTAGTTAAAAAGTTACTTTTCATATAGGTTTAAAACAGAAGGAACTTCTTTATTATTTGGATCAGGTAAAATGGGCCCTTTCTGATTGGTTTCTGTGAATTTCTCTTTAGGGATCTGGCCTGTTTTAAAGTTCAGTTTGATTATGTGGCACTTAGCATTAGTGACTCCAATCTGTTTTGGTTTGTGTTTTTGAATCTAATGCAGGAGTTCAGCCTAAATAATGGGTTCCCATAAATTTTATTTAACAATGACCAGTGAACAAGCAAGAGGCCATTATTTGTCATGATGAAAATTTAAGGACTTTTTGAAGCCAAGAATCCCCTGTTTTTAGAGTTAAGGAAGTTACTCAGGTTTGGCCAGTGAAGAATTATTTTGAGTTAATAATTTTGACATTTGTAAGTAGGAAGGAAACTCAGGCAGAAATAATATTAATAATGGCTAAAATGGGACAGAGTATAAGTAAAATCCTAAATCTAAAAATGTCGTTTAAAAATTAATTCATAGACTAGGGAAGCTAGCAGCCATTTTTATAATGTGGCAGGAAAATGGATTTTAGAATCAGACTGGGGTTGACCTTTCAGTTCTGCTGCTTCTCAGTTATGAGGTCTTATACAGGTGTCTGAACTTCTTTGACCCCCTAGACTCCTTCTCTGTAAAATGAAGAGAATGGTACTATATTGTAGGGTTGGGATGCACGTTACATAATGTATGTAGAATGTCTAGTCCATAAGAGATAAGTGTTGATCCTTCAGAACAGATAATGAAAAGGTGGTGACTGCTGACTGGGAAATGGAACAATGAGCATTAAAAGATCCCTGATTCGGAAAGCGATGGTTTCAATCATAAGACTCAGATTCAAAGACTTAGAGCACTTTCTCTAATATTCACATGCTGACTGGCAAGGAAGCTGCTCCTCCCTTGGGCAACCTCTGTAGCCTGTCTCATCAGGAGAAGCAGCAGATTTTCATTTATTTAATAATAATTATTGAAGCTCTTGAGCAGTGCTATGTAGGTCAGTTCATGCATAAAATTACACTTAAAAACACATCAATTAATTTACCAAAGAGTTGAGGCAATACTGAAACACCATCAGAATAGGCTATGTACTTCCATTGGTTAGTTCGAAGCATATAGGTGGAAGCATTCACATTGCATCCGTGGAATTCACTCAGAATCCATGGAGGACGTAGGTTTTTGACTTTACGTTTATTCTTAGATGGTTCTGATGATAATGGCAACAAAGAGTATCCACTAAGGTTTTGAGGCAGAGGAATTCCAGCAATATCTTTGCAACAAAAATAATAAAATATTAAAACACAATGCATCCTTTCATTAATTGAACATTCATAAATGACATAATTTACATTTTCCCCCATTAAAGATCACAGACTAGAGACTGTATATAGGTTTTGTAAATGGACTACCTAGATTCAGATGCTTGCTTACTGCTTTAGCCATGTAACCTTGTGTAAGTTCTCTGTACCCCAGTTTCTTTACTTGTAAAAGAAGGATAATAATAATACTTGTTGGACATCATTGACCTTAAGTACATGTATGAAGACACAAATGTTGTGACTCTACTTTGTGTACAACCAGAGATGTGAAAAATTGTGTTCTGTTATGTGTGATATGAATTGTAATGCATTGTCATAAA
Organism: Spermophilus citellus; assembly: GCF_964194105.1. NCBI lineage: Eukaryota > Metazoa > Chordata > Mammalia > Rodentia > Sciuridae > Spermophilus > Spermophilus citellus. The sequence continues at coordinate 208,597,202 of NC_138182.1, forward strand.
TAACAAATTAAAATACCCCCCCCCAAAAAAAAAAAAACAATAATACTTGTATCTTATAAGTTCATTTCAGATTTAAATAAGATAATTTATGAAAAATTCTGAGAACAATACTTGGTCAATAAGAGCCCTACCAAAGTTATTTGATGATAAAGATTTTTTTTTTCACTCTTAAGGAACATCTTAAGGACTAGTATTTTGTAAAACCATTCCTTGTGGAATCCTGGATTATACTGATTTAGGGAAAAGTAAATTTTTACCTATCAAATATATAGCATGAGAAATATTCAATTTAAAAAGTTTTTTTTTTTAAAATTGGTTTTAACATATGCCTTTTCCCTGTAGAAAATTAGTTAATGATTGCTGCATACTCAAGATAATTTAAAAATGAGTCTACTTGCTCCACACCCCTTTCTGATTTCAGTGGCTCAGGTTTCTATGTAAATTTAAATATTCCCTATGAAAAATAGCATTATATCTCTACTGTTAGAAACTAAACAAAATTGAGTAAGAAAATTATTTTAATGAGAATAAGGAAGCAAAGTCCTCTGTTAAGTGCAGGGCAGGCTGAACGAATGTTAGCTGCAGGATTACCTGGACACTCAAACCCCCATCTGTCTGGTTCTTTATTGCCTGTTTGCCTCAAGTTAACCGCTCACCCCCCCCCCCCCACTCAAGGCTGAACATTTCACCCCCCTGCTCAAGCCTGAACACTTCCCCACTCCCCACTCCTCCTCTGAAGGCTGAACACTTAATCCCCCTTATGCCAACAAGGCAGCTTGCAAACCCATAGACCCTATTAGATTTAGGCAGCACAGCAGAAGGGCTATAAAAACCTTCTCCTGCCGGGCTCTCTCTCTTCCCTTTCTCACTGCTGCAATAAAGATCTCTTGGTCGCTTCGAGTGTCTTGGTCACTTTCCTTTCACTCTATAAATCTTCTTCAGATACTTGCTTTACAAATGACCATTTAAAAATTTGTATCTTTCATTTCCCTTGAAAGAGGCATAATTTTAGTGATCTTCCACCAATCAATCACAATTAGGAATTTTTTTGATTCCTAAAGAAAGAGGAGAGAAGTATTTCAGAGATAACTGGTTAAAAACTATCAGGAGAGAAGACTTTAAAGAGGATGTACATGAGAGAAAGGGACGGCCTAAGATGAAATTGAGCTCCAAGACAGTGGTCTGTTCACTGTAAGGAGAGGAAGTAAGTAGCAAGGAAGAAGGCTGTGTAAGGGTATCTGTGTGTCACCAACACTAGTGAGCTGCAGAAAAGAAGCCTTTGAGGATCATGGGAAGCAGGGGCCAACTGGCATATGCTCATGACTATGGGAAGTTTGTACATGTGGAATTTTTGAAAAGAATGTTGACCATACAGTGAAGATGGTAAGAAACCATGAACAGAACATTCAAGAATTATGAGATAAAATAAAAAGAACAAATTTAAGAATTATTGGGATAGAGGAAGGCATAGTGTTACAAACCAAAGGAATGAACAACTATTTAATGAACTAATATCAGAAAATTTTCCAAACTTGAAGAATGAATTGGAAAATCAAATACAAGAGGCTCACAGGACACCAAAAGTACAAATCACAACAGATCCACGCCAAGGCACATTATAATGCAAATGCCTAGCATACAGAATAGGGAGAGAATTTTAAAAGCCACAAGAGAAAGGAATCAGATTACATATAGGGGAAAACCAATTAAGATATCTGCAGATGGGCTGGGGATGTGGCTCAAGCGGTAGCGCGCTCGCCTGGCATGCGTGTGGCCCGGGTTCGATCCTCAGCACCACATACCAACAAGGATGTTGTGTCTGCCGAGAACTAAAAAATAAATATTAAAAATTCTCTCTCTCTCTCTCTCCTCTCTCACTCTCTCTTTAAAAAAAAAAAAAAAAAAAAAAAGATATCTGCAGATTTTTCAACCCAGACTCTGAAAGCTAGAAGATACTGGAACGACATATACCAAGCTCTGAAAGGAAATAGATGGCAACCAAGAATCTTATATCCAGCAAAGTTAAGTTTTAGATTTGATGACAAAATAAGAACCTTCCATGATAAAGAAAAGTTAAAAGAAATTACAACTAGAAAGCCTGCACTATAGAACATCCTCGGCAAAATATTCCAGGAGGAGGAAATTAAAAATAACAATGAAAATCAGCAAAGGGAGGTATTAAACTAAAAGGAAAACCAATCAAATGAGAAACCAAGTCAAGTTAAATACCAAAAATAAACAAAAATTACTGGGAATACAAATCATGTTTCAATAATAACCCTGAATATTAATGGCCTCAACTTACCAATCAAAACACAGGGACTAGCAGTTTGGATTACAAAAAGAAAAAAGACCCAACAATATGTTGACTGCAAGAGACTCATCTCATAGGAAAAGACATCCACAGGCTGACGATGAAGGTTGGGAAAAAAATACCACTCACATGGACTGCAGAAACAAGCAGGGGTTTCCTTTCTCATATCAAATAAAATAGACTTCAAGCCAAAGTTAATTAAAAGGGATTAACTGCTTAAGGGAACCATACATCAACAAGACGTAACAATTATAAATATATATGCCCCAAACAATAGAGCATGTACATTCATCAAGCAAACTCTTCTCAAGTTCAAGAGTCAAACAGACCACAACACAATAATTATGGGTGATCTGAACACACCTCTTTCACCACTGGATAGATCTCCCAAACAAAAGCTAAAAAAAGAAACTATAAAACTCAATAATACAATCAATAACTTAGACTTAACAGACATATACAAAATATTTTATCTATCAACAAGTTAATTTACTTTCTTCTCAACAGCACATGGATCCTTCTCTAAAATAGGAACATATATTATGTCACAAAGCAACTCCTTATCAAATACAAAAAAGTAGAGATACTACCCTGCGTTACATCAGATCAAAATGGAATAAAATTAGAAATCAATGATAAAATAAAAATCAGAAGCTACTCCAACACCTAGAGACTAAATAATATGTTATTGATTGAATAATGGGTTGTAAAAGACATCAAAAAGGAGATTAAAAAATTTTTAGAGGTAAATGAGAACACTGTTACAACATATTAAAATCTCTGGGACACTATGAAGGCAGTACTAAGAGGAAAGTTCATTGCATGGAGTTCATTCCTTAAAAGAAGAAAAAGTCGGGTTCCTGGAAGATGGCGGCGAAGGGAGTGCATCACCCCCGTGTGTCGCATCACTGTGCGGGAGAAAGACGAGGTGAAACAGCTGAAGGCTGTCTTGTTGGGAAATTCCAGCGAAATTGAGGTGCTCCAGAATCTAGTGGAGGGATTTCCATCGCTCGAGGTTCGGCTGCGGGGGCTCGGACGCGGGCAATTTCTCCGCACGGAGGGTCACATTGCCTGATCGGCAGATCGCCCCGCGGCTGGAGTCTGTGGCACGCGCTGGGAAGTGGCGAGGTGCTGGAGCGGGGGTGCAGCCATGCAGATTCTGGGGGCTCCTGCCAGCGGCGCAATGGCTGTGTTTAGTGCTGAGTTCTGGCTTTGAGACGGAGGAGAGAAGGGTCCAGTTCGGTTCTCGACACCGGTCGGACCACGGAGGAGGACAGCGGCCGCCATCTTGGAGAGCTGATGGAATCATCCCTGTTTTCTACTGATCTCAGCTCATTCAGCTACGGAACAGGTGATTTCAGGCTGGCATTTGCCTGCGTCTCGCAGACAGATCGCTCAGGCTCAGGGCTAGAGAACCTGTGGAGAATACTCCTTGGGGCTCGCTCCTAGCAAAGCGTGCACCGAGCTCTGAGCAGCCGGGTTCTGGTTCCCGCAGCTGCTTTGGCCCAGGGCTGGGGATCCCACGGAGACTGCGTATTGAAGCCAGCTCCTAGTGGAGCGTGCATCGAGCTCGAAGCAGCTGGGTTCTGACCCCCAGAACAGTTTTGGCCCAGGGCTGGGGAACACGCGGGGACTGCGTCGTTGAGCCTGCTCCCAGCAGAGCGTGCACCGAGCTCGGAGAGCTTGGAGCAGCCAGGCTCTGGCTCCCGGAGCTGCTTTGGCCTAGGGCTGGGGAACCCGTGGAGATCGCTCCTTGGAGCCTGCTCCTAGCGGAGCGTGCACCGGGCTCGGAGAGGCCGGGTTCTGGCTCCCGGAGCGGCTTTGGCCCAGGGATGGGGACCCCGCGGTAACTGCTTCTCGGTCCGGGTCCTGCTGGGTGCAGTGGGGGCCAGAGGGGCAGAGGGGAGCTGCCGCCTGCGCCCAGAACAGGCCAAGTGACCCACCGGCGTGGTATCATGACACCCCAACTGCAGCTGGGGCCGAAGAGAGTAGCTGCCTACGCCTGGAACAGGACCAGCGACCCGACAGCGCGGTAGCCAAGTCACCCCATTTGGAGTAGGGGCTGTGTAGAACCACCGTCTGAGCCTGCAAGGTAGGCAGACCTGCGACCCACTGGCAGGACAGGCCCGGTAGCCTGCCAGCGTAGTGGACACGTAGCACCGAGGCAGTCACGTCACACTGGTTGGAGTGGGGGTGGAGCAGAGCCGCCGCCGCCCGTGTCCGGAAAAGGCCCAGCGACCCGTTGGAGAGGCAGTCAGGTAGCCCCATTTGGAGTGGGGGCTGAGCAGAACTGCCGCCCGAGCCCGCAAGGTAGGCAGACCTGCAACCCACCGGCGGAACAGGCCTAGAGGCCTGCCAGCATGGTAGACACGTCACACCAATTGGAGTAGGGGCCGAGCAGAGCCGCCGCCCACATCCGGATCAGGACCAACGACCCGAGGGAGTGGTAGTTACGTCACCACAATTGGAGTGGGGGCAGAGTAGAGCCGCCACCCGCGCCCACAGGGTGGCCAGACCTGCGACCGACCAGCGTGGTAGACAGGTCACCCTAATTAGAGGAGGAGCACAGCCACTACCTGCCCTGCAAGGGAGATTTTCCAACTATACAAGAGCAATCTAAATAAATAGGGGAAAAATTTCAAAAACACAACAGTTTCACCAAGCAGAAAGAAACGCGAGCAGTATGAAAAGACAAGGAAAGAAAGGACCACAAGCAATGCAGGTCAACTCAACTTTAGAAGAGGTAATAGCTGCAACAGATGGAATGTCAGATAAAGAGTTCATGATATACACGCTTCAGATGATCTGGAGTCTCAAGGAAGACATGAGACAGCAAAATCAGACAATGAAAGATCACTTTGACAAGGAACTACATAAACAAATCCAGGAAGCAAAAGATCAATTACACAGGGAGATAGAGGTAATAAAAAACAAACAAACAGAAATCCTAGAAATGCAGGAAGCAATAAACCAACTTAAAAACGCAATTGAGAATACTATCAGCAGAGTAGATCACTTAGAAGATAGAACATCAGTCAATGAAGACAAAGTATTTCAACTTGAAAAGAACATAGACAGCTCAGCAAGACTGCTAAGAAACCATGAGCAGAACATCCAAGAAATATGGGACAACATAAAGAGACCAAACTTAAGAGTCATTGGGATACAGGAAGGCACAGAGCTCCAAACCAAAGGAATAAACAATCTATTCAATGAAATAATACGAGAAAACTTCCCAGACTTGAAGAATGAGACAGAATCCCAAATCCTAGAAGCCTACAGGATGCCTTATGTGCAAAATCATAAGAGATCCACACCTAGACACATTATAATGAAGATGCCCAACATACAGAATAAGGAGAGAATTTTAAAAGCTACAAGAGAAAGGAAGCAGATTACATTTAGGGGTAAACAAATCAGGATAACAGCTGATCTCTCAACACAGACTCTGAAAGCTAGAAGATCCTGGAATAACATATTTCAAACACTGAAAGAAAATGGGTTCCAACTAAGAATCGTGTATCTGGCGAAATTAAGCTTCAGGATGGAAGATGAAATTAAAACCTTCCACGATAAAAAAAAGTTAAAAGAATTTGCAGCTAGAAAACCATCTCTTCAAAAAATCCTTGGCAAAACATTACAGGAAGAGGAAATGGAAAATAACAATGAAAACCAACAGTGGGAGGTAGGACAGTAAAGGGGGGAAAGTAAACAAAGAGGAAAACAAATAAGGTTTAGTAACATTAATAAACAAATATGGCTGGAAGAACAACCCATATCTCAATAAGAACCCTAAATGTTAATGGCTTAAACTCACCAATTAAGAGACACAGGCTAGTTGAATGGATCACAAAACAAGACCCAACAATATGCTGCCTACAGGAGACGCATTTGATAGGAAAAGATATACATAGACTGAAGGTGAAAGGTTGGGAAAAATCATATCACTCATATGGACTTCGGAAACAAGCAGGAGTGTCCATACTCATATCTAATAAAATAGATTTCAAGCCAAAGTTAATCAAAAGGGATAAAGAGGGACACTACATACTGCTCAAGGGAACCATATACCAACAAGACATAACAATCATAAATACATATGCTCCAAACAATGGTGCAGCTATGTTCATCAAGCAAACTCTTCTCAAGTTCAAGAGTCTAATAGACCACCATACAATAATCATGGGAGACTTCAACACACCTCTCTCACCACTGGACAGATCTTCCAAACAAAAGTTAAATAAGGAAACTATAGAACTCAATAACACAATTAATAACCTAGACTTAATTGACATATATAGAATATACCACCCAACATCAAGCAGTTACACTTTTTTCTCAGCAGCACATGGATCCTTCTCAAAAATAGATCATATATTATGTCACAGGGCAACTCTTAGACAATATAAAGGAGTAGAGATAATACCATGCATCTTATCTGATCATAATGGAATGAAACTGAAAATGAACGATAAAAGAAGGAAGGAAAAATCATGCATCACTTGGAGAATGAACAATAGGTTACTGAATGATCAATGGGTTTTAGAAGACATCAAGGAGGAAATTAAAAACTTCTTAGAGTTAAATGAAAACACAGACACAACATATCGGAATCTATGGGACACATTGAAAGCAGTTCTAAGAGGAAAATTCATTGCTTGGAGTTCATTCCTTAAAAAAAGAAAAAACCAACAAATAAATGATCTCATACTTCATCTCAAAATCCTAGAAAAAGAAGAGCAAAACAACAGCAAAAGAAGTAGAAGGCAAGAACTAATTAAAATCAGAGCTGAAATTAATGAAATTGAAACAAAAGAAACAATTGAAAAAATTCACAAAAATAAAGGTTGCTTCTTTGAAAAAATAAACAAAATCGACAGACCCTTAGCCATGCTAACAAAGAGAAGAAGAGAGAGAACTCAAATTACTAGCATACGGGATGAAAAAGGCAATATCACAACAGACACTTCAGAAATACAGAAGATAATCAGAAATTATTTTGAATCCTTATACTCCAATAAAATAGAAGATAGTGAAGGCATAGATAAATTTCTTAAGTCATATGATCTGCCCAGATTGAGTCAGGAGGATATAGACAACCTAAACAGACCAATAACAATAGAGGAAATAGAAGAAACCATCAAAAGACTACCAACTAAGAAAAGCCTAGGACCGGATGGGTATACAGCAGAGTTTTACAAAACCTTTAAAGAGGAACTAATACCAATACTTTTCAAGCTATTTCAGGAAATAGAAAAAGAGGGAGAACTTCCAAATACATTCTACGAGACCAACATCACCCTGATACCTAAACCAGACAAAGATACTTCAAAGAAAGAAAACTACAGACCAATATCTCTAATGAACCTAGATGCAAAAATCCTCAATAAAATTCTGGCGAATCAGATTCAAAAACATATCAAAAAAATTATACACCATGATCAAGTAGGATTCATCCCTGGGATGCAAGGCTGGTTCAATATACGGAAATTAATAAATACTATTCACCACATCAATAGACTTAAAAATAAGAACCATATGATCATCTTGATAGATGCAGAAAAAGCATTCGACAAAGTACAGCATCCCTTTATGTTCAAAACTCTAGAAAAATTAGGGATAACAGGAACATACCTCAACATTGTAAAAGCAATCTACGCTAAGTCTCAGGCCAGCATCATTCTGAATGGAGAAAAATTGAAGGCATTCCCTCTAAAATCTGGAACAAGACAGGGATGCACTCTCTCACCACTTCTGGTCAACATAGTCCTCGAAACACTGGCCAGAGCAATTAGACAGACGAAAGAAATTAAAGGCATAAAAATAGGAAAAGAACTTAAATTATCACTATTTGCAGATGACATGATTTTAACCTAGCAGATCCAAAAGGGTCTACAAAGAAACTATTAGAGCTAATAAATGAATTCAGCAATGTGGCAGGATATAAAATCAACATGCATAAATCAAAGGCATTCCTGTATATCAGCGACAAATCCTCTAAAACGGAAATGAGGACAACTACTCCATTCACAATATCCCCCCCAAAAATAAAATACTTGGGAATCAACCTAACAAAAGAGGTGAAAGACTTATACAATGAAAACTACAGAACCCTAAAGAGAGAAGTAGAAGAAGACCTTAGAAGATGGAAAAATATACCCTGTTCATGGATAGGCAGAACTAACATCATCAAAATGGCGATATTACCAAAAGTTCTCTATAAGTTCAATGCAATGCCAATCAAAATCCCAACAGCATTTCTTGTAGAAATAGATAAAACAATCATGAAATTTATATGGAATAATAAAAGACCCAGAATAGCAAAAACAATGCTAAGCAGGAAGTGTGAATCAGGCGGTATAGCGATACCAGACTTCAAACTATACTACAGAGCAATAGTAACAAAAGCAGCATGGTACTGGTACCAAAACAGGCGGGTGGACCAATGGTACAGAATAGAGGACACAGTAACCAATCCACAAAACTACAACTATCTTATATTTGATAAAGGGGCTAAAAGCATGCAATGGAGGAAGGATAGCATCTTCAACAAATGGTGCTGGGAAAATTGGAAATCTATTTGCATCAAAATAAAACTGAATCCCTTTCTCTCGCCACGCACAAAAGTTAACTCAAAATGGATCAAGGAGCTTGATATTAAATCAGAGACACTGCGTCTGATAGAAGAAAAAGTTGGCTATGATCTACATACTGTGGGGTCAGGCTCCAAATTCCTCAATAGGACACCCATAGCGCAAGAGTTAACAACTAGAATCAACAATTGGGACTTACTCAAACTAAAAAGATTTTTCTCAGCAAAAGAAACAATAAGAGAGGTAAACAGGGAGCCTACATCCTGGGAACAAATCTTTACTCCACACACTTCAGATAGAGCCCTAATATCCAGAGTATACAAAGAACTCAAAAAATTAGACAATAAGATAACAAATAACCCAATCAACAAATGGGCCAAGGACCTGAACAGACACTTCTCAGAGGAGGACATACAATCAATCAGTAAGTACATGAAAAAATGCTCACCATCTCTAGCAGTCAGAGAAATGCAAATCAAAACCACCCTAAGATACCATCTCACTCCAGTAAGATTGGCAGCCATTATGAAGTCCAACAACAACAAGTGCTGGAGAGGATGCGGGGAAAAGGGTACACTTGTTCATTGTTGGTGGGACTGCAAATTGGTAAGGCCAATTTGCAAAGCAGTATGGAGATTTCTTGGAAAGCTGGGAATGGAACCACCATTTGACCCAGCTATTGCCCTTCTCGGTCTATTCCCTAAAGACCTAAAAGAGCATGCTACAGGGATACTGCTACATCGATGTTCATAGCAGCACAATTCACGATAGCAAGATTGTGGAACCAACCTAGATGCCCTTCAATAGATGAATGGATAAAAAAAATGTGGCATTTATACACAACGGAGTATTACTCTGCATTAAAAAATGACAAAATCATAGAATTTGGAGGGAAATGGATGGCATTAGAGCAGATTATGCTAAGTGAAGCTAGCCAATCCTTAAAAAATAAATGCCAAATGACTTCTTTGATATAAGGGGAGTAACCAAGGACAGGGTAGGGACGAAGAGCTTGAGAAGAAGATCAACATTAAGCAGGGATGAGAGGTGGGAGGGAAAGGGAGAGAGAAGGGAAACTGCATGGAAATGGAAGGTGATCCTCAGGGTTATACAAAATTACATATAAGAGGAAATGAGGGGTAAGAGAAGAATAATACAAGTGGAAGAAATGATTTACAGTAGAGGGGGTAGAGAGAGAAGAGGATAGGATAGACAGCAGAATCCATCAGACACTAGAATGGCAATATGTAAATCAATGGAAGTGTAACTGATGTGATACAGCAATCTGTATACGGGGTAAAAATGGGAGTTCATAACCCACTTGAATCAAACTGTGAAATATGATATATTAAGAACTATGTAATGTTTTGAATGACCAACAATAAAAAAAAATCAAGTTCATCATCTTAAAAAAAAAAGAAGAAAAAGTCAACAAATAAATGACCTAACATTACATTTCAAAGCCTTAGAAAAAGAAGAACAAATCTACACCAAAAGCAGGAGAAGACAGGAAGTAATTAAAATCAGAACTGAAATCAATGAAATTGAAACAATTGAAAAAAATGACAAAACAAAAAGTTGGTTCTTTGAAAAGATAAATAAAATTGATAAACCCTTAGCCATGCTAATGAAAAGAAGGAGAGAGAAAAATCAAATTACTAACAACCATGATGAAAAAGGAAATATCACAACAGACACTAAAGAAACAGAGAAGATAATTATTTTGAAAATTTGTACTCCAATAAGATGGTAAATATCAAAGGCATCGACAAATTTCTAGAGTCATATGATTTGCCCATACTGAATCAGGATGATATATACAAGTTAAACAGATCAATTTCAAGCAATGAAATAGAAGATGTCATCAGAAGCCTACCAAACAAGAAAAACCCAGTATCAGATGGATACACAGCTGAGTTCTACAAGACTTTCAAAGAACAACTAATACCAATACTTCCCAAATTATTTTATAAAACAGACAAAGAGAGAGGACTTCCAAACTCATCCTATGAGGCCAATATCACCCTGATTCCAAAACCAGCCAAAGACGCATCAAAGAAAGAAAACTTCAGACCAATATCTCCAATGAACACAGATGCAAAAATTCTCAACAAAATTCTGGCAAATTATATATAAAAACATATCAAAAAGATAGTGTACCATGATCAAGTGGAGTTCATCCCAGGGATGCAAGGTTTGTTCAACATATGGAAATCAATAACTCTAATTTATCATATCAATAGACTTAGGATCATATGATCATTTCAATAGATGAATAAAAAGCATTCTACAAAATACAGCACCCCTTCATGTTCAAAACACTAGAAAAACTAGGGATAACAAGAACATATCTCAACATTATAAAAGTAACCTGTGCTAAGCCCCAGGCCAACATCATTCTCAATGGAGAAAAATTGAAAGCATTCCCTCTAAAAACTGGAACAAGACAAGGATGCCCTCTTTCACCACTTCTATTCAACATGGTTCTTCAGATTCTAGCCAGAGCAACTAGATAGAAATTAAAGGAATAAGAATAAGAAAAGAAGAACTTAAAACTATCACTATTTGCCCATGATATGATTCTATACCTAGAGTATTCAAAAAATTCCACCAGAAAACTGAGAACTAATAAATGAATTCAGCAAAGCAGTAGGATATAAAATCAATATGCATAAATCCAAGGTATTTCTGTACATCAGTGACAAATCCTCTGAAAGAGAAACTAGGAAAACAACCCCATTTACAATAGCCTAAAACAAAACAAAACAAAACAAAAAAACCCCAACCAACCAACCAACCAAACAAACAAACAAAAACTTGGGTATCAACTTAATGAAAGAGGTGAAAGACCTCTACAATGAAAACTACAGAATGCTAAAGAAAGAAATTTAAAAAGACCTTAGAAGATGGAAAGATCTCCCTTGTTCTTGGATAGGCAGAATTAATATTGTCAAAATAACCATCTACCAAAAGGACTATACAGATTTAATGCAATTCCAATAAAAATCCCAATGACATTCCTCATAAAAATAGAAAAAGCAATCATGAAATTCATCCAGAAAAATAAGAGACCCAGAATAGCCAAAGCAATCCTTAGCAAGAAGAGTGAAGCAGGTGACATCACTATACAAGACCTTAAACTATACTATTGAGCAATAGTAACAAAAACGGCATGGTATTGGCACCAAAATAGACCTGTAGACCAATTCTACATAATAGAGGACACAGAGAAAAACCCACATAAATACAGTCATCTCATATTACACAAAGGCGACAAAAAATATATTAGAGAAAAGATAGCCTCTTCAACAAATGGTGCTGGGAAAACTGGAAATCCATATGCAGCAAAATGAAATTAAGCCCCTATCTCTCACCATGCACAAAACTTAACTCAAAGTGGATCAAGGACCTAGGAATTTAATGAGAGATCCTGTGCTCAATAGAAGAAAACGTAGGCCTAAATCTTCATTATGTTGGATTAGGCCCCAACTTCCTTAATAATACTATATCAAAACATGTATAGTACAAGAGATAAAATAAAAAATCAATAAATGAGATGGATTCAAAGTGAAACAATTAGTGAGATGAATAGAGATAGCTTACAGAATGGAAGCAAATTTTTAACCCCACACACATCAGATAGAGCACTAATATCTAAGATATATAAAGAAATAAAAAATATAAACACCAAAAAAACCCAAACAACTCAATCAATAAATGGGCCAGGGAACTGAACACACACTTCTCAGAAGATGATATACAATCAATCAACAAATATATGAAAAAATGTTCAACATCTCTAGCAAGTAGAGAAATGCATATCAAAACTAAGATTTCATCTCACTCCAGTCAAACTGTCAGCTGTTAAGAATATAAATAACAGGGGCTCGGGTTGTGGATCAGTGGTAGCGTTTTTGCCCAGCGTGTGAGGTACTGGGTTTGATTCTCAGCACCTCATATAAATAAATAAAATAAAGGTCTATCAACAACTAAAAGAAATATTTAAAAAAGAATACAAACAACGATAAGTGTTGGAGAGGATGTGGGAAAAAGGCATACTCATTCATTGCTGGTGGGACTGCAAATTGGTGCAACCAATCTGGATTCCTTGGAAAACTTGGAATGGAACCACCATTTGACCCAGGTATTCCACTCCTCAGTTTATACCCAAAGGACTTAAAAATAGCATACTACAGTGACTCAGCCCATCAATGTTTATAGCAGCACAATTCACAATAGGTAAACTGTGGAACCAACCTAGATGCCCTTCAGTAGATAAATGGATAAAGAAAATGTGGTATATACACAATAGAAAATAACTAAGCATTAAAAGAGAATAAAATCATGGTATTTGCAAGTACATGGATGGAGTTGGAGAATATTATGCTAAGTGAAGCAAGCCACCCCCTCAAATCAAATGCAGAATGTTTTCTCTGATATGTGGATGCTGATCCATAATGGGAATGGGTGGCGAGCATGGGAGGAATGGAGGAACTTTAGATAGGGCAAAGGGGAGGGAGAGAAAGGGAGGAGGAATGGGGGTAGGAAAGATGGTGGAATGAGATGGACATCATTACCTTAAGTACATGTATGAAGACACGAATGGTGTGACTCTGATTTGTGTAGAACCAGAGACATGAAAAATTGTGCTCTATATGTGTACTATGAATTGAAATGCATTCTGCTGTCATGTATAACAAATTAGAATAAATAATTTTTTAATTTGTTTTAATTAGTTACACATGACAGTACAATGATCTTGACATATCATACATTTGAATCAGATGGGGAATAAATAAATTTAATAAAAAAATTCAGGGGGCTTCAATTGTGGCTCAGTGGTAGAGTGCTTGCCTAGCACTTGTGAGACACTGAATTTGATCCTCAACACCACATAAAAATAAATAAATAAAGGCATTTTGTCCATTTACAACAAAAAAATTCATAGGAAGTTAAGTTTAAAAGGGAAAATCAAAACAATTTTAATTTCAAAATGAGACTGTCTTTATTTCTCACTGAGCTAAAGGATGCTAATAGTAGGCATTCAAGAAGAAAATATTTTGGTGAGTAATTTTTATAGAATAACTTCTGAAATATGAACTTTAATACTATGAAGAATTCCTACTCATGAAAATGGCATTTTTCTGCTAATATTAGTAAATATTACTATGAAACTATAAAGGACCTACAAGGATAAATAAACTAAGAATATGTTTTATGTGTTTTCTATTTTATCATAAAATATTCTATAGAAAAAGAACACTTAAAAATATCATATAAAAGCTATCTATAAATTCAGACTTTTAAATAGAAGCACTGAAATTTCAACAGACTCTTGAAAGGTAGGTGTATTAGAACAGAAATTCCAGTTGAGTTTTCCTAACCAGTTTCTTCCTTTTGAAGGTTTCTGAATCACCATCTCTTAGAAGAATCTTCTTAGGTACATAGAATGGAAGCAAAGAGGGAGGCTGGCTGGGAGCTTTAATTTGAGAAGTTCAATCCCATATTCTTCACATGTAAACATAATTGATAAAAATAATACAGGTACACTTAAACTAATAAAGAACTTAAATTTAGAATTCTAAGAATAGATTACTCATAACTATTTTAAGCTTCTAATGGATTAGAAGAATCACAAAATAAGATCTTTGTAGCTACCATATCAAAACACGTATTAAGCAGAGGTAAGTAGAACATCCTATCTCACAGGTATGCTTTTAGAATTAATCACTACTTTTTAAAGTAGTTTTAAATTCTTTCAACTCTGAAGAATTTTGCTTTAAAAGGTTGAATTAAACACCAGGTTAAATATAGGACCATCAGTATTATCTTTGCTTTGTTGACTATTATGGCTTTTAAACAAGGGAACAGACTCAGTGTATACCTGTAAATCCTGGTATAATTATTAATAATACCCTCTATTCTAAAAAGTATGCTGATCTGAACAGTAAATTAGATGGATACTCTACTGCAACAAAAAAATCTGTTTATACAACTTGAAAGCCTATATTTTATTTTTAATAAAATATCACTTTTACATCATTTCATTTTTAAAACAGAACCAACTATTTCCATTTTTAAAAACCTAATCCATTACTTCTAGACATTCACACTGCTTGATAATTATTAATATTTTAATAAATATGCATGGAGATAAAATAGGTACATATATGGGTACATATATACCGCCCACGTCCAGCGCAGGTGGTGGAATTTGGGTTTCTGCTGCATGGAGTGAGCTGGCTGTGACATAAAGCTAAGAAAAGAAGGCAGCAAAAAAACTACACTACACAGAAAGTAATTTCAGAAAGCGAGGATCAGAAAGCTCTTCCACTTTAGGGGTCGAGCTTCCACACTGGGAAGAGAGAGAGCAGGAGAGCCCACGTTTGGTTTATTTATGTGGGGGAAACATCAAAGGTTTTTCTGAAAAAACATCAAAGGTTTTTTAGAATTTTCTGCACCATTTAAGGTAGAAGGTGGGCTGTCCAGGCCCAATGGGTTACGCCAACTCTGGAGCTATGACAGGTAAGACTGAGGTCACATGCAGTGTGTAATCCATTAAGTGTGAGGAGCCACAAAATGACTTGCAATGCCAAACCAAAATATCTTTGGCTCAAGGCCAGTGAAGATGCTAAAATAGCTCAGGGGTGGCTTCCCACATATAGGTTGTTTCTTAAAATGGAAATTCCTAGGTCAAAAGGTATGCATATTTCCAAGAAATGTGAAACATAATGCCACATTTGTCTCCAAACACTTTGTGCCATTTTATATTCCCAGCAACAGCATATGAGAAAGCCTATTTCTAATATAAGATTTTGCAATTTTTCTTAACCTTTGTAAACTCCATATGTGAAAGAAAAATGATATGTTCTTGTTTTAATAGTTTTATGACTACTGAATCTGAATCTAAAAATATCTTGTATATTTCTTATTATGAACTGCCTGTTTATATATCTTTTGGTTAATTTAACAGAGAAGTTTTCTTTTTCTTGCACAAAAAGAAAAGAACTTTACAGATGTCAAACCGTTATCATTTTACTTTTAAAAAGGGAAAGACTGTACTAGAAGGAAGAAGATAAAATAAACTTTTATTTCTTTGATTTTTATTTATTATTATGTTTTTTTGTAGTTGTAGATGGACAGCATGCCTTTATTTTATTTATTTTTAGGTGGTGCTAAGGATCAAACCCAGTGCATCATACATGCTAGGCAAGCGCTCTGCCATTAAGCTACAGTGCCAGGCCCTATTTCTTTGATTTTTAAGATGGATGTTTCTTCTCTATTTTAACATTTCTCAAATTAGAGAAATGTGTTATCTTTTTGTCTTACCAAAATTTATGAATTGATGATACTTTTGCAACGGATGGATTCCAAAAATCCAAAGTTAGTTTTTAAATGTTAATGAATTAAAATTACTTTGTCAAATTAGAGTTTTACATAATTTTCTTTGAATTTGATGATGTCATTATTCTAGTATCTTCAAGGAAAACTGCTAATTATCTCACTCCAAATATTGTTATTCTAGACCTATGGCTATGCCTATACATGTTAAGCTATTAAAGCAAATAATACAAAACTATCTAAAGGGTTTGGGAGAGAGATGTTTATAGTATCGGATTAAAAGACTTTTCTAACATTGAAAAAAGGTAATGTTTCAAAGTGGAAAATGCTCATATTTAGGGATGTGAGAGAGAATCAAATGATGTACAAGTCATCTGTAAAGATCTGAACCTGAATATATATTTATTACTTTAGAGTCATATCCTGATTGTGAACCTTTTGGAAAAGACTAGAGTGAGTGATGACCACAGGAAATGGAGGAATATTATCCTCATTTTTTCAGAGTATGAATTTGACTCATAGTTAAATGAGTTGCTCAAGGTTAAAATAAGTTAGTGGAACCTCTAACTACTTGGTCTATTTATTCTCCAACATTAATACAGGTAAACATTGAACACACTACTTACCAAGCATAGTAGGGTAAATATCCACCAGAGAAACTACATTTGATACTTGTTGGTTGGCCTTAATTCCTGGTCCCATTATCAACAGTGGAACATGGGCACTAGCTTCATACATACTCATTTTATAAAACTGTCGATGTTCCATGGCCAACTCTCCATGGTCTGAAGTATATATGACAATAGTTTTCTGAAGAAGATCTAATTGGTGAAGAGTTAAAATAATTTCACCTACAATAAAATTAAGATTAAATTTAGTAATTAGCTTTTAGTTCATGTTGTATTCTATCACATTACATGTATAACCACTCTACCCTATTAAAGCTTCTATCAAAGGATACTTCTTAACATCTCAATATTATCCAAAGTTTCATGTGCTCGATCCTCAGTTGACAGACTACAGAAGAAAAGAAAAAATATATCCATAGGAAATCTCCCTCAAAACTATTTTATCTGGAGATCATGCAGGCCTGCTTTCTATGTTTCTGTCAGAGAATTGGGGGTGGAAGTCTTCCCCTTAGTGCCTCAAATAAGAAAAGTAAGTCTGGACATTGGCACTGTACATGTCTCAGATGACACAAAGATTGGTATTGCCACTGACCCACAGCCTCTATACAATAGAAAGGGATAAGAGCAATTAGAACTCCTCCCCCCTGTTATTTTTAATCCTAAACCTCTGAGCAACATCAGTTCATGCTCATGAAGTTGGGAGGTTATGGAAATGCGACCTTTGAAGAGGGCAGTACAGATGGTATATGAGAATGATTTAGCATATTCTTAGATAGGGAATAGCTAGATGGATAGTAAAACTGTGACCAGTCCCATCTCTTAATGTCCTCATTATAATTAAGAGAATCACAATAAGGTACAGTCCAGATAGAAAAGTCATCTCTGTTTTGGCAGTTCCTGAATCTGGGTCTATATAATTTAAAACCCCATAGATTTTGAGATTCAGTCAGAATTGAGACTTACTGTTCTGTAGAGTTATTCATGGAGACCCTCATCTGTCAACTGGGCAACCAAAATTGCTTCCTAGTTAGTCTTCTTGTATTCACTCTTCTTTCCCCTCTAGTATCCCTTGGCATCACTCTGGTGGCTATTTTTCTAAAACACCTAATCATCTAATCATGTTATATCCCCACTTCTTTTTCACAGCTTTCTACTGTCTATCCTTCCTGTGATGTACAAGGCCCCTGTCTACCCTCCAGCCTCAGCATCCTCAGCTACCTGCTGAAACTTTTATCTTTCAGCAACCCTAAATTGCTTAGAATCCCTCAAACATACCATATTAGTTTACACTATGTTGCCTCTGTCCATACTCTGCTTTTGTGTAGACTGCCCTTTCTCCCACTATTCACTTGGAAAGTTTCCATTCCTCCTATACAGAGGTGATAACCACACTTCACTAATGAAATTATGCTTCACTCCCAAATGAAGTAAAATAAATGACATGGTGATATGAAAATAACTTTTAATATAGAAATAGCTATTAAAAACAAACAGTGTTTCTTCACATAAGGACCAGAAACTGCCATAACTCTATAGTGAATAGCAGAACTCTCTTGACAGCCATCTTATGGAAACAGGTTTGGTTTTTAGCCAGCCTTGAATCTGAATGAGAGCAGGAAATTCAATGTAAATCCAGTCCAGAATACACACAGGGAAATTAATTTCAGCCTTAGTTAAGCCTTGTACTCAAGGGCCTAGGGAGAATGGATTTGTTTTGCCGGTGTTACACAAGTCCTTCTCATCTCTTAGAACCTAAGCTATCTTATAATTAATTATCTGTCATGTGCATACCTGAGTTCAGCTAAATGCCAATTTCTGTTTAAAGTAGGTAAAAAAATATGGTTTCTAGCAGATGATAGTTTTCTGTGACCTTTCATGTATGAACAAATCTGAGCATTTATGAATATGAGAGTTTATGACTAATTAGAACTTCTTATTCACTATGAACACGTTATCCCACTTTTTTTTTTTTAAGAGAGAGTGAGAGGAGAGAGAGAGAGAGAGAATTTTTTTTTTAATATTTATTTTTTAGTTCTCGGCGGACACAACATCTTTGTTGGTATGTGGTGCTGAGGATCGAACCCGGGCCACACGCATGCCAGGCGAGCGCGCTACCGCTTGAGCCACATCCCCAGCCCCATTTTCCCACTTTTATGTGTCAAGATTCCTATAGTTTTAAGTCTGAAGTATCTAAGTAACTGTTCTAAGAAATATCTGAATATGTTCATGTAAGTTCCAACCAGCATGGTCATAGTTTGTTGGAAAAATATACTTTTTCATGTAATTGCTTATTAATTTTTCCACTTACCAAGCATGGCATCTGTCTCAGCACACATAGCATAATAAAATGCCCTAATATTCTTAATTTCTTTGTCTGTAAACTTTCCTGTGCAGTTTTTTGTATAAGAAGAGTAATAATCTACAGGGTGCATTTCTGACAGAGGCAACCACTTGGGGATTTTGATGACATCATGAGATACCTAAAAAGGGGAGAAAAAACTTAGTTAAGCTAGCAAAGTTCTCTCTTTTAACAAGTGTGGTGAATTACACAATGCTAATTACTTAGAACAGTAGAAAAGAATAGTGACAAAGTGGAACGAATTGTTAATAAAGGTTGAGTATTCCTTATCTGAAATATTTGGGACCAAAAATGTTTGAGATCTCACATATCTTTCAGATTGTGAAGTACCTGCATGTACATAATGATATCTTAGAGATGGGATCCAACTCAAAAAACACAGAGTTCATTCCACCATGCGGCCAGCGCAATGGTTTCATTAATGAGGTTCTTGGCATAAAAGTTAGTTAGAAGAGATCGAAATAAAACACACAGACCAGTTACCTTATTTATATTGCCAGGTCTGAGACGGCTCCCCTCTCTGGTTCCCTCTAACTGCCCAGCAGGGCAGCAAGGATTACTCTGGGCTAGCAGGAGAGAGAGAGTTTGAACACGCCTGGGAGTAGCTTTTTATTGGGGAACAAGAGATTCAGGGGAGAATTCCATCCAATGAAGGTTGAGGGGGGACCGCACTCCAAGGTCAGGGTCAGTGATTGGGCCCCCGGGGTCAGTGGTCAGGCACACCCCCAAACAGATGGGCTCTCTCATCAGGAAAGGGCCGGGAAAGCTCCGACACAGCCAGAGCGCCTCAGACCCTTAACAGGAACCACCCAATCACGTGTCAGAATGGCTTCCCACAGTTCATTTATGTTTCATAATACCTTATAAACACAGCCTAAGGTAACTTTTTATATAAGATATTTAGTACACCTGAGGTTTGATTATGACCCATCACATGAGATTAGGTGTGGAATTTTCCATCTGTGGTGTTATGCTGGCATTCAAAAAAGTTTGAGAGTTTTTCAGAGTTTGGATTTTTGAATTAGCAAAGTTCAACCTATATTCCCAGTAACATAAAAAGGTACATATCAATATGTGGATATATAGTGAGATAGTTGTGAAAAATTATTTTTGAAGTATACAAGTTAATGAAGAATATTGGCTATATTAGGCAGTATTCTAACCCAGAAAAGTGTTGAACCACTTTAATATGTAGTTGTGTGACCAATTCAAAACTTCAGAATCAATAACTTAAGAATCTAGATTCTTTCTCCCCATAATTCACTGGTGAATTTTGAACTAAACTGTCCAAATCTAATGAGATAGCTAAGTGTTTGTTAAAAACAAATACAACTTTTTAATATAGATAACATGTGTTGGCAAAAGCAATTAAGATTAAATCTTTAATTCACACGCATCTTTTAGTTAAGTAACTTTTAAAAAGTACAAACATCTACTATTTAGTTGAATTTTAACTCATTTTCCTAATTCTGGACATATTTTTGAAAATGGAGCCGCTTAGAATTTTTTAAGAAGATATGAATATCTGAAACTACATTATTTCTTTTAAAACAAGGTGAAAGCTGGGTATGGTGGTGCAAGCCTATAATCCCAGCGACTTGGGAGGCTGGGGCAGAAGAGTCACAAGTATAAGGCCAGCCTCAGCAACTTAGTGAGTTCCGATTCAACTTGGGAAGAGCCTATTTCAAAATAAAAAATAAAAAGGGCTGGGGATAGAGCTCAGTGGTAAAGCACCACTGGGTTCAATCCCCAGTACCAAAAAGCAAAAAACAAAAACAACAGAAAAAAAAAAAAACCAACAGTAAATAGTGTTTCTGTTTAGAGCTTTTAAAGTAACTTACATTTAAGTCTATACATTTCAAAATACAGGTAGTTGTTGCTTCACATGGTTCTAAAATGCATAAATTTCAACTATCATGGTTTAGTTAACATGTCCCTGACAACAGGGTTCAAATTTCAGTTGCCAATGTATATTAACTGAATAACTACATAAATTACAAACTTCACACCAATATGCTGCTAACTCTTTAGTCTACAATTCACGATGTGATAACAGATGTACATCACATTCAGTGACTAATCATATATTTTCTTTCCAAGTATGTCAGGAGTTGGTTATTCAGAACATGCATTGTAAGCTAAGTGTCTACTTGGCCTGCCTCCTTGCTTCCCAGTGATAAATCCATGTAAGACACTTTACAAAAATGGATAATCAAAGAGGAATTGGTCAACAAATACGAATCTGCAGTAAAGAAATGAAAAGTGATAAGGCTAGCAGTGAAATTCAAAGTAAATGTAAATGAAGTTATAGAAGAAATGGCTGATCGGGGAATGTGGACACTGCTACCATTCCAAAGACTAGATATGTAACTAGAGGAAGGGAAGGCATACTTATTGACATAAATGAGGAATATCATTGTGAAAAGGATAAACATGTTCAAGAGAAAGTGACATTGATAAAAATGTCATTTAAAGGAACTTAAAGTATACCATGACATTCTAAGTACAGAAGATAAAATGTTGGAAGATGTTCCAAATTTAGATAACAATATGATAATTTGCCAAGTCATAAAGAGGACTCTTGCTCTATATTATGTAATACCATGAGAAGACAAGCACTATTCTAACTCTCTCAATAATTTTTTTAAAACAAAAAACCCCAAATTAAAAATACTTTATTAATGTTTCTATTATTTTCATTACATTGCACTGAGTAATTTTACTATTTACCTATTTCCAATTATAACCAAAAAAAAGAGCATTTTACATGTTGTGACAAATGTTTTTAAAATATAAAAAAAAAAATGCTCCTTTCTGGTATTGAAAGTTAAGATCATTGTACACAATGAGACCACACGGTCATTTTTCCTATCCTGAACTGTGCAAAGTAAGGATTACCCGCACTCCTAAGACAATGTCCTTTAGTTTCTCTTTTTATAGAAATATCATATACAAATATTTTCAACTTAGAAGTAGGTTTCTGAGTTTTAACACATTTTGTTTTTGTAAAACTGCTTCTATGGTTTTTATTAAACCAGTCAATTTTAAATATGTGATTTTCTTTCTTTAAGAGTGAAGTAGAAACAATGAGCTAATACTAATAAGTTACAGACATAATGTTATTTCTGCTTTTGAACACATAAGACACTTACTTTTTTAAGCCAAAAAAGAGAAGTATGAAATGTTGAAGATCCGAAGTTTTCTCCTGAAGATGGTGAAGGGTAAGGGTGTGGTAAATTTAATCCCAAGTACAGAACAAATGGTTTAGTGTAATTAATTGCTTCCTTTCTTAACCAATTTATTGCTCTGTCTGTATTCCTCCAGTCTGCTTCCATCACTCTTTCTTTAGCCTTGTTGGGAATAAGATTAACCATAGGCCTGCCTTCTTGCCTGAGTAAGAAAGCAACATCTCTTGTCCATGCTTCCACACGATTACTGAGGGAATAAAAAGACAGGTACGCTGAAAGGTATTTTAAAAAGTTTGAAAAACTACAAAGCATACATATAGGAAAACAACATGGAAAACAGTCTTTGAACTCAGCCGTGTAAATAACCACATTAAATCTCAATCAAAAAGTTATTGAGAAGTGGGTTATATAGCTCAGTGCTAGAGCACTTGCTAGCATGTGCAAGGCCCTGGGTTTGATCCTTGGCACCACACACACACAAACAAAAACAACAACAAACAAAAAACAGTTACCAAGCATAAAAAAACAGGAATTGAATATTTGCTTATGTGTTCTTTAAAACTATGACAATTACTTTGAACTTTTTCCTATAGCAAGATATTTTGTCAAACAAAACATTTTTCAGAGTCTTAGTATTTTTTTATGCATTGAATTTTCTAGCATTTTTCCTTTTTTTTTTTTAAATCAGAAGATAGCATTTCTAATCAAAGTTAGTATAATTTCTTTCTTTCTTTGTTTTCTACTAGGGATTGAACCCTGTGGTGCTTAACTACCGAGCCATATCCCCAGGCCTTTTTATTTTTTATTTTGAGACAGGGTCTCACTAAGTTGCTGAGGCTGGCTTTGAACTTGAGATCCTCCTGCCTCAGCCTCCCAAACCACTGGGTTTACAGACATGTGCCATGAAACCTAGCCAGCATAATTTCTTTTCATCACTAAATCTTTACATTAAAAAACTCCTATCTACCATGTATGCTTCATGTTTCTGAAGTTCACATTTTAAATTGTTCCCATTCTATCTTTCCTCATTGAAAGCACAATTTTAACCATGACCTGAGCTATCTAAGCTAATAGTGAAACAGAATCCTTATCCATTATAGAGATGTTTTCTTTATTAGCTGAATTACAAGTTAATGATTGAATCAATTTGATACCTGTAAGACTTTCAGTTTGTTTTATCTTACTACTTGATTCTTATCAGTGTCTAAATCTTGCAGTTGGCATAACTGTTTAGGAAGCAGTCCTGGGCATTTCTAAGAAGTATGTTTCTATCAGTTTGAGCTCTGGTTTAAAAAAAGAATTAAAAAAATTCAGATCCCAATCCACAAAGAATATTTTATATTAATACATATACTCCACTAAAAAGAAATTTCAGTTCATACAAAATGATTAATGGTACATCAATGATGAACAAAATGTACGATTTTCTTTTTTTTCTATCTGCTACTAAAGGCAGGTAAAAAAAGTTAAACAGCCATAATGAAAATGTATTGACAAAATAATGAAAACTTGATTTTTAGCAGAATCACATCTAACAGATTCTAGTTAATTCTAACAGATGGCAAGTCCTAAAATAGTAAGTTTTGCAAAACTCACCATGCTATCAAAACAAAGTGACATTACTTTCTCAGCCTTTTGCTGAAATATCACTCTATACAACTATTAATGTTGGGATTTTTTAGGGGCTTATTACACTAGCAGTACTCTGCTTGTAGTAGAACTCAAGGAGTTTGAGAGAACACGACACTGAGGTTCACACAGGATGTGTAGAAACCAAAGTGCTTTCTTTTCAACGTAGGTGTATAAGATAGAAAAACAAGGCTGAGAAATCATTACAAGAAGTAAGCTTGTACTACAGTTAAACTAGCCCCCACTTTGGATTAACCCACGAATAGACTGTTGTATTGAATGTGATGACTGACTTAATCAGTTGACCTGATGATGCAGTCAAGAGTGAAACTAGACCATGTCAAAGGAAGATAATGCACTAATTAAAAAGCAAAAAACAAAAAACAACTATGAATAAACAGAAGATCACTAGAGTAGAGGAAAAGGAACAGGGAGAGGAAGGAGGGAAAGAAAAGGGGAAGTACTGGGGATTGAATTAAAGCAAATAACACTCCATTCTTGCATAATTATGTCAAAATGAATCCTGATATTATATATAACTAAAATGAACTAATGAAAAATGGCTCTATTGAACCCAGCTGGCTGTATCTTTTGCCCCTGTAATGAATAAGTGTGATTTCATTTAACCTTTCTTGTAATAAATTTATGCCTTCTCGCTATGTTTTTTCACTTTCTGTGGTGCTGAGATTCTTTTAACCCAGGCTCCTTGAAGGGTAATAGGCTGAAATTAAGCTAATTTTGGCCTAGTTTTATCATTATGGATAGATCTAAAAGTTGGCTTTATTTCTGTCTTCTTACTAAATAATTGGTGATGAACTCCTCAATAATAAAAATGGAAAATAACACTACCTAACATATTACCAATTAATTGTTGTATGAATTTGTATATATGTAATTGTTGTGTGGTTCTTCTGTGCCAGTGTGCCAAATTCTGCTGTAATACTGGATACAGTCAAGCCACAGCTAGCACAGGATTAATTTATACAGTAGTAATCACATCTGAAAAATGTATCACACATTAAAATTGATTCTGAGAACATGACAGCTTTCTTTTAACATGAAGTAGTAGCCTAGACAAATCTTCAGGTTCCTAAGACTCTACTGAAGATAATTAATAATTAACTATCTCAGACTTAGTTCTGTGAAGATTTGTCTTTTTGTTATTGTTCAAACTGTAGTAGTAATGTGTCTCCATTAAGTCTCTTGCATGGAAAAACAATTCTGAAACATTTCTTTGCAAAATTCTGTATCAGCCTAATAAATTCTGCAGGGGAAAAAGTGTCCAGACTCATTCTTGTTGAATGGTCTTTCCTTAAAGTTGTGAGAAACACACATACCATTTAAAAAAGTATTCACAAGGCTGCCATCTATTTTCTTTATATTTACCACTCACAAATAGTCTTTTAATTGAATGAGTCACATCAACCCTGATAAATTCTAGATGGAACACCATTTTTCAATATGCAATATTTAAATGTTCATTATAGCAGGCTGCGAGTGTGACTCAGCAGTAGAGTGCTTGCCCAGCATGCATCAAGCCCTGGATTCAATCTCTAACACCATAATAAATACATGTTTTTCCATTAATTAATGTTTATTAATTCTAATCATTTTGTTTTTTGATGAAATTACAGTTAGTAGTGCTCCTTAACCTTATTTATTCATGGATTTCTTCATGAAATAGTAATAATAATTATATATCCATCACATAATTATTACCATTGATTGTTATAATAATTTTTTTAATATTTATTTTTTAGTTGTAGTTGGACACATATCTTTATTTTGTTTATTTATTTTTATGTGGTGCTGAGGATCGAACCCAGGGCCTTGCACATGCTATGCGAGCACTCTACTGCTGAGCCACAACACCAGCCCCATTTAATAATATTGTTTTTAATAACTGTATTTAAAATGAAAGTTTTATTTTTGTGTATTTAGGAGTGGGCAGGTTTTCATGGTCTTGGATTTCATGGTCTTCAAGTTGTGAAATCCCACTTAGTCATTTTCTAGTCGCTGGTCAATTCATCACTGTGGGAGCAATGATATTTACAACTTGAATACTAGGTAACAATGATTGTAGCCCTTGACAGATTATGCATTTTTGCTACAGTTTGAGCTTACTTATGTAAAGGCAGACTTCTCCATTTGATTCAAGAAATAGCTAATGAATAAGTGATATATACAATCCATTGCGGCAGGCAGGTGCTTGATGTGACTTGCTAAGTTATCAAAATGGTGTTACCACCTAATATCCACTCAGACATAAAATTTTTCTATTACTGTACTTTTAAAAATAAATAGCCAAATGTTATGTTGTGGAAAAGGCAACTGTGATAAAATAGGTTAGCTATGACTATGAAACTGTTTAGCTCACATTCACTCCTTTTATATCAAGAGGAGGGAAGATTTTTTTCTTATACTTTAAAGTGTAAAAAAAAAATCAACCTGAGGAACTATAATATTTTATATTTGTGTTTTTAAATCTTAGATAGAAAATATTA
The DNA here is from genome assembly GCF_964194105.1 of Spermophilus citellus. Taxonomy (NCBI): domain Eukaryota; kingdom Metazoa; phylum Chordata; class Mammalia; order Rodentia; family Sciuridae; genus Spermophilus; species Spermophilus citellus. The sequence goes on from NC_138182.1 coordinate 208,623,759, forward strand.
CCTGGGAAAAATACCATCAAATCTGAAAGGACAAAAATGGGTGAATTATTCCCAGGTAAGAGAATTTACACAAGTAGTCACTGAGGAGTCATGTCAGTGTGTCCCTAGCTCTTGCTGAAGGGGTGATCTAGATGGCCCTGTTGTGTAGCCTGTCAATTGGTGAGGTATAGGTACCTAACCTAAGGAATAGATCACTTATGTCTTTAACCTGGACATCAATTATGATGGGTTTGACATGAAATTTGAGTTGAACCTATTATTCTTATTTGCAGGATCTTAATTTAGAAAGAAAAATATACTTCAGTAAAGGGTTCCAGAATGCAGCTATGAGGTAGAGTCACAAAGGAGATGAAATTTGAGCCCAAATGCTGGTCAGTTATGGGTAAAAGTGATATAGTAGTTAAAAGACCCAGAGTAAACTGATAATTCATTAAAATTAAAGTCAATCACCTATATATAAGCCAAAAAAATAAAGTAATAATAATAATAATAATAAAAAAGACCCAGAGTAGTGGAGTAAGTCATGAGTCATGTTTCTCACAGAACTAGTACAAAGTTTCCCTACTGTCTGCTACTGAGGTAGTTAAAGCCATACTGGGTTTCAGAATTATTCCCTAGTTCCATCACTTGACATTAGTGTTAATAACTGCCCTTGTTCTTAGTCTGATAATCCAAATCTCCTCTTAGTGTATGAAAATCCTTATATTATGATCACATCTTCTCTACTCTGCATAAACCCCAGTCCTATGTAGGTGGGCTCCCAATTGAAAGAACAGAATGAGGGGGACAGAGTTGTAGCCCAGTGGTACAGCAATTGCCTAGAAAGCATGAGATACTGGGTTTGATTCCCACCACTGCAGTAAGTAAATAAATAAAAGTAATGAAAACAATCACCATGTACAGAGTACTACAAGGAGTAAATATCTCATTCAATTTCAGTCTCAGAAGACTTAGAAAAAGGTCCAACTTTATGTCTATCATAGCTGAAAGTAGTTTAAAAAATTTCACTGCTAAGAAATATAATTAGTTTAGCTTTAGGAATGCTAATTTGCATATGCATTTTTATATTTTTAACATTCTTTTGAAATTATAAGAGAAATGTGAAAATTCTTATAGATTCCTTATATAGTAAATGCCTGTTTTTGAAATTCTATACTCTCTCCTTATAAGAGAAAAAGAGGTGCTAAAGGAAAACTAGATTTTTCACTGCTAACTGCAATATGATACAGTCAAGAAAAGAGCCAACTGGAAGGATGGAAGGATTACTTAGAAGAAAAAAGGGTAACTATAACTTTATTGCAATAATAGCAATAAGAGATTACAAGGGCTCAAAAACTCATTGAAAATAATTATGATACTTGATCAGAGAGCAAAACGGATGTTCAAGGATGACAATAGTATGGCAGAACCCGTCCATAGTTGTTACTCTTTTTAGAGAACAAAAACTATGGAGATTCTCAAATCTAGCTTATTCGATGAAACTTGCAGGTTACTCTGACAGCTTTCTCAGCCTGTTAATCAAGTCCTTCTTGCATAATCTTTAAAGACTTACTTCTAATTGCTGCCTTACAGGAATTTTGGTTCATCTAATGCCCTCCAAAAAGTTTGCGCTTTCCTACTTGGATAGCCTTGTTTAGAAATTTTTCCTTCCTGTTTTCATTTGGGCCTACTGATGTTCAACTTCTGTGAAGTTCATCAACTCCAAAATGCTACTAATTGTGGGTCACATATTAAAAAAAAATACTGTTGAGGAAAAAAAGTTGCAAATAAAACTATGCTTAATAAATTTTAAGTTGCAAAGGTAGGAGATAAACTTCATTTCTCACAGCTGAACTCAATGTATTAGATTTTAGTAATTAAATTAAAAAATTCGGGTTGGGGATGTGGCTCAAGTGGTAGCACGCTCGCCTAGCATGCGTGTGGCCCGGGTTCGATCCTCAGCACCACATACAAACAAAGATGTTGTGTCTGCCAATAACTAAAAAATAAATATTAAAATTCTTTCTCTCTCTCTCTCTCTTTAAAAAAAAATTCAAGAATTGTAATGAGATTGTAGGCTCAAAGGAATCATTTGTGGATTTTAAGAATCTGTATAAGAGTTACAGCAGAAAGCAATCTGAAGATAGTCCCAGGAGCTGCTTCAGTTAAGGATTTGCCAGTCAACAGAAGTGAGGGTTCTGGAAAACAAAATAAAACAAAAAGCACTGCAAGGTCTTCCACTGTTGCAAAAAAAAAAAAAAAAAAAAAAAAAGTATGCTGAGCTGTAAAAATATATGCTGTTCCAGAAACTAAATTTCAACAAAGATAATAAGGTGGGAAATTCTAAAACTAAGCTATCAACATGACCAAAGTAATGGATATCTTTCTTCATTATTAGGAAAGGAATAAAATAAACTCCTTATGGTGGAGAAAACTGATCTAAAAGTATACACAATCTTAGATTACAAAATAATAGTGGATAAGCATGAGATAGACACAGACTTATTTATTAGGCTGTAGAATTGAGAGGGGCTGAGGAGGGCTCTATGGTCTGTGTTCTGGGTTCATTAGTTCCCTCTTCATCTCTCTGGTTTTACTTGGAGAGCTTTCACTAATAGTCAGAGGCCTGAGAGGGAACAGGAAGAGCAGTGTGAGCAGTCCATGATTTATTTCCCTTTGTTGTTTGCCAAGGGGCTCAAGCTTAAGAGTCTGCCCAGAAAGCAAATGGCGGCTCCCGCGAAAATGAATTACAGTAGATGGGGTAGAGAGAGAAGATGGGAGGGGAGGGGAGGGGGGATAGTAGGGGATAGGAAAGGTAGCAGAATACAACAGTCACTAATATGGCAGTATGTAAAAATGTGGATGTGTAACCGATGTGATTCTGCAATCTGTATTTGGGGTAAAAATGGGAGTTCATAACCCACTTGATTCTAATGTTTGAAATATGATATGTCAAGAGTTTTGTAATGTTGTGAACAACCAATAAAAATAAATAAAAAACAAAAAACAAACAAACAAACAAACAAACAAAAAAAGAGTCTGCCCATAGCAATTCTCTTATTTTGGAAGGAGGACTTTATTTTTCATTTGTCTCAAAGGATTAAAAATTGTCTATCGTGATGTGGCTTAGAAAAACATCAAGCTACATGAGCAGAGAACATATATAATTATAATGATAAAACGAAATGACAGAGGACTTGATTTTAGGTTTTAAAATTTTAGCTAGAAAAAACAAGACAGCAGTTTGCTTAGTTTCTCTTTTGATAGCATTAGAATATGAGTTCTGAGAATTGGAGAATTTTGCATTTTGAGTACTATTATATTCATGTCATCTAAAAATAGTGTCTGGTACATAGCAGATAGCTCAAATAAATATTACCTGAATGAATATTGCAAATACCTGATTATACTTCTGTAATTTAAATAAGGATCACCTTTTAGTTTAAGCATTTTAAGGAAGACTACTTAATGTTAAGTTTATTTATTAAAAAATTTCTTAATTAAATTATATTGATAGAAGTCTAGTTTTAAATACATTTGATGTGAAATCAACTACTTCCTAACTATATACATTTCTAAATTAACATTTTCTTCTTTGGCTTTGTTAATTCTCAAAAATTGACACACTAGTGTCAAGGGGGTCTGATAAATTAGAATATGGAAGAATAAATGCAAGATTTAAAATGTTGATAATTACTTTAAATGTGACATTCCTAAAGTTGTGATGGTAAATATAAAATACCTGTTTTAGACAAAGGTTCTCAATCTTTGCAATTTTGACATTTTATAGGATTGGTAATTCTTTGTGAAGGAAAGGCTGTCCTGTGCACTGTAGACCCTGGTCTCTATCCACCAGATGTTAGTAATAGCCCCTAGTGGTGTCAAACAAAAATAGCTCCAGTCATTATCAAATATCCCTGGGAGGGCAAAACTGTGCTTGATTAAGAACTGCCATTTCAGATACTGGGAGTACATTGGTAAAATAATTTCACTTAGAGCAAAAATGATCAGAATACCCCATAAATGAAATACAAATGTTTTCTTTCAATTGATAAGAAGATACAGCAAAAAAAATTTTTTTCCCTTCTATATTGGGGATTAAACACAGGGGTGTCCTACCACTGAGATATATTCTCAGCCCTTTTTTAAACTTCGAGACAGGATCTTGCTAAGTTGCCCAGGTTGGTCTTGAACCTGCAGTCCTCCTGCTTCAGCCTCCCAAGGAACTAAACCTGGCTTGCTAATTTGAACTTAAACCTATTATAAGTACAATATATGTAATGTGAAATGGGTAGATACTTATCAGTAATTTACAAACTGGTACTTCATTGAAATTACAGAATTTCAGAATGAAAGAGCTTTCAAGGTTATATAGTATAAGCTCATGTGATGAAACTGAAATTCTAAGTAGAAAAATAATTTGCTTAGGGTCTTACAGTCAGTAGTTGGATTTTTATGAGTAGTATTTCCAGTACCTTTTTAACCACTGTCCAGAAGAAACAAATATAGGGTGGGTTTGACCTTCAAGACCACCACATAAAACAAAACAAAACAGAAGAAACAAGTGTATTGCTCACAGAGTTCCCAATATGCTGTAGTGTATTATACATAGCAAGGGACACACAACTGGGTTAATGTTACCAAACAAGTACAAGAGGAAAGCAATACTTGATGCCTAAAAAGGCAGATTAGAGTTCTGTAGTGATTAATGAAAAAAACCCTTGTAATTCTGGCTGAAAATATAAGCAGGTACAAAAATAGCTAATTTTAATGGCAAGAATGATAAAAACTTGAGTTTTGATTTGGAACATTCAATTGTATTGAATACCCCAATTTGTGAAATTTGATATTGAACTTTCTTCCTGAAACCTATTTTTAAACTTATACAGAAAAATCTGAAAGATAATATGTCATAATTCATATAACCTTTTAGGCATGTTATTAATAGAGACCTCGATCTATTTGTTAAACCAAATGGCTGTGTGAGTACATACAACACTTGTACAAATAGTACTGTAGTTTACTTTAATTTCCTAAGATGTGATGTAAGACTGAGTAAGTAAAAATATTCTGCAAGCTATCATTATGCTGAAAACCATCACTGACATCCCAAATATTAACATCTAAGTAGCTCTTTCCCTCTACTGATTTTAGAATTCTACAGGACAAAGAAAGAACTTCTGAAAATCAAGGATATTTAAAAACCATAAAAACAGGATATGCTCTTGGTTGAGAATATATACACACACAATGCCTATATATTACATCACATTAATAATGAGCAAGTGCTATGATCCTGGATTAAAACATCAATGTTTATCAAATAATATGTAAACTATGTAAGTAGATCAATATAACTTTATCATTCATTCATTTGACCTTTAATTGTGCACCTACAATGTTTTGGAACTATGCTGGCAGGTGTGAATGAAGCAGTGTATTGTTCTGCTGAGGAATAAAAGTTATAATTTAACAATTCCACACATAAGAATGAAAGTTACAAGGAGTAGAAGGCATTTCAATCTTATATTCTTTTTATTACTGGATGGATTGAGGAAACAAAGAAATGAAATAATTTCAAATAGGATAATGTGAATAGTTGTATCCCACTTTGGATTAACTTTACTTTCTAAAAAAAGGAAAGATTTTACAACTCAAAATGGATTAAAGACTTAACTATAAGACCTGAACCTGTGAAACTAGGAGAAGAAAACATGGGGGAAATACTTCAGGACATTAGCAAAGACTTTTTTGGATGAGACCCTGAAAGCACAGGGAACAAAAGCAAAATAGATACATCAAACTAAAAAGCTTCTGCACAATAAATGAAACAACAGAGTAAAGAGATAACCTACAGGATGGAATAAAATATTTGCAAACTATGTATAGGCAAGGGGTTAATATCCGAATATATAAGGAACTCAATAAAAAAACCAAATAATCTAATTAAAACATGGACAATAGATACAGATATAAATAGACATTTCTCAAAAGAAGATGTACAAATGGCCAACAAGTGTATAAAAAAAGGTTCAACAACACTAATCATCAGGGAAATATAAATCAAAACCACAATGAAATAGCACTTCACCCCAGTTAAAATGGTTATTATCAAAAAGCCACAAGATAACAAGTGCTGGTGAGAATGTGGAGAAAACTGTTGGTGAGAATGTAAATTAGTACAGTCACTATGGAAAACAGTACGGAGGTTTGTCCCCAAATTAAAAATGGAACTACCATACGATCCAGAAATTCCATATTGGGTATCTATTCAAAGGAAATGAAATCAGCATGTTGAAAAGACATCTGCAGTTCCCCGTTCACTGCAGCACTATTTGCAATAGTCAAGAAACGGAAACAACCCAGGTGTCTAACAACTGATGAGTAGGTAAAGAAAATGTGGTGTATATATATAATGGAATAATATTTGGCCATAAAAAGGATGAAATTCAGTCATTTGTGACAACATGGATGGAAATGGAGAACATTAAGTAAAATAAGCCAGACACAGAAGACAAATAACAAATGCATGGTATCATTCATATTGGAATCTAAAAAAGTTGATTTTTGTGGAAGTTGAGAGTAGAGTATGGTTACCAGAGGCTGGGGAGAGTAGGAGGAGGATGAAATGGTGAAAAGTGACCAAGGGTTACTTAGTTGGACAGAAGGATGAAGTTCTGGTGTTTAACTGCACAATAAATTGACTATAGATAACAATAATATATGTTTCAGAAACTAGAAGGAAGGATTTTGAATGTTTTCACCACAAGGAAAGGATAAATGTCTGAGGAGATTTATGCTTACCCTTATTTGAACATTATATAATGTGTATATATGCACAGAAACATCTCACGGTGCTCTATAAATATGCACAATTTTTATGTTTCAATTAAAATAAATACAATTTAAAAAGAAGAAAGATTTTGAAGATAAATTTTTGAGACTCCATGAAATATTTAGAAATGCAAAGCACTTCATTTCTCCCCCTTGTATTATTTTTCCCTTTCCCCTCACTTCCTCTTGTATGTAATTTTGTATAACCCTGAGGGTCTCCTTCCATTTCCATGCAATTTCCCTTCTCTCTCCCTTTCTCTCCCACTTCTCATCCCTGTTTAATGTTAATCTTCTTCTCATGCTCTTCTTCCCTACTCTGTTCTTAGTTACTCTCCTTATATCAAAGAAGACATTTGGCATTTGATTTTTAGGGATTGGCTAGCTTCACTTAGCATAATCTGCTCTAATGCCCTCCACTTCTATGATTCCAAATTCTATGATTTTGTCATTTTTTAATGCAGAGTAATACTCCATTGTGTATAAATGCCACTTTTTTTAATTGGTTGTTCACAACATTACAAAGCTCTTGACATATCATATTTCATACATTAGATTCAAGTGGGTTATGAACTCCCATTTTTACCCCAAATGTAGATTGCAGAATCACGTCGGTTACACATCCACAATTTTACATAATGCCCTATTAGTAACTGTTGTATTCTGCTACCTTTCCTATCCCCTACTATCCCCTCTCCCCTTCCCTCCCATCTTCTCTCTCTACCCCATCTACTGTAATTCATTTCTCTCCTTGTTTATTTTCCCATTCCCCTCACAACCTCTTATATGTAATTTTGTATAGCAATGAGGGTCTCCCTTCATTTCCATGCAATTTCCCTTTTCTCTCTCTTTCCCTCCCATCTCATGTCTCTGTTTAAAGTTAATCTTTTCTTCCTGCTCTTCCTCCCTGCTCTGTTCATAGTTGCTCTCATTATATCAAAGAAGACATTTGGTATTTGTTTTTTAGGGATTGGCTAGCTTCACTAAGCATAATCTGCTCTAGTGCCATCCATTTCCCTGCAAAGTCCATGATTTTGTCATTTTTTAGTGCTGCGTAATAGTCCATGGTGTATAAATGCCACATTTTTTTTATCCATTCATCTATTGAAGGGCATCTGGGTTGGTTCCACAGTCTAGCTATTGTGAATTGTGCTGCTATGAACATCAATGTGGCAGTATCCCTGAAGCATGCTCTTTTAAGGTCTTCAGGGAATAGTCCGAGAAGAGCAATAGCTGGGTCAAATGGTGGTTCCATTCCCAGCTTTCCCAGGAATTTCCATACTGCTTTCCATATTGGCCGCACCAATTTGCAGTCCCACCAGCAATGTACAAGAGTACCCTTTTCCCCACATCCTCGCCAGCACTTGTTGTTGTTTGACTTCATAATGGCTGCCAATCTTACTGGAGTGAGATGGTATCTTAGGGTGGTTTTGATTTGCATTTCTCTGACTGCTAGAGATGGTGAGCATTTTTTCATGTACTTGTTGATTGATTGTATGTCCTCCTCTGAGAAGTGTCTGTTCAGGTCTTTGGCCCATTAGTTGATTGGGTTATTTGTTTTCTTATTGTTAATTTTTTGAGTTCTTTGTATACTCTGGATATTAGGGCTCTATCTAAAGTGTGAGGAGTAAACATTTGTTCCCAGGATGTAGGCTCCCTGTTTACCTCTCTTATTGTTTCTCTTGCTGAGAAAAAACTTTTTAGTTTAAGTAAGTCCCATTTGTTGATTCTAGTTATTAACTCTTGTGCTATGGGTGTCCTATTAAGGAATTTGGAGCCCGACCCCACAATATGTAGATCGTAGCCAATTTTTTCTTCTATCAGACGCCGTGTCTCTGGTTTGATATCAAGCTCCTTGATCCATTTTGAGTTAACTTTTGTGCATGGCGAGAGAAAGGGATTCAGTTTCATTTTGTTGCATATGGATTTCCAGTTTTCCCAGCACCATTTGTTGAAGATGCTATCCTTCCTCCATTGCATGCTTTTAGCCCCTTTATCAAATATAAGATAGTTGTAGTTTTGTGGATTGGTTACTGTGTCCTCTATTCTGTATCATTGGTCCACCCGCCTGTTTTGGTACCAGTACCATGCTGTTTTTTTTACTATTGCTCTGTAGTATAGTTTGAGGTCTGGTATCATTATACCACCTGATTCACACTTCCTGCTTAGCATTGTTTTTGCTATTCTGGGTCTTTTGTTTTTCCATATGAATTTCATAATTGCTTTATCTATTTCTACAAGAAATGCCGTTGGGATTTTGATTGGCATTGCATTAAACCTATAGAGAACTTTTGGTAATATCGCCATTTTGATGATGTTAGTTCTGCCTATTCATGAACAGGGTATATTTTTCCATCTTCTAAGATCTTCTTCTATTTCTCTCTTTAGGGTTCTATAGTTTTCATTGTATAAGTCTTTCACCTCTTTTGTTAGGTTGATTCCCAAGTATTTTATTTTGTTTGAGGATATTGTGAATGGAGTGGTTGTCCTCATTTCCATTTCAGAGGATTTGTCCCTGATAAACAGAAATGCCTTTGATTTATGCGTGTTGATTTTATATCCTGCCACTTTGCTGAATTCATTTATTAACTCTAATAGTTTCTTTGTAGACCCTTTTGGGTCTTCTAGGTATAGAATCATGTCATCTGCAAACAGTGATAATTTAAGTTCTTCTTTTCCTATTTTTATGCCTTTAATTTCTTTCGTCTAATTGCTCTGGCCAGTGTTTCGAGAACTATGCTGAATAGAAGTGGTGAGAGAGGGCATCCCTGTCTTGTTCCAGATTTTAGAGGGTATGCCTTCAATTTTTCTCCATTCAGAATGATGCTAGCCTGAGACTTAGCGTAGATTGCTTTTACAATGTTGAGGTATGTTCCTGTTATCCCTAATTTTTCTAGAGTTTTGAACATAAAGGGATGCTGTACTTTGTCGAATGCTTTTTCCGCATCTATCGAGATGATCATATGGTTCTTTAAGTCTATTGATGTGGTGAATAACATTTATTGATTTCCGTATATTGAACCAGCCTTGCATCCCAGGGATGAATCCTACTTGATCATGGTGCACAATTTTTTTGATATGTTTTTGAATCCGATTCACCAGAATTTTATTGAGGATTTCTGCATCTAGGTTCATTAGAGATATTGGTCTGTAGTTTTCTTTCTTTGAAGTGTCTTTGTCTGGTTTAGGAATCAGGGTGATGTTGGCCTCTAGAATGAATTTGGAAGTTCTCCCTCTTTTTCTATTTCCTGAAATAGCTTGAAAAGTATTGGCATTAGTTCCTCTTTAAAGGTTTTGTAAAACTCTGCTGTATACCCATCCGGTCCTGGGCTTTTCTTAATTGGTAATCTTTTGATGGTTTCTTCTATTTCCTCAATTGATATTGGTCTGTTATGTTGTCTATATCCTCCTGACTCAACCTGGGCAGATCATATGACTTAAGAAATTTATCGATGCCTTCACTATCTTCTATTTTATTGGAGTATAAGGATTCAAAATAATTTCTGATTATCTTCTGTGTTTCTGAAGTGTCTGTTGTGATATTGCTTTTTTCATCCCGTATGCTAGTAATTTGAGTTCTCTCTCTTCTTCTCTTCATTAGCATGGCTAAGGGTCTGTCGATTTTATTTATTTTTTCAAAGAACCAACTTTTAGTTTTGTCAATTTTTTCAATTGTTTCTTTTGTTTCGATTTCATTAATTTCAGCACTGATTTTAATTATTTCTTGCCTTCTACTTCTTTTGCTGTTGTTTTGCTCTTCTTTTTCTAGGATTTTGAGATGAAGTATGTGATCATTTATTTGTTGGTTTTTTCTTTTTTTAAGGAATGAACTCCAAGCAATGAATTTTCCTCTTAGAACTGCTTTCAATGTGTCCCATAGATTCCGATATGTTGTGTCTGTGTTTTCATTTATCTCTAAGAATTTTTTAATTTCTTCCTTGATGTCTTCTATAACCCATTGATCATTCAGTAACCTATTGTTCATTCTCCAAGTGATGCATGATTTTTCCTACCTTCTTTTATCGTTGATTTTCAGTTTCATTCCGTTATGATCAGATAAGATGCATGGTATTATCTCTACTCCTTTATATTGTCTAAGAGTTGCCCTGTGACACAATATATGATCTATTTTTGAGAAGGATCCATGTACTGCTGAGAAAAAAGTGTAACTGCTTGATGTTGGGTGGTATATTCTATATATGTCAATTAAGTCTAGGTTATTAATTGTGTTATTGAGTTCTATAGTTTTCTTATTCAACTTTTGTTTGGAAGATCTGTCCAGTGGTGAGAGAGGTGTGTTGAAGTCTCCCGTGATTATTGTATGGTGGTCTATTAGACTCTTGAACTTGAGAAGAGTTTGCTTGATGAACATAGCTGCACCATTGTTTGGGGCATATATATTTATGATTGTTATGTCTTGTTGGTGTATGGTTCCCTTGAGCAGTATGTAGTGTCCCTCTTTATCCTTTTTGATTAACTTTGGCTTGAAATATATTTTATTTCATATGAGTATGGACACTCCTGCTTGTTTCCGAAGTCCATATGAGTGATATGATTTTTCCCAACCTTTCACCTTCAGTCTATGTATGTCTTTTCCTATAAATGTGTCTCCTGTAGGCAGCATATTGTTGGGTCTTGTTTTGTGATCCATTCTACTAGCTTGTGTCTGTTAATTGGTGAGTTTAAGCCATTAACATTTAGGGTTCTTATTGAGATATGGGTTGTTCTTCCAGCCATATTTGTTTATTTATGTTACTAAACATGGTTTGTTTTCCTCTTTGATTTTTCCCCCCCTTTACTGTCTTACCTCCCACTGTTGGTTTTCATTGTTATTTTCCATTTCCTCTTCCTGTAATGTTTTGCCAAGGATGTTTTGAAGAGATGGTTTTCTAGCTGCAAATTCTTTTAACTTTTGTTTATCGTGGAAGGTTTTAATTTCATCTTCTATCCTGAAGCTTAATTTCGCTGGATACACGATTCTTGGTTGGAACCCATCTTCTTTCAGTGTTTGAAATGTTATTCCAGGATCTTCTAGCTTTCAGAGTCTGTGTTGAAAGATCAGCTGTTATCCTGATTGGTTTACCCCTAAGTGTAATCTGCTTCCTTTCTCTTGTAGCTTTTAAAATTCTCTCCTTATTTTGTATGTTGGGCATCTTCATTATAGTGTGTCTAGGTGTGGATCTCTTATGATTTTGCACATTCGGCATCCTGTAGGCTTCTAGGATTTGGGATTCTGTCTCATTCTTCAAGTCTGGGAAGTTTTCTCGTATTATTTCATTGAACAGATTGCTCATTCCTTTGATTTGACCTCTATACCTTCCTGTATCCCAATGACTCTTAAGTTTGGTCTCTTTATGTTGTCCCATATTTCTTGGATGTTCTGCTCATGGTTTCTTAACAGTCTTGCTGAGCTGTCTATGTTCTTTTCAAGTTGAAATACTTTGTCTTCATTGTCTGATGTTCTATCTTCTAAGTGTTCTACTCTGCTGATAGTATTCTCAATTGAGTTTTTACCTTGGTTTATTGCTTCCTGCATTTCTAGGATTTCTGTTTGTTTGTTTTTTATAACCTCTATCTCCCTGTATAGTTGATCTTTTGCTTCTTGGATTTGTTTATGTAATTCATTGTTGAAGTGATCTTTCATTGTCTGATTTTCCTGTCTAATGTCTTCCTTGAGACTCCAGATCATCTGAAGCATGTATATCCTGAATTCTTTATCTGACATTCCATCTGCTGCAGCTATTACCTCTTCTAAAGTTGAGTTGACCTGCATTGCTTGTGGTCCTTTCTTTCCTTGTCTTTTCATACTGCTCATGTTTCTTACTGCTTGGTGAAACTGTTGTGTTTTTGAAATTTTCCCCCTATATATTTATATTGCTCTTGTATAGTTGAAAAGTCTCCCTTGCAGGGGCAGACGGCGGCTGTGCTCCTCCTCCAATTGGGGTGATCTGTCTACCACGCTGACGGGCCGCTGGGTGTGTTCTGCTGGTTGGTCGCAGGTCTGACTACCTTGCAGGCGTGGGCGGCGGCTCTGCTCTGCCCCTCCTCCAATGGTGTGACGTGTCTACCACGCCCGCGGACCGCTGGGTCTGTTCTGCTGGTCGGTCGCAGATCTGCCTACCTTGCAGGCGCGGGCGGCGGCTCTGCTCTACCCTTACTCCAATTGGGGTTACGTGTCTACTACGCCGGCGTGTCGCTGGGCTTGTTCCGGGTGCGGGAGGCGGCTCTACTCTGCCCCTACTCCAATTGGGGTGATGTGTCTACCATGCTGGCAGGCCGCTGGGTCTGTTCCTCCGGTCGGTCGCAGGTCTGCCTACCTTGCGTGCATGGGTGGCGGCTCTGCTCTGCCCCTACTCCAATTGGGGTGACGTGACTACCATGCCAGCGGGTCGCTGGGCCTGTTATGGGCATGGGTGGCGGCTCTGCTCGGCCCCTACTCCAGTTGGGGTGACGTGATACCACGCCGGCGGCTCGCTGGGCCTGTTCCAGACGCGGGCGGCGGCTCTGCTCTGCCCCTACTCCAGTTGGGGTGACGTGACTACCATGCCAGCGGGTCGCTGGGCCTGTTATGGGCGCGGGCGGCGGCTCTTCTCGGCCCCTACTCCAATTGGGGTGACGTGATACCACGCCGGCGGCTCGCTGGGCCTGTTCCGGGCGCAGGCGGCGGCTCTGCTCTGCCCCTACTCCAATTGGGGTGACATGACTACCACGCTGGCCGGTCGCTGGGCCTTTTCCGGGCGCGGGCGGCGTTTCTGCTCTGCCCCTCTGGCTTGATGACAAAGTGAGAGAGACTCGGGTGTATGTGACTCACTTTCTTTACCAGGAGACCAACTGTTTCTATACTCTAATTTTAAAAAGAACATGGTTTCATTTATTTATTGTACTGGGACTGAAATGAGGAGTGCTTTACCACTGAGCTATATCCCCAGTCCTTTTTATTTTTAACTCTGAAGCAGGGCTTTGCTAAATTGCTGAGGCTGGTCTGGAACTTGGAATCCTTCTGCTCAGGCTCCCAAGTCACTGGTGTCACAGACATATGCCACTGTGCCCAGCTATTTGACTTATGTATTTAGATTGGCTATGTTGCCCCAGCTTGTCTTGAATTCCTAGGCTCAACTGTTCCTCCCCTACCTAAGCTTCCTGAGCGCTAGGACAACAGGTATGCACCACCACTCCTGGCCTTTAGACCTCTACTTTTTTCTTTTTTTGGTACCAGGGACTGAATCCAGGCACACTTAACCACTTAGCCACATCCTCAGTCCTTTTCATTTTTTTATTTTGAGACAGGGTCTCACTAAGGTGTTTAGGGCCTTGCTAAGTTGCTAAGGCTGGCTTTGAACTTGTGATTCTCCTGTTTCAGCCTCCCGAACTTCTGGGATTATAGGCGTGTGCCACCACACTCAGTTTAGACCTTCTACTCTTAACCATTATGCTTGGAGCCTGATTCACGTTTTTTGGGGTGATAGACAGTGACCCAACATGCTAAGCTCTACCAATGAGCTATACCCCAACCAAGCTGGTTGCCTGATTTTTGAAAGGCTTACTAAAATGAAAGGAAAAAAAAGAGTTACAATAGACTCAAATTGGAGAGAACCAATAAAGTCCACTAGCAAGGTGGCCATGGTTTTTACAACATGAATAACAAAGGGGCCATTATATAACAAAAACATTATCAAAATAAATTATGGGCTAAACAATATAAAAACACTATTTAGAGACCTTCAGTATTTAGGAAAAACAAAATTACCAGCATATTAGCAATTTTAACATTTTAAGAAGATTAAAGAAAGCTAATGGTTTAGCCAAATTAACAATTGAGGGATTAAGAGATTTAGTTTCACCTTTGTGGAAAATAAAAAATATTAAAGTCAAAATGAGTCCACATGTATACTGTAGCACAGTGCAGCCTATCAGGATTATGTTTTACCTAATGGAGTGATGTCCTGAAGTATAGTCCAGTTTTCCAAATTTTTGTGTTTGGTAGCCATGCTCTTCCATGACATCCATCCATGTTGTATAATTTGGATCTAGACCCTTAAAATTGTTCCAAGATTCTGTTAAGTGAGTGAAGAGGCCACTCCACATTGCTGAGGTTAAAAAAAAAAAAAAGACACTGGGATTAAACTAAAGCTTAACAATTTGTTTTAACTATTAAGGTAATTATTCTGAGAGCATTGCTCTCTCGGTTAGACTGCACGTTGTGGAATAAGGCATAGCTTCATTAGATGCTAAATTTAGTAGACATTTCTGATTGTTCTCTCTTTTTAACAGTGGGAAAACTACAAAGAATCAATGTTTCCATTTTACAAATGAGTTGGCCAAGACTAAGAGGTTAAGCTGCATAAGGTAAATATAGTTAGAAATAATATAAAGCTTATGTGGTTTTAGTCTCATAAAAAAGCAATCTCTAGGTATTTTTTGTTAATTTTTAAATCATACATCACTCAGTTTAAGTATAGACTGAATTTCCCTAATATTCTTAAGGATTCTTCCTATTCCTTGTCTTTTTCTGGCTTTTAACAAAAAATTTAAGTATACTATGTCTTTCCTCTCATTTTCTATGACTGTTTATTCAATAAAGTTTTCTTTTCCTTTTCCAGTTTCTGTTTACTTATACAGTAGATTGGAATAACCATTATGGTCTCATCTAACAAAATGCTTTCTGAGAGGTAGCTTAGGGAAATACCTGGGTTTGAATTATAGTTATACCATTACTGAGTGGCCCTTGATAAGTTACTTAAATTTTCTGTACTTTAGTTTTCATCTTCAAAATGGGGTAATAACAGTCTCTACCTTATGGAAACAATATGAGGATTATATAAATTAATATATATAAGGCACTTAGAATATTGCCAGATATAGTAAAAATGCAATACATATTCATTTTTATGATTATTATTACTTTTCTTTGTTCAAACTCCTCTAAATTATTTCTTCCAGGAAAAACATCATATAAATGCTTTGAGACCTTTAGAGTTCATTGACCTCTTTCTCATTTCATTATTTCTACTGGTCCTCTGCATGCTGTGAGGGGCACAGTACATACAGTGTCTTTTTGAGAAAGAAACTTAGTGATTTACTTGATGGCCTACTGAGGGTCAGGATCCAGGTCATCACTTTGCCCTAGCCCAGTGCTCATTTCACTTAACACACAATATAAATTAGCAAAAAAAAATTTTTAATATACTTGGTTCTTCATCATTGAAATATCAATTTTAATATAGTTTAGGTTTACTTTAACTATTGATGATTATATAGCTCAGAGTACTTAAAATATAGGTAGAATTTGTACTGAAATCACAGAATATCATCTCATGAGGTTATCTCTGAAACTGTGAATTGCTGAATACTACTTGAGTCTCAAGGCAGACAATCATAGACCAGAAAGAGGACAAGGAAAGTGACTGTCACACAACAGATTTATAAAAATGACAGTTTCCCCCTTTTCCCTTATTATTCATGGCCTAAGATCACTATCATTTTGCCATTAAAACTATGCCTGCAAAATTATTATGATAGAAGTGAACAATTAGATATGAGGTAGAAGAGAATTAAGACAAGAGAAAGATAATATGGAATTACAGGGAAAATTTCAAATAAACTTGAATATGTGAAGTTCTAATTACTTGGTGGTAATTTTTTAAAGTCCACAGAAGTCCTCCCTTATCCACTTACTGGAAAATTTCCCTGGAAATAGTTATCTTCTAGGAAGTATGAATATTTCCTCTTTTGCTTTCATAGTCAAAAGATTCTTAGTCACTAATCATGAGGAAATGAAACAGTAACACATGAACTAAACAGTATTTTAGATAGCAAAAATTCCTATTCTCAGAAATAGAAATTCTAATAACTCCAATACCAATACATACCTTAGAACCGACTTTTCTTATTTAAACATTTTTATATGACTTTACTATTCTACTTTTGGGTATAATATTTTAAACTTTTGGATATAAATATTTTCAGTGTGTAATCACTTTCTTTCATTATATCAAACATGTTTATACCTGCACGTGATGGACAACAGATTGGAGAGTTTGTGTAGGCATTCAGAAATGAAGTGCCATGTGTTTTCATGAAGTTGATAAAAGGAAGTTTCACTACCTGACTTCCTGGATGAAATGTTAGCCTTCCATCCTGGAAAAAAAGAAATTTAATCAACATTGACTGTATTAAAAAAAGAAAATTATTTCCTTTAATTTCATATGAAATTCACAATAGCAGAAGACTTCAACATGACTGTATTAAACCTCAAAATATAAAACAAGTACATAGAATGCTACAGGAATCTATGGCATAAACATCTCAACTTTAGCATTACACTTTAATTCATATGAATATAATAAATAAACTAAAGGACTTCTGGGAAAGTTCTTTTGAGGGATGATGGGCTAATTGAAAGTATTTATTAATACTAATAATAGTAATAGTATTAATACTATTAATACTAATGTAAGTATTTATTGAGTATGTAACTATGTGTCAAGCACTGTGCAAGATTTGAGGATACCATAATGAATAGAATAGAATCCTGCTGCGGCTGGGGTTGTAACTCAGTGGTAGAGTGTTTGTGTAATATGTGTGAGGCACTGGGTTCAAGCACCACATATAAATAAATAAAGGTCGATCAACAACTAAAAAACATTAAAAAAATAGAGTCCTGCTCTCATGAAGAGTTAAAATAGAGTCCCGCCATTATGAGCTAGTTGGAGAGACAAAATATATCTAAACAAAACATGAATATTTACAAATTGAAGGGCTTTGAAAAAATCCTGAGATACAGTGATTTTGATTGCTCCTGAATACTGTTGAATCAAGATTGAACCATAGCTTGGTACTCAGTTCCTCAAGATTCTAGACTAGAGAAAACCTGAGAAGTTTAGATTTCAGTGCATCATCCTAATGAAAGAATCTAACAGCACCCAACTACTTGCAAGATTGTTTATAGTGTTCTTCCCAGTAATGTCCATCACACTAAAAGACATTTTCACCAGACTCTAGTATATGCTCCTGTCCCCAATCCCCACTCCTGAAACTCTCCACCCCAAACTAAAATCAATATAAGTGCAGTGCTGAGGAGATGAAGGGAAGAGGAAGTTGGGGTTTAGAGATGCCTATGTCCTTCAATACCCAGGCAGAGGTGTTTATTTTCTTTTCAAGAAATGGGTTTTTAAAGATATAGTTTTAGTATATTCAGGAAGCTCAGCAACCATCATTGCATTGCTTTTAGAATATGCTCATCATCTCCAAAAGAAACCCCATACTCTTTAGCCATTATCCTCGATTCTCTCAAATCTCAGGTAATCATCAATCTACTTTCCATCTCTCTCTATTTGTTTTCTCTGGACATTTCATATAACTAGCACTTATAAAATGTGGACCTTTCTTATTTCTTTTACTTAGCATAACATCTTCCAGATTTCAACCATATTTTAGTATGTATCAGTACTGCATTTCTTTTTTATTGTTGAATATATTACCAAATTTTATCTATTTAACAATTATGGACCTTAATTAAGGTTGTTTCCATTTTTCAGTATTAGTATAATATTGCCAAAAAAAAAATCCATGTACAAGTTTTTGTATAGACATTTGTTCTCATTTCTCTTGGGCATATGCCAGAGTAGAATTGTGAGATTATGACAGTCCTGTGTTTAACCATTCTAAGAACTACCAAACCGTTTTCCAAGATGACTGCACCATTTTATATTCTCACTAGCAGTGTCTGTGGGTTCTAATTCCTTCATATTCTTGCCAACTCTATTTATCTTTTTGATCACAGCCATGCTCATGGGTGTGAATTAATGTCTCACTGTGGTTTTGATCTGTAGTTCCCTATTGATTAATGATGTTGAGGATTAGCCATCTATATAACTTCTATGGAGAAATGCCTTTTTGGCCCTTTTCTTTCTTCTTCTTCTTCTTTTTTTTTTTTTTTTTTTTTGTGTGTGTGTGTGTGTGTGTGTGCGCGCGCGAGGGGATGAATCCAGATCCTCACACATGCTAGGCAAGCACTCTACCACTGAGCCACATCCCTGGCTGTTTGGCCCATTTTATAATTGCTTAATCCAAGATTATGAAGATTTATGCCTACGTTTGCTTGTAGGAGTTTTATAGTTTTAGCTTTTACATTTGAGTCATTGATTCATTTCAAGCTAATTTTTGTATATGATTGAAGGCAGGATCCAACTTTTTTCTTTCTTTTCACATAGATACTCAGTTTCCTCAGCACCATTTGTTTAAAAGCTCATTTTTTCCTACTAAGTGATCTTTTTTTTTTTTCTTATTAGCTACACATGACATTACAATGATCTTGGCAATTCATACATTTGAATCAATTGGGATACAATTTCTCATTTTTCTGATTGTACAGATTGCAGAATCACATTGGTCACACAGTCATCTATATACATACAGCAATCATAATGTCTATTCTATTCTGCTGCCCTTCTTATCCCCCCTACCCCTCCCCTCCCCTCCCTACTAAGTGATCTTAACTCCATTGTTAAAAATCACTTTACCATAAAAAGTTTTTTTCCCCTAAACTTTTTAATCTATTTCATTGATCTGCATATTTATGTACCTTTATGCCAAGAACACATTATATTGATTACTGTAGCCATGGAGAAATTGATAAGGATAACATTGAATTTGTAGAACAACTTGGTATTACTATATTAACAATATTAAATCTTCTACTCCATGAACATGAGATGCCTTATCATTTATTGAGGTGTTCTTTAACTTCTTACAACAATGTTTTTTAGTTTTCAGAGCATAAGAATTGTACTTCTTTGGCAGATTTATCCTATTTCATTCCTTTCATTGCCACTTTATTTATTTATTTTTCTTTTTTAATTAGTTACACATGACAGTACAACGATCTTGACAATTCATACATTTGAATCAAATGGGGTCATTGCCACTTTAAATGAAATTTCTTAATTTTTTTTTTAGTTGTACATGGACAGCATGACTTTACTTTCTTTCTTTATTTTTATGTGGTAGTGATGATTGAACCCAGTGCCTCACGCGTGTTAGGCGTATGCTCTGAGCCACTGAGCCACAAACCCAGCCCTGTTTTCTTAAGTTTTTGATCAATTACATGTATAGAAATTCAACTGATTATTGTATATTGATCTTGTATTCTACAATCTTACTAATTTATTAGGTTAATAGTTTTGTGTTTTTCCTGACTAGAACAGGTGAGAACACAATACTTGTCTTCTTTCTGATTTTAGGCAGAAAATATTCAGTCTCTTACTACTACATACAACGTTAGCTCTGACTTTTTTGTAGATGCTTTTTACCATGTTAAGAAAGTTCCCTTGGGCTGGGGATGTGGCTCAAGCGGTAGCGCACTCTCCTGGCATGCGTGCGGCCCGGGTTCGATCCTCAGCACCACATACAAACAAAGATGCTGTGTCCACTGAAAACTGAAAAAAAAAATATTAAAAAATTCTCTCTCTCTCTCTCTCTCTCAAAAAAAAAAATCTTAAAAAAAAAGAAAGTTCCCTATTATTTCTAGTTGGTCGAATGCTTTTAGCATGAAGGACTACTGAATTTTGTCAAATGCTTTTTCTGCATCTATTGAGATGATCACATGGGTTTTGCCCTTTACTCAGTTAACATGATATATTACATCAGTTGATTTTCATTAAATCAATCAAGCATTTGGGGATAAATTCATTTGCTTATGATGTTTAATACTTTTCATATTCAGATAAATTTGATTTGCTAATAGTTTTAAAGGATCTTTGTTTCCATATTCCTAAGAGATAGTGGTCCATAGTTTTCTTGTGATGTATTTGGGTGGCTTGCAAATCAAACACATACTGATTTGTTAAGAACAAATTCTTAATTCCCCACTTTCTCGTGTTTCACAAGAGTTTATGAAGAATTGGTGTTAATTCTTTTTCAAATATCCTTTAAATGTTTAGTAAAATTTACCAGTGAAGCCATCTGGGCCAGGATTTTTGGGCATGGGTGAGTTTTAAAATTACCAATTCAATCTTTTTGTCATGGGTCTCTCCAGGTTGTCTTATTTCTTGTTAGTAGTTTGTGTATTTGTAACAATCTGTCCATGTCATCTAAGCTTTCTGATTTGTTGACATATTTTGTTACACATTACTTAAGGGAATATAAGTAAATATAAGTACTCCCTTACAATTCTTTTATTTGTGTAAGTTAATGTCCCTTCTTTCTTCCTGATTTTGGTAATTCAGGCCTCTTTTTTTTTTTCCCTTCCTTGGCCATGCAAACAAAGATTTGTCAATTTTCTTGATCTTTTAAAAAATTAATTTTTGGTTTCATTGATTTTTCTCTTTTGTTTTTCCATTATCTATTTCCTTAATTTCTGCTATGATCCTTATTATTATTTTCTCCTTGCAGGAGCTTGACTTGTCTTTTTGGCTTATCTCTCCTGTATGGATACTTTACAATATTAGTGAGCTTCAGCAAGGGTCAATGGCATAGTGTCTCTGTCCTATAATAATGTGGACTAGAGGAGGGGAACCCTCAACATCTCCGCTGCAAGTACCTGGAATTGAACCCATTCACATTGGATTTGGAGGAGATGAAAAATGCTGATGGCTATCTCTTCTGGTGAGATACTGTAATCTGTGATAAGAGAGTTGAGAGGAAAGGGAGCCCTATCTTCTTGGTCACATTTGCCTAGAGGAAAACTTCTGTCAAGCCATGGTTCACTGCCATGGGCTCATGCTCTTCTTTCCAAGTTTTAGCAGATTTTGTTGAATAAATGTTTACTCATTTGGTACTTGCTCTTAGGATGATTTCCAGATACTTAAATGCTATTTAATCATTTTTAAAAGTAGTTTTATTTCTACTTTTTTTTTTTTTTTGAAAAAGTAAGTTTTACTAGTTCTGCTGGGTAGTGGTCCTTTTGTTGCCATGCTGAAAGTAAAAACCAAAGTACTGTTTTCTTACCCCAATTATTATTAGTTCAACTGCCCTATGATAAATCATATTGTCAAGAATATGACCCCATATCAAACTGATATAGTATAACCATAGACAGAATTATTATTTCAAATTGGCTTAAAGAATAGTGTTAAATACACCTAAAACAAAAATTGCAAAGAAACTCTAAGTTGCATTCAGGACTACCATTATTTGGAATAATATTACCATCTCATTTTCATATATATATATATTCATATATATATCTCTTCATAATTTAAGATATGAGTTGAAACTATCAGTATGTTATCAGATTTTTGTTGCTGTAACCAAATATCTGATAAGAACTTGGCTTAAAGTTTCAGATGTATCAGTTCATAGTGGACTGGATCCATTGCTTTGGCCCTAAGGTGAGGCAGAACATCATCAGGAAGGATATAGCAGAGGAAAGGGGCCCAGGCTCAGGGCAGGAATAGCTGGGAGAGAACTGGGAGCAACATATAGTCCCCAACAGCATGCCCTCAAGGGATCACTCCCTTCAAGTCCTTTTAGTTTCCACTAATTCATTGATATGGTTTACAGCCCTGAGGATCCAGTCATTTCCTAAAAACCCCACCTCTGAACATTTCTGAATTGGGGACCATGCCGACAACACAGGAATCATTGGGGGAAACTTCATATCCAAACCATAACAGGGTTTTTATTACTTCTAGACCTTCCTGGTGTATTGCTGTAGAAACTACATATATTTTAGAAAGAGGATAATAAATTGTGAGATCGCACTGATACTTTCAATTGAAATTTAAGTTTATAAGAGGCTGAGGCAGGAGGATCTCAGTCCAAAGCCAGCCTCAGCAACTTAGCGAGACCATGTTTCTAAATAAAATATAAAAAAAGAGCTGGGGATATGGCTCAGGATTAAGTGCCACCGGGTTCAATCCCTAGTACTCTTCCCTCACAAAATGATGGTGATGATGATATTATTATTATTATTATTATTTTACATAAACACACAATTTCTCTGGAACATAAAGGAATGGATCAAATTATATCAACACATTTAAATTAGCATTAACAGGATTATTAGATACCTGGGTGATAAAGTTGACTTTCTTCATTTCTCATCCAAACATTAATTCCTGCGAAGAGGAAAGCTAACATTCTTTTATGGATTTGCAGAATGTTATTTCCCCCGAACGGTATGGACGAAAAATTCATAAATAGTGGTGAAATAATTTAGTGGTTAGAGGTCAGCATTAAAAATAAAAATTGTAAAGATGCTATTAGAGTGCATTTCACTTACTAAAGTATTGTTTTAAATACATGCATATGTATGTGATGTAGGTGCGTACATATACGTGGACTCACAATAAAATGTACTTAACTGTGCAACGGGATAAAACATTCTCGAAAGCGTCTCAAACTGCTCCCCAAAGCCTTCAAGGCTGGAGCAGGTCGCAGATCTGGAGCGGCGCGTCACCCGGCCCTCACGGTACTTACGAAGGAATCGCTCACAATTAGCACCACATTAGGAGCTGGGGCTGCTCGCCGCCTCTGCCCGTCTGTCCTGGGGGCTGGCGCTGCCAGCGCAGAGACTGCGACCACAG
This sequence comes from Spermophilus citellus, assembly GCF_964194105.1. NCBI lineage: Eukaryota > Metazoa > Chordata > Mammalia > Rodentia > Sciuridae > Spermophilus > Spermophilus citellus. The sequence continues at coordinate 208,647,095 of NC_138182.1, forward strand.
ACACCCACAGCAGCAGCATGGGCATAGCGGTTCCAAGAGCCGGCTGCTGGGCCCGCCTCTCCTGGAACTCCCTGCAGGTGTGAGAGGGTGGAGAAGTCCAACAACTCCCAGAACTTGCAATTTGGTTTCCACATACTACACAGTAAAGCAAAACTCCACCCGCTGAACTACTACTTCCATCAGGCTCAAAGCGGGCACATGCGCAAAGAAGGAACACCCCGCCTTTCCTTAACCCACGTTAAGTCCTTTTAATCAAATGCCGAGCATACTAACTCCAGCCCCTCCCAGTCACGTGAGCGATGCCTGGGAAAGGCGCATGCGCCTTCACTTCAGACCTGGCGTTTGTGTAGGAGTCGGATCTGTCCCAGGTGGGTTTGGTTCGTGGTTCGTTTATGCATAAATTGGAGCCTAAAGGCAGTTGAAATGGTACTTTGAGAAAGGATCGGGACCAGTGCTGTTCGATTTGCGCCGAACATGCGTGGCTTAGTGTTCCGCGAGAGCGTGAACCGGGCGTTGATGAGGTGGCGGCGCGTCTGTCACTTAAGTTGGGTGGGGCGGTTCCTTATGGGGCTTTGGCTGGACCTGTTCAGATGCGGTGCGGATTCTTTAGGGCACCTGAATTCCCTTTTCAAGGAAATTTCTAGCCTACCTCATCTGGTTACCTCTCTTTGCCTATGCAGTAGGATTTATTGTGAAAAGTGGGGCCTGGTAAGAAGTTTCAGGTTCTAGGCGGGGAAAAGCTTAGCTTGTTCCTTGCCTTCTGAGTGCAAAGGAGAAAAACAAGCAGAAGCTCAAAGGAACAAATGTTGGGCTGTGTGACGTGTTCAGTTGATTGACGTAGGTTCCAGATACTGTTTTGCTGCAGAGTAATCAGCTATTCTCTTTTAATTGTTTAAATCTTTTGGAGAATTCTGGAAGAAGCAGATTTCTGATTCAGAGCCAGATTCTTCATTTCATTATCATAGTTTCAGGTATATAATTGCACATCACACCGATTGTTTTCAATATTTTTCATGAAAAGGAGGAATTGTACAGCTTATTTTTTAAAAAAACCAACACAATTTTAAAATCCTGCAATTTTATTTTGCATAGAATAATTGTAACAGGAGTCAGACCTTAAATATTTAATAACTCACATAGCATTTTGTGCTGAGTATTATACTAAGCATTTACTTAATATCTACTGTGTGCCAGGTGCTTTTACAAGGAATGTTTTCTTACTTTGACCATTTTGCTGATAGGAAAGTAGATTCAGAGAGGTTAAATGAATGGATTTAAGATCACACTGGGAGTCAGCCTGAGCAGGACTGGAAATTGTGCCTTAACTCACTACTCTGTCACCATTAATTACAAATTTTCCTGACAACCTACTAAGATTGTTTTGTATTACGAAGCAGAATTGTTAAGCATCATGCTAACCAGATCTGGGAACATGCAGAAATTCAAACTTTAGATTTTTCCACAAGGAGCTTACACTCTTAGCAAACCTAACATACCTAAAATAATAGTACATTATGGAAGTTAATACAAGTAGACTCTCTCAAGAACAGAATATGTTTCCAAAATTGTTTTGGGCTAATTTGGAATGTAGAACATTATCATAGAAACAGTATCTGCTGAAATTTAAGATTTATAAAACTTTTGTTTAACTTCTTTTCATGGCATAGTAATGGTTCTGTGAGGTATATTTACTTTCTATGGCTTTGTATCTACAGGCCTTTATTCTGATGACAGGATTACAAGAACACATCTTATTCTTCCTCTTTTTTCTCTTGGCAGTGTGAGTGAAAGCAGATGCTGCAGTGGGTTCAAACAAGATAGATATTTCAGGGCTCTAGAGACATAGTGCTGGAAAAAAATCTTTTTTAAGATTTATGTCTTGATTTATAGTCTTTTGTTTTCTCACCAGTAAGACCCTTTACTGCTGAACTGACCATTCAGCTTGCCCTACAACATTCTTGTTGATTGGATTATCCAGTTTGTGCTTTGTCATCTCCAGTGATGGGAAGCATACTTCCTTTGAGCAGTCCATTCCACATTTGTGTAGGTCTAAGTATTAAAAGTTATTATTTTGAGGGGCTGGGGTTGTAGTTCAGTGATAGAGTGCTTGCCTAGCACATGTGAGGCACTGAATTCGATCCTCAGCACCACATTAAAAAAAATAAAGATATTATGTCCATCTACAACTAAAAATTTTTTTTAAGTTATTCTTTTGCACTGCAGTCAGTCTGCCTCTACTTTTAACCACTCATTCATTACTCTCCACTTTTACATGGGTAATCTCTCCCTTTGAACTGTCTTTACCTCCACTCCACTAATTTTCTTTTCTTAGTCTTATCACTAACTTACACTGTCAGAAAATGTACTTTGTAGGTGCACATGTGTGTATATTTATGTTGCAGTGAGGATAGGGGTTCTGTTTTAGTTTGCAAGGGCTGTCATAATAAAACATTAGATTGGTTGGTTTAAACAACAGAAATTAAGTTTCTCATAATTGTGGAGTTTAGAAGTCAAATATCAACGAGTTGGCAGGTTTAGTTACTTTTGAGGTTGCTTTTCTTAATTTGCAGATGGCCAGCTTTTTTTCTGTGTCTTTATATGGTCTTTTCTTCTATACGTTTGTATCACTGGTGTGTCCAGATTTCTTCAAAGGATGATAGTCTGGATTAGGGTTCACCTTTAGAGTTCACTTAGCCTTCATTACCTTTGTTATCTCTAAGTACTTTCACATTCTGAAGTACTGGTGTTAGGGCTTCAAGATATGAATTTTGGGTATATTTCAGCCCATAATACTCTCTGTTATATGTATATATCTTAAAATCATCAATTAAAGGTTACTAGGTTAGGGATTGCTTGCTTTAGTAAACTACTCTCCTTTTCAGAAAAGTCTTCAATTGAAGAGTCTTGGTCTAATTTTTGATTCTCTGTACTTCTTTTTAATGTCCAAATTCTCATTAGTACCGTGTGTACTGCCTATAGCAGTTATCCAAGGAACTTCTGGTATAGTTTTGGGAGACACATTTATACACACATAAATTTAATAATAACATAAAGTTATCAAATTAATTGCCAAATAAAAAATGAAAACCAAGACATTCCAAATGCTTTTGGAGAATGCTAACATTTTTAAAATGTCATCTGGTTTTCACTGGAAAAAAAGTCCCATGATCACAGAAGTTTCAGAATTGCTTGATTAAACTATTTTTGGGTATTTAGGACATCTCAGAAACTTTAAAAGTGCTAATATACATTGTGACTTTGAAAGAGTGAGATATATTATGTATGGTAGTCACAAAGTTCCTAGGCCTTTTATTGATACCTTTAAGCATGCTAATGTTTCTTAGAATACATTTTTGGAAATGCTCCTATAGGTAATGAATATACAAGTTCAAACTAGTGTGTGATTGGTCTGGGAAGGTTATGTGCTTAGCTCGTGAACTTGAATTCTGTGTAGCATGAACATATAAACAGTGGATAGGCTGAATGGGAGGAGCAAAGATGTACAGGTATAAAACTCTGGGGGGTGATTAAAAAAAGTAACGTGAGGTAATATTGAAACATTACCATGTGATTTGATGGTAGGGTTTTTTTTTATTGGTTGTTCAAAACATTACAAAGCTCTTGACATATTTCATACATTAAATTCAAGTGGGTTATGAACTCCCATTTTTACCCCAATTACAGATTGCAGAATCACATCGGTTACACATCCACATTTTTACATGATGCCATATTAGTGACTGCTGTATTCTGCTACCTTTCCTATCCTCTACTATCCCCCCTCCCCTCCCCTCCCCTCCCATCTTCTCTCTCTATCCCATCTACTACAATTCATTTCTCTCCTTGTTTTTTTCCCCATTCCCCTCACAACCTCTTATATGTAATTTTGTATAACAGTGAGGGTCTCCTTCCATTTCCATGCAATTTCCCTTTTCTCTCCCTTTCCCTCCCACCTCATGTCTCTGTTTAATGTTAGTCTTTTCCTCCTGCTCTTCCTCCCTGCTCTGTTCTTAGTTGCTCTCTTTATATCAAAGAAGACATTTGGCATTTGTTTTTTAGGGATTGGCTAGCTTCACTTAGCATAATCTGCTCTAATGCCATCCATTTCCCTGCAAATTCTGTGATTTTGTCATTTTTTAGTGCTGTGTAATACTCCGTGGTGTATAAATGCCACATTTTTTTTTATCCATTCATCTATTGAAGGGCATCTGGGTTGGTTCCACAGTCTAGCTATTGTGAATTGTGCTGCTATGAACATCGATGTGGCAGTATCCCTGTAGTACGCTCTTTGTAGCTAGATCATCAGCTATTTGTTGGGTATGTATTGTATTGCTCAATAGGTATTGAATATTAAGAGACTCCAAAGATTTATGAACTGCATTTATGGATTTATTGAATTGAAACACAGGCCATATATATGTAGGATAATTTAAAATATCTTTTAAATTCGAGGCTCAGCTAAGTGTGGTTCAGAGGAGGGAGTGATCCTGGTGGCAGCTTTGGCCTAGTATTTGTGTAGTAACTTAATTTGAAGAGGATACTCATGTTTGGGGATAGCTTCTTTTAAGATAAACAAGAAGATTACTTCTTGAACTAGGTATAGGAAAGTGGCAGAGGGTTTGGGAATTTTGAACATATAGAGAAAAATTTATAATAACTACTGGGTTACCATCATACTAGTCATTTTAGGAATGGCAGGAAAGTAGTGAAATTACTTGAGAGGATAACAGATCAGGTGAACAGAATTAATATACTTGCGTTTGGGCATTCCATCTTTGTGCATATCAGGTAAGTGATATCCTCACTTTACCAGCGAGGAAATGGTAAGGTTGAACAAGGTCAAAGGGGGTTGATTTCTTAAACACCTTCTCAACCGGGTTAAGTCATGGTAGGTAAACATGACAGAGTCGTAGGATTGACAGAATCTGTGGTACTTCATAAGAACTGAGTTGAAGTGACTGAGTAACACATTAAAATCAAGGGTGGGGTGGCTAGTCAGTTGTTGGATGGAGGCTAAAGGAATCAGTGAAATAAACCCAGGATTTTACTTTGATTTGTCTATTTTTAACTTTTATCTTAGTTTCCTAAACATGAAAAATAATAACATAAATAAAAAACATATGAAATAACAAATAAAAACATATGAAAAAAATGTTCAACATCTCTTGTGTGGAATACCATACTTTGTTTTCTTACCAGTAAGACCATTTACTGCTGAACTGACCATTCTATTAGATAAATTTTAATACATGTTTTGGTCTTGTAAACTTACTTTCTGGTCCTTGTTCATCTGTATCTGTGTCTCCTAATACTTTGCACTTCCTAATTCTGAAGTAGCATGTTTATTTTCCACTTCATTCAGCTTTTCAAACCACCTTCATTCTCTCCATGAAGTATTTTAGGTAGTTTTGTTTGACATAAGCTATTTCAGAATGTCATCAAAATATCTTTAGAATTTTAGTTGTGTATTTGTAGTAATATTTTGATGGCTATTTAAATATTTCTGATGACATATTCACATGAGGTAATGTTTTCCTTAGTTTTCAAACTAATATAGTTGCATGATGTGGATAGCTTTTTACATACTTATAACCCTTTATATAGCTTAGAATGAGGTTTACTTTAGCATGGTTAGGCTGAAAGTTTGTAGTAAATATGTGCCCTCAGTTTCCTTAGATTCAAAACAAAATAGCATAGAAATAGTTAATATTCTTTTTTGGCTTAAGTCTTTATTTTGACTTGGTGTTTATTGAGTTTCTGATTTTTTTTTTTCAGATCTTTCTGATCTCCTATAGACTTTTGTTTTCATTACCTGAGACTTGTAGGAATGCAGTTTATGCCAATTCAGACATTTGAAGATTAAGATTAATGTCTCACTGAGAAAGAAGATTAAAAATTGTACATGATTACTTCTCATGTTTTAAATTATTAATTGAATGTGAATATGATATTTTAAAAATTCATATTTGGGGTTATGGATGTTATCCCTTTTATATTACTATTTCTTATTTGTTTTTATTTAATTCAGATGAAAAACAGGTAAAGAACAATCTGCAATTAAAGAAGAAGAAAGAGGTGGTGATAATACATAAAAGGTAAGTGTCTAAAATGCTTATTGATAAGCATCTAGAGTCTATATTTACTTAATGATTGTTATTACTGGTTCTTTTCAGAAGAAAGGTTTAATGGCATAGATTTTGTAAATCATAATACAGCGAGGAAATGGTAAGGTTGAACAAGGTCAAAGTAATTTTTGTTACTAGATTTCAGAGTATTATGTCAACTCAGGAACTGACTTCCTTAACAAGACTCCAAAAACACAAGAAGTAAAATCAAAATCAATAAGTGGAATAGCATCAAATTAAAAAGCTTCTTCACAGCAAAGGAAACAAGAGCATGAAAAGAGAGCCAATAGAATGGGAGAAAATCTTTTCCACCTGCTCCTTAAAGTGGGCATATACAACACACAAACACACACACAAAACAAAAATAAAATCAAAAACAAATAATAATGGGCAAAGGAACAAAATAGGCAGTTTTCAAAAGAAGAATGAATGGTCAACAAATATATGAAAAAAATGTTCAACATCTCTAGTAATTAGAGAAATGCAAATTAAAACTACATTGAGATTTCATCTAACTCCAGTCAGAATGGCAGTTATCAAGAATACAAGTAACAATAAATGTTGGTAAAGTTGTGGGGGAAAAGATACACTCATACATTGTTGGTGGGACTGCAAATTGTTGTAACACTCTGGAAAGCAATATGGAGATTCCTCAAAAGTCTAGGAATGGAACCACCATATGACCTAGCTGTTCGTCTCCTATATATATTCGAAAGATAATCAGCATACTACAGTGAAACAGCCACATCAATGTTTATAGCAGTATAGTTCACAATAGTCAACCTATGGAGGAAACTGAGGTGCCCTTCAACAGATGAATGGATAAAGAAAATGTGGTATATATACATAATAGAATATTACTCAGCCATAAAGAAGAATGACTTTATGGCATTTGCTGGTAAATGAATGGAACTGGAGACTATCATCTAAGTGAAATAATCCAGCCCCTCAGCTGGGGACTTTAGGACATATCAATCAATTTATCTATGGCTGATAGTTTTGAGGATATTTATATCATTGCCTTTTTGGCATGACTATCACTAATTCTTAAATATAGTTGCTACTTTTTAATCTTGATTTATATTGGATAAAAATGTTATAAGTTGGTAGTAGAAAAATTCTTGGTCTGTACACAAAGGACTTAAAAACAGCATACTACAGGGACACAGCCACATCAATGTTTATAGCAGCACAGTTCACAATAGCTGAACTGTTAAACCAACCTAGATGTTCTTCAGTAGATGAATGGATAAAGAAAATGTGGTATATATACACAATGGAATATTACTCAGCAACAAAAGAGAATAAAATCATGGCATTCATAGGATGGAGTCGGAGAACATAATGCTAAGTGAAGTTAGCCAATCCCAAAAAACCAAATGCTGAATATTTTCTCTGATATAAGGAGGCTGATTCATAATGGGATTGGGAGGGGGAGCATGGGAGGAGTAGATGAACTCTAGATAGGGCAAAGGGGTGGGAGGGAAAGGGAGGAGGCGGTAAAAAAGATGGTGGAATGAGATGGATAGCATTACCTTAAGTACATGTATGAAGACACAAATGTGTGAATATACTTTGTGTACAACCAGAGATACGAAAAATTGTGCTCTATATGTGTAATATGAATTGTAATGCATTCTGCTGTCATATATAACAAATTAGAATTAAAAAAAAAAAGGAATGGGTTTGAATAGTACCCAGTGGATGGTTAGTCCTCAATAAAGGTTTGCTTGAAAACTTACTGAATGATCTGCTTCCTTTCTCCTCAAAAGGAGAGAAGTAGTTTTTAGGTGATTAAGGTTCCAATATTTTGTTTCTTTAGAAATTAATCTCCTGAAATTTAAATAAGCATGCATGCATGTGCACACACACACTCATACATATATGCACTAAATGAAGAGAGAGGGCCTCAGTGCTAACAATGAGAAATGTCTTTTCAAATGCAGAAGGAATGGGAATAGACTACTAGAGAATTGCACTGCAGCATAAGGAATTGTAATTAAATATGGAGATACATGAATATGGAAAGACTTGAATGGGTTACCAAGAGAAAGTGAAGTTTGAGTCTAGTGATCTTTAGAAACAATCTACTTGAAAAGTTTTTAATGATTTCCTATTTGTTACTGTATTTAAGTCCAGATTTGTCTGTGTGACTTTTAAAAGTTGTAATCTTAGACTCTACGTGTCTAATCTTGTTTTCTTCTATTTTTTTGTGAGTCATTTCTGTTCCATTCAGCCTGATTTTCTTATTGTTTCTTAAGCTTGCCACAGTCATTTCTGTCTCTTTGCTAATACAGTTTTTTCTGACTGGAGTAATTTTCTTTCTTTTTTTAAATTTAATTTTTTATTGGTGCATTATAGTTGTATATAATGATGGGATTTGTTATTACATATGTGTACATGCACATGTGGAGTGATTTTCTTTCTTTATTCCATTTTTCAAAATATTGTTTTAGTTATACATAGACACAATATCTTTATTTTGTTTATGTATTTTTATGTGGTGCCAAGGATCGAGCCCAAGGCAAGGCAAGCGCTCTGCCACTGAGCCACAACCCCAGCCCTCTTTCTTGCATTCTTAAGTCCTGTCTTCTTTTAGTAGCCATCAATTGCATCACAAACCTTTTTTTTCCCTCTGAATTCCTACTGCACTTCTACTTAATCATCTGTGGTTTAGTATTTGGTTTTCTAGTAATTCATATGTCTTAGGTCTTTCTCTTGATGTATATTGTATTCTTTAGAACAGGGACCTTTTTTTATATCATATGCAGTGAATAGCTTGGGGACTGCATGTAGTTTTAATGCCAGTTGGTTCTGCTGTTTATGTATATGCTCCCACTTAAATAGTAGGTTGTAGAAGAGATGGTGATCTTCATCCTGAAAAGGTGGTGGTCTTCTGTTTTTTTTTTTTGTTTGTTTGTTTGTTTGGTTTTATTTTGAGGCTGCTTTTGTTCTTGATTTTTTTACTTGAAAGTTTCTTTTCATTGATCTAGATTGGTTATCATCATTGATGTTCTCTCTCTCTCTTTTTTAGTCTGTGGGTTATTTTACCAAAGGAAACAGGTTTATGAAAATCTGTGAAATCAGCATTGAACTCTGTTACCTAATCATTGAGATTTGTAAACTACAAAAGAATCCTTCTCAAGTTTTCACCCATAAATTAATACCAAGATAATTTCAGGTGAGGCAGTAGTTTCCAAAATAAGAGCATATGAAATACTTTGCTTTAAATTATGTAATTATTATAATTAGGTGTAAGATTTCTTTTTTGCCTATTTGAAGAATCTGGTTCTGGCTATAAAGAAGTTGCTTTTATGGCATCTTAATTTTTATATTATTTTATGTATTATTTATATTATTTTCTTTAAGTCAAAAATATATTTTTTTTAACCTCTAACTCCACAAATTTCTTTGGATTTGGGCTTGTACATCACCCTCCTTGTATATAAAGTATTATTAGTGTAATTCATGTTTTTGATTCATTTTGTTGATTAGTAATATATTAGTAATTCATGTTTTTGATTCATTTTGTTGATTAAAACATCTAGAGTCTATCACTACTTAATATTTATTCAATTTTGTTTTGCCTTTCTGATGAAATTTGAAATAAATGAAGTTGGCAGAACATGCAAATGTTTCTTTTGTTTTCAATATTGAATTGTGATTGATTTGATTGCCTCCTGGTAAGCCAGAATAAGTTATAAAACTTAAAATAGGCTAATTTACTTAAAATCAAATTAATTTACTAGGCATGGTGGTTTATGCATGTAATCCCAGCTATTGGGAAGCTGAGATGGAAGGATTGTAACTTCTAGGCTGGCCTGGACTATTAGGCAACACTCTCAGCAACTGAGTGAGACACTGTCTTAAAAGTAACTCAGTGGTAAAGTACCCTTGGGTTCCATGCCCAGTACCATATTTCTTAACATTAAATGAAGAAATACTTTGTCTACCAATTGAAGTATCTTCTTATGGCTGAAGTTATTGTATAATCCTTTTTCATATTCATTATGCTACCATTCATGTATAAACATTGTGTTTATTTCTCTTTAGAGAAAATAATCTTATAGTAATCCTTATGTGAAGGCAGTTGATATTCTGATTTATATTTTTCAGAAACTAATATTAAAACAGAATGATTTCTTAAACTTCCTTAAACTTTCCCATCATATTTACTGAATATTACTCTGTGTAATTTACTAAATCTTATTCTGTATAAAACCAAATTTTACTCTGTTTGGGCTTATTCTTTTGGATCTTGCTTATAAAATTGGATTGAGAACCGTATGTATTTTGGGTGCTGACCTACAAGATCATCTTTATTTTAGCCAAAAAATATGGAAAGTGAGTATAATTTAAGTATAGCTCAATTTCAACATATTTATCAACCATCTATAATTTGTCAAAGACTAGGTTCTGGGAATGAGGCAGTAAAAAAAGCAAACAAAAAAAGCCCCAAACCAGACAAAAATCTGGCCTATATAGAACTTACATTCTGGAAGAGTTGGGGGTGCAGATAATAAGTAAGATAAAAAAAAAATAGAATATATAGTGTATTAGAAATATGTTTTGAAGAAAAAATAAGGGGAGAGCTAACGGGAATATAATGCGAATAGGGAGATAGAAGATTTAAAATTGTAAATTATATATCTTGGGAAGATTTCAGTGAGAAAGTGACATTTGAATAAAAATCTGAAGAGGTGAGAGAATAAGCTATATGGTAGTAGAGAGAAAACACAGGTGCCTTTTTCATATGGTTAAGTTTGTTGAGACTCTTACAGTTAGGTAGATTTCTTGTGGATTCAACTGGGTTTTTTGCCTTGACAGATGTCCAGCAAAGAAGTGAAGACTGCTCTAAAAAGTGCAAGAGATGCAATTAGAAACAAAGAATATAAAGAAGCTTTGAAACATTGCAAGGTATCTGATATTTGTTTCTTCCACAATAAAAGTATGTTACTCATTTATAAGTGTTGTATGGTGTGAATCATTTACTGTCTACATGCAACAAATGTGTTAAGACCATTTAGCAGGACAAGTGGAGTGGTTGAATTAATAACTCCTTAGTAGGAAAAATTAAGCCACACTTCATTTTGTCTTTTTCTTTATTGGTAAATTATTGAAGGCATATTGTTAAAACCTGAATGTGTCATAAATATCTTTTGATGGGTTATTTTATATCTTAAAGTTTTTATTCTTTAATGGTATATTGACGTTCTAATTATATTTTGTTTGTGGATGGGAGAATCAGGATTCTAAAGCTCTTTTGTATGCTGATGGGAATGTCCCTGCAAAAGGGAGAAATTGAATGTGAGGGAGAAATAGAAGGTGCTAGCGTAGTGAAGTCCTTGGGAAGGTTAGGATGGGATCTAGAGCTTGAGAGGAGGGCTCTTGAAGATAAGAGCATTCCCCTCTGCAGGCCTCTGTTTTCTTGATGAAGTATAAACTAATAGTGAGAAAGGATTTTTATAGAAGGTTTGAGACAAAAGAAGCCTTGAAGCAGCTTGACAAAACAAGCTACTAGTAAGAATTGTAAGGATTACAAGGCTCTAATAAGAGTCTATTTGAAGTTACATGTTATTAAAAGTGAACAGTGAACTTAAATGTGTTTTTCTTACTTCATATTGAGGTCCTCGGAATACCTCTAATACACTATATATTCTATTTTTAAATCTTACTTATTATCTGCACCCCAACTCTGCCAGAATGTAAGTTCTACATAGGCCAATTTTTGTCTGGCTTGGAGCTTTTTTTGTTTCTTTGTCTTTTTTGTTTCTTTGTTTTTTTTTGTTTCTTAGTCTTATTTATTTATTTTTTACTGTCCTCACCTTTGGAGATGGGATTGGATGGTGAGAAAGAAGAGGGGGAAACAGAGTCAGAGGAGCTGAGGGAGTTGTGAACGGGAGTGATGACACTGATGGGTTTTGGAGTCCAGGCTAGGTAAGGAGGGATGAGAAATTAAAAGTGGGGTAATAAGTAGTAGAAAAGGGGGTGGTGTAAAAAAATTAGAGTTATCAGAATTTTGTTACCATGAGTCCATTGTAGTAATTGAACTGGAAAGACAGGAGAAGGGCAGAATAGTAGCATGTTGGAAATCTTATTTTTAGATGGTGGGGAAAAGTGGGAAAGTTAAGTAACTGAGAGGCTACAGTTCAATGGGACATCAACATGAATGTTAGAATGAATATGGGAATTGAGGAGGAGAAGATGGATAGAAAATTTTTGCTTAAATATTTGAGAACAGAGAGGTTCCTACGAGTTTGTTGATGGTAATAGAAACAAGAAGAGTATTTTTTGCAGTATAGTTGGATGAGTTGAGCCTCAAAGATAGTGGTGTTTTTGAAGAAGGAGAAACAGATGAGGAATGTTGGTAGGGCAAGGAGAACTTCTTTCTCATTCTGGCACTGTGGTATTAAGTATATAAGAGATAGGAAGTTAGCTGCAGCATATGAGATTGATAAGGGAATAGCCAAGTTTCAGTCCAGGCAGAACTTACTACAGTTAAAAAAAAAGGTTGAAAATATGGAGGGAACTTGGCTGATCCAGATTGGGCATTCCAAAGGGCACACTGATGAATTTAGAAGAGTGGTAGAGAGGGAATTAGGCAAAATTAGGAGAAATATATATAATGTGCGGGTAAGAATATCTTTGTGAAGTTCACATTTCCAGTGGTGACTGTGAGGCCAGCAGGGATACGAGGCCATGACAGTACTAATCTTAATACAGAAGAAGGTGGGCAGTCTGTTTATACCGGGTTAGGGTGGTAGATTGAATGAAAGAAGGGGAGAAGGACTATTTCCTTAAGCAGTAGTCTTATTGAACTAATAAAGCACATATGAACCTATTTCTACTGTTACGTACAGCAGCATCATAACATTCTTCAGTATGTTTCATGCAAAATTCAGATATGAATTCTACCAACTAGTTCATTATTTATTCTGAAGGTACTCAACTAGAAAACACAAATGGAGACTAAAATCAGTGACAGATGTCTGATTACTTATTTAGTAACCTAGAATGTTGGTTGACAATAAGTGAATTTTTAAAAAAGAAATGTTGCTTCTTAGTGTATTTGCTGTGGCTTTGTCTGATCATCACCTTGTCTACCTGTGGGGCTTTATAATATGGTGTGATCATCCCTTTAGAGAAGGCTTTTCCAGTTTGTGCAGATGGAGTTAGGTATTTTTTCCTCTATGTTCTCTCAGAATCTTATACCAGCTTTTATCACGTTCTTGTAATTATCTGTTTAAAAATCTTTTCAGATTTTGAAAACCAGTAATTGCTGAGTGCTAGATGACTATGCCATTTATCATTTATTTGACAGTTATGTGTGAGCCTTTGGACCTGATGTTGGGGACATAAACATTAATAAGGGCCCAGAGTTTAGAACTGAACTTTGGTAGTTATCTCATTGTTATGGTTTTTTAGGAGGCAGCATTATTAGATAGAATGGGACTTGTGCAGCACATTGATGATAGATTGCTGGAAGTGTTAGGTGGATACGCATAAACCTAAGTTGGTTCAACTCATAGTAAAGTTCTTATTTTCTTTAGAATATATAAAACCTTAAGAAGCTAATTTCATTTTAGGAACTAGTTTTGTTTTTCTTTCCCTGCTTTCTACTTTAAGCTGTTTTATACTTACCCAGTATTCTCAAAGAGTAGGAGGGGGCATTTGATGGAGGCATCAGGATCACTTGGGCAGCTTTAAAAAGATATACTTCAGCTGGGCATGTTGGTGCATACTTGTAATCTTAGCATTTTGGGAGGCTGAAGGTGGGAGATGTGAGTTCAAAGCCAGCCTAAGCAACTTAGCGAGGCCCTAAGCAACTCAGTGAGAGCCTATCTTAAAGTAAATACAAAAGGGGCTGGAGATGTGGCTATGTGGTTAAGCGCCTCTGAGTTCAATCTCTGGTATCACCTCACCCTCCAAATTTTCTCTATCCGTCTGTCTATCTATGTATACCTCATATTCCAAACCCTTTACAATCACTAATGCAGTTCAGTTCCCTGAGGAAACTGAAACTAGAGAGATTAAATAGCATTCCAGGCCACTCTGTTAGTGATAGATGCAGATTTCCTGATTTTTAATAGACTGTTACTTTGTTGTTGTTTGTTCAATAGTTTCAAAAATAAAATGACTTTCTCTTAATTTTGTTTTTAATCAGACAGTCTTGAAACAAGAGAAAAATAACTATAATGCCTGGGTTTTTATTGGTGTTGCTGCAGCAGAGCTAGAACAACCTGATCAGGCCCAAGGTGCCTATAAGAAAGCTGCTGAACTAGAACCAAATCAATTACTAGCTTGGCAGGTATGTAAACATGTTTTTTTCCCCTATAACATGGGAAATAATTTGTTTTTGTATTTTTCAAAGTATAAATAACAATATTAAACATTTAAACGTCTATTTGCCCCATATAAGAAAAAAATTAAATTTACTGGTCTTTTAAGCCTATAATTAATTTTTTTTAAAAAGTGTTGCTAAAGAATAATATGTATCACTATCTAACATTCTACCTAATGGACTATTTCTGAAAGCAAGGACCCAAGTTGATCGACTATATAAATCTTTAACATAATTATAGGTACATTAAAAAGATATCTAGAATATTCTTTATGCTTACCAGGGGAAAAGAATTGTATATAAATGTTTTCTAAAAAATAAAATAATGTCAAATTCCCATTTCCCTCTCTTAAAGTCCAAGTTAAATTCTTTATTCGTGTCAATCTTAATGTTTTTTAGTTGGATTCTCTAACTTTTTCATATTTAATGAATTTGTTTCATGTGTCAATTACATCTTTGAAGCTAATTAATAGGAAGTAGTAGGCTCTGGTAAGTATGAACTTCTTTCAGGTTCAGATGAATAAGAACTTGGGTGAGGGTACCTTGTATACCCTTAGAGAAATGGCTGCATTTAAAGCAAAAATGAAAAATTTCACAAACTTCTTGAATATTTTTTCAATTTGTATCATAAAAGTAGTGTCATTCAAAACACATCTAAAATTAAATCTTCTCACCTGTACATATATACATAAATACACAAAAGGGTAACTACGTAGTTAATGAATACATTAATTAGCTTGATTGTGGTGCTTATTTTACAATGTGTACATATATCAAAAACATCAGACTGTATATCTTAAATTATTTTTCTTTATAAATGATATCTCAATAAAGCTGTTTCCAAAAATACTGAATCATTTTTAAAAAGTAGTGCCATGTTTTTTACCACATTGAAATTTTTTTTTATTGTGAAACACTTCAAATACATTTTGAAAAGTGAAGAGAATGGAATAACGAACCTCTTTATGCCCATCATTCAGATTCAACAAAAATCCACCCACATCAGTATTTTTTCACCTGTCCCTTCATCTGCTTTCTCCCACTCCCAGTTATTTGGAGGCAAATTCCACACATCATTTCATGTGTAAAATATGGTAATATTTTATTGTAAATAATATTTAAAGGTTATCACGTTATTTAGCAAAATAAATGAATGTAGGAATATCAGATGGTTAGATAAAAATAATTGCTACTATTTCTTTTTTTAGGGGTTAGCAAGCTTGTATGAGAAGTGTAATCACGTAAATGCTAAGGATGACTTACCGGGTGTTTACCAAAAACTCCTGGATCTTTATGAAAGGTAATGTATATATAGGGAATGACTATTTTTTTATAAGCTTGAATTAGAGTAAACTGATTAAAAATTATATAGAAGTATGCCAAGCATTTACTGGGATTTGGGAAGCATTTTTCTTTCAAATGTTTATCATAGTATCTCTTGATTATGATTAAAATAGGACCAAAACATTCCTAGTAAGAAGATTGACTAATTTGAGAATTTTGGTATTACTTTTAGTCAATATAATGAAAAATGACATTTCTTAAATTTTTTATTTTTTAATTTTTTTAACAAAAGGCTCTTTTTACAAAATTTTATTGTGGTATTTTTCAATAAAATAGTACCTGATAATATTATTGAGATATTTTAATTTTTAGTGCTTTAAGTTCTTGATTATTTTCATTATCAGATTAAAAAGTCATTTTTTGTTGTTTTTGATCTAAGTGTTGACAAACAGAAGTGGTGTGATGTCTGTAAGAAACTTGTGGATCTCTATTACCAAGAAAAGAAACACCTAGAGGTTGGTTAATGGTTTTCTAATGTCTTAGACATCTTTTAATAAAAACTATTGTTAGAAGAAAGCTATCATTTTGCCTAAGTGAAAATTAAAAATTAATATGTGGTATGATATCATAAGACTTTAAGAGGTAAATTACAATGCTTTGGCAATTGTAAACAATTCAAATTTAAGGTATCATAACTTCTAGATCTTTTTGAAACAGGATGAGTTATAAATTAAATAACTAAAAGTGTCATCTGTGGAACTTGGTGACCACTGTGGTGTCTGTATAGCTGATGATTTAAGCTATTGGTGTTGGGAACTGTGGTCATCAGTTTTGTATCTGCTCTGGTATCTCACATCATATTTCTGATGGAAGTACTCTGTGGATTTGCCCAATCAGCATATATTTTATAGGTTTCATAATAGATGGAATTCTTTGCTTACGCTGTTTTTATATATTAGTGGATATAAGAAGTATTTTTTCTTTATTTCCAGATTTTACATTTTCTATTGTCACTTATATATATATTTTTATTATATTTTAAGATAACAGTCATTTTAAATCTCCTTTTTAATAGGTGGCTCGAACATGGCATAGATTGATAAAGACACGGCAAGAAGAAGGTGCAGACAACCAGGAGCTTCATCAGCTGTGGAGGAAATTGACTCAGTTGCTGGCTGAGAGTATGGAAGATCAGAATAATGAAACCCAGCAATTGGTATTAACTTATTTATTCTTGTTTGTATCATGAAAATTAATCCTTTAATTTAATTTAGAAAATGGAAACCTAATGAATATATAGGATAATACTGTCTGTCAGACAAGATATTTTGGAAGTGTAATTTTACATTCATAGGGGCTCTTCCTGATAAAGTTAGAATTATTGGCCTGCAGTCTCATGAAGTCTGGAGGGAGTGGAATTGGTACTCAATACCATTAGAATTTCCTTCCCTTGTATTAATAAGAATTCACAATAAATCAGTAACTTTATGCCCTCGAGGAAAAACTGTAAAAATTGTTTTTTTTTAATTTTTAAAAATTATACTTTGAAGGTGTGAACTTATGAACTGAGTACTGAATTACTTTGAGAATTAACAACTTAACTAGTTAGAGAATATATACTTGAATAATACTCCTTTTTAGGGAGCAGATTTTCAAGTAATTAAAAAAAAAAGAATTTTTTTTTTTCTGTAAAAACATTGATTATTGCACCATACTTGGAAAATATCTCTGTAATACTTTTTTTTGTTTGTGAGTCTAAAAGTCAGCCTAATTTCTTATTATAATAAATAGCTACTCAATTTATTCATGTATTTGAATGGAATTTTTAAACCTTAATAGTTACAGACTCTGTATGGAATAGAAAATTCATTTCCTTGTGTTTGCTTGTTTGTTCACTCATTAATTTTGTTTCTTTATTCAGAAAATATTTATTGAGTATGTGTGTTAGGTAGTGTCCTAAGATCTAAGGATAAAATGTAAGAATAAGATCTTTCTCTATTTTTGTGTGGTTTGTTAGCTCTCCATTACTAGGACAAAATATAATAGAAAATCAAGTTAGAAGGAGAAAAGTCTTATTTATTTATTTATTTATTTATTTTTGGGTTACTCTTTTAGATATTTCTGTTCATGGTCAGCTGGCTGCATTGCTTTGGGCCTATGGCAAGCCAGAACATCATGGTGGGGAGCACATGGTGGAGCAAAACTGCCTACTCCATGGTGGCCAGGAAGAAAAGAGGGAAAAGAAGGGACCATGGTCCTGATATACCCTTTGAGGGCATCCCCATTGACCTAACCTCTTTGTACTAGGTCCTGTTTCCTAAATTTTCCTCCATCTTCCAAAAGTGCCATAAGTTGGCAAATAATATTTTAATACATGGCCTTTGGGATCATTTAAGATCCAAACCCTACGTGATAATGGTGGTTAATCTGTGCATAGGTGCAGTTGTAGAAGAAATTGAGTAGTGACAAAAGAAAGAAGTAGCTTACCAGCTTCTCTTAAATCACACCTTTATAATATGGCTTTAATATTTTTCCTAGAATAATATAAGGTACCGGAATATCCAAGCACATATCAAAACAAAATGTCTTTTTGATTTGTATGTACTGTACTCTTCCATAAAAGATAATTAATTGTTATGCTATGTTGACCAGACTGTCTCTGAACTCCTGGGATCAAGTGATCTCACTTCCTTAGCCCTTCCAAGTAGCTGAGATTATTGGCATTTACGACTGTGCCCAGCTGTTGCCTGCCTGCCAGTCTGTCTGTTTGGTTGTTTGTTTCTTTTTGTGTGTGTGCTAGGGAAGAAACCTAGTGCTTTGTGCATGTTAGGAGCAGCCTCTACATCTCTAGCTTCAATTATACTTGTACTTTTTATACATTAACACATATAACTTGTGTTCAGTGTGATCTTTTCATATATATTCATAGCATGCAGTGATCATATCCAATCACTGTTCTTCCAACTTCTCCTCCTTCCCTGTTCCTTTCCTAATCTCTAATAATTTTAAGAATTAATTTCTGAGGTGGGAGGGAAAGGGAGAGAGAAGGGGAATTGCATGGAAGAGGGAAGGAGACCCCCTTCGTTATATAGAATTCAGGTATGACGATGTGAGGGAAAAAAAAAAGAAGTAGGTCACATTAGATTGGGTAGAGAGAAGTGATGGGAGGGGAGGGGAGGGGAAGGGGGGAATAGAAGGACAGCAGAATAAAATAGACATTATTATTGCTGTGGGTATATACGTGACTGCATGACCAATGTAATTCTGCAACCTGTACACTCAGAAAAATGAGAAATTATATTCCATCTGATTCAAATGTATGATATGTCAAGATCATTGTATTGTCATGTGTAACTAGGGAAGAAACTTAGTGCTTTGTACATGTTAGGAGCAGCCTCTACATCTCCAGCTTCAATTTATACTTGTACTTTTTATATATTAACACATATATCTTGTGTTCAGTGTGATCTTTTCATATATGTGCATAGCATGCAGTGATCATATCCAATCCAATCATATCCAATTAAAACAAATAAAAATAAATAAATAAAAAAGAATTTCTGGCTGTTAAAAATAGATTCAAAGGTTAGGAGAGGGGTTATTTTCCCCTTGAGTTAAGAGTGTTCACAAAAAAGTCATCATTTTCTATTTAGAATAATTTCATTATTTTTTTTGAAAAACCATTAGCTTTAACTTCTAGTTAATCTTCATTTTTGTTAAGATCATTAACTTTTTCAGAGCATTGAAATTTTACTTATTCATGAAGACTTTGTATCATATTTACCAAAGAAAATTTGAGGTGGTAAACTTCATTAGTAAATTAAGTCATAAAATATTTATTAAAAAATGTAGAACTTATATTAACCAATATAAATGATTATAAAGTGTTTTAAAGTGCTTGCCTTGGGTTTTAGTATTGCTGTTCTTGAGCAAGACTTATTTAAAAGACCTCTTGGAATTTTCTTCAAAGTCAGATAATACTTTATAAGAAATTATTTCATTACAGTTCAGTCTTATCTCTTTTGCCAGAAGCAAAGTGCTATATACAGTTTTTAAAAATTTTTTAAAGTTTTCTAGTTGTAGATGGACAAAATACCTTCATTTTATTTATTTATTCTTATATGGTGCTGAGGATCAAACCCAGTGCCTCACATGTGCCAGGTAAGTGCTCTTATCACTGAGCCACAACCCCAGCCCCACAATTTCTTTTTTTTTTTTTTTTTTTTTTTTTTTTGTGATGCTGGGGATTAAATTCAGGGTCTTGTGCATTCAAGGCAAGAACTCTGTCAACTGAGGTATATCCCCTGCCCACCTCCCCACAATTGTTTTTTAAAGGTTGAAGATTTGCTACTATTGGAGATGTTCCAAAGAATATGTTAATGATTTCAGAAGAGATGGTTTCAAAATGATGTGAACAATAACAGCTATACTAGCATATAAGACTGCTCCGGTTGATTTCTTTGTAGGAGACAGCAAAGAAGGGAAGAATGTTTAATTTAATTTAATTAAAAATGTTATTAACTTATAGTTATCATTTATTAGTTTAGTGTAGTCTGCTGGCCAGTTAGAGTTAAAATATATTCTAAAATTTGTGTGTACTTTTGTTTTTCCCCTCTTATTGTCTGGCTGACAATAAGACATTTGCAGCTACTTGAAGTTTGTATACAGAAGTCTTATACATTCAACTGTTTATCACATTTGTCATTTAAGTTTATACATGAATACCTTTTTTGTTTGTTTCAGCTTTTAACTGCATTCGACAATGCCCTGGGCTTATCAGATAAGATTCCTAGTGAAGATCATCAAGTACTATATAGGCATTTCATTCAGTGTTTATTGAAAGTAAGTAGATTCTTAAAAAATCTTTAAAGTGAGTTTTATTTCTAGTCAGGAAAGTGTTCACAAATGCATTTTACTACGATTGGAGTTTAGTTTATTTTGCTTTTGTATTTTCAAGTTTCCTCATGAGACTGCTAGGTTGAAGAAGGCTTGTGAAGGAATGATAAACATCTATCCCACCATACAGTATCCGTTAGAAGTGCTCTGTTTGCATTTAATTGAATCAGGTAATTTCTTCCTTATTATCTTGTGTGTCCTAGAGCTATGTGATTGTGTGGGAGTGATGTTTGTATCAATCAACAAATATTTTAGTGCTTACAATGTGTAAGATACAGTTTCTGTATTTCTGGACATAAAAGGATGGAAATAATAGTAGTAGACTTGCAAGAGTATTTTTTAGTACCTTGAGAAAACAGTATCATCGTGAGTTAATTGATGAAGTATAAGGTCTTAAACTAACATGGTGTACAGAATAGGTTGTATAGAAGATAAACTAGAGCAAGTAGATTGATAATAGCAATGAATGAACTCAGCACAAAATGGAATCATAGAAAGGAACCCATGAATGAAAAAAAAAGAAAGAAAGTGATTCTTAGAGGTAAAAGAAGGGAAAAATCAATTTTAACTTTCAATTTTCCTGAAAAGTTGACTCACTATGGAATGATGGTTTGTATGAAAGGTAAGCTAGTGAGAGATGTGAGATCAATAACAAAGCTAGACACATAGGTTGGAAAATGGAAACATCTTTTGTGTAAGTAAAAGTGAATTGGAGTAGATGACATCAGAGAAACCTAAGGGAAAAAGGCTGATCCTGGGCAATGCCAGCTGATTTGAAGAGAAAGGAAAAGGACAGAGAAAGGGAGAAGAGAACAGAGGGGAAGGTGGGAGACCAAGATGGGAAGCAAAATAGAAGGAAAGAGCAGTTGAAAAAGGAGATTACTAAGGTCTATCATGACAGACTAAGCAACTAATTTTATAATTGAGACCTAATTATTAAGACTGTCTTTAAATCAAAGTAATTGAAGTGGAACTTAGATTATAATGATGGAGAAAAATAGGAACAAGTGGTTAGTTAGCAGGTATAAGAAGAAAAATAACTCAGAAATTTAACTTGCTGCATTTAAGGCCAGGAGGAAGAATTGTGAGAAGGGGATAATAAATTTTTTGAGGGGTAGGAGAATAATTGTTGTAGTGTCACCTGCAGGAGCATTTCAAGAGGAAAGGGCTTCTGGACATTATAAATGCTGTATTGAGGCCAAAGAAGATGAGGTGTGCTAAGAGATTATCAGCATAAGGGTCATGTGTGTGGATTTTTGTGTGTATTTTTCCTCTGTTAGGAAACGTAATTCCAAAATCACCCAGTTTTTTCATATTTAAACATAAGATCCAATGTGTTCTAAAGATAAGTGGAATGATTTTCCTTATTGTATGACCTTTGGAACCCATCCCTCCATTCCTTTTTCTCCTGGTATAGTTGCTAAGGAGAAATTAATGACTGGTGATCACTCTTTTTCTCTCCAATCTCATTAAGCTATTAATGGTTTATACTGTTCCCATATTCTTGGACTGCTTACATGCCAAATGGTACCAGTGAGTATTTTGAAATTTCTGTTTTGAAAACTGATGGAATGCTTTCTTAATAATCATGAATGTGCCTTTAACGTGTATTTGTTAGGTAAACATGGCCCTTATAGTCCAGAAAGCCTGAAAAATAATAGAAGAAATAAAATTAACAAATACCCTAAAGTTTTACTTATGAATGTAGTAGCTGACAAAGTGCTCCATGAGGGGGGGGGGAGGCAGGCAGGGCGGGGGAGAGAAAGGGATTATTCTAATTTATTAGAAATTGTATTGGTTTAAGTGAAAAAAAAATCATTGTTAAAGAGGATTTGGGAATGGGTATTTTGCAGAATTGAAAGAAAGTAGATCTATATCATGGCAGAGAAGAGTCACTAGGTAAATATTTACACATATGGCAGAATCAAGGGAGAATTCTTTCCCTACTGAATTGTTAGTTGCAAGAATTTTTGGAATGGTACAGTTCAAGTTTATTCTAAGATAAAGCATTATTCTGGGGATGAAAGTTTGTTAATTCAGGGCTGTAGGAAGGCATGGTTTTCTTTTTATTGTTACTCTAAGTCAAACTTTATGTATTCTGAAAATTAAGAACTTTTGAAAATCTCTTAACTCTCCAAATTTCTGGCCCTTCCTCCCCCAGAGTATTTCAATATCTATAGAATTTTTTGCATCACTGCAGTTAATCATTGGGTTCTCTTCCACTGGAAACAAATATATTTCATTATCCTTTGTCTTGCTTGAGTCAGTTTGTAAAGCTTCATAAAACAAGTGGTGAATAGCTTTCACAGTTGTCATCTATTGAAATGTTCTTTCATGCTAAATGACCTTTTTGATTAATTTTACTTTCTTGCTGAAATGAGAAAGCATAAGAAACTTTGGTTCTTCAAATTCAAATATAAGCAGAAAAGAGCTTCTTTAAGATTTTGTGCTCTAGAAATATTAGAAAATGCAGATGAAATGTACATACGTACTTTAAAAATTTTTCCTCTCTCAAGCTAGGTTTATTTAAAAGAAAAATTCTGTAATAGTGATCAATTTCTTTGTTATGTCAGAAATGAATTAGTTTTTTAAGAAATTCTACCCCTTTTTTTTTTTTTTTTAAGTAAAATTCAGGAAACAGAATTCTGTAGGTATTACCATACCATCCAGCCTTCAGAACATCCTTTATACCCTTGGTGTTTAGTATTCATCAACTTCAAGTCTGGCTTGCCTTTTGGAGAAATAAAAATAATATTGTTAAACTATTTTTTGAAATGTTTTTATTAGTGCATTGTAATTATATATAAAATTGGAGTACATTTTGACGTAATTTTACATGCATGGAATATAATTTGCTCCACTTCAGTCCCTAGTACTTCCTTTTTCTCTCCCTCCTTCCTCTATTCCCCTTCCTCAATTCTACTGATCTTTCATTTGTTTATAATTTTTAAAAAATCAATGTTTTATGGAACCAATGTTTATGGTTTTATAAAACCAATGTTTATGGTTTTATAAAACCTTCAAATCCTCTAAATGTTAAAAAGATTACGAATGTTAAATAAATTTTTGCTATTTAAAAACAATGATGTCTATTTTCTCTCTTTTCTTTCTCCCCAAACATATTTATTTAGCTAGAATTCTCAACAAGAATTAGTATGGAGAAGAGGAGGATCGAGGATTGAAGCTGTTAGCTGAATATTCCTTATCTCTTCAAACAGACTCATTATTGTTATTACTGTTGCCAGTTTTTGAGATCATTATGGATAATTTCTGTCAATGCCACTTGGTCATATATAGAGAATATGTTACCAGAGTTAAGCATGAATATAGTTTCCTGAAATCTCATTTTGTTTCTATAATTGTGCTTCTAGGCATTAGCAAAGGAATATCTTAAGAAGGTGTAGGAAACCGTCACGTCATGTGACCAGTGTTTTTCCTCTCCTGATAGATTGAGGCACTGATGGTCATCCCCCCCCCAAATGATCTGGCTGCTCTTAAGTTGCTGAAGACGGTAGCCCCCGCTCTTGAGGGTAGAAATAATGCAACCACATGTGTCTTCAGGCGTAGGTGTGCCTTCCTACAGCCCCATGGGTCCAGCTACATCTCATCTGTTCCTTTGTGATATTACCCTTTGCCCTGTTTAGGATAAAATGTTCCATGGAAATGCCCTTTGTGTGTCCCCTTCTCTTACCTGCCCTTGGGTGTGGCCTTCCTAGATGTCAGTCAATCTGCTGACAGCAGACATCATGAAGCTAGACTCAGTCCCTTGAAATCTGACCCCTTGCCTCATTTGAATGGCTTTTCCTCAATAAAAGGGGCCAGCATGTGCTGTGGACCCTTAAGGTCAGAGGAGCTGTCATAGCATCCCTGAAGAAAAAGGTATTTCTGTTTCTTGTGTGGTTATTTCGTGCAGCCCAGTTCCCCTGGAGTGACTCCTGAGTGTTTTTGTTGTGAGCCATGTGCGGCAAGAAGATTTACCCTGTTCTAAAAGTGGCACCTGTTCATTTCACCTTTTGGAAACTACCTACCCACATGTGCAGTTTTGGGTATCTTAGATGATCACAGGAAAGATGCATGATTGACTTTTCCTCTTTTCATCTCTTGTGTTTTCTGTAATATTGTTTATGTTGCAAAGGTAGTCTATCATAAATTATGTTTCTATGGAGTAAGAGTTTTGACTCAGAATTTGAATCAAAGGTAAAATTTTTATAGCTGTTTGTTTTTCTTTTTTAGAATGGTTTCTCTAATAATTCTCAGTACCTATTAAATCTTTTTGAACATCAATTCATGATGATATTTTTAAAGGATCATCGTATTTAATGGTACAGTACCTACAACATGTAAGAAACTATGCTAGTCTCTACTCTCTAGAAGTTCCCATTTAGTTACAGATGTGCAACAGAGGCAGGGCATATCTGTTTTAAAACTAGTAGTAAAGGTGTTATATGATATTAAAATATTCTAGACTCATGGCTCTTATTAAAGTATGCTCTCTGGGTCAGTAGCACTTAAGAAAATGTTAGAAATGCAAATTCTCATGTCTTTCACCAGACCAACTGAATAAGAAGCAATAAGAGTGGAGCTCAGCATATTGTATTTTTAACAAGTCTTTCATGTAATTCTGATGCTTGATATAAACAGTATCTAGTTTAGGCAAAATCACTGGATAGAAAGGAAAAAGCCACTGCCTTATATAGAAGGTATGGAGCTAGGCATATCTGTCCCTGAAGTTCATGTTTATGGAAGCAATAAGAGGAACATACTGACAGGAGGAAATTCATGTCTGGAAGCATAATAATAAGTGTTTTTTTTTTTTTTTAACTGGCTTTGTGATCAAACTACTCATTCTTCCATTTGTCTTCTTTCCTTTCCTTTCCTTTCTTTTCTTTTCTTTTCTTTTCTTTTCTATTGGACCCAAGGTGCTTAACCACTGAGCTACATTACCAGCCCCTTTTTTATATTTTATTACAGACAGGGTCTTGCTGAGTTGCTAAGAACCTCGCTAAGTTGCTGAGACTAGCTTTGAACTTGAAATCCTCTTGCCTCAGCCTCCTGGGCCACTGGGATTATAGACTGTACACCACTGTGCCCGGCTCTAATTTGTTTTCTTATTTTTCCAAACAGTACTAAAATGTCAATTCTTCAGCCATTATGAATTCTATTTTTGGTGCTAATTTGGACATAAAAATCATTATGTTACCTATTCCAGATTATACATGGGTGTGCATCTGGTTTTGAAAAATTTGAAATATATAAACTAAATGGTATTATGCAAATAATTTACCTTTAACATCTGTGACTGAAACAGTGGTTCCATATATGATTTAAGGGCATATGTTTTATGTAGATATTAAAGCATCGTATATTTTTTCAGATAAATTGTTTCTATTTGTTCCCATATTTATTGCTTTTATAGTCTGTCTTAATTATTTTAAGAACTTCCATATGTGATAGAACAATTTGTTGAAGTGTTGAGTGCTATTTACCATTAATTCTAAAGACAAATCACTTTGTGTGTGTGTGTGTGTGTGTGTGTGTGTGTGTGTGTGTGAGTGCGCGCGCGCGCGCACGCGTGCTGTTCTGGAAATGGCAGTCAATATTTTCTAAACTGTTTTACCAAAATAAATTTTAAAATAAATGTAGGCATCGGATGATTATTACATAAGCTTAATTATTACATAGAAAAAAGATAGTTTTAGAAAAATGTGGAGATGTTCTGCTGAGTTTGTATACTTAGGAATATTATGTCTTTGTTCCAAGTTTTTGTTCAATGTTCAGAGGAGTAGCCCACTGTCTTTTGATTTTAGGATGCTGGAAAATTCCATTGGATCTGGCTGTCATGTTTTTGTCAGTTCATTATTGCCCACAGGGGGGAAACTGATGAAGATATCCTCCTTTGACAGGGGTTCCTTCATTTAACAACTAAAATTGTTACTGCTGAATAGGAAAGAGAGACTTGGCAAACTATATGCTCTGTAATTTAACATACTAGCAAGTAGCAATAGGTGTTTTGTCTGAAACCCTTTAGTATGACTTCAGATTCAGTGTCTGTGGATAAAGTGGTTTCTACTATTTAAGAAGAAAGTATAGTTTTTTTAATGAAAATATTTTTGTATTTCCCAGTTTAAGTTTTGAATTCCTAGAATCATGATATGGTAAAGGACGTGTTAGGTAACTTTTGAGATTTAAGTATATAGGATTTGGTACTTAGATACTTGGTATATGTACACTAATAACTTTTCTCTTTTAACTCCAGGAAATCTTACTGATGAGGGACAGCAGTATTGTTGTAAGCTAGTGGAAATGAATTCAAAAAGTGGTCCAGGCCTCATTGGATTAGGCATTAGAGCATTACAAGACAAAAAATATGAAGATGCTGTTAGGAATCTAACAGAAGGTAAATTTATAATGTGTGTCATGTGACATGAGTTGTAATTGTTAGTCAGTAGGCATTAATCTTGTAGCCTTGCTTTAAAGAAATATCTAAGATGGATGGGGAAAAAAAGGTACTGATATATCCTAGAGTCTTCTTAGGTTTGAATTCCAACTCTTCCACTCAGTAAATTCAAGACCTTGGAAAAGTTAGTTAAACTTTTAGTGTCTCAGTGTTTGCATTATAAAATGGGCATTGTTTTAAGAAAGCTTTAGCTTAGATTTATCATGTATGATGATTCTGGATGAGCTTATATTCAAGCTGAGGTCTGACTGACAAATAAACAAGATGAGTGGATGAAGGGAATAGGAGGAACATTTTAGGTCAAGAGATGTATCTGTGACATAGCCTGAGGTAAGAGGGAAAACTCATTCTTGAAACTGCTAATAGTTCAGCAAGGTTTGAGAATGAAGTATGGGTGCAGAAAAGGGAAGAAAGTAAGGTTGGAGAGGGAATTTCAAACCTTGTTAAAGAGTTTGCACATTATCCTGAGGGCATTAGGGAAGCAGAGAAAGGCTTTAATGAGGTAAATTTTATTTTCTGATTTTTTTTTTTAGAAATATTGTGACCAATGTACATACATAGGAGTGGATGTCCAATATTTTCAGTGACCTGGGATAAAGATGGAGATGTGAACTGAAGTGGTGGTAGTAGAGATGGAGGAATATGTGGAGAAAAATGATTGGGGGCATTGAAAGTGTGGCTTTGTGATTGATTAGATGAGAAGAGAAAGAAGAGGGGAGGAGTCTGATTTAGATAGTAGATAGTGGTGCCATTCATTTGAGTAGTCATGGAAACATGGGTTTTATTATTTATTGTTTTTAATCCTTTTAGGGCTAAAGGAAACCCCTCTCTGTACAGCTGGATGGTATCATCTCTCCGAAGTTCAAATCAAAATGCATAGACCCAAGGAAGCTGTTCTTTCATGCAATCAAGGTATTCTTGACATCTTTTGGGTTTTCACATAAGGGTAGCCAATGCTGTTTGTGTTTTTCATCTTAAAGGAGAAAGATAGTGGTTTTAAAAAAATCTGGATGCTTTTTAAGTTGCTAATTTCAGTTTCCCTAAGGAGATTAAATAAATGCCAAATCTGCATGCATACCTACTAGTTTTATTTATTTTTAAACTGGCAATGAATACTTATTAAGGTTTCTCATATTTGGAATTTGACTTAGTCAGTTTAGGGATTTGAGTGGAGGTGCTCTGTCTTTATAATATGGAAATTTCTAGTATTATATGTGTTCAGGACCTTCATGAATTCTTAATTTCCCTGGTATAAATAAGAAGTCTTGGGCATCTTGGAGACTTTCTGAATTTTGAGGTGAGGTATGGAGCTAGGAAATCATAAAAGGTGATTCTCTGTTCCTGACTAGGCTAGAAGCCTTGCTTCTGTAGTTGAAAAACAAATCACCCAGCTCCACTCTAATTCATTTTTCTCTGTCCAGTATTCTTAATTTGTTGTGTGTTATAGATGCTTTGGCTAAGTGCTAACCTTTATTATGTAATAAATATAGATAGCCATTGTTGTGTCTCAGGATCTTTGGCTTTATCATATGTTTTGTGAAGATAGAGGTTTTTAGTTTATATGTGTTCTGTTTTAAAGTCAGATCTTTCTATAAAGAGTTCAAGTAAGAACTTATATTTACCTTTGAATCATTCCTCATGTATATTGCTTTAGAAAGTTAGATTTATTTTATCTGTAATTTGTTTTACAAAAGCAAAAAAAAAAAAGTGAACTGATGTAGTTATCTTCATCCAGATGTCCTTAATTTTGTCAGCTCTGAAGAACATAGAAAATCATGGTGTGTCTGGAGACAGTCTTTATCAGAAGAACCTTTGTCTTCGTTTGAAAGCAGAAGCTTTGATTAAACTCTCAGATTACGAATCTTCAGAGGAGGCAATTTGTTCTCTCAATCAGGTAATCTTATCAATTTTTCCCTTAAACTTTAATTAGTCCCAAGCAACCGGCTATCTCTCCTTACTAAATATTTACTAACACACATTTTGAGTTAGAGCTATGACTTCACCATATCTATACTTTGACAAATCATTCACATACTTGGAAACTCCTGAAGTTATTTGCTTCTTGGTTAAATTCTTACCAGTGCTTTGACTGTGAGGCACTTTCTTTAGTTTTAACTGGTATTCTCTCTTCTTTTTGTTCTCTAAGGTCATCACTACTTGATTATTATTAATTTGTGATTCTAAATTGTTTTCTTCATAATGGTTTTATAGGTCATTACAAGATTAATTGAGGACTTTAATATTAAATTTCATAATAAGGAATGTTGTTAGTTTCATTCAAAAAAAGGTTAATTTTTTAAGAAGGAAACTGATTTTTTAATGTTTTTGGTTTAAACAATTTGAAATTCCCTAGCAAAAAAGACAACAGGTAAATTATGAATTATCACAACATTGCACCTTATAGAGTTTGTCAGATAACAGCTATTTTTTTTGTCTAAAATTAAAATTATATCACTTACTATATAGAAGGGTTTTAATTTTTCTATTTTTAAAATTTTTTTTCTAGTTGCCTATGGACCTTTATTTCATTTATTTATGTATGATGCTGAGAATCGAACCCAGTGCCTCACACATGCTAGACATGTGCTGTACCACTGAGCTATAGGCCCAAAGTGGTTTTAATTTTTTAAAAAAATTATTGCTTGTATATTTCAAGGAGCTTTTGCATTTCATTAGAACTATAAAATTTCTTTAAAATTATAGCAGTTATCAGTATCCTTTAAGAACTAATACCTTAGTTGGGTTATCATGAGGCATGCCTATAATCCCAGTGATTTGGGAGGCTGAGGCAGGTTGATTGCAAGTTGGAGGCCAGCATTGGTCATTTAGGAAGACCCTATCTCAAAATGAGAAATGAAAAGGCAGAGGGTATAGATCGATGGTAGAGTGCCCGTGGGTTTATTCCCTAGTAATGCAAAAAAAAAAAAAAAAAAAAGGAACTAGTATCTTATTTTCTACTTGCCTTAATCTGTTTTGTGTGAATGTGTTATAGATCTTTCCAAAATTTTTTCACAAAAAAAAAAAAAAAACAAATGAAAAGGGCACTAGTAACTGTGGTAGATTGAAATACATCAAATATATTTAAATTCGTTTGTTCATGTTGATAAAAAAAAAATCAACAGAACAACTTCAAGAAATATTATCTTGGGAGGAAGCTAAAGACCACACTGGAAAGAAAACATTTATCTTGCTTTTCCTATCTGAACTTTTCTTTAGGATAAGCAGTTAATGAGAGGAGGAGAAATTCTTCTTAAAGTATTATGTAATAAAGGAAGAAGGAATGATGGAAAAGAAAGTCACCATTTTGCAATCCCTAATGAATGAATGGATCTAGGCATTAAGGATCAATGGCTGTTAACATCACAGAAAGACAGCTAGCCAGATAGCCAAATGCAAGCACACACGAAGTATTCTTGCAGGATATCATCCCAGAATCAGATCAAGTTTCTTCTAGATCTAACTACTAAAATACAGGGACAAAAAGCATATTAAACAACATAAGAATGCATTCAGCAAACTTCAGATCTGTGAGAACTGTGACAAATAGTCCATATTTTCAGCAGTTAAATTGTAAGGGAGAAAGAAAAAAGATGGAGGGTAGCCCCATAGATAAAAGAGACTTAAGAGACCTATCAGTAAATTGAAATATATGTATGCTTATTTGATTAAAACAGGAAAATTGCTCAAATATTTTATAAGGCAACTGGGAAATTTGATAATATTAAGGATACATGTTTAGTTTTGTTTAGGCATAATAATGTGGTTGTGTCACTTAAAAACGAGTATATCTTTTAGATAAGTTATATCTTGTCCAGTTAGTGAAGTGTCACAGATGAAAAGTTACCTGAGATTTGTTGTAGAATCATCTGAGTAGGTAAAGTGCGTGGATGTGTAGATGAAAAAAGGTGGCTTTTGTAGCTGGGTGAAGTGGGTTTATTAACTAGTCTTTGTTATGTATTTGAAAATTTCCCTCATAAAGTTATTACAAATAATTAAAGTGTTAATAGTGATAGAAAGTAGGGCTTCTATGTCTTTATTCTACTATGGTCTTTCTTTAATTAAAACAAATATTGCTGCAGTTATGTTGAGGAGATTTTAGCAGTTATTTACAATTATTTTCTAGGTTTCTGATGCAAATAATATCCCAGGACTTTTGGTTCTCAAAAGCTTGGCTTATCTGAACAAAGGCTTATTAGATGAAGCTACAAAGGTTAGTTTTTTTGTTTTGTTTTTAAATTTAAACTAAACAGTTTTTAGAAGTTAAAAGTCATTTTTATGTGGATATGAAATTGACAGGTATCTGCTTTATAGATTATGGAAGACCTTCTCTCTTCTTACCCTGACCTAGCTGAAGTTCATGCCCTTGAGGCTTTGATTCATTTTACCAAAAAGGACTATCTACAAGCAGAAAAATGGTAAGAATATATATTTGCTCATAGATCCAGTCTATTTCTCAAAAGATTCAGTCTATTGTATTTCTCAAAAATTCAAATTGGGGGCTGGGGTTGTGGCTCAGCAGTAGAGTGCTTGCCTAGCATGTGTGAGACAGAGTTCAATCCTCGGCACCACATAAAAATAAAATAAAGGTTATTGTGTCCACCTACAATTAAAAAACAAATATTAAAAAAAAATCCAAGTGGGCTTAACGGTCAAAGTTTGTATAATTTGGACCTTTGAAGGTTTAAATCATAGTATTTTTAAAGAAATATAGTTCAGTTATAGCATATAAATTCTTCAGTAGATTTGGATAGTTGATCATAATGTTCAGTAAGTAAATATAGTGTTTGGTATATGTTCTGAACACTTAGCATGTGATAGTGGTAGAAGGACACTGCTCCTCCTTTTCAAGCACAAATAATTTTTTCTCATTATCTAAATTCTAAAGTACTAACATTTCTGATTTGGTGTCTTTGAATCACTCAATCTTTGATTTTTCTACCCAAGAAAAAGTCTCCTTTATTGTATATATTTATCTACAAAGTTTTAAAATTTTATTTTAATACTTCTTTTCATTCTCCTTCGGTGCTTAGTTTTCAGAGAGCACTTGAGAGAGATGCTGAAGTTGCTGAATATCATTACCAGCTTGGGTTAACATATTGGTTCATAGGTGAAGAAACAAGAAGAGATAAAACAAAGGCTCTTACCCACTTTCTGAAGGTAAAACAGGTGTTACTATTCGATTCTTAGTTGAAGTGGATTTTTTTTCTAAAATCATTAATAGGAATCACGTAAGTTAGGTATTTAAAACTATTCTTAACTACTTTTTGTATATCATTTCTCACAATAAGGTTTTGTGAGAATGTTTTATGGGTTTTTAAGGAGAAAACTAAAAGGTATAAATGTTATTTTCAGAAATATGTGTCATAGAAAATGAGACAGAATTATCTTTGAGAAACAATACTGTTTTGGGATAATTTCCACTGTAATTTTATTGGCACTTAAGTCCAGATTTTTAACTTCTTGTTTTTTTTCTTTTTAAGCATTTAACATCTATAAGTCTTACATTCTTAACTTGACCTGTAAGAGCTGATTAATTTAACAATGGTTCTAATTTCACATTTCTTTTGTCAAAGAAATAATAGTTTACACTTCTGTTTAATTTCTGTAATCAGTGAGGGCCACCTTTCATGTCTCTTTTAAATCTTACATTAAAAGATGTTTTGGCATAATTTTAAATAATTAATAAAATTGTGTATTAATCATTTTTTTCTTTTAACCTATATACTCTATATTTTCTTTGTGTTTTAAAGATAGTCATGCAAAATAACTTTTAACATTTTGTTGTCTATATTTATTTAAAAGGCTGCAAGACTGGATCCATACATGGGCAAAGTTTTCTGCTATTTAGGTCATTATTACAAAGATGTAGTGGGAGATAAAAACAGAGCACGAGGATGTTACAGGAAAGCTTTTGAATTAGATGACACTGATGCTGAATCTGGAGCTGCAGCAGTTGACTTAAGTGTGGAGCTTGAAGATATGGTACGTCTAATAACCACTTTTGCTTTTTTTTTTTTCCTGAGTATATGAATAGAAATAAGATTATACATATTTGAAAGTTATCATTAGTTTTTATTATTCTTTGTAGAAATAATAGATTTGTTCCTCCATTTATAAATTGGCTAAATATTCTTGTCATTGGCAGATATTAAGTCCCTCACAACTTATTATTGAAACTAGTTTGATATATACCAATGTAAGTTTAAAAAAAATAAATGGGAAATGAAAATATATTTGTGTACTTTACATAGGTATTCTTTATCCTTACGATATTCAGCATGGCTAATAGTAACATTTTCTTATTAGGAAGCTGCCTTAGCTATCCTAACAACAGTAACTCAGAGGGCAAGTGCTGGAACGGCAAAATGGGCCTGGCTTCGGCGAGGACTATACTATTTGAAAGCTGGTCAACATTCACAAGCAGTGGCTGAGTAAGGCACCTTACTGTGTTAATGTTTAGATAGCATAATAGTTCCATGAAATAAATTTCATTTGTACCCAAATGACCTTACCAGGTTGTATTTTGAGAGAAGAAAAAGAAAAATTGATTTATGGTTGATTGATGCTTATTGTCCATATGGCAGTAGAATTGAAAAAATTATGATTATGTCCAGTTGTTGAGGTAGCCAGACTAGTGAAGTTAGGTTTTAATAGTGACATTTATAAGTAGAGTCTCAATGGAAATATCAGTAGTGATAAAAAACTAAGGTAAAGATCTTTGTTGTTTTGTTCTTCCACTGATAGTCATTGTTGGCAAAGGAGTCATTTGGCAGCTTGAAGGGCATTTTGAACAGCTCATATATGTTTAATTTAGTCATTTGGTTTGAACTGTACTTCAGGGTAAATCAAATATAATTGAATCAAAATATAGTTTCTGATTTATATTAATATCTAGAACATAGCATTTTGAAACTTTCCATAAAAATGTAATTTGATCAGAAATATATAGCATGCCTCTTGTTCCTATATTTTGGTTGTGATATTTCTATTTAGTAGAAGGACAAGGCAAACTGAGATGTCTACCCATCCTGTTATAATAGAAAACTGGAAGTCTTCTAGTTCATCAAGAAAAAGAAATTCTGAACTGCATATTTCAAAAAGACTACTTTGTTCTTATTCATTCTAAATTGTAATAAAGTTTCTTAGTATTAAGAAATTCAAGTTGTAAAAGGAACAGGTATACCTGCTTTCAGTATCACTTTTATAAATAGAAGGAGCAATGGATATATGTAATTCATTTGAATTATTTATCTCACATTTTCTTTTCATATGTGAAAATGGTTGTATTATTTTTAGTTCTCTTACTGTTTCTTAAAATTCTAGTTTACAGGCAGCATTAAGGGCAGACCCAAAGGACTTCAATTGTTGGGAGTCATTAGGAGAGGCATACTTAAGCAGAGGTGGCTATACAACAGCCTTGAAGTCCTTCACAAAAGCCAGTGAGATCAACCCAGAATCCACATACAGTGTGTTTAAGGTTGCAGCAATACAACAAATCCTAGGCAAGTACAAGGAGGCCATAGCTCAATACCAGCTGATTATTAAAAAGAAAGAAGATTACGTACCTGCTTTGAAAGGTAATTTATTTTTAAAAGATCCTTTAAGTTTTATGATACTATAGTATAGAATTCTGAGTAAATTTCCTATGTGAATGTATTAAATAACTTCAAAAGAACTTCTGTAGTCAATAGCACACATCTGATATGAATTTCTTATAGTAAAATTTATGTGGATTTGAATACAAAAAGATCAAAATATCTTTCAAAATAGTAAATAATAATATGATAGAGATGAAACTTTTAGATAGCATAATAGCTTTTAGATCTAAAAATGGATCTTTAAAACAGATTTCCATATTCTTACATATTGATAATTAATTTCTTGCATCCTGAGGATTTCTTAATACCTTTTAATTATTTTGTAAGTTATAGAAGCTCATTTAAAATTTTTTTAAACCTAAAGAGACATTGCATTATTTTATTATTATCTAAGTTGATTTTAGTTCCTCCATAGACATCTATTCCTTCTTAAAGAAATTTTTTTGGTCATATAAGGAAAAACACTACCATCTCTATATATAAATTTTTTGTGATTATATCTTACCATTAAAAAAAAGTCTGGAGCTCATTATATATACTTACCTCCATTTTCTTTCCTTTATAAATAAACAATTGACGTTTAAATCCCTAGTAGTGTTAGTTTTGAGCAACATACAAATTAGGGCTGAAAATCTACCTAAAAATTAAAAATAAATTTATAAAACTTCTCAAGAGAAAGAGAGCTCACAGTTTTGAAATGTGTACTAGACATGTTAGGAAATCACTATTTCATTTAATTCTTAATTTTGCTGTATGAATTTTAATATTGAAAGAACATACAACAGTTAAACAGTCATATGATAGGGAATAAGATTTAGATAATATCTCCATTTTTGAAGCTGAGGTTTTTGAGAGGAAAGTAATTATTCAAAGTCAACAAATTAATAAGTTTTATAGGTAATTTTTATAATTTTTTAGTGCATGTTTACTCCAGTAGAACCCTGACATTTGAATTCCTCATTATATGTATGCAAGATCATGCTTGAAGATAATTTTATAAAATACAATTAAGTTTTGTTTGGAAACTGACTTTAAAAGAACAACAGTACATTTGTTTGAAGTTCATTTTAAGTGTTTGTATTATGTATTTTAATGACAACTATAGACTTACCTGATTTTAGGTTTGGGCGAATGCTATCTCATGATGGCAAAAGCTGCTCTAGTTGATTATCTTGATGGGAAAGCCGTAGACTACATAGAAAAATCCCTGGAATATTTTACTTGGTTAGTATTTTTATTTATTGTATTTATTTTCTAAATATTAAAATAAAGCCAAATTTGTAAAATAATTTGTCTTCTATTAGATATAGCAATTATTCAGAATATAAAACATAAAGAAGACTAGACAGTTAACCTATAGCATGTATATTGTATTAATTTTGCACTTGGAGAAACAATTTCTTATGGTTTTCATAGTGGCTAGCATGCTGGATACTCAGGAAATAATAGAAAGGAGCAAAGAGCACCACACCACGAGTTAGTATTCTTTCATGAGATGTGGAAATGGGGTATCTCTAATTGGAACTGATTGGGAAATGGGACTTCAGGTGCACAATGCGCTAAAGCACATTGTGGAGCCTGGAGCCCATTATATGTGCTTTTCCATATTTCCTTCTCCTTTTTAAAGAAAACAGTGAGATTTAAATCCCTAATAGGCCTTTACTCAGTGGTAAGGGCCTCTTTTAGGCTTCTTGGTGGATCTGAAAGTAAAGAGAAAATAAACAATCTGATTATTCCTGAAAACAAACAAATAAAATAGTATTGTGTCTAATAATAAAGTATTTTATAGAAGTGTAAATTCAGTAGTTCACTATTTAAACTCACTAGAATTATGGTAGATGACTTTTAAAAAATCTACAAGTTATGCTGGATTTGGTGGTGTGCACCTGCAGTCCCAGGTACTAAGGAGGCTAATTCAGGAGAATAGTGAGTTCTATGCTAGATCAGTGTGGGCAACATAGGGAAACCCTATGTAAAAAAAAAAAAAAAATGTTCATAGACTGTTGAAATTTAAATTTTTTTTTGGGGGGGGTTATAGATGGACACAATACTTTTATTTTATTTTTATGTAGTGTTGAGGATCAAATCCAGTGCCTTACACATGCTAGGCAAGCGCTCTGCCACTGAGCCACAACCCCAGCCCTCCAATTAGAATTTTTTTCAATATATAAACTGAAACTTTTATACACTTAAAGCATCTTTCTTTTGCTTATCTTCCTTTTTTCAGACTTGCTTTTTCTTGTTTCCTGCTAATTTGATACCCAACCTTTTTTTCCTCTTACAAATTTCCATTGCTGTTTTTCAAGTCTCAACATAATATAGTTTTTCTCAAAGAAAAATTTAAAGTGAAGTGGACAGACTTTGTTTGAACTGGTATTAAAAGTAAATGTGAATCTTTGGGTGACAGTATTTTAGCTACAAATATTGCCTTACTGAACCTCCTTGAGAAGTTTTATTCTGGATAACATGTAGTACTCCCCTAATTATAAAGTGTTTACAACGTTTAAAATCATGGATCCAAATCTGTACTAAACAGGAGTTAATATTACCACAATTATTGTGTAAGAGTGGTAGGAGTTATTGTATTTTACAGATGTGTTGTTTTCATTAAACTTGACATAAGAATTCAGGCAGTTAAAATTGCCTGTTATAATTTTTCTTTTTGTTTTCTAGTTTTCTCTTTTAATGCTGTAAATTTTAGAAATTTGGCTAAGAAGATATATAAGTCACTTGAAATAGTGTCCTTCCTTTGATTCTCACCATGGGTTCTCAGTCATGACTGCAATAATTAATATTTCTCAGGAAGACATTGGAAAATGATTTTTGGCTGCACTTATTTAGTAGAAAAGACTGTGAAAAATGTTCCATCTGTTTGTCCATCTGTCTGTGATATAGCAGTTTGTGATAGCTGATTATGGAGACTTGGCTTAAATGAAATTGCAGTGTTTTAGTTATCCAATCTTGAGAAAAATGGAGAGAAGTATATAGCTCTAATTTTTCTCATTCTAAAATGAAGCACCCTCAATTTCTGTAATTAATATTTTTATTTACATTTTGAGCTTGTCTATTTATTCTGCTCTTTCTTGCTTCTGTTAATGTGGATCTTCACATTTTTGTTTTTAGATTTTTGTTATTTTTGTTCTCAGGATGAAAATCTTTTAGATCACCAAATATATTTGATACATTTACTTTTTTTATTCTTTGGGGGGATGGTCTAAAAGCAAACATATGAGATTATAAAAGGCAACTGTTAGGTAGTTACTTTATTGCTTTGGTCGTTGCTTAAATTTTAAAAATACATATTTTTAAAAATTTAATATTAAAAGTAAATTGTTCCTGAAAAAATTTTTTGATAATTTATTTGATTCTTGCTATTTCTAACAAAAATGAAGAAGAGTACTAAATAAGTATCTGCATAATTTTTAGCACTTAAAATAATAAATTGCTCCTTCCTTTCTCCTTTTCTCTCTTCTCACAGATGGGAGGAGGTTAGTCAAGTATTCACAGAGCTTAACTAAGGATTAATCAGGATTACATATATAGTTTTTCTGTTTTAGTTATAAGGAATAATGAGAGAGATAAACTCCAAACTTTTTGGAAATAATTTTTTAGAATCACACTGTTTCTTCTTTTAGGGCCCTGCAGCATCGAGCTGATGTATCCTGCCTTTGGAAGCTGGTTGGGGATGCTTGTACCAGTCTGTGTGCGGTTTCATCATCTAAAGTGAATGTTAATATTTTAGGGGTCCTTCTAGGCCAGAAAGAAGGAAAGCAAGCATTAAAGAAAACTGAGCTCCTCCATCTTGGAGGAAGGTATTTATCAAAGATTACCAGTTAATGATTTTCAAATGAAGTAGCATAGTATAACAAACCATAACATTCACTTTTATTCTTCCATAGGTGTTACGGTCGTGCATTAAAACTGATGTCTACATCTAATACATGGTGTGATCTTGGAATTAATTATTATCGCCAAGCACAACATCTAGCAGAAATGGGCAGCAGCATGAATGATCTTAAAGAGTTGCTAGAGAAATCTTTACATGTATGGTTTTAAGAAAATTTTTTTTATAAATTTAAAAAAACTAAGTGCTTCTTTTGAAAGATATTTTTGATAAATACTATCGTGTTTTCACTTAAAATCATATTTTATTTTGATGTAAATGCTTACATTTCAAGAAATAAAAATTAATCTCATTTAACTTCTTTTCAGTGTCTGAAAAAGGCAGTGAGACTCGACAGTAATAATCACTTATACTGGAATGCTCTTGGTGTAGTTGCATGTTATAGAGGTGAGAACTAAGTAATACTTCAATATTTTTTGAGGATTATTTTTTCAAATATAAAGTTCAGTTACTTCAGACTCTGTTTGTTTCAGGTGTTGGAAATTATGCCCTTGCTCAGCACTGTTTCATCAAATCAATCCAGTCAGAACAAATTGTAAGTGTTCTATGTGTCTATTTATGAAAAAGAATTTCAAGATTTAGTGTTAACTAATTTTCTGAAAGTTCCACATAGATAAAAGGCCTAATTTTTTTAATGTATATATTTTTAGAATGCTGTCGCGTGGACCAATTTGGGAGTGTTATACCTTGCAAATGAAAACATTGAGGTAAACATGTTGTCAGGTTTGTCACATTAAAAATAAGAAATAGCTGGGTACAGTGGTGCACATCTGTAATTCCAGCAACTTGAGAGGATGAGGCAAGAGGATTGCAAGTTGGAAGCCAGCCTTGGCAACATAGTGAGACCCTTTCTCAAAAAATAAAAAGGGCTAGGAATATAGTACAGTAGTAGAGCCCTTCTGGGTTCAATCTCAAGTACCACAATAAATAAATAAGCACAATTCTGATCATTTTCTTTGTATAATCACTTCATAATAGCTCAATTTCTTGTGGAGAAATAACTTTACACATTGTTATATATTTAGTCAGCTGATGATATTAAGTTTATCATGTAGGGTAATGAATTTGTAAGATTTATTTTTCCTTACATGTCTCACAAGAAACTTCTGGTTTTATACTTAATATAGTTTTTAAAGATTAAAGGAATTTTATCATGAATTAACTGAGTAATTTTCTCTTTTTTAAAAATATTCTTTTAGTTGTTGATAGACCTTTATTTTATTTATTGATATGCGGTGCTGAGAATCGAACCCAGTGCCTCACACATGCCAGGCAAGAGTGCTACCGCTGAGCCACAGCCCCAGCCCTGAGTAATTTTCTTTTTATCTGAACATGTATTAAGAGAAGTCCTTTGAGGCTGTAGCTTAATGGTGAAGCGCTTGCCAAGTATGTCTGAGGACCTGCTTTTGATCCCAGTACCAAAACAAAACAAAGAAATAAAAATCCTTTATACGCTGTGTATGGAGGTGGGATGGGTAAAGGTAAGGGAGATGAATAGTATTCCCTACTAGTTGATATTTACCTTTGCTTGTGTGATTTAGATTTTGACTTCAGTGATATTAATCCCTTTTAAATGACTGTAATTCATCATAGTTGAGCAATTATACATTATAGAATGGGAATTGAAGTACTAGAAACATGTTCCTGAATCTTGTTTGGAAAGTTTGCACAAATCTATGGAAAATACCACATCTATGCTGTTTTAACCAGTGTATCAAATCTCATTCTTTAAAATAAGCTATAATATTCTTAGGAATACATTAACTAATTCACTGCAAAGAAGACTGGCTTTAGAAGATTATAAATAGATTGAAAGAAAATACTAGTTTGGATCTTAAACATGTGAAGGGCTGTGACTATAGCTTATCATTAGAGCATGTGCTTAGCATGCATGAGGCTTGAGATTTAATCCCCAGCACCATAAAAAAATAAGTGAACATATTTTAAAAACTTTAGGTCAAACAACTTCTTAGTAAGCTACAAATGTTTTATTACAGAATGGCACAGTTATAGCTCCTGATCTTACTTTTTATGGAAAAAAAAAGTCTCTCTTTTGCTATACTTAGATTATCAAGAAAATAATATAAGTCAGTATGGAATAATAATTTGTTTTGTAGCAGAAAAAAAAATGCATGTCGAAAATGTTACAAAAAAATGTAAGTTAATGGTCCAAGTGAGGTATCTTCAAAGTTTCTTGAGTGCCTATTGCAGAATTATGTTGTTGACCACTCTTTCTCTAGTAGCAGGTTCATGTCTCAGATTTTACTCCTTGGGAGTTCTTATCCTCTTAGTTAAGCTCAAAGAGAAGGGAATAGATACAGCCTTATATAATCATTTCTTTCAAAGTGATAGCTAGCAAGTGGTTGTTTGATTAGTTAAAAGTTCTGTGGAGTGCATTGTCATTTTGCTGGGAACCAGAACTAATCTCTAGAGAAATTTGTTATACCCAGGGTTGTTCTGAGACTATGTAGTTTAGGAACTGCATTAAGCATTGCTAGCTGTGCTTAAACTGTGAAGTTTTAGGCTCATATCTATTTATTATGACAGGTTTGACTTTTCTCATTCCCTTATTTTATATTTTTTAAACATAATTTGATACAAAATTTGTAAAATTATTTAAGTGATATTTTCTCGTTTCTTTTCCCTAGCAAGCTCATGAAGCTTTCAAAATGGCTCAGTCTCTTGATCCATCTTATTTAATGTGCTGGATTGGACAAGTAAGATATACAACAGAATTATTAATAAAATTATTGATATAAAATAAACTATTCACATAAGAACTGTGGTAATAATGATAATAGATAACATTTGAGGATTTGCTCTCTACCATTCATTGTGCTTAGCTTTTTGTATACATTATTTTAGTTATTCCATCATCAATCCTTTGAGATATGACTTTTATATATATATATATATATATATATATATATATATATATATATATATATATATCAAATATAGGTGGAAATTAAAGCTCAGAGATCCTAAATATTGTACTTAAGTTCACAAGAGCTTGTAATGATTAAACTTTAACTTCATCAGTCTGCTATTGCTATGCCTAAAAAAAAAACCCAGAATTTTTCTGTTTAACTCACATTTACAAAGATAATGCACATTTATAAAGATCATTTAATGATTGTTTTCTTAAAAACTTTGAGTTAGTTTTGCACTTGCTTCTGAGTGTTCCCTTTTCTCAGATGTAAATTTTTGTATTGCCAGATAGGAATCAGGTAATTACTAGTCTGAGTAGGTTGCTGACTGGCTATTTTACCTTAACATATCACAACTCTGGATTTTAATTTTCTCACCTGAAAATAAAGGGAATTGACTGAGTGGTCTTCAGTGTCTTTCTGGTTGAGTGGTGTATTGTTTTGATTCAGGGAATAGAAACATCACCTGTTATCAGAAAATCATTAATCAAGGATTGGACATCTTTTATTGTTCTTTGGTTTGTTGAGTCTAATTTTAGTTAATTGGTGAAGCAAAAAAGGATATAAAGGGAAACATTTGTATCCATTAAGTGTGGTAGCCTAGGGGAGCAGTGGAATTAGTGTACCAACCTTTGTGTCAGATATTGAACCCAGAGAGCCTAAGAATTTGCATTTTTGCCTGCTCCCAGGTTATGCTGATGAGGCTGGTCCAAGGAACTCACTTTAGTGGTACTATAGGTCAGTAGATCTTAGATGCTTATCAGAATCACCTAAGCTTTTTTATTTCTTTATTTTGTAAGTAATTTTGTTCTTACAAAGTAATTTATTTCAGGAGGTAACTGATATAATTAAAATGGTAGCAGTATAAGTAAACTTCTTATTTAAGCAGAGCTGGTAAACTTTTGGTTCTAGATCCATTTGTCATTATTATTATTATTTTATTTTCAACACATTAAGACCATTTTTTCCCCCTTTTGTAAGGCTCTTATTGCAGAGACAGTTGGAAGTTATGATACCATGGATCTCTTCAGGCACACTACAGAACTCAATATGCATGTAAGAATGTGAACATTCTTCTTGATTATTCATTAATGAATAAAGTATTATACTTTCTGTTTGAAGTATTATCTTTGTTAAGGAAATGAGTAGAAAGTGATAGAAGATGTTACTAGCAGTTGTTTTCTGGTTTTTATTTTTTTTAAAGATAGATAAAGTATCTTTACAGAACCAGTTCTCATGTTTCTAACAGCTTTCAAAAGTTCATGAAGAAATGGCATTAGAATTTAAGAGTTATAGTAATAGTTATAGAATAGAAACTGAGACACTAGAAAAAGTAGACATAAGGATTAGACTTGGTTGACATTTCTGGATTATTTATGAAAATATTTTAGAATTTGTTAGTTTGGTTTGACCTGTGGAAGCAGTACTGAAAAGGGGAAAATCAATCCATCTGACAAGGCTCTGTTTTCTGCCCTTATTCCATTTGATTTTCTATTTAGGATTGGAGAAAGTAATTTAAATGTGTTCTTATATTTAATCACAATGATTCTATATTTAATCACAATGGTTCTTCATTTAAAGACACTTAAGAGTTGATTCAAAGAAGACTAAGATGTGATATTTATTGAAGTGCATTGATGTATTTCTTAATTTTTATTAGCATATTTTTTACCCTATGCCCACTTGTTAACTTTGGCTTTTTTATAGACTGAGGGAGCAATAGGTTATGCATACTGGGTCTGCACAACATTGCAAGATAAAAGCAACAGAGAAACAGAGCTATACCAATACAACATCCTCCAGATGAATGCTATTCCAGCAGCACAAGTTGTTTTGTGTAAATATGTGGGTAAGTCACCTGTTATTTAATGGCAAAATATTTAAAGAAATATTAAAATAGTTTTTTAAACTAATTCATTCCATATTAAATATTTGTGTTAAGACTTGAATTTGCCTTTTTGTTTTATGGCCAAGTGGTCTCCTTTTTAAACTATAGCACTTTTGAAGA
This sequence comes from Spermophilus citellus, assembly GCF_964194105.1. Taxonomy (NCBI): domain Eukaryota; kingdom Metazoa; phylum Chordata; class Mammalia; order Rodentia; family Sciuridae; genus Spermophilus; species Spermophilus citellus. The sequence goes on from NC_138182.1 coordinate 208,690,638, forward strand.
GTGATGAGATCAGAGGTACTGTGAAAAACAGGATAGAAAACAACATCATAGATATTAGGGGCATTATAATCTTCTTTATGCGTTTAGACTGGGATACTTGTGTAGAAGAAAGTAAGTAGATTTCAAACATGAGCACTTTGGTATATTATCATGTTAGGCAGTGTGCCAGAATAAATGACAATAAATACTTAGAGCTGAGGAAGTGCTTCAGAAATTTAATTGATGTGTTTCCTTGCCAAGGATTTACAAAAAGAGATACATCTTTAGCTTTCAGCAAAATTCTCATACAAAAAACAATGAACAAATCGTTTTAACAAATATGTATAGCTTTTTTTTTTTTAATTTTAAAATTAATTAATTAATTAATTTGGTACCAGGAATTAAACCCAGGGCCACTTAACCACTGAGCCACATTCCCAGTCCTTTTTTGTATTTTATTTAAAGACAGGGTTTTGCTCAGTTGCCCAGGGTCTTGCCAAATTGCTGAGGAGAGTTTTGAACCTGTGATCCTCTTGCCTCAGCTTCCCAAGCCGCTGGGATTATAGGTGTGTGCCACTGTGCCCAGCGTGTTTTAAATTCTGTAGTAGAGTCCTATCATGTGCTTATTTAGCAAATTTAATTTGATGTACTTGGCCGAAAAAAAAAATAACATAAGCAGAAAAGAGAGGGTAATGAGAGAAAGAATACAGACCATTCGCTACTTTCCTTTGAGTATTGTGGCATGTGAAGGGAAAAATTGCATACTTGTTTTGACTCAGTTTTGTGACCCTTGTTTGAAGATGTCAGGGATTTTTAAAGAATAACTTTGACTATGTATTTTTCACCTTATGCTTTTTGACGTTAGAACCTAACTATCACATACGATATGATTTATGTTGTACTTTGTTAAACAATTGATGGGATTTAAAGTCTTGCATCCAAGTACTGCTTTTTTAAATTTATTTTTATTTTATGGGAGATGGAACCTAGGGCCTTATGCATGCTAGGCAAACACTTACCACTGAGCCACGTCTCCAGAGCCCCGATATCACTTTTAAGTTATATTAGATGTGTTTCTTCTTCTCTAATCTGCATGATATAGGGTAATACATGATATTTTTGACATTAAAATTTCAAAATACTAGCTGGGCATGGGGCACTTAGGAGGCTGAGGTCAGAGAATTGAAAGTTCAGGGACAGCCTGGGCAACTTACTAAGACCCTGTTCAAAATTAAAAGGGTTGGAGATGTATCTCAGTGGTAGCATGCCCTGGGTTAAATCCCCAGTGCCAAAAAAACCCAAAAAAAACAAAAACAAAAAAAAACCCAAAAACACTGGTTTGAAAGTTCCCAGATCATCTTCTGTTTTTAAAGTGCAATACTGCATTATTATTTTTTAAACATACAGAGATTGGAACAGAACCACCAAGAGAAATCATTGCTAAATTTAATCACAGGAAGGCTTAAATGATAACCCCAAACTGGATTTAAATATCATGACTAGCTTTAACATGAGTTAAAATTTAAAATTATACTTTAGGAATAAAACTATTTGAAATTCTAAAACAGAATAGAAACTGTATGTAACTATGAAATATTATTCAGTGATTTAAAAGAATTATAAAAAGATTACTGATATTTTCAAGATAAAATTAAACCATCACTCTTAATAATATCAGTGATCTCAGTAGGTAATCTGATGTTTAAGATACAGGAAAAAATGAAAATTAAACTAATATTTTTTGTTAACATAACCAGTATGTACATATAAAGTAAAGATATTTCTGAATTTCTAGAAAGAATTCAGAATTATGCTCCAGCTTTCACAATGTTGGGTTACTTAAATGAACATCTACAACTGAAAAAGGAAGCAGCAGATGCGTACCAAAGGTAAGATATATTTAATAATATAGTCATTGTTTTATCAGTTAGTCTTTCAAATTTAGTCCTATTCTCCTGAAGACTGTACTAAATGTTTTGACTCCTTGTATTTTATTATTGCATCTTAGAAAGTGAAAAGATATGGTCCCAAATTTTCAGTTGAATTTTGGTTTCTGTTGCAGGGAGGTGAGTGAGAAGAGTAAGAGAAGGAGTTGTACAAAACAGAATCTTCTCAGATGTTGTTTTAGAGAAACCTGTCCTCTAAAAACTTGTATAGCTTTATCAGATACATGTATATACTTGAATCACTTTAGTATCTACAATATATTTATTAGTTCAATAAATATTTATTGTTTTTTTTTTGGCACTGGGAATTTAACCCAGGGTGTGCTACCACTGAGGTACATCCTCAGCCCTTTTAATTTTGAACAGGGTCTCAAACCGTATCCTTAGCACTAGCAACTTAGTATTGAATTCTAATGAAGAGAGACCCTATTCTCCTGGAGCTCATTTTCTGGTGATAGGGGAGAGACTTGATAAGGTAATGAACATCTGATAATAATAATTGTGATAATAATAGTAAAAAAGAATTAAAGTACGGTAAAGGGCCAGAGAATGCAGGGCAGGAAGTGACATTTTAGATGGGTTTAAGAGGAGTTGGTATACTGAGAAAGAGTTGAAGCCTGACCTGAATGAGTTGAGGCCACAAACCAGCTGAGGTTATCTACAAGAGCATCCAGGCAGAAGGAATAGCAAGAGCAAGTGCTCTCAATGGAGGTGACTTGGCATATGGAAGAAACAAGAAAGCCAGTGTTTTGGAGTTGAATGACTGGCCTGGAGAGTGGTGGGAAGTTATGTCTTAAAGTTTTGTTCTCTGCAAATTGATGATTAGGTGAATAAGGAAGCAATTGTTGATCTCATGAATTATTAGATGAAAAGTTAAAAAGACCTGATTGCCTAGAATGTAAGTACATATTTAGAAGAAGCCTTGTCAGGTGGGATTCAGGTGTCCCAAATACTTCGCCCTATTCTTTCATGGATATCTGTGTATTTAAAGTAGTAATCACTCGATGGTACTGGAGGCGGTGTAATCAAGGACTTGTTTTCCAGGTATATATGGAGAGAGATTCATGAAAAACACAGTTTTCTTTTTTTTGCTTTATTTTTTTTTTATTGGTTGTTCACAACATTACAAAGCTCTTGACATATCATATTTCATACATTAGAATCAAGTGGGTTATGAACTCCCAATTTTACCCCAAATACAGATTGCAGAATCACATCGGTTACACATCCACATTTTTACATACTGCCATATTAGTGACTGTTGTATTCTGCTACCTTTCCTATCCTCTACTATCCCCCCTCCCCTCCCCTCCCATCTTCTCTCTCTATCCCATCTACTGTAATTCATGTCCCTCCATGTTTGTTATCCCATTCCCCTCATAACCTCTTATATGTAATTTTGTATAACAATGAGGGTCTCCCTCCATTTCCATGCAATTTCCCTTTTTTTCTCCCTTTCCCTCCCACCTCATGTCTCTGTTTAATGTTAATCTTTTCTTCCTGCTCTTCCTCCCTGTTCTGTTCTTAGTTGCTCTCATTATATCAAAGAAGACATTTGGTATTTGTTTTTTAGGGATTGGCTAGCTTCACTAAGCATAATCTGCTCTAGTGCCATCCATTTCCCTGCAAATTCCGTGATTTTGTCATTTTTTAGTGCTGCGTAATACTCCATGGTGTATAAATGCCACATTTTTTATATCCATTCATCTATTGAAGGGCATCTGGGTTGATTCCACAGTCTAGCAATTGTGAATTGTGCTGCTATGAACATCGATGTGGCAGTATCCCTGTAGTGTGCTCTTTTAAGGTCTTCAGGAAATAGTCCGAGAAGGGCAATAGCTGGGTCAAATGGTGGTTCCATTCCCAGCTTTCCCAGGAATCTCCATACTGCTTTCCATATTGGCCACACCCGTTTGCAGTCCCACCAGCAGTGTACAAGAGTACCCTTTTCCCCACATCCTCGCCAGCACTCATTGTTGTTTGACTTCATCATGGCTGCCAATCTTACTGGAGTGAGATGGTATCTTAGGGTGGTTTTGATTTGCATTTCTCTGACTGCTAGCGATGGTGAGCATTTTTTCATGTACTTGTTGATTGATTGTATGTCCTCCTCTGTGAAGTGTTTGTTCATGTCCTTGGCCCATTTGTTGATTGGGTTATTTGTTTTCTTATTGTCTAATTTTTTGAGTTCTATGTATACTCTGGATATTAGGGCTCTATCTGAAGTGTGAGGAGTAAAAATTTGTTCCCAGGATGTAGGCTCCCTATTTACCTCTCTTATTGTTTCTCTTGCTGAGAAAAAACTTTTCAGTTTAAGAAAGTCCCATTTGTTGATTCTTGTTATTAACTCTTGTGCTATGGGTGTCCTATTAAGGAATTTTGAGCCCGACCCCACAATATGTAGATTGGAGCCAACTTTTTCTTCTATCAGACGGAGAGTCTCTGATTTGATATCTAGCTCCTTGATCCACTTTGAGTTGACTTTTGTGCATGGCAAGAGGAGGGGATTCAGTTTCATTTTGTTGCATATGGATTTCCAGTTTTCCCAACACCATTTGTTGAAGATGCTATCCTTTCTCCATTGCATGTTTTTAGCTCCTTTATCAAATATAAAATAGTTGTAGCTTTGTGGATTAGTCTCTGTGTCCTCTATTCTGTACCATTGGTCCACCCGCCTGTTCTGGTACCAGTACCATGCTGTTTTTATTACTATTGCACTGTAATATAGTTTGAAATCTGGTATCGCTATACCACCTGATTCACACTTCCTGCTTAGTATTGTTTTTGCTATTCTGGGTCTTTTATTTTTCCATATGAATTTCACGATTGCTTTATCTATTTCTACAAGAAATGCCATTGGGATTTTGATTGGCATTGCATTAAACCTATAGAGAACTTTTGGTAATATCGCCATTTTGATGATGTTAGTTCTGCCTATCCATGAACAAGGTGTATTTTTCCATCTTCTAAGATCCTCTTCTATTTCTCTCTTTAGGGTTCTGCAGTTTTCATTGTATAGGTCTTTTACCTCTTTTGTTAGGTTGATTCCCAAGTATTTTATTTTTTTTGAGGATATTGTGAATGGAGTGTTTTTCCTCATTTCCGTTTCAGAAGTTTTGTCGCTGATATACAGAAATGCCTTTGATTTATGTGTGTCGATTTTATATCCTGCCACTTTGCTGAATTCATTCATTAGTTCTAGTAGCTTTTTTGTAGACCCTTTTGGGTCTTCTAGGTATAGAATCATGTCATCCGCAAATAGTGATAATTTAAGTTCTTCTTTTCCTATTTTTATGCCTTTAATTTCTTTCGTCTGTCTAATTGCTCTGGCCAGTGTTTCGAGAACTATATTGAATAGAAGTGGTGATAGGGGGCATCCCTGTCTTGTTCTAGATTTTAGAGGGAATGCCTTCAATTTTTCTCCATTCAGAATGATGCTAGCCTGAGGCTTAGCATAGATAGCTTTTACAATGTCGAGGTAAGTTCCTGTTATCCCTAGTTTTTCTAATGTTTTGAACATAAAGGGATGCTGTACTTCGTCAAATGCTTTTTCTGCGTCTATCGAGATGATCATATGGTTCTTATCTTTAAGTCTATTGATGTGGTGAATAACATTTATTGATTTCCGTATATTGAACCATCCTTGCATCCCAGGGATGAATTCTACTTGATCATGGTGCACAATTTTTTGATGTGCCTTTGTATCCGATTCGCCAGAATTTTATTGAGGATTTTTGCATCTAGGTGCATCAGAGATTTTGGTCTGCAGTTTTCTTTCTTTGAGGTGTCTTTGTCTGGTTTCGGAATCAGGGTGATGTTGGCCTCATAGAATGAATTTGGTAGAGCTCCCTCTTTTTCTATTTCCTGAAATAATTTGAAAAGTATTGGTATTAATTCTTCTTTAAAGGTTTTGTAAAACTCCGCTGTGTACCCATCTGGTCCTGGGCTTTTCTTGGTTGGTAGTCTTTTGATTGCTTCTTCTATTTCATCCATTGATATTGGTCGTTTAAATTGTGTGTATCCTCCTGACTCCGTCTGGGCAAATCATATGACCTAAGAAATTTATCAATGTCTTCACTATCTTCTATTTTATTGGAATATAGGTTTTCAAAGTAATCTAATTGTCTTCTGTATTTCTGTAGCATCTGTTGTGATATTGCCTTTTTCATCTCGTATGTTAGTAATTTGAGTTCTCTCTCTTCTTCTCTTCGTTAGCATGGCTAAGGGTCTGTCGATCTTGTTTATTTTTTCAAAGAACCAACTTATTGTTTTGTTAATTTTTTCAATAGTTTCTTTTGTTTCAATTTCATTGATTTCTGCTCTGATTTTAATTAATTCTTGCCTTCTACATTTGCTGTTGTTTTGCTCTTCCGTTTCTAGGGCTTTGAGATGCAGTGTGAGCTCATTTATTCGTTGGTTTTTCCTTTTTTTGAGGAATGACCTCCAGGCGATGAATTTCCCTCTTAAAACTGCTTTCATTGTGTCCCATAGATTCCAATATGGTGTGTCTGTATTTTCATTTATCTCTAAGAATTTTTTGATTTCCTCCTTTATGTCTTCTGTAACCCATTGATCATTCAGTAACGTATTGTTCATTGTCCATGTGATGTAGGATTTTTCCTTCCTTCTTTTATCATTGATTTCCAGTTTCATTCCATTATGATCTGATAAAGTGCATGGTATTACTGCACCCCTTTATAATTACTGAGGGTTGCCCTATGGCATAATATATGGTCTATTTTTGAGAAGGATCCATGTGCTGCTGAGAAAAACGTATATCCACTTGATGATGGTTGATATATTCTATATATGTCAGTTAAGTCTAGGTTATTGATTGTGATATTGAGATCAATAGTTTCTTTATTCAACTTTTGTTTGGAGGATCTGTCCAATGGTGAGAGAGGTGTGTTAAAGTCACCCATGATTATTGTGTTGTGGTCTATTTGATTCTTGAACTTGAGGAGAGTTTGTTTTATGAACGTCGGAGCGCCATTATTTGGTGCATAAATATTGATAATTGTTATGTCTTGTTGGTGAATGGTTCCTTTTAACAGTATATAATGTCCTTCCTTATCCCTTTTGATTAACTTAGTCTTGAAGTCGATTTTATTCGATATGAGAATGGCCACCCCTGCTTGCTTACGAGGACCGTGTGCGTGGTATATTTTTTCCCAACCTTTTACCTTGAGCCTGTGTATGTCTTTTCCAATCAGATGTGTCTACTGGAGGCAGCATATTGTTGGATGTTTTTTTAATCCATGTTACCAGCCTATGTCGCTTTATTGGAGAGTTTAAGCCATTAACGTTTAGAGTTACTATTGATATATGGTTTGTACTTCCTGCCATGTTTGATTATTTATCTCTTTTTTTTTTCTAATTTAGTTTGTTTCTCCATGATTAGCTTTCCCCCTGTCCTCTGTCTTTACTGAGGCACTTCCCGCTGATTTTGGTTATTGTTTTGGTTATTGTTTTTCATTTCTTCCTCGCGTCGAGTTTTGCTCAAGATGCTTTGCAATGCTGGTTTTCTGGCTACAAATTCTTTTAGCTTTTGTTTATCATGAAAGATTTTTATTTCGTTGTCGTATCTGAAGCTTAATTTTGCTGGATACTGAATTCTTGGTTGGCATCCATTGTCTTTCAGTGTTTGAAATACGTTGTTCCAGGATCTTCTTGTTTTCAGCGTCTGTGATGAAAAATCCGTTGTTAACCTTATTGATTTACCCCTAAATGTAATCTGCCTCTTTTCTCTTGTAGCTTTTAATATTTTCTCTTTGTTCTGTATATTGGATATCTTCATAACAATGTGTCTTGGCGTTGGTCTACTGCGATTTTGTGTGCTCGGTGTCCTGTATGTATCTACAATTTGTATATCTGTTTCCTTTTTTATTTCCGGAAAGTTTTCTGTAATTATTTCATTCAGCAGGTTACTCATTCCCTTGGTATGAATCTCTGTGCCTTCCTCTATCCCGATGACTCGTAAGTTTGGTTTTTTTAAGTTATCCCAAATCTCTTGGATGTTTTTCTCGTGTTTTTTTACAAGCCTATCTGAGTTGGCTAGACTCTTTTAAAGATGATATATTTTGTCTTCATTATCTGACGTTCTTGCTTCTACTTGCTCCACTCTGTTAGTGATACTCTCGATTGCGTTTTTAATTTGGTTTATCGTTTCCTTCATTTCTAGAATTATTGTTTGATTTTTTTTATAATCTCTATCTCCTGATAAAGATGCTTAACTTCTTCTTGTATCTGTTTATGTAATTCATTTTCAATGTGATCTTTAAGGTTCCTTTCCATCTGTCTAAGGTGTTCCTTGAGTTCTTTATATGGCCATTTTTCTGATGGCTCCAGGTCCTCCTGAATATTTAGGCTGTCCTTCATTGTTTGTACTCCTTTTCTTCCTTGCTTTTTTATGCTCATGATACTTCTTGTTCTGTTTGACTGCTTAGCTACTGTTTACTCTTATAAATTTATTTGATGCTTGGGAGGAGAGATATTAGAAGGGAAGGGAAGAAGTCGCTAAAGAGAGTGAGTGTAGGCAGGTAGAATTGAAGAAAGGGGGAAGAAGAAAATTGAAAAGAAATGAAAAGACAAAAGAAAAAAAAGTGAAAAGAAAGAAAAAACGAAAAAATAAAAATTTAAAACCAAAAAAAAATTATAATGATAATAAACAAATGGAAATTACAGTTTAAAAAATAATAGTAATAATAATAGAATAAAAAGAATTTTAAAAAAATTGAAACCATTAATAAGAAAGTTGAAGAACAACAAGAACATCAACAACAAAAAGTGAAAATAAAATTTAAAAAAATACCAATAATAATCATTAAAAAAAAAAAATAATAAATGCAGTCATAGAGCTCAATTAACTTCTCTTCCAGTAGGTGGAGCTATGCCCACGGGGCCAGGCTTCTCTTCTTGATGGGTGGGAACCAATCACTGTGCCTCAGCTCTTCTTCCCAGACTGTGCGGGTCTCCAATCCTGAGTGCCTAGGGCCTTCTCTTGTGCTTCCTCAAGCCAGGCCCCGCTCACCTGTGACGCTCACCACAATACTAGCTACACGCTGGGTCTGCTGCTCCTGGGAGCCCTGTTTCCATGGATGCCTGGGCACACCCTTTCTGTTTGCCTCCCTCAGACCCTAAGTTTGTAAGGCTTGGGGCTGAGGACCCCCAGCGAATTTGTTTGCTCTCAGGTAGTAACTCCCCTGGTAGCTGGTGCAAGGGACCTCTGTTGTCAGCAGAGGGATACCCTGGGTCTGACTATTGTGCTCAGTTGGCTTTTACCTCTGTGAGTTCAGGTGGGCCGACTAGTTATTTCAGCGGGATCATTAGTGCTGAGTCATGAGAAGCAGGCGAACCAGAACTAAAATGCAGCCCAATCCGGGCTCGGTGTGTTCTGAGAGGGGCAGATTGTTCGCCCTGGATCCCCTTCAGCTCAACAGTGCCTAGTGGTCCTGAGCGAACAGTATTTTGACAGTTTACTTCTCCCTATGCTCGCGCAGCTGAAGGGGTTAGAGACTTGATCTCTCCGCGTCCGCCGCCATGTTGGATCACTTAGATTTTAAATTGTCACTTATCTTATCAGCTGTTCCATTTTACTCGGCAGCTCACTCTATGGTGCTCCGCGGGAAGCGGCGGCGGCGGTGGTGGTGTTGGCCCAGCTGTGGCCTTCGGGACTCCCGGGGAGGGGGTGCGGGCTGGGGGAGGGGAGGCAGTGCCTCGGGGCCCACGCGGGCCGGGTACTGGACACGCGGGAGAGCGGGCGGGGTGGGGGAAAGAAATTGAGATCTAGATTTAGGGAGTGAGCGTGGGAGGAGAGACGGCTGGGGGAGAAGCAAAGCGCAAAGGCGGAGAGGAGAAGTAGAAGGGGCCGAGGGTGCCGGGCAGCTTGGGGGCTGCAGCCTTACTGCTCGCGCTGAAGTCGTGATGGACTCACTCCACCTTGGCTGGAGTCGTGGCGGATTCACTCCACCTAGGCCCCTTTCTTGACACGGTGCTGAGTCTTTGTCGACAGATCTCCTTTAATGATCTTCTTCTTTTAAGACGCGGCAACATACGCTGCGGGCGCGGCGGCACGGAGCACTGAGTGGCTTACTCACTTCCCGCCGCCATCTTTGACAGTTTTATTTTAGTATAATAAACAACTTATAAATATGAAAGAGTGCAACAGTGAACATGATTTTTGAACAGAAAACTAGAGAGCTATAGGGCATCTGCAATTTTTGTTTTGTTGTTAATGCAGATATGGTGAACTAACATTGCCTACACAGCAATTCCATAGTTGGAGTTGTCCTACTCTTTCTTAACTGATCTCCTCTACTGTTTTCTGCCTCAAAGAAGCATTTGAGGCTTGAAACTATAAATTTGATGTAAATTTAACCAAAAGTACCATTATTGATCTCTGTAATACTTTTAGGCTTATCTGGAAAATTTTTGTTTTTCATGTAACTAACATTAGGGAAATACAAACTTTTCTTGGATATTTCTCCCTGACATGTCTTCTTACTAATTTTTTAAATTAAAACTTAATTAAATTAATGTTAATTTAATTAAATTTTAATAAAAATTTTTAAATTGTTAATGGACCTTATTTTATTCATTTATTTATATGCAGTGCTGAGAATCAAACCCAGTGCCTCATATATGTGCTTTACCACTGAGCTGCATCCCCAGCCCTTAAAAAAAATTTAAAAGCATTATAATTATACATAGTATTTGGGTTCATTTTGACAAAATCATACTTGCAAGGAATTTGATTTCAATCCCTATTTCCCTTTCCCACTTTTCCTTCCCCCCTCCCTCTCTCTATTCTCCCAGTTTTACTCTACTAAACTTTCTTTCTTCTACATGTACCTAAAGGTGAAATTCCTTTAGGTACCTTTATGTATGACTATAAGATGATTTTGTTTAATTTATTCCATATTTCTTCCCCTTTTCTTTCTTTGTTTCTTGTTCTCCTTCTTTATTCCACTGATCTTCTCTATATCTATATGATATCCAATCCCACTGCTTTCTTTCCCTTATCTTGCTCTAGCTTCCACACATGAGAGAAAACATTCAACCCTTGATTTTCTAACTAACTTATTTCACTAACTCATTTCACTTAGCATGATGTTCTCCATCTCCATCTATTTACTGGTAAATGCCATTATTTCATTCTTATTTATGACTGAGTAAAACTCCATTGTAATACTACATTTTCTTAATCCAGTCATCTATTGATGGGCACCTGGGTTGATTCCATAATTTGACAGCTGTGAATTGTGCTGCTATAAACATTGAAGTGGCTGTGTCACCATAGTTTGCTGATTTTAAATCTTTTGAACAAATACTGAGAAGTGGAATAGCTGGGTCATATGGTGGTTCCATTCCTAGTTTTTTGAGGAATCCCATGCTGTTTCCCAGAGTGGTTTTACTAGTTTATAGTCCTACCAACAATGTAAGAATATACCTTTTCTCCTACATTCTTACCAGCATTTATTGTTATTTGTGTTCTTGATAATTGCCATTCTGGCTGGAGAGAGATGAAATTTTAGTGTAGTTTTTTTTTTTTTTTTAAATTTCTTGGCCATTTGTGTTTCTTCTTTTGAGAAGTTTCTGTGCAGTTGTTTTGCCCATTTATTGGTTAGGCTATTTTTTTTTTGTCATTTAGTTTTTGAGTTCTTTATATATTCTGATATATATTACATTTTATTAATCCTATCAGAGTAGTAGCTGGCAAAGATTTTCTCCCATTCTGCAGGTTCTCTCTTCACTCTCTTATTTCCTTTGCTGCATAGAAACTTCTTAATTTGATGCCATTCTACTTATTGATTCTTGGTTTTACTTTTTGAGCTTTAGGGGTCTTGTTGAGGAAGTAGGTGCCTACACCTATATGTTGGAGTGTTAGCTATATTTTCTTACAGAAGTTGCAAGGTTTCTGGTCTAGGTTTTAAGTCTTTAATCCATTTGATTTGACTTTTGTAGAGATTGAAAGATAGGGATCTTAATTTATTCTTCTACATATAGATGTCTACATGTAGATATCTAGGTCTTCCAGCACCATTTGTTAAAAATGCTGTCTTTTCTCCAACATATATTTTTTGGAACCTTTGTCAAGTATCAGATGACTGGAAAAAGTTGGGTTTGTCTCTGTGTCTTCTGTTCTAATGGGCTTTATTTTTCTTTTTTGATGCCAATACTATGCTGTTTTTGCTACTCTATCTCTGTAGTAAAATTGTAGATTAAGTATTGTGATGCCTCTTGTATCACTTTTTTTGTTCAGAATTGCTTTAGCCATTCTGACTCTCTTATTCTTCCAAATGTATTTTAGGATTTTTTGGTAGTCTGTGAAGAATGTCATTGTATTTTAATGGGGACTGCATTGAATGTGTAAATTGTTTTTGGTAGTATGGCCATTTTGACATTATTAATTCTGCCTATTAAGAACTTGGGAGGTCTTTCCATTTCTGAGGTCCTTTTCAATTTCTTTCTTAAGTGTTCTATAGTTTTCATAGTAGAGATCTTTCACCTTCTGATTAGATTAATTCTCAGGTTTTTTTTTGTTTGTTTGTTTTTTGGTTAAAGGTTATTGTAAAGGGGATGGTTTTCTTGATTTCTTTCTCAGCTGAACCACTGTTGGAGTACAGAAAAGCTGTTGATTTATGAGTGTTAATCTTGTGTCCTGCTACTTTAATAAATTTATTTGTCATCTCTTGAAGTCTTCTGGTAGAATTTCTTGTTCTTCTAGATGAAGGATGATGTCATCAGCAATGATAGTTTGACTTCTTTTTTAATTTAGACATATCCTTTCAATACAGAAAAGAGAAAACAAAAATCTTACTAATTTTTCAGCTCTTTTTAATTGTGAGGCATCTTCCTACTTGCCTGTAGAGGACTGTATGAAAAAAAAAAAAAAAAAAAACATGGGCTGTCAGCATTCTGAAGCATCGAGGGACTTCTAATGTCCTGCCATTCTCTTCCCTTAACTCAATGTGTTTTAGTTTTTTGAATGTATAGGCAAAAGTAATGAAAACACTCAACTTCCTGTCTTCCAAATTCAGACTACTAGTTTTTTTTTATATTTCTTTAGTTGTTGATGGAACTTTAATTTATTTATATACAGTGCTGAGAATCGAATCCAGTGCCTCACACATGCTAGAAAGTGCTCTACCACTGAGCCATAACCCCAAACCCAGACTACTAGTTTTAAGAGTATCTTCTATAAACTCAAATATGTAAAAAATGTAATCCTGTTACATACTCATTTCTCAGAGTTACATTAGAATTTTTGGAATATTTAGAACTTGAATGTGAATAATAATTTCACTAAGAATGATCTAAAAGGGAAAATATTGGGGATTGAAATGGAACAAGTTATGTTATATGCATTTATGATTGTCAAAACGAATGCTATTATTTAGTATAATTATGATACACTAATAAAAAGTGAAAGAATTAAGTGCTTATTTTATTAAAGTTAATTTCCTGACAATCTAAAACATAAATATATTTAAGTGTTTTTGTGGTATGAAATATGAATAAGTTGCTTTTGCTGGCATTAAACAAGTAGTAGAATTAAATGAAATAATAGCAATCTGTGATCATCCAAGACAGGAAGGGTAAAACAATGCTGTTCTACAGAGATAGTTAAAATACCTTGTCCTTTTTTAAGGGCAATGTTGTTGCTACAAACTGAAGAAGATCAAGATACTTATAATGTTACAGTAAGAAATTATGGCAGATTGTTGAGGTAAGCATATTTTTCTCATTAATTCTGTGAATCTGTTGGAATTTTCTGGTAAAGCTATGGAATTGGTAAGGTGATGATCAATGTCCAGAGCAGGGTCATGTTGGATACAGTGGTACATAGTACCAGGCTATCTTTACACTTTCTGTACCTATAATAATGCTAAATCCTAATGTGCCTTACACAGAGTAGAATTAAAACTAATGGTTTGTGGACTGGATAAGAGACATTTTTGAGGAGAAGTAGTTGTTGTCTCTAATAGTAGAAACCTATTTAACTGAAAAGTTAACTGAAAGAAGAACTGGATTTATTCTGATTTGTTAATGTATTCTTTTTTTTTTTTTTACATTGTTAATGTATTCTTAAACTAGTGAGAGACATTAGCAGTTGAGGAATTCCTCTGAAACAATAGAAAAGAATTTGGTGGGCTATGAAGAGGGAACTACAGAACTATCCTCAGGTTGCAAAGACTTTTAATGATTATTTTTTTAAAAAGATTAAAAACCTTCTAGATCTAGTAAATGAATTCAGCAAAGTAGCAGGATACAAAATCAACACCCATAAATAAATCAAATGCATTTTTTGTATATCAGTGACAAATCCTCAGAAAGGGAAACAAAAAAACTACCCCATTTACAATAGTCTCAAAAAAAAAAAAGTAAAATACTTGGGAATAAACTTAATGAAACAGGTGAAAGATCTATATAATGAAAATTATGGAACCCTAAAGAAAAAAATCAAAGAAGACCTTAGAAGGTAGAAAGATCTACCTTGCTTTTGGATAGACAGAATTAATATTATATCAAAATGACCATACTACCAAAAGCACTATACAGATTTAATGCAATTCTGATCAAAATCCCAATGACATTCCTCATAGAAAAAGCAGTCGTGAAATTCATCTGGAAAAATATGAGACCCAGAATAGCTAAAGCAATTCTTAGCAGGAAGAGTAAAGCAGGTGGCTTCACTATACTGGACCTTAAACTATACTACAGAGCAATAATAACAAAAACGGCATGCTATTGGTACCGCAACAGACTGGTAGACCAATGGTACAGAATAGAGGACACAGAGACTAACTCACAAAATTACAATTATCTTATATTGGACAAAGGCTTCAAAAACATACATTGGAGAAAAGATAGCCTCTTCAACAAATGGTATTGGGAAAACTGTAAATCTATATACAACAAAATGAAATTAAACCCTTATCTCTTACCATACACAAAACTCAACTCAAAATGGATCAAGGACCTAGGAATAAAACCAGAGACTCTGTATCTAATAAAAGAAAAAGTAGGCTCTAATCTGCATCATGTGGGTTAGGCCCCAATTTTCTTAATAAGATTCCGGTGGCACAAGAATTAAAACCAAGAATCAATAAATGGATGGACTCAAAAGTTTCTTCTCAGCAAAAGAAACAATCTGTGAGGTGAATAGAGAGCCTACATCTTGAGAGCAAATCTTTACCCCTCACACATCAGATAGAGCACTAATCACTAGGGTACATAAAGAACTTGGAAAGCTACGCACCAAAAACCCCCAAATAACCCAGTCAGTAAATGGGCCAAGGACCTGAAGAGATACTTCTCAGAAGATGATGTACAATCAATCAACAAATGATATTACAATCAATCAACATGAAAAAATGTTCATCAACACTAGCAATTAGAGAAATGCAAATCAAAACCACTCTAAGATTTCATCTCACTCCAGTCAGAGTAGAGTGGCAGCTGTTATGAAGACAAACAATAAATGTTGTCGAGGATGTGGGGAAAAAGGTACACTCATACACTGCTGGTGGGACTGCAAATTGGTACAGCCAATATGGAAAACAGTATGGAGATTCCTTGGAAAATTGTCAGTGGAACCACCATTTGACCCAGGTATCCCTTTCCTCGGTCTATACCCAAAGGACTTAAGAACAGCATACTACAGGGTCACAGGCACATCAATGTTTATAGCAGCACAATTCATAATAGATAAACTGTGGAATCAACCTAGATGCCCTTCAATAAATGAATGGATAAAAAAATGTGGCATACATACACAATGGAATATTACTCAGCAATAAAAGAGAATAAAATCATGGCATTTGCAGGTAAATGGATGGAGTTAGAAAAGATAATGTTAAGTGAAGTTAGCCAATCCCCAAAAACCAAATGCCGAATGTTTTCTCTAATATAAGGAGGCTGATTCATAGTGGGATAAGGAGAAGGGAGCATGGGAAGAATAGACAAACTCTAGATAGGGCAGAGGAGTTGGAGGGGAAGGGAGCGGGGCATGTGGTGATTAATGATGCTGGAGTGAGATGATCATTATTATCTGAAGTACAGGTATGAAGACACAAATTAGTGTGACTATACTGTGTATACAACCAGAAATATGAAAAATCGTTTTCTCTATAATAAGAATTGTAATGCATTCTGCTGTCATATATAAATAAAAAAAGAAAAGGAAAGGAAAAAAGACTCCTTTGGCAAAGATTTAAAATCAAGAGTCAATAAATGGGATGGATTCAAACTAAAAAGTTTCTTCTCAGCAAAAGAGACAATCTATGAAGTGAATAGAGAGCCTACATCTTGGGAGCAAATCTTTACCCTCACACATCAGATAGAGCACTAGTCTCCAGGGTATGTAAAGCACTCAAAATTCTAAGCACCCAAAACCCAAATAACCCAATCAGTAAATAGGCCAACAACCTGAACAGACACTTCTCAGAAGATGATGTACAATCGATCAACAAATACATGAAAAAATGTTCATCATTGCTAGCAATTAGAGAAATGCAAATCAAGTAAGATTTCATGTCACTCCAGTCAGAATGGCAGCTATTATGAAGACAAACAACAATAAGTGTTGGCGAGGATGTGGGGAAAAAGCTACTCTCATACACTGCTGGTGGGACTACAAAATGGTGCAGCCAATATGGAATGCAGTATGGAGATTTCTTGGAAAACTGGGAATGGAACCACCATTTGACCCAGCTATCCCTCTCTGGTCTATAACCAAAGGACTTAAAAACAGCATACTACAGGGACACAGCCACATCAATGTTTATAGCAGCACAATTCACAATAGCTAAACTGTGGAACCAACCTTCAGTTAGGTGAATGGATAAAAAAAAAAGTGACATATATATACAAATGAAATATTATTCAGCAGTAAACGAGAATAAAATCATGGCATTTGCAGGTAAATGGATGGAGTTAGAGAAGATAATGTTAAGGGAAGTTAGCCAATCTCAAAAAAACAAATGCCAAATGTTTTCTCTGATATAAGAAGGCTGATTCATAGTGGGAGGAGGAGCATGGGAGGAATAGATGAACTCTAGATAGGGCAGAGAGGTGGGAGGGGAAGGAAGGGGGCATGGGGTTATAAATGATAGTGGAATGTGATGGAAATTATTATCCAGAGTACATGTATGAAGACATAAATTGGTGTGAATATACTTTGTATACAACTACAGAGATGAAATATTGTTCTCTATATGTGTAATAAGAATTGTAATGCAGTTCGTTGTCATACAAATAAAAAAATTAATTAAAAAAAAAGAAAAGGGGCTGGGGATGTGGCTCAAGCGGTAGAGCACTCGCCTGGCATGCGTGCAGCCCGGGTTCGATCCTCAGCACCACATACCAACAAAGATGTTGTGTCCGCCAAAATCTAAAAATAAACATTAAAATTCTCTCTCTCTCTCTCTCTCTTTAAAAAAAAAAAAAAAAACAAGATTAAAATCCAGTTATAGAACAATGCCCAGAGAATAGAAATATTGTTAGAGGAAAGTTTATGCCTCAAGGAGGTATATTTCAAGTTTGTAACTGCTCCAAAATTGAGCAATCCAGTTTAAAGTAGCTAAATAATAGAGACATACATAAAGGAACTACATAATAGAGACTTGAGGCAGCCGCTTCCTTTCCTTTATTACTGTGTAACTGAATCATATCCACAAACAGGAAAATTTTAATCTTCTGATTGTTTGTCCTTTCAGTTCTTTTAACTGTTAACATTTAAGCAGTGGTAGAACTCTATCCAAGATTTTTTTCAAGCAGAGGATGGATATTGTAAAAAATTACATGGAGTAAAGTGTTTGTTCTTTTTAGTTTTGATATTTAATGTAATGGAAATATCTTAGAAGAAAATTTATATCTCCCATTGAAAATAGGACATCTGTTTTCTTTTAAATGTGGTTTTATTATGATATGTTGAATAGGCAAGCATTGTTTAGTAATAAACTAGAGAGAATCAATTAATGAATAGTTACCACTAGTTGTAACATCTTAAAATTCTGTCAAATTTGCTTCAGGTTATAAAGTTATGAAACTGAAACCCTGTATGGCCTTTTCTAATTTCTTTTAAAAAATTGAAAACAAAAATTTTTGGTACCAGGGATTGAACCCAGAGGTGCTTGATCACTGAGTCATCTTTTTTTATTTTATTTTTTAAATTTTGAGACAGGATCTTGCTAAGTTGCTTAGAGCCTTGCAAAGTTGCTGAGGAGGGTCTAGAACTTGTGATCCTCCTGCTTTGTCCTCTGGGGTCACTGAGATTATAGGTATGCTCCACCACTCCTAGCTTAATTTTTTTTCTCTCTACAAAAGTAATCACATTTTTAAAAAGACTATTCATTTAAAGAAATACTTTTAATATATATGTATGTATTCATATATAATCTGAGTTAACCATCCTTCCTTTATCAAAATACTTACCAAATTTGAGTTTATTGGTTTTATAAATTCATTGGGTTTTTAAAAACTAATATTAGAAGCAAAGTTGCCTATGTTTTTAGCTCCTACTCATATCCTTCAAGAGGAAAAATTTTATAAAAAGATTTCCAGTAACACAATAAATAAAAATAGATTTGGATTTTGGTGTTTGACCAGAAATAAAAATCTAGGAGATGTTGTTTCTATTCAGATGGTGGCAGCAGAGCTTATGTAAATAAGTTCTCTTCTTTTTTAAGTAAGCAAAACCGTTATTTTGCTGTTATTAGTAAGCATTGTACTTTAGTACCATATATTAACAATTTATACTTTTCTCTCTATTAAACACAAAAAGATAATGAATAGTATTATCTGTAGAATTTTAATGTTTCTCTGTGCCCTCCAAAAAAAAAAATTATTTGCAGATAAATAGTTTACACCAAGATTGGGTTTGATTCTGACTTATGACTTATTAAGCTTGTCTGAGATATTATAATCATAGGATGCTATTTAACTAATGTATTAAGCTTAAAAAATTAGAATTCTGTGAAATGGATATCTTACCCTACGTACATGTATGAAGACACAAATTGTGTGACTCTACTTTGTGTACAACCAGAGATATGAAAAATTGTGCTTCATATGTATAATATGAATTGTAGTGCATACTGCTGTCATATGTAATAAATCATAATAAAAATAAAAAATAATAATTAAAAAAATTAGAATTCTGTATAAACGTCAACCTGAAATTATTCTTATAACTTGGGATTTAATTAAAGTTTGTTAGAGACAATTCTTTTTCACATGTAATTTTTAAAAAGCAATGTATTGAAGTTAAAATCCCCTTGGTACATTCTATTTGTGATATGCCTTCTGTTTTCAGTCTTTTCTGCATCTTTAACACAAGTAGATTATATTTTACTGAATTGCCACTATAAAAAGGGAGGGGAAGGAAAAGTTATTAAAAGTACTAGTGTAGATAACTCTCTATTTTGATGCTGCAAGCCAAAATTTTCTTTTACATTAAAAATAAATTGTATTTGTTTCTTAGTTCCATTGGTGAATACGACAAAGCTATCCAGGCTTTTAAGTCAATACCTCTCGAGGAGTTAGAAGACCTCATAGGCTTTGCATTGGCTTTATTTAAGAAGGGGCTATATAAAGAGAGCAGCAAAGGTAAGGCTGTTGCTTAAAGGATATTTCTTTTCCAGTGTTTATCATAATGAGCTTTTTATATAAAGAAAGATGTTTATTGAGATGGGGGTGAGGGTTGTAGTATTTATTAAAATCTGACTAGTAGTCAGGAATCATAATGGTCACTTTTTACATATTACCTCATGTAGTATGTTATAATGGTGACTAGTCTTTTAGTAATACTCAGCAATGAGCTGAGTATTCTACATATGAGGGAACTAAGGGCCAAGATCATTTATGGTAGACATGTGAGTTAGTATTTGAAAGTAGGTGTTTACTATTCTATGCTGCTTAAGTGAAAATTTCTGATACATGAATATAAGTTGGTATAGTAGATACTGGTTTCTCCAAAAATGTTAACTGATAAATTTTTATATATATGGGCCCCACCTACATGTGTGTAGCTCATTTAAATATCCTCTGCTTAATGGAGGTGGTGGTCTGTACTGGAAACTTTGATGACATTTCATTGGCTACAGGCCTCCACTTCTGGCTTTTAAAGGTGGCTCTTAGAGATAGTGACTCAGACCTCTCCATAGATTCTACCATTTAGATACTAGATGGTACTAGAAGATGGGGCTTATCACACAATAATCCCAATCACACCATGACTCACCTTGGAAATGCTAAACCAAGGTGGATTATTATAAGTTTTTTATTCTGTCTACTTTAAAATAAGGGAACAGTAAGATATGATTTTAGTTGGGTCTTTTTGAAAAATGGGATTCTCAGTCAAAGTTGTTTTAATAGTTTGTTTGTTTCTAATTCTCTGTGACAGCATATGAAAGAGCCTTGTCTGTTGCTGAATCAGAGCAAGACAAAGCCTATATCTTGACAGCTCTGGCAATAACAGAATATAAACAAGGAAAAATGGATATAGCCAAGTCACTGCTATTCAAATGGTATGTATAGATGACATCAACACTTAACATGACCTGATACTTAAATATTTAGGTTAAGATTTGGAGCAATGTAAAATGAAGTTCTAAGTGTTTCAGGAACTTTCAGGTGGTTCTGAATTGACAATCACAGGTGGAGCTAGATATCATGGTTTAATTCTCAGATCTGGATTCCCAATCTTTAAAAATTATCCTCTGCTCTGTGTATGTTTTTTATGATGATGATGATGATGTTGTTATTTTGTTTGTTTTTAAGAGTAATTGATTACATAACTGATGTAGTAGGAGCTTAAACTTTTAATGAAGGCAATTGTAACTCTTTACTTTTTGAACTCTTGGATCCCCAATGAGACTTTTTTCCCTCCCTTCCTTCCTTTTAAAGTTAACCTGAAAAAAAGTTCTTTTGAAAGTGAGTCTTTAAAAACAATTATGCCAATGGAATTTGTAACTATTCTTATGTTTTTGGGTCAAGTTAATAAGATAATAGCTCTGATACCTCTGGTTATTTATGTAATATTTTTTGACTTTTTGAGTTTTTTTTTTTTTTTTAAATTGGCCTAAATTTCTTACAGAGCAGGAGGTGATCAATATATGTCCTTGGACATTGGTTGTCATTGACTACTTTATTGGCATTTTGACTGATACATATCCTAATAGCACACAAGTTTCCCTCCCCTGCAGAATACTTATATCTCTGCCTCCCATTCATTAAATGCTAATATCATTCCTCGTTCATTATGACAATCAAAAAAATTGCCTCCATAACTGTTCCCTTCAAATGAGGGGGAAGGGAAATGATTAGATGGTACTAGTTGAGAGCCACTTCTGTAGATCAGCTTTTAACTTAGTTATTCATTGCAATACTTTTATCTAATCCTGCCTAATTAAAGTCATTCCCTTGTATAATAAGTAAGAAATTCTTTCTGTTCTTCTTTGCTTTTTTGAGAAAACTAATCAATTTAAACGACAATCCAGATACTTTACATGGATACATCCTTGTAATGTACATGAATTTGTGGTAAGACTCACAGTTGCTAATGAATATTGGCAGTTATCAGGGATAAAATAAACCCAAATTAGACCCAAAAATTTGTGGTTATTACTTTTAAAAGTAACAAAATCAGTTTGAACATTGGAAATAGAGAAAAAAATAGCAAAATGTAATCTTTCCTTTTTCCTTTCTTCTATGAGAAGGAAACTTAAGGTTTTCCTTCTTGTATTATATTGTTGGACCCAGAGCTAGATGTTCTGTTTCTATTTGATTTTTTATGTCATCATCCAAGTAGCACTACTGAATGCTCCAGTTCCTACCTTCTTGGCATTCTTTGACTTTCTATGAAGAGATAAGATTTATTGGTCTTGTTTGCCATTCGTATGTTGAAAACTGAGCAGTATCCTAGATGCTTATATGGGGAGAGTAGGAGTAAATTCATCATATAAGGGGAAAAAATCTAATTGCCAATTTCATAGACTTTACAGTATTGAATAAACACATGTTAATCCCTGGAACATGGTAAAAGGCAACATGCAGGTACTGAGCATTTCAGTACATGTTTGCTTGTTACTGGAATGTATTCATTTTTGTAATGATTTAGATTTACATATTAGTATTAGAGTAGATAGGTTTTATTCCTTTTGAGCGAAGGCACAAATTGGAATTTCTTTTGTTATTAATATTAAAACTTATATATTGCTATATACTTTTATGCTTTCTTTGTTGTACCAAATGGCAGTATATATTTATAGTGATAGAAATGACACTGACATCATACTCCAGGTTTTTACTTCTACCTTTTAAAATTCTTTATTGTGAAGGGTTACTGTAGGTATTTTAAGTAAGCTACTTACTCCAGAGCTGCTTAGGAAAATTCATGATTTTATACCCGATGATCAAAATTAAGTGCAAAAGAATTAATTCCCCCTTCCAACAAATGGTTCAAAGACCAGTATAAATGCTTTTGTTATATTTTAGTGAACTTTGTTTAAAAAGCTTTTGAAAGCTTCTTCATTTTATTACAGTACACAATTCATAATAATTATTTAAAAGTATCATTTAGTTTGTAGAGAGCTAAGAATTCTTCATTTAAATTAATATTCTTAAAAATTATTTACTTTTTCTTCTTTAAGTCTAAATAAGCCTCACATTTTACAGGTGAAAAAGGAAAAAAATCTACATTTTTTTATTGTATGTTTTACATTCACGATATTTAAATTCTCCTTAAATTATAAAAATGTTTATTTGAAGCCTACTGGATGTAGCTACATTGTGCTTATTATGTAAAGTGCTGGTTTCAGTATCACCAAGCAAATAGGACAAGAGTTCTATCAGAATGATAAAAATCAGATCTTATATTAAACAGATTCTTCTTTTTTTTTTTTTTTAACTATTCATGCCTTCCAGGATCTTATTGAAACTGAACATTTTAACAAATTTGTTCTAATTATTTAACTAGAACTGAGACCCAAAGAAGCTGATTTACATTTGCTTCTAAAGAATGGACAGAATGACCAGAGAAGAAATTTGGCTATTATAGGTCTACGAAAAGCCATTAGCACTTTTTATCAGTCAGAGAAATTGCTATCTATAAAAGCCAAGAAAGTTTTCTTATATTACTGTTAAAACTGGCTTATTTGATGAATCTTTAAGTAAAGTGCTTTTTGTATTAATCGTCTTTTACTATTATAGATAAAACTACTATACTGATAGCTAACAAGCAGTTATAAAACTGTGTTTACAGCTCTATTTTAAAGGAACCAACCATAGAAAGCCTTCAAACCCTGTGTGCTCTAGGATTGGTAATGCAGGATGCTACACTGTCTAAAGCAGCACTTAATGAGTTACTGAAGCATATCAAACACAAAGACAGTGATTATCACAGGTGCCTTCTTACTTCAGCTATTTATGCACTCCAAGGCCGCAGTGTGGCAGTACAACGGCAAGCGTCTAAAGCTGTTCACAGGTAATGTGGTTATGTTTGTCACTTGGTCTTTTTTTTTTTTTTTACCTGCAAATCCGATAATTTTATTCTTTTTTTAATGCCGAGTAATATTCCATTTTGTATATACAGCATAGTTTCTTTATCCATTCATCTGTTGAAAGGCATCTATTGTGAATTGTGCTGCTATAAACATTGATGTGGCTGTGTCCCTTTAGTATGCTGTTTTTAAGTCCTTTGGGTATAAACTGAGAAGTGGGATAGTTGTGTCAAATGGTGTTTCCATCCCAAGTTGTCCAAGGAATCTCCATACTGCTTTCCAGATTGGTTGTGCCAATTTGCAGTCCAACCAGCAATGTATGAGTGTGCCTTTCCCCCCACATCTTCACCAACACTTATTATTGCTTGTATTCTTGATAAACTGTCATTCTGACTGGATGAGTAGATTTGATTTGCATTTCTCTAATTACTAAAGATGTTGAACATTTTTTTATATAGTTGTTGATCAGTTGTATTTCTTCTCCTGAGAAGTGTCTGTTCAGCTCCTTAGCCCATTTATTGTTTTGTTGTTGTTGTTTGTTTTTGGTTTTGGGGTTTTTTTTGGTGTTAAGTTTTTTGAGTTATTTATATTTCCTGGAGATTAGTGCTTATCTTATGTGCGTGTGGCAAAAATTTGCTCCCAAAATGTAGGTTCTCTCTTTGCCTCATTGATTATTTCTTTTGCCAAGAAGAAGCTTTTTAGTTTGAATCTATCCTGTTTATTGATTCTTTTTTTTTTATTGGTTGTTCAAAACATTACAAAGCTCATGACATATCATCTTCCATACATTTGATTCAAGTGGGTTATGAACTCCCATTTTTTACCCCAAATACAAGTTGCAGAATCACATCGGTTACACATCCACATTTTTACATAATACCATATTAATGACTGTTGTATTCTGCTACCTTTCCTATCCCCTACTATCCCCCCTCCCCTTCCCTCTCATCTTCCCTCTCTACCCCATCTGCTGTTGTTTCACTTGGTCTTTAGTAAGATGAGGTAACCATGTCTATATTGGAAACCAGACTCTGGCTCCTTGAAATTATACATAGGACCAGGCAACTGACTTTACCAGTTATTTTTTCTATAAGGATCTTTTTAATTCAGTTGATAAATTTGGCTCTTACTTGGGTAAAAGCCCAAAACTTATTTTGATGTAAAAGCTCTTATTTCCTGCAGTTTGTAATATTTTTAGTCCGTTATCTAATACAGGGCAGATTGATGGCTTTAGGAACTTGGGGCCACTTAAGTATTCATTAATGTCTCAAAATTTGGACGGTAGAAAGCTGTCATTATCAATAGTGTTTATTTTATTTTCAGAATGTTATGTCTGTCATTTCTTTTTCTTCAATAGTTAATTATTAATAATCTTTGCTAATTATATTTTCAAAAACTTAAATTATTTTAATATGAAACTTCTTATGATGTCATTTTGATTAGAGTACATCCTCTTATAATTCTTTTTATCTCTTTGTGTTTTCTTTGAACATAATACATTTCCTTAATCTTGTAAAATACATTTCTTTGAACATAATTACATTTTCTTAATTTTTCTTACTTGTTTTGTGGTTTTGGGATTCTCCTGTTGCTGATTTTTTCTTTGTATTTTTTTAAGAACTCTTAATGCTTAGAGAAGATATGAAATTTGTTTTCTAAAATTTAAGGCATTTCCAGTCATACAAGGATAATTCATATGACCTTGTCCTAGGTGTCAGAAAGGTTTTAAACTTAGTAAAATGTTGGTTGGTTGTAGTTTTTTTGATTGAAGTAACTCCCTTTTCTAAGGCCATTACTTTTGATGATCTCTGTAGTAACCCAGCTGATCCTGCTCTTTGGTCTCTATTATCCCGAGTTGTTGCTCAGTGTGCTCAACGAAATGCAAAGGTGAGTAGTGTTCTAAATTCTGGAAAAAACATAACTTATGATATTGTAAACATAATTATAATGTATAGCATTATTTTTCTGAAATATAATAAATACAGTGAAGGGAGTTTTGTCATTTAACAAAATGTTCCATTATTCATACAAGTCCTAGACTGAGTTTTCTCCTTGTACTGTTGTACCATTTAGGGTGTTTTGGAAGCTACAAAGAAGTTGGAGGTCTTTTTTGAACACATATGTATTGTGTAAATGCCTATATGTTAAAGTAATGTTCAAAATATAATAAACATTAGCTATTGTGGTTTTAGATTCCAAAAGATAATTTTATTTAAAAACTACTTACTCTGTGTGTGTGTGTGTGTGTGTGTGTGTGTGTTTTGCTGAGGATTGAACTCTCATGCATGCCAAGTAAGCACTGTACCACTGCGGCACCTCTGCAGCCCTTCAAAAATTTCTTAAAGACTAGATAATGGGAATTTGAACTCTGTTAATGTCCAGAAATATAAATATAAACACAAAAATTTTGATACCCTATAAAGGATTACATGTTGTGTTTTAGCTCACAATAGCCAGATATTTTCAAGTGTCTATATTCTTTTAATTTCTATAGTTAATATGTCCCTTTGTAGTTCACCTAGCTAAACATCATAGTAATAGCAAATATGTTTTGAACACTTTATCATGTCTAGTAATTCCAATATCTGAAGTCTTTGTGGATCTGTTTCTGTTGTTTGTTCCCACTGGTTTTTATTCATGGTGGCCTTGTTTCTTTGTTTACCTGGTTATGTATACTTAAAAATTATTTCTAGGAATAATTTGAGGCCTAAGATCAAGGTACCTTTCTATAGAAAGAATCTGTACCTGCTTTATCAGGTGTTTGGTGGCTCTACCAATGTAGAGCCTGAGGTTTCTAGACCAGCCAGGGTACTTTGTATCTGGATTACAAAGTCATTTGAGACTTTATCTCTAATTTATACCTTTGAGTCTCAGCTATTCTATTATAGATCCTTTTCTCTTATCCTTATGTACCACCTTCCTTGTTTGAGCCCTAGGCCTTAACTTCTGTCCCACTAGGACTCATGTCCTTCAAGGTGACAATTAAAATTTGTTAACAGTCTGAAAATGGCAGTTATCAGGGATAAAATAAACCCAAATTAGACCCAAAAGTTTGTGGTTATTACTTTTAAAAGTAACAAAATCAGTTTGAACATTGGAAATAGGGAAAAAATGGCAAAATGTAATCTTTCCTTTTTCCTTTCTTCTATGAGAAGGAAACTTAAGGTTTTCCTTCTTGTATTATATTGTTGGATCCAGAGCTAGATGTTTTGTTTCTATTTGATTCACTTGCATCTCTAGATTCCAGTTTTCTCTTTTTTAGTTTTGGCCCAAGTCCTTAATGTCTTGACAGTTATTCAATGCCTTTAAGAAATATGTTTTAAAAATATTTTATCCTAGTACTTCTCAAACTTTAATATGCAATAAAATCACCTAGTAATTTCATTAAAGTACAGATTCTAATTTAGTAGTTTTGAGTAGGGCCCTATATTCTGCATTTCTAACAACCTCCCAGGGAATGTTAATGCTGCTGATATGCAGATCATGGTTTGAGTAGCAAGATTTTATCCCATAGTTTTAGTTATTTTTGATAGATGCATAGGTTCATAGAACCCAAATGGTCATCATTATTAGACACTGGAATGAAGTACTCGTTATCTGTCAGCTACTGTAACTAAGCATTTTAATATATTGTCATATAATTTCAACAATTATATGAAGTAAATGCAATTATTGTCCACTTTATAGAGTAGGAAACTTGAGATATAGAAGGTAAGTGACTTGTGCAAAATCACAGTTAGTAGTCATTGTGACAGGATTTAATTCAAGCTTTAATTCCCAAATCCTTCTCCTATTGTACTATGTTGACTTTTTTCTTTTTAATTCATCTTTTGTTTTATTTCAAAATATTTTAAAGCTTATGTTTTAGGCATTTTTAATGTACAAAGTCTGATACACTTCTGATATGAAAGGTACAGTATACATCTGATATAAAATGAAACCATTCTTATAATTCACTTTCTTTTATAAAAGTAAAATGTTGAATTTTTAAAATTATAGATTTCAAATTGACCTTATGAAAACTTTCATGATGCTGCGTATATGTACATATACATATACATATATGTATATATATATTATTTTGGATATTGAGTTGATTATTGTAGCAATGGTAAGCTTCATGGTGCTCTCAGACTTAGTTATTCATTTTACTAGGGACTATGGAGTTTTTAAAATACTATGTATTTTTGTGGCATAAAATCATACTAGTTTATCTTTGTATTGTTCTCTGTCTCCCTTTCTTTCTTCTATACTCTCTTATATTATTATACATTTATACATGTGTACATTTGTTTGGTGCCACTGTAAAATCATGTAACTTTTGAACCTTTGATGAGTATTTTAATTGCAGAGTTGAAATGATCACAGTATAAAAGGTTTTCTCCCATAAAAATATTAAACTGTTCTTTTAAAGTAGTAATAATAAATTGATACTTAAGGGATTCAGAAGTTGCAAATGAGATAAAATTGAATCTTTCAAATTATTTAATGAAAAGATTTTATCAGTTTTAATGTTTACTATTTCATAAAAGTTTATGCATTTGTCTAATCAGTATTTTCTCTTACAGGGGGGTGCTGTAGCAGGAAATGTGGCTCATATTCTGGACTCAAATCATGGAAAGGTTAGCTTACGCTAGAACAATGGAAATTTTTAACATGTTAATTAATGATGAAATAATAAAATAAAAATTTTCATAGCTTTTTGGTCAGTTTGATCCTTTTCTCTTATCTAGAAGGCATTACTGTACACTGCAATAAATCAGTTGGCAATGGGAAGCAGTTCAGCAGAAGATGAAAAAAATATCGCACTAAAGACTATACAGAAGGCAGCTCTCCTTTCTCCAGGTAAATATATTATAATCCATTTAATTACTTCAGATTCTATCAATCTTGCATTTATGATCTACAAGAGCAAAACTTGTATTTCCATGAAATAAGATAAAAGGGAATTTTAAGACAATGTCTTAGTGCATATTATTTGCTTGTCCGTATTTGGTTACTGATAATTAAGAGGATTTAATTATCAAAACAGGCTTAAAGGGAATGTGTGTTTAAAGATACTTTATAACTTTGTAACTGAAAATCAAAATTATGAATTTTCAAGAAATAGTTTTACTTCTATTTTCTGTCTGATTTAATGAAGTTTATATATATATGTATATATATATATACACACACACACACACACACTAAATTATGTAATAATGCTTAGTTATTTTTATGTACAGGTGTGTGTCTTTGTGGTAACTGTTAGAAATGGCAAGGTCATGGCCTTACCCAAGCTAGCTGTTATTAGTTCCAACCAGCTGTGTCATATATTGCCATTGACAATAAAGGTAATGAGGAATTGCATATGACCGCTTTTGTGTATTTCCATTACCACTACTAAAAAATGTCTTAGAGGAATGAAATTTATAGCAATGTAAGTCTATAAGGTGAATTACACATAATATTATTTTAAATATGAAATATCACATCAAACAATTTCTTATTCTCAGAACATTTGAAACATTTTTTAGATCAGTATTCTATTGTTTGGCCAGGCACTATTGGGATGCAAATTATACAAAGTAAGTTCAGTGTTTGCAATAAATTGTAATGGTCCTAACTAAGCTGCAAGATATCTTAATATTTCAGGGATTATTTTATAAAGCAAGTAAATAGACCAATGCATGTTATATTTTCTTTCATTTTGACATGATTAGAGAAAAAAGAGACCTAAACATTTGAATTTGTCTATGATATATATTGACAAGTTTCTCATTGTTAGAGGTGTTCTCAAGTAAATACTAGATAAACTTACTCTCAAGAATTCTTATTATGTCTCCAACATGATAGAAGATCTGTTAGTCTTTGATTATGTAAATGACATAAACTTTAGGAAGGTGATTGCCCAGATAAGGTCCTTTCTAGTGATCTCTGATATTTCCCCACATTACCTGGAGAAATACATACTCGAAGAAAGCGAAATCATCATGTAAGATGTTTAAAACAGGGACCAAGTAGTAAAGCATGCTTAACTTGTTTTTGGAGACCAATAAAAGTGAATATAATTGTAATTAGTGTAGTGGCTATATATCTAATTCTTGAGATCTTTAGTTAAGCAAAGTACAGATTTTACCATAAGGAATGTTTTCAGGAATTTAAAGATAAAAGAGTTTAGAATTGAATGGAAGAAGATCCAATTTCTGCTAAATTTATGTTTCTAAGAGATATTTTTAACTTTTAGCAATCTGTATTTAAAGAGTTTCAAGTTTATAGTTTATATATTTTTTCTAGTATCACTTTATTTCACAGGGAATTTGGGTTACTGATTATCTATGGAAGAGTTCATGGAACGAGGGCTGGGGATGTCGCTCAGCACTAGAGTGTTTGCTTGGTGTGCGTCAAAATCCCCATCACCACCAAAAAATAAAACTAAAAAAGAGTTCATGGAATTGGCAGTTCTTCTGTATTGTGGCAGAGGAAATTGCTCCCCACTAATGTCCGTCCCCTAACCAGAAATATTAACTATAGAATACCTTAAGATCCCTATGGACTGGGGCCAGGACTCAATGGTAGCACACTTGCCTGGCATGAGTGAGGCACTGCATTTCTATTCTCAGCACCACATGTAAATAAATAAAATAAAGGTCTATCAACTAACTAAAATATATATATATATATATGTTTAAAAAATCTTAAAACAAACAAACAAAGATCCCCCAAAGGCCTGTTGATTTAATCTTAGGAGTTAAGTCAGTATTCAGTCTATGTCAGATGTAATTATAGGATTTTAGACCTAAGGGCGCTTCAGCCAATGGATAGTTCAGTTGCCTTGTTTTACAGAAAAATGAGTCCCAAAGGGAAAGCGCCACACTGTTAATTTGTGACATTGCTAGACCTAAACTCCAGCCCTGAAACTCAGATCATTTTACAGTAATTAGTTGTCATTGTACATTCTAAGGGCTGGTCCTCATTTGTTTGTTCTGGAGTTTGATTATGTCTTCTGTTACTTAAAAGAAGATAGTCATTATCTGGGAAGAAATTATTTTGTAATATGGAAGTATACATTTAATTTTTTGTGAAAATTTTTTTAATCTTGCATAAGATTTTTAGTGATTTTTGTATTATGAGCGATAATACTGATCACCTATAAGTGAAATAGGTATATAGTGCAGACATTTGATAGGAGACTTATTTTGGATGGTCTAGTGAAATAGAAAAAAAATAAAAAGAAAACTAAAAGGTATTGTTAAAAGACTATGTTATTAACTAACACCTCCTGAGATTTTAAAATTATCCTTTTGTTTTTTAATGGTAACAAGACAAAAATATTGATGAAGTAAACTGCAAAATAGGATTTTTTTTAATTGATTATTTAAAGCATTACATAGCTCATGATATATCATCTTTCATACATTTGACTCAAATTGTGTTTTGAACTCCCATTTTCACCCCAAATACAGATTGCAGAATCACATCTGTTACATATTCACATTTTTACATAATGTCATATTAGTGACTGTTGTATTCTGCTACCTTTCCTATCCCCTACTATCCCCCCCCCTCCCATCTTCCCTCTCTACCTCCCCTGCTGTTGTTCAATTCTCTCCCTTTTTTTTCCCCTCCCCCTTGCCCCTCATGACCTCTTATAATTTTATGTATCATTGAAGGTCTCCTACCATTTCCGTATGTTCTCCCGCAACTAAGAACAGAACAGGAAGGAAGAGCATGAGGAAAAGACTACAGTAAACAAAGACGAATGGGGGGAGAGAAACGGAGAGAAAATAGGATTTTTAATAGTAAAAGACCAAACAAATTTAAAAAACAAACGAAAAAACCTAAGTTCCAAATCTTCTTTCAACTGTTTCTTTTCACAACTAATTTTCTTAAACAGAGTTTATACATCTAATCTCTTTCTGTTATCACCTCTTCAACTCACTATCAGGTGTCCCCTCTCACCTGAAGCTGCTGTCCAAGTGAGAAGGAAGAAAAGATCAGATGAATGAAGTGATACATAAGTGTATAAATGCCTTATTTGTAATGATGGAGTGTCTGTCATGCCTTCTTGGTAGAGAAGAGATAAAATGTTAGCCTTTGCTTTGTCTCATCCTTTCCTAAGAACTTAAAATCTGGGCTGGGGATGTGGCTCAAGGGGTAGTGCGCTCGCCAGGCATGTGTGCGGCCGAAAACTAAAAATAAATAAATAAATATTAAAATTCCCTCCCTCTCCCTCCCCCTCCCTCCCTCCCTCCCTCCCTCCCTCTCCCTCTCCCTCCCTCTCCCTCTCTCTTTCTCTCTCTCTCTTTCTCTCTCTCTCCCCCCCCCTTAAGAAAAAAAAAAGAACTTAAAATCTGTGTAATCTTGTTTATCCTGAGTGATAAAAAGGAGCATCTATCTGAGCTTGTCCTTGGTGTGTAGTGAAAGGGAATGAAATTGCCCCTTCCACACACTTCACTCTAGGTATCTGAGTTGACCAGCTTTTGAAGAAGAGCATGATAAGATATTTTTCCTCCTCTAATGTTCTGGGGGGGGGGGCGGGAATCTTTATTTACTTATTTATTTTTGGTACCAGGGATTGAACCCAGGGGCACTTAACCACTGAGCCACATCCCCAGCCCTTTTTTTATATTTTATTTAGAAATGGGGTCTCGCTGAGTCGTTGAAGCTGGCTTTGAATTTGTAATCCTCTTGCTTCAGCTTCCCAAGCCACTGGGATTACAGGAGTGTACCACCAATGTAGTAATCTGTTTTTTGAAAACAATTTAGTTTTTGTTTAAGGAAGTGAATTTTTCTGAGTATATAGTTGATTTTTCTTGGGGGGAGGTGCTACTAAGAATTCTTATTCTAAGTTTTGATAGCTTTTTGACATAATGTTATTAACAATCCTTTTAACTATGTTTCCTGTATTTAGGTGACCCTGCTGTCTGGGCTGGACTGATGGCAGCCTGTCATGCTGATGATAAGCTGGCTCTAGTGAACAACACTCAGCCAAAGAGGATGGATTTATACTTGGCACTGTTATCTGCTGTTTCTGCTTCAAGTAAGTTTAAAGAAGCATTTTAAAAATACATGATTTAATTCAGGTTCCTCAAATGATTAAATCAGGAACACAAATAACTGAGCATATATTGTTATAAAATGTGTTCATTAAAAAATTCATGGTTGTTAGGCTGGGACTATAGCTCAGTGGCAGAGCACTTGCCTAGCATGTATGAGGTACTGGGTTTGATCCTCAGTACCACATAAAAATAAACAAATGAAATAAAGGCATTCTGTCCAGCAACAACTACCAAAAAAAAAAAAAAAAATCACGGTTTTAGCTGTACAGAAATGTGATGAGTGTACTGTACTTTTCTAAATAGCTTTAAAGTCCATTATATCTGGAAGCTGAGTCTTTGTTGTATAGCATTTACCTGTTTTGAGACTTAGCCAGTGTTTGGGGATTCAGGTGACTTGGAAGTCTTTACTGAAACCAGCTCTAAAAGTGTTCTCTGATTCTTCCTGGGAATATTGGCCAGAGTAGCTGTTAATCTCCTCAATATCACTTATAATTCTGCAGATCTGTTCATTGAAAAGTGATCTATAATTAGCATCTTATATATTAGCATAACCTACTTTTTTGTCTTGGGACAGTAGTTTTTCACTAAATTAATTTTAGATTATC
Organism: Spermophilus citellus; assembly: GCF_964194105.1. Lineage (NCBI taxonomy): Eukaryota > Metazoa > Chordata > Mammalia > Rodentia > Sciuridae > Spermophilus > Spermophilus citellus. The sequence continues at coordinate 208,723,715 of NC_138182.1, forward strand.
AGTTATTGTTTTGGTAAATGTTAAAGATCATTATTGCCTGTCTCTTAGGGACTACCAGGGCAAATTTTTAAAAAGTAGGTCCTTCTTTAGTGGCATTGTAAGATTGAAGTATTTTAATAAAGTGAACTTAAAGTATAAGTCAAAAATATGATACAGTCTCACTAAGTTGCCCAGGCTGGCCTTGAACTTACAATTCTCCTGCATCAGTCTCCTGAGTAGCTAGAATTTACAGGTATGTGCTACCACACCTGGCCTTGTCTTCCACTGTTTTTTTTTTTTCCTTTTAGTTTTAATTCTTCACTTTATATGATTCCATTTTGTCCCCATTTTTAGCTTATCAGTTATACTTCTTTAATTTTTTATTTATATATATTAAGTTATTGCCCTGGAGTTTGCAATGTATGCTTAAAACTAATCTAAGACCACTTTCAAATAACACTGTACCACTTCATGGGTAGTATGAGAACCATATAATAAAATATCCTAATTTCTCTCTCCTGTCCCTTATATCCCTGTTGTCACTCATTTTGCTTATACATGAGCATTTATCAGCATTCATACACACATGCACTTAAGCATACATAACTTATGAAATTATTGCTATCTTTTTTTTTTTTTTTTTTTTTTTTTGGTACCAGGGATTGAACCCAGGAGTGCTTAATCACTTATTCACATGTTTTATTTTGAGACATAGTCTCTCTAAGTTGCTGAAGACCTTACTAAGTTGCTGAGGCTGACTTTGAACTCATAATCCTGCTACCTCAGCTCCTTGAACTATTGGGATTACAGATATTCACTACCATGCCCAGCACTATCATTATTTTGAACAATTATTATCTGCAAAAACTAAGCAAACAAAAAGACTTATGAGCTTGGGAATATCGAACCCGATATTTAAATAATCTTTAATGTAAGCAATGCTGTTATTGTGGTATATAAGTTATTTATTTAGGATTTAACGTGTCCTTTTGACTTGGGTTTTCTCAAGTAATATTCTGAATGTAAATAACTGAACTAAGAAAATATAAAATTAAGAGTGAAGACTATCACTGTTCCATTGGAACAAACTATAAAAAGAGGTATGGGACTGGGGTCGTAGCTTAGTGGTAGAGTGCTTACCTAGCATGTGTGAGACACTGGGTTCAATCCTCAGCACCACATAAAAATAAATAAGTAAATAATGTATATAAAAAAAAGAAGAGTATAATTGTGTTTCTTTCTCAAACTTTTATCAAAGATGTTCACTACCTACCTTTCTTCTAGGCACCAACTTCTCAGTCATTGGGAAGGAAAAATGACCTATTTTCCTATTTTCCTGAAACACAGAGATTATACCCTAAAACAGAGATACATACGTAAATACATGCATGCATATGCATCTCCTTCCATATACGTATACTTAGAAAGTTTCTTTGTCTTTGAAATTAAAGCTGTTTTTATTTGCAGATATGATTATGTACATAGAAGTAGTTTAGGAAATTACCAAAAAAAGCCACTAGAACCAAGAATTAAGCTCAGTGTGTTTACAGGATGCAAGTTCAACATAGCAAAATTGATAGTATGATTATATACCAGGAACCAAAAGTTGCCATTAAAATAAGCTACTTAGGGCTGTGGTTGTGGCTCAGTGGTGGGGCACTTGTCTCACATGCGTGAAGCACTGGGTTCAATCCTCAGCACCACATTAAATGAATAAATAAAGATATTGTGTTCATCTGCAACTAAAAAAAATATAAAATAAGCTACTTATACTCCTTATAAAAAATATCCTTATAACATATAAAATATTAAATATGTAGAGATAACTTTAACAAAATATGTGTAAGTCCCATATACTAACAAGTACAAAATACTGCTGAGAGAAATGAAGTACACAAATATTAATGGATCAGAAGATTCAGTATTTTCAAGATGCCAATTCATTCTAATTTTTCTTTATGGGAGATAGTGGTTTAATGTGTTGCCTTTCAGGGTAAGATTTGTATTTTGTTAATTAACAAACTATTTCCAGTCTTCTGTAAACTCTGAAGGTTCTTATTCCTCCTTTTGATGTTTTTTTTTTTTTTTTTTTTTTTCCTGGCCTCAGGTAGTTTCCCCACAGTTGTGCTGATCAGTTGTGAGCTAAATAATTGAGGAGTCCTTTTGTGGATTTCTAGAACTCTTTTTGCAGCTGTCTCCTCCCTAGTACTATGCTCTAGAACTCTTTCCTGGTTTTCCCAGTTCATCTCTTCTATTTAGGGAGTTTTTTGGGCTCTACTGGGGCTCATCTTATTTGTTTCCCCTCTCACAAAGAGCATTGTTTTGCATGGATTGATAACTGAGAAAACAGTTAAACAGAAAATCAGTAAAGAGGTATTAAAGACTTGAAAAACACTGTCAACTAACTTGACATAACTGACATTATTATTATTATTGCACTTTTATTGATCTATTTCTTCTGACAGTTAAATGTACCCTTCAAGTGCACACTGAACATATACCCAAATAAATCATATTATGGACTACAAAACAGGCCTCAATAAATTTAAAAGTGTTCAGATTATATAAAGTATGCTATCTTAATAAACTGGAATTAAATTAGAAATAAACTGGAAAGTTCTCAAATACTTGGAAACTAAATAACATATTTCTACATAATCTAGATCCAAGAACAAGTCAAATGGAAATTGGAAGAATATTTTGAAATGAAAATAAACACAGCATATCAAAATTATGCAAAATTGCAAAGCACTACACAAATGGAAAATTTTAACATTAAGTGTCTATAGTTAAAAAAGGAGACGCGCTTTCTTGACATCAGTGATCTCAGTTTCTACCTTAAAGTCTAGTGGATGGTGATCCATAATGGAGGGGGGGGAATGGGAAAAATGGAGGAACTTTGGGCAAAGGGGAAGGAGGTATGCGGGCAGGAGAGATGGTGGAATGAGATGGACATTATTACCTTAGGTACACGTACAACTGCACATATGGTGTGACACAACATCATGTACAATCAAAGAAATGAGAAGTTGTGCTGCAGTTGTGTACAATGAATCAAAATGAATTCTGCTGTCATATATACCTAATTAAAATAAATAAACAATAAATAAATAAATAAACAAACAAACTAAAAATCTAGAAAAAGGAATAGGAAATTAAATCCAAAGTAAACAGGAAAAAATAAAGAGTTGAAATCAAACAGAAAGTTAATGAAAAAAATGAATTCTTTGTAAATCACAATAACATCAATAAACCTTTAGCCAGATGGATCAGGAAAAAGAAGATGGACTGTGCCCATGTCACGAATGTGAATAAGATCTTGAAATTGTTAAGATACAAGTAGAATAATAAAAAAGGTGAATAAGCACCTTGAGCATCTTTATGCCATGACATTTGATGACTTAAGGGAAAGTGAACAAATTCCTTAAAAGACATAAAGCTTGCTCAAGAATAAATAAATTGAATAGCTATATATCTATTAAGGACATTGAAAATCTCACAAAGAAAATTCTAGGTCCAGATGGATTTCACTTAAAATACTACTAAGCATTTAAGAAAGAGGCAATACCAATTCCATACAAATTCTTCCAGAAAAATCAAAGAGATGGTAACTCTTTATAATACTTTCTATGAGGCTGGCATTATTCTAATACCAAAACCAGACAAAGGCATTACAAGAAAACTACAGAACAACATTACTCACAAATGTAGATGGAGAAGTTCATACTAGAACTTCAACAATTCAAATCCAATAACACATGCAAATGATCAAGTGGGGCTTGTTCTTGAATTTGAAAATGAATGCCAAAGTGTATACTATATACTGTGTGATTTCATTTATGTGACATTTTGTAAAAAGCGTATTGTGACAGAAAATAAATGAGGAGTTGCCTGGGGACAGAGAGAAGGTTAAGGTGAGATTGGATGATCTGGAGAAATAAATGATTACAAAAGGGACAGGGGGAAATTTTTGATAATATTGAGTATGTTCATTATCTTAATTTGATAATAGTTCACTAACATATAATTATGTTAGAACTTTCCAAATGGTATAGTTTGAATATATGCACTTTATTTTTAAATCTTTAAATATTTTCAGCGAATTCCCTGTTTCTGTGGATACAGTGATTTTTTTGTTTGGATCATAATAATGTGGCCTCAAGTTATTTAGCCATAAATACTTGTGCCATGAAACTTTTCAAAAACTTGTCTCATGTCAGCATAATCTATGGTATTTCACTACTATATGTAAGTTTTAAAAATTTTATATGTGTAGTACTTTCTGCAACTATTTATTCCCTTGAGGATGTATTATAAATTACAGAAGAAAGTAACAGTGATATTTTTTTTTACAGTTAAGGGCAAGGAATTTCTTGAAAATTATAACCAATCTCTTGAAAGGTGGTCTCTCTCACAAGCTGTCACTGGTCTGATAGACACAGGAAGAGTATCTGAAGCTGAAGCTCTCTGCACAAAGGTATTATTATATAATTATGCATTGAACTTGTGGATTCTTATTTTACTCTTTTTTTAAACTTAAAAATAGCTTCAAAAATGAAATGTGTGTTATTTAAAGAGCATATAGTGGTGGTGATTATGATGATAACATTCAGAATTTATTGATTTCTTGCTACAAGTCAATCTCTGCATTTAACATTTTGTATTTGAGTTTTGCAACAATCCTGTGATGTAGGTATTTATATAATAAACATTTTTACAAGTGAGAAAATTAAGGCTTAAAGAAAGTAAGCACAGGGGTTCACAGCTAAAAATAGTGTTGCAGTTTGAACTCATATTTGACTCTAGGACTCCAGCTCTTAAAAAAACCTTTTTTATTTTAGTTTTTGGGTACCATTAACGAGGCACTGTTTTCCTTTGATTTTTGATTGTTCCCTTCAGAATGCTGTGTTTTTCAGGATCCCTTCATTTTTCTTCCATTTTTCAAGTTCTGAGCCACATAGCATGAAAATTGATGAATGGGAACTGGAACTAATCCCTCACAAGTAATGTGTTACATGTCAGGATTATAGGGCTATCAACTTGGAGGCTCTGTGAGTAAATTCTTAGCATTTTGCCTAGCACATAATAGGGATCTGATAAATATTTACTGAATGAATGAATTAATAAATCTACTCAGAAATAAAAATTAGTAGTTGAGAGTTTTAAACATGTTTTTTCTTGGAAACATTGTTTCATGAATGCTTGCCAGAGATATTGTGTTGTTTTTTGAAATAAGGTTTTTGAAAGAATAGTTTTAAATTTTATAGAGAAAGAAAAATGGACTTGCTAACCTTCTGAGAAGCAGAGTGATTACATTTTTCTTCTTCATGTAAGGAATTCCATCTGAGATAAGTTCAGGACTGGCTGTTACACCAGGAGTGTTTATTCAGCATGAACTAAAAGTTTCCTTGTGCTCTCATAGAATCAAGAATGATATATGGTGGCTGGGGTTGTGGCTCAGTGATAGAGAGCTTGCCTAGCATGTGTGAGGCACTAGGTTCAATTCTCATCACCACATATAAATAAAATAAAATAAAGGTCCATTGACAACTAAAAACATACAAAAAAAGGGATCTATAAAAAAAATGATGTATGAACCTTTCCTTGGCATTTTATCGTTCCTATCTCTTACTTAGAAGAAAGCAATCCAGATACATTTTATAAATATGTCTGACTATGAACTAATGAATAAAAAAATAGATAAGCATGTTCTTGAAGGCCAGTTCATTCTTTTTTTTTTTTTTTTTTTTTTTTTTTGAAATAGTAGCTTAATGTTTCACCTTCAGGGTCAGGTTTGCAGTTTCTTAACTAACATAATATTTATATTTATTTACAGAGTACTGTATTATAATTCAAAATATATATAAATATATATAAATAAAAATAAATAAATATAGTTATAACCAAATCAGGATAACTAATATTCTCATCTCCTCAAATATTATCATTTTTTTGTGCGAGGAACCTTCAAACTCTTATTTCTATATGTTAGTGTATAAATAATAGCTCAGGAAAATATGGAAAGGGGCTATTTCTTTTACTACCAATGATTAAGAGGTCTGTGCCTAGAAGAAAGGAATGTAGTGGACATTGTAGTTTGAGAAAGAAGCACAATTTTGCCTCTTCTTATATGGTATAGTTTATTCCAGTGGAATGGTGATAGCCTTCGCTCTTAATTTTATATTTGCTTAGTTAGGTTATTTACATTTAGAACCTAAATTTTTCAGGATATTTCCTGAGAAAAATCTAGTCGAAAGGACATATTAAATCTCAAATAAATGGCATATCACGTTACTTAAAGATTATTTAAATATAAGTTTTGACCAATCAAATATAAATTAAGAGATAACTGAAAGGAAGTCTAGTAGAGTAGGGGAAGGAGATGGGAAGGACAGAGAGAAGGGAATCAGGGGAATCATGAACTGAAAGTGATTTTCATGTATGTATGAGTTTGTCAGGATGAACCCAACTACTATGTATAAGTGTAAAGCTCTGATATTTTAAAAATGCATTAAAAATACAGGGTTTGATATTCCTAAACTAGTTTGTTTATCTATCTATCTATCTGTCTGTCTGTCTATCTATCTATCTATTTATTTATTTATTTTGGTACTGGGAATTGAATGCAGGAGCACCTTACCACTGAGCTACATTTCCAGTCCCTTTTATTTTGAAAGAGTCTCTCTTAAGTTGCTGAGGCTGAACTTGTGATTTTCCTGCCTCAGCCTCCTGAGTTGCTGGGATTACAGGTGTACACCACTGTGTCCGACATATTTATTTAGCTTTTGCAATTGATTATTCTATAAGAAGAGTTTTAAATTAAGAAAAATTCCCCCCAACATGGAGCATAGCTTAATTTCCTTGTACTTACATCACTTAATAGCCTACATGATGTATTGCTATTTGTGGTTTAATTTTTAGAATTTAAAAAATAACCCGGATCAGCCAGCTATTATATTACTTTTGAGACAAGTTCAGTGTAAATCACTCCTGGAGTCACAAAAGCCACTCCCAGATGCAGTACTTGACGAACTTCAAAAAACAGTGATGTCCAACTCAACTTCTGTTCCAGCTTGGCAGGTAAGTTCTCTACTTTCTTACATGAGTTCTAAATTAAAATGCTTCATGAAACTAGTTGAAGTTAGGGATATACCCTTTTTTAATTTAAGTCTTGCTTTTAAACATACGTGGTAATCTCAAGATATAAATAGTATTATGACTAGAAAACCAAGGGACTTAAATACTAATTTAGTATCTTGTTACTATAATGCTTCAAAACTTTCTTAATTATGATTATAAATTTTCTCAACTTCAAACAATGGTAAAGACACTATCTTTTACATGGGGCTAATGCAGGAGAGGTAAAGATGTGTTCTAAATATTTCTATAATATTGGTACTTTCTTAACTCTGTCTTTAGAAAGGATATGTGTAGTTTTTCCCCTGGCTACTTTACAGGTAACCCTTATCCAATATGTTAATAGGTACTTACTGCTTTTGGAGATAGAAATTTTCAGGATTGATGCTCTTTCAGCTGTCTCTGATTACCCATAGTCACATACACAATAATCACTATGTCTTTTGTTCTTATTGATAATAATATTCAAAAACATTAATCATTTAGTTTAATTTTTGTTTCTTTCTGTGCCCCAGAGAAACAGAGACTTTTGGGTACAGATTTATTTTGTTTTGTTTTGGGATTGAACACAGGAGCACTTGACCACTGAGCCATATTCCCAGACCTATTTTGTATTTTATTTAGAGATGGGGTCTTATTGAGTTGTTTAGCGCCTTGATTTTGCTGAGGCTGGCTTTGAATTTGTAATCCTCTTGCCTCAGCCTCTCAATTTGGGGAGAATTGACACAGTAACACTCTGTTGATTTTTTTTTCTATTGGTGAATGTGGTATATTTCTCAGTTTAATTGTTTTGATATTTCTCTTTGCAGTGATTTAAAACATATAACCTACAGGTTTTTTGCACTTTTTATTGTTTTTCTCGTTCATTATAAGGTGCTTTTTCTTATATGTTAGCTCCACACATTTAGAAATTCAGTGATTTTTTTTTTCCTATATTAACTCTAGTACCTTGCCAAATTCACTTATTCTTTGGAATGGTTTTGGATTTTGTACAAACAAAATGAATGTGTTTTGTAAATAATGTTTTACTTTTTTCTTCCCAATATTTACACATTGATTTTTTCTTGCATTATTGTACTGTCTAGAACCTCTAATACAATATTAAATAAAAGTAGTGATAATATTCTTGTCTTATTCTTACCTTAGGGTAGAAATTATTTACCATTTCATTATTAAGTATGGTGTTTGCTACAGGTTTTTATAGATTTTTTAAAATCAGATTAAAGAAGTTCTCTATTCTGAATTTGTTGAGAGGTTTATTTTTTAATGATATGAAATTTTATTAAATGCTTTTTTGACATTTGATAGAATGACCTTTTCAAAAATCCTATTGATGTGATGGATTACATTGATTTCCAAATGTTAAGCAACCTTACCTTCTTAGAATTAGCCCTATGTGATAATGATGTTATGCTTTTTATACATTGCTGCCATCATTTTGCTAATATCTTGTTTAGAATTTTCATACTTATATTCATAAGAGAAGTGGACCTGTAACTTTTCATTTCCATAAGGTCATTATTCTGTATTGGTATCTATGTTTTTATAAGCATTTATACATGAGTATTATTTTTTCTTTACAGAACGATTCACCATTGAGGCCATTTAGGCCAGGAATTTGGTTTATGAGAAATTTTTTAATTATAGGCTAAATTTCTTTAATATACATAGGCATCTATATATAGAGATGTCATGTTTCATTAACATTGGTGAGTTGCATAGTTTTTCCATTGCATTTCAATGTCAAATTTATTGGCATTAATTTGTTCATTGTCCTCTACTGTCCCATTCTTCATGACTAAACACTCAGGATCACTCCAGATGAACTGGGCTGCATGAAATAACCACACAAGAGAGAGAGATACCTTTTTCTTTGGGGTCCTGTGATGGATCCTCTGACCTTAAAGGTCTGCAGAAACAGACAGAGAGCACTTGCTGAACCCTTTTATTGAGGAAGCAAGAGATATCATTCAAATGAGGCAAGAAGTCAGGTTTCAAGGTGTTGAGTCTAGTGTGGTGATGTCTGCTGTTGACTGACATCTAGGAAGGCCACACCCAAAGGCAGAGCAAGAGAAGGGGACACACAAAGGGAGTTTCCATGAAACAGTCTATCCCAAGCAGGGCAAAGGGGTAATATTACAAAGGAATAGGTGAATGTAGCTCATCTTGCGTCTGAAGACATGCCCTCAAACTTACTGGACTGGGGCAATGTCCAGGTTACTACAAGATATAGTGACTGGTCAAAGCCTCTCTACTTCAGGATGGAAGGCATGAATCATTCAGAGTGACTCCCCACAGTCTACCACTGAGCTACCTCTCTAACCCTTTTTATTTTATTTTGAGGCAAGGTCTTACTACATTACTCAGGCTGGCCTCAAACTTGTGATATTGCTTCAAGATTCCCTAGGGAGGGGAGGGGAGGGGGGATAGTAGAGAATAGTATAGACAGCAGAATACATCAGACACTAGAATGGCAATATGTAAATCAATGGAAGTGTAACTGATGTGATACAGCAATCTGTATACGGGGTAAAAATGGGAGTTCATAACCCACTTGAATCAAACTGTGAAATATGATATATTAAGAACTATGTAATGTTTTGAACGACCAACAATAAAAAATAAATAAATAAATAAATAATCCTCTTGAAAAAAAAAAGATTCCCTAGTGGCTGGGATTACGGGTGTGTACTGCTACACCTGGCTTTTTCATTATATTTTCTACATATTAATATTTTTTTCTCTGTTATTTTCTTTGCTCTACTTTCTTTGGGTTTAATTAGTTTTTTCCCTACCTCTAGCTTCTCAAGATATACTTGTTCTCATATGTACCCCATAAGATTTTATATAGTGCTTTCATTGTCATTCATTTCAAATTTTTTCTTAATTTCCACTGGGGTTTCTTTAACTGATTTTTTTTATATGAAGTATTTTGAAGAATATCTAACATGGGGGATTTTTTATATATGTTTATGTTACCAATTTCAAGTTCATTCTACTTAATCAGAATATACTTTGTCTGATTTTTAGTCTTTTGAAATTTGTTGAGGTTTGCTTTATGATCCAGCATTTGATCACTTGATAAATATTGTATGTGCACTTGGAAAGAATGTGTCTTCTATAGTCATTTAATGTAGTCTTTTAAATATGTAATTTAAATTTAATTATTTGTTTCAGTCTTCTTTCTCCTTACTGAATCTGTTTATTTATTTATTTATCATTACGGAGATAATGTGTTAAAAATCTCCTATGATTCTGAATTTGTCTACTTTTCATTTCTGCCAACTTTTGTTTTATGAATTCTGTGTTATTGGATATATACAAATGTAGAAGTGTTTATTTTAAATGGACTTTTTTTGATGCTGGTGATGAGAATTAGGTCCAAGTTCCATTTTCCAGGAATGTTGAACATTGAACACCTGAGAAATGCCCAGGCAAGCATAGAAAGCAAGTTTTATTTGAAGGATAAAGCAGATATAGACTTCTCTGCAGAGAAGGGGCCCCAGAGCTGGGTGTCCTGCCCCTTTTCTACTTTTTAGATTTCGTTTGTTCTCATGCTCTCCCCTCCTCCTATCCTGTGTCATGATTAGTGGCCAAAAGGTAGACCAAGGGTGGGAACTTAGCTGCCCAGGGGTCCAGGCAGGAAGGGAGTGGCCCAGGAGGCATTCATTAACAGTCCCTTTTATGGAGGAACAAATCCCTGGAGCCAGGTGTCCTTGACAGCAGGTGGTGGAAGGGGAAGTGTCCTGAAGGTATTAAAATTTTATTTTCTCCTGAGTCAGCCCCATCTTTGTGACCCAATCTTTACATCCCCTGCCTCATAATATTCTACCTTATTTCTTACTATTTTCTGTTGTAAAGTCTATTTTGGTTATTAATTCAGCTGTACAGACTTTCTTTTGGTAGTATTTACATGATAGATCAGTTTTTACATTTTATTTTAATTTTATTCCTGACTTGCCATCTTGGGTTTTATACTTTAAAGTAGGTATAGCTAGTAAGCTGTTACTGATAGAATTGGCAGTATATTCCTTTCTTGACCTGTGGTTTTTGTCTTTTGGGCACAGAACTTGCTGATAATAATAATTAAAAAAAAGTTTAACTTCATCAATTCTTCAGTTTGTTGGGAATGGGGAACCAGACAGTGTATTAAACTAAAATTCTCTTCATCCTTCTCCTTTTCTGTTCTTTAGTGGTTGGCACAGGTGTATCAGTCTCAAGGAATGATGGGTGCTGCAGAAATGTGTTACAGAAAGAGTCTACAAGTAGCATCCCAACAGGGAAGCTGGAGTGGGAAACTCTCAAGTCTATTGAAACTAGCATTGCTTGCCTTAGAAATCTGTATGGTAAGATCATGTTATAATTATGTGATTAAAAACTTGATTCTTTTATCCTTTTTTATTTCATTCTTTATCCTTCTTTAAAGCATTTCAAAAACTTTATATTCATCAAAAAGAAATTTTAAAAATGAAACAAAAATGATATCACCCACATAACTTTTGCTGGGGTTTATTTCATGGAGTTCCTATTGTTTCATTGTCTTCTATTGTGATCTCTTGATAGACTTTGTATTTTCACATCTCTTGAGACAAAACAGTAACATAAATATATTTGGGAGAAAAACTAAGTTCAAAAATTTTAAAGTTGAAATGAATGGATAAAGAACATGTGGCATATATACACAATGGAATATTACTCAGCCATAGATAAGAATGAAAATATGGCATTTGCCAGTAAATGGATGAAACTGGAAGCTATCATGCTAAGTGAAATAAGCCAATCCCCCCAAACCAAAGGCTGAATACCCTCTGATACAGATGCTAACACACTATAAGGGGTGGGGGAGGGGAAAAAAGTACTCTGGGTTAGACAAAGGGGAATGAAGGGAAGAGAGGGGATGGGAATAGGAAAGACAGTAGAATGAATTGGACATTAGTTTCCTGTGTTCACATATGAATACACAGCCATGTAACTCCACATCATGTACAACCACAAGAATGGCAAGTTATATTCCATGTATGTATGTATACTCCATGTATGACAAAGTATATTCTGCTGTCATGTTTAAGTAAAAAAATAAAAATAAAAAGTTAAAATAACTAAATAATTTTTTGAAAAGTTTAAAATTTGAATTAGAGCAGAATATACATTTTTGTTTCTTGGTTGATCTAAATTGGAATTAAATTCAGCTATTCATCTGTGACAAAAATGACAATAATTTAACATTTTAGGCATTTCTCAATTCTACTCTTTCATTTTAAATATTTTGCTGTTATTTAAAAACTTTACATCCATCAAAGAGAAATTTAAAAAATGAAACAAGAATAGCACCACCCACATAACTTTTGCTGACATTTAAAAAAATAAGAGCAATACAGATAAGAGAATGAAAAGACAAGGTAGAAACTGGGAGATTTGTAAATGATATATCTGATAAGAGACTTATACCCAGAATACATGAAGAACTCTGAAAATTCAACATTAAGAAATACATATGAATTCTGAAATTTAGTTAATCATGATATGCTAATGTTAATTTCCTAAGTTTTGACTAATATACCATATAATGAAATATGTTAATGCTAGGAGAAACTGGGTAAGAGTTTCATGGCAACTGTCTGTACTGTTTCTACAACTTTTCTGTAAATTTTTTTAAAAATGTTTTTATTTTAGTGCATTATAGTCACACATAATATTTGGGTTCATTTTAATGTTATCATATGTGCATGGAATTTAATTTGCTCCATTTCAGTCTCCAATACTCCTCTTTCCCTCCCATCCTCCTCTCCTTATTCCCTTCCTCAACTTTACTAGTCTTCCTATTTATTTTTTTAAATTGGCACTTTATAGATATAAATAAAGGTGGAATACACTGTGGTATAGTTGTACATGTACATAGCTTAATGTTGTCAAATCAATTCTGCATTTCCTCCTCTTTTCCATCCTTCCTCCCTCCTCAATCTCCTTTGACTCTACTAATCTTCCCTTTATTTTTGTGAAGTCCACCTTGTTTCCCCTTATTTTGCTCTCTTTACAGTGTGATAGAAAACATTTGACCCTTGATTTTTCTGAGTTTGTCTTGTTTTGCTTAGCATCATGTTCTCCATTTCCATCTATTTATCAGCAAATGTCATTCTTTCATTCTTTGTGACTGAGTAAAACTACATTGTTTATATAAGCCACATTTTCTTAATCCATTCATCTCTTCAAGGCCACCTGGGCTGGCTCCATAACTTGGCTATTATGAATTATGCTGCTATAAACATTTCTGGATCACTGTAGTAGGCTGATTTTAGTTCTTTCAGGTAAATACTGAGGAGTAGGATAGCTGGGTCATATGATAGGTCTATTTCTATTCTTTTGAGGCATTTCCATACCAATTTCTAAAGTGATTGTACTAATTTGTAGTCCCACCAATATTGTATGGGTGTAACTTTTTTCACCCATACAATATTGATAGAATCTCAGTATAGTGTTGATTTGCATTTCCCTAATTGCAAGAGATGTTGAACATTTTTAATATATTTGTTGGCCATTTATATTTCTTCCTTTGAGAAATGTCTGCTTAGTTCCTTTGCCCATTTATTTATTGGATTATTTGGGTGTGTTTTTTTTTTTGTTGTTGTTGTTGTTTGTTTGTGTGTGTGTTAAGCTTTTTGAGTTCTTTATGTATTCTGGATATTTAGGCCCTGTATGTATTCTGGATATTTATCAATGTGACATTCTGTAAGAGGAATTTGTAGCAGCTTATGACTTTATATCCTATTTTCTGATAACAATTTATGTATTAATCTGAAATTCTTATGTGCTGGTAGGGACAGTTCTTCAAGATACATATTTAAGGGTTTAGGGGTAAAGTTGAGCTGCAGAATAATATGGTGATACAATCCTATTTCAGTGTTTGTATCTGTGAGATATATATATATATATATATATATATATATATATATATATATATACACACCATGTACATTTATGTATATAAAGAAGCACATAGAAAGATATAATTATGTGGAAAGATACATAAAGAAATGTAATTAATGGCAATTACTTTAGATAATAGTACTGGTCATTTTAAAGGATGGCAGAGCATAACTTTCATTTCATACCTTTTGAGAGTGTTTGAATTTTTTATTATTAGCACATTACTTTTGTTATTAAAAGATAAACTCTCAGTTTTTCTATGTTAGGTGGTTAGAAGAGATTTTCATAGGCCTGAATTAACTCTTGCTTTTGCCTTGGTAATCATATGAATGTGATTTATTTATTTTAGGTATTTTGACAAAGAAACATAAGAAATAGAGAATCGTTTTAGCTTTGGCACCATTACTGTGGACTATATCCAAAAACTCCTTAGGTCAGAGGCCATGTTTTATACTTACCTACTTGCTTTACCACTGCCTTATACATTAGGAAGTCCCCAGTAAATACATTTTGAATGTATGAACAATTAATAACATGGTAAAAAAAATTTAATGTTGTTATGTTGTTCTTTATCTTCACCTTAATTTTATCTTGCTTACATTAATATGCAAAAGCTCAACGTATTTAAAGTCTATACATGATACTCCTCTTGTGTTTTTATGTAAAACAATCATTTTTATTTTTTAAATTTTGATTTGTTATATATGATAGAAGAATGCATTATAATTTATATTACACATACAGAGCACAATTTTTCATATCTCTGGTTGTATACAAAGTAGAGTCACACCATTCGTGTCTTCATACATGTACTTTGAGCAATGATATCTTATTCCACTATCTTTCCTACCCCCATGTCCCCCCTTATCCCTTTCCTCCTCTTTGCCCTATCTAGAGTTCATCTAATCCTCCCAGACCCCCGCCCAACCACATTATGAATCAACATCCTTAAATCAGACAAAACGTTCAGTATTTGTTTTTTTGAGATTGGCTAAATTTACTTAGCATTATATTCTCCAACTCCATCCATTTACCTGCAAATGCCATGATTTTATTCTATTTTAATGCTGAATAATATTCCATTGTGTATGTATACCACATTTTCTTTATCCATTCATCTACTGAAGGGCATCTATTTAGCTATTGTGAATTGTGCTGCTATAAACATTGATGGGGCTGTGTCCCTACAGTATGCTGTTTTTAAGTCCCTTGAGTATAGACTTAGGAGAGGGATAGCTGGGTCAAAAGGTGGTTCCATTCCCAGTTTTCCAAGGATTCTCCATGCTGCTTTCCATATTCGCTGCACCGATTTGCAGTTGCACCAGCAATGTATAAGTGTGCTTTCCCCCCTACATCCTCATCAACACTTGTTGTTTGTATTCTTAATAGCTGCCATTCTGACTGGAGTGAGATAAATCTTAGAGTAGTTTTGATTTGCATTTCTCTAATTGCTAGAGATGTTGAACATTTTTTTTCATATATTTGTTAATTGATTGTATATCTTCTGAGAAGTGTCTGTTCAGTTCCTTGGCCCATTTATTAATTGGGTTATTATTATTATTTCTTTTTTTTTTTTTTTGGTGTTTAGCTCTTTGAGTTCTTTATATATCCTAGAGATTAGTGCTCTATCTGATGTGCATGTGGTAAAAATTTATTCCCAAATTGTAGGCTCTCTATTCACCTTACTGATTGTTTCTTCTGCTGAGAAGAAGCTTTTTAGTTTGAATTCATCCCATTTATTGATTCTTGATATTAATTCTTGCGCTATAGGAGTCTTATTAAGGAAGTTGGGGCCTAACCTGACATGGTGGAGATTTGGGAATAATGCAATCAAATTTGAGGAGATTCAAGTCTAAAGGAATAGTAGTGGTAATAGTAATTATAAATCACCCCAAATTTATTTTTTTGTCCATATTTGTATTTTTAAAAGGATTTTAATACCTTGGAAAACTGATAAACTATGGAAGCCACACATAGTGTCTGTAATATACTGTTTAAAAGAAAAATCCTTATTTATTTTTATGTGGTGCTGAGGATCAAACCCAGTGCCTCACATGTGTGAGGCAAGAGCTCTACCACTGAGCAACAGCCCCAGCCCCTGTAATACGCTTTTGAATGCGTGAACTAGAGAAGTGGACATTCTTTTAGTGTAACAACATTTATAAATATTATTCAGTTATTTTTAAGCCTAAGAAATTAAATCTGACCTGGAATAAAACAAATTTATAATTGTTATAGTAATAACATTGCTATAATTCATATAGCACTTAGTCTGGGCTAGGCACTATTATAAGTGCTTTCCACACTAATTTTCTGATAGTCAAAATAACCTTATTTTATAGATAAGCAAATTTACTTGGAGTTCAGTAATACCCATTTATACTGACCCCTATCACACTACTGCCACCACAAAAGTGTTTTCTCTAAAAGCCTTTATTCTGTTTCTACCAGTTACTACCTATGAAACCTGCAGCCCATAGAAGTATTCAAGAGCTTTTTCATTTGTTTTTACTACTGGAGATAATATATACATCATCCCTGTAGGATTGTTGTAAATTTCCAATGAAGTAACATTTACTAATGTCTTTAGAAATGTTAAAGCACTAGCCAAATCTAATTTGTTCTTGTTAAAAGATTTGACACTCAGGAGTTATTATAAAGGAATGAAGGTGATGCCATATTTCTGTGGTCAACAGCTGGCAGTGTAAGGAGAATGAATACTGTTTTATGATCAACTATAGTGTATGTGATAATATGTGAACAGTTCTAAACTAAAGGTTATCTAAAATACTGGCTCTGGGATTCCAAAGTGAGATATCAGATCAAGATACCGATTTTTGAAACAAGATTAACCTACAAGGAAGATATAAAAGCATTAGAAGAGTGGAATTGAAAAGGATTTATGAAGAAATTTCTTTGGTTAGAGCTGTTGCCTCCTGTTTTTTTCCCAGACACACACTAAGGTGAAGAAGGGGTGTAACTAGAGACAGTTGCTTTGGGGTATGTTCTTTTGAGGCCCTGAGGATTTTTGTTAAAAATCCTTTATTTTTGAACAAAGGACTCTGTAGGCCTCAAGCATATGGATTGGTAACTATCACAGGTTTCAGAGGCTATGGCCCTCAGTGTAAGGCTAAGAGAGAAGAGAGTTGCCAGAGTTTTGGAAAATGACTGCTAGCTTCTGAGAGAGTGGTCATTGGTGGATGAACTCCCCAGGTAGGTAGGAATAGCTATGTACAGGGAGGAGGGAGTGAAGAATATTGTCAGATGGGATCAGCAGCACTCTGAGTTTGTTAGGTCTAGAAATGAGTGATGCCAGGTGTGAGAGTGGACTGGAGTTAGCTTAGTTCCTGTTGGGTAGAGCCACTTTATAGGGTTAAGGGGGTCTCAGCAGAAAGGCAGCTAGAGGTTTTTCCACATTGCTAGAGGATGTGGAGTAAGAGGAATATAATACAGATGGCCCTAGACTTAAGATAATCAACTTCATGATTTCTTACCTTTAATGGTGTGAAAGCTTTGTATGGATATACATACACACACAGCTTTCATAACATTAAAGAAACTTAACTCTGTGTGTGTGTGTGTGTGTGTGTAATGGAAACTGTACTCACATTTTTTAATTTTGATCCTTCCTGGGTTAGTGGCATGCAGTGTAATACTTTGTCTTGATACTGAGGAGTAGCAGCAAGCTGCATCTCATTTATATAAGCACTCATGAAGGTAAACAACCAATGCTCTACAGTGTACTGGGTTGTTAAGCTGTAATGTTTGGCAGGTTAGGTATTTTTAATGAGTTTTTGGCTTTTGATATTTTCAACTTGCAGTGAGTTTATTAGAACATAATTCCATCATTAGTCAAGAAACATCTGTACATTTGCCCAGGTTAGTAGAATTATAGATGAGTAGGGTATATGTCCCATGCAGTCACACAGGTTTCCACATTTGGTTTAATATTTCGTAGTCACCATTTGAACTCCTTAATTTTTGAACAAAGGACCCTATTCTTCTTTTCCACTGGGCCCCCCAAGTTATGTAGGGGACCTGCAGATGAGCAACTACCCATTAAGTTTGGAGTGTCTGACAAAGCCAGCATGAAAAAAAGTGCTTTAGATATCCATCAGGCCTGGATAACGTAATACCTTCTTACTATGCTTCTAATCAAATACACTTCTGAAATTTCCATAGGGACCTGAAACTACCATTAGCAAGAAGAGATGGGTGTGTTGAGAGGAAGGGGCAAACTACCTATTGTTGCTGTAACCACACCCTAGCGTTGGAAGCTGAGGGGAGTAGGGAGAGGGATGCAGCTGTTACCTTTGCATGAAGATCAAAATGTTGGAAACTGAAAGATATTGTAATTGGAACCATGTTTGTAAATGAATGTAAAAAAATTGCTGATGTAAGAGTTATGGGACCTACTCTAATTTCTATCTAGGCACAGAGAAAATGTCTTCTTCAGATAATAAATTTTAAAGAGATAGGGGAAATGAAAATAAATGTGTACTCTGATCACATTGTTTAGTGTGCTTATTATAAATAGTACCTTTTTCCTTTATATAAGGAAATTATAATACAAATTTTTATATAATTACTATTGCCAGCACTGCACTCAGAGAATATTTCTCTAATATTTTTCTTTCTTATGATTTAGTGTTTCAATGGACTGTATATTGATTCATATATTGACTTTTATTAAAATGTGAAGTGAACTAGATATTGACTCATGATATCAACTTTATTCAAATGTATATAATGAATACCTGTAATTAAATCTTGGTTATAATTTTATATTTTTAATGAAAAAAATTTAGTTTTTTTTCTTATGTAATTTAGTTAGCATTTATTTTCAGTTACTGTTTCTAGGGAGATACTTTGGTATAATATTTTTGAGTCAGTACATATTATAAAACTAGTTTGTAACCCAAGTTATGTACATAAACATTTCTTCCATAGGTGAATTTTTTTTTAAGTTTTTCAATATTGATAACTTTGGTTTAATTTTTTCTCTCTGATCTGCTTTTTACCTTCTATACTGTGATTTTTATTAAAATATTACAATTCAGGTTTCCTCTCTCGTTAAATAATTTTTGAAATATGTAACTTTATCACTGCTGTTAAAGAATTAATCATGTTATTTATGTTTTTGTTTATTTGGTGGACCAAAGGCTTACTAACTGATAGATTTTACTCACTTTAGTAGTATAATGCTATATTTCCTTTTAACAAATATGTCAGCATTTTTAAATGATACCTCCTTTATAAGCCCTTTCTCTCACTGAGTCTACTCTGTTTTGTCACTCCTTAAAAGCAGGAATTAGATCTTACATTATTTTTTAATAATTATATTGAATTTTATACTTTATGCCAGAAACGTTAATATTTACTTTATATTTTTACAGGCTAATGTTTCCAGTGATCACTGGCCATCCTTGGTTCAAGAGGCTACAACTGAGGCCTTGAAACTTTGTTTCTGCCCACTAGCTGTTTTTTTACAAGCTTTGTTACAATTCAACCGCAAAATGGGGGCACGGTATGAAGAGATTTTTGTACATTTTTTTTCTTGGCCATGCTTTCTTCACTTTAAAGCCTTCTAAGAAACAATCAAGGAAAGATTTATAATTAGCTTAATGAACTAGTTTAACAAACTTTGGAGTTATTCTCATACCTCTACTCTAAAACAGCTGGTTCTAGTAATCTGGTAAAGGAAAAATAAAATTTCATATTTGTTTAAAAATAGTTTGGTAAGTAGCTACAAATATGAGATTTGTAGCATCACAGCATTTCAGTGAAGCAGTCCTTGTTTTTTTTTTTTTTGTTTTGTTTTGTTTTGTTTTTTGTTGTTGTTGTTGTTTTTTCTCTGCTATTTTAGGATGAGCCAAGAAACAAAACCAGAAAAATTCAAGGTCAAGGCTACATTAATAGAAGTTCTTGCTCATATAGTGAAGTATGGAAAAAGTCATATGTATTGTAAAAAATGACATATCATTTGAAAACAGCATGGTTTCATAACTAGAAAATCCAAAAGCTACTCAAATTAAAATATAAAAAGATTAGCAATGTTTTTATTGGAGGTCAGGGGTATGGACAAAATAAACGTGAAGATAATTATTTAGAGGTAATATGGATGAAAAAGTAGTCAAGAGTATTTTAAAATTCTTAAAATAACATCTAGCTCTGATAACAAAGCAACCAAAAGTAGACTAGTGATTTTGGAACAAATATTACTGAAACATAATAGTTATTGTAGAAGTAGAGTTTAATACATATAAATATGTGGCAAAAAAATCACAAAGTAGAGATGAAGGAAGAATTAAGACCCTATGACTAATTAGCATTTCCAAGACTGTTTATTAATATTTACTTTTGGCCATTTTATGTGTGACTTATTTCACCAAGAAATGTTTTAGGCTATGAGCTTCCTAATGAACTCTTTTCTGCTGGTGCATACTATGGGCAACTTACACCTCCCATAAATATGAATATTTCTAAAACCAGCCCAAATAAATGTATAGTCTAAGGAAAAAACTGTGTGTTCATTATATCGTCCCTATGTCAAAACTTCTTCAAGACAAGTTCTTTAGTTCCTGTTTCAAACAATTGCTACCTATAATATCTTTCTATCTCATGTTAATGAATTAGTAAAGAAAAAAATTAAATTGTAATGGTAAATCAACATGTTATTGTATGAGTTCATATATTGTACATATCCTTGAAAACATCCATTAATACCCAATATTATGTACTTAACCTCTAGTGTAGATATTAAATATTTCTTGTTCTAATATATGTCACCATTGTATTATTGATTTATTTTTCTGCCTACTTTCAGAAAAGATAAGAGGTACCTTACCCAGAAGTATTTATAAAATAAGGATCTTCTCCCCATACCCCTTGGAATGAGCCTTAATTTGCTTATCTGCAGTGGAAATAATAACAGCAACCCACCTAATAAGGTTGTGAATATTAAATTACAACCATTTGTGTAAAACACATACTACATTATAAAATACCTAGTGCATTATAAGCACTTAATAAATATTAGTCATTGTTATTAATTTTTATTATCTGAATAAAAAAATCACAAAGTAATCATGTATGACATCTTCAAAAGAATGAGAAAAATGATATGTTAAGACTATTATATGAAATACCTCCTGTTAATTTACATGCTTTGAACTTAATTATAAATATCTTTTTCCCAGAGAGACTCGGCGACTTTTGGAGAGAGTGGTATATCAACCTGGATATCCGAAATCTATTGTATCAGCTGCACGTTGGTACCTGCTAAGACACCTGTACTTCAAAAATGACTATGAGCTCATTGATGTAAGGCTCTGACTTTATTTAAAATATTTTCATGTTGGACCTAAGAGCTTTAGAGTTGTTTTTCAAAATTAGTCTACTTTATGATGGATTTTTAAAAAATGAACTACATAATTCTTTGGCCAACAAATTACTACAGTATCTATCATTGCATTCACTGAAAGTAGAGAAACAATTATGCACATCACTTGAAGGTTAAATAAGTAGTTTGCATTTTACCATGGGTTACTTATAAAATTCCCGTTTTAGTATTGTAATATTAAAAGCTGGGGTTTTTGACAAAAATAGCAGGATTTTGAAAGTTGTGTTTAAAAATAGGTTAGTATAAATTCAACCTGTGTATATGCAAGATGCCTATATGTAGGAAAGCTGTACTAAGCTTTCTTTGAGCTATACGCATTTCAAAACCAAAATCCAAACTAATAGCAAGTATTGCCAGTCTAGGGTATTGGTTTAAAACATTGGAATCATGATCAGTTGTGAAGTATGTTCTAAATAATTGATCCTAACTATAGGTGGCAAGAGGTTTCAGTTTTTAATTTCCTATAATAAAATTTAACAGATTCATCACTATCCTCACATCTATCAATGTATTCTTAGAAGCCTTCTTACATGAAAGAGCAGAGTAGAATTTTAGGGAACTGGCCTGATTGTCAGTATTTTATTTGTGAACCAAAACATCACAAGTTTAAAAATCATTCATCAGATGTACTGAGGTTTATAAAAAGTTGAGAGGCGCTCATCTAAAGTCTGTATCAAGTGAAATTTATAGCAGTACATGTGTATGTCCATCTAAACTCAACCTGAGGTGGCACCAAGAAACAGCATTTTTTTTTCCAGAATGGGATGATTTAGCTATCCTCTCTTTCTTTACTTTTGCTCTATCTTTAGAACTGAATGGATAAAATGTTTTATCAAAAAGCAAGTCTAAATGAAAACTCCAAAGTACTAAGTCAGAGAAAAAAGGATTTGTAAGTTCATATTGATCTCATATTAACATTGTTGTTTGCGTCTGCTTGTTTCTCTTTTCCTGAGGTAGGAGTATGACAAATCCTGTACAATCTGTTTAATCCAGAATTTCTCAACCTCAGCACTATTGATAAAGGTTTTGGACTGGATAATTCTTTGCAGTAATGAGTGCCATCCTGAACAAAGCTGGATGTTTAGCAGCACACCTGGCCTCTAACCAGTAGATGCCATTAGCACTGTCCTCCTCCCTGCTACCCTAATTGCACCAGCCAAAAATGTTTTCTAGACGTTGTCAGATGATCCTTGGGGTATAATTGCCGTTGAGAACCATTGGTTTAAACTATAGTAATCCATTCCCCTAATATGACATGTAGAATAAGAAAAAGGATAAAAGAAAGTGCTGGGTGCTAGTTGTTTATTTTTATTAATATTTAAACTTAAGCATATAGGTAGATAGGATAGGGTTAAAGGTAGTAGAATCTAATGGGATGCTCACATGATCTTTAAAAAAATTGTTTTGCTTTTCCTTCCTTTTTTGGTAAAATGTGTGTTACAATATTTGCTCCTCATGGAATGGCTCTGGTATCTAAATATATAAACATGTATCTGAAATTCTTTTGAAAAAGGAAGAGCTTATAATAATGGAAAGGGTTAGAATTCATATAACTTTAGCCAACAATTTCAAAAATAGCAGTCAAACTAATGAAAACCCTTTTCAGTTCCAACAGGTAAATATTGTTTACCTTTTGATGAAATATACAGTATTTCAAAAGTTTTAAAGAAAGCAATGCTTGGAGAAAGGTATTATAAACAACACATTACAAACCAAAAAGGTAGACTACATATGAATTTTGGGAGATAGTTTATTTACCATGTGTTTCTAAACATCCTGTGAATAGGGGACCTAACTACTCTGTTCCAGATTATCTTTTTAAGGATGTTTGTACAGTGAACAGCCTTGGGAGACAAAGATAATGTCTCCCTCCAGAGCAAATGGTAGGCACTACTTAATCACATTAAACTCCCATTATAAAAAAATCTGAATATCTAGGCTCAGGGCCTCCCTCTTGTAAATGCAACCCATTATGTAGGTGGGAAATTGTGTATATCCATCTACAGGTGTTGGTATAAAATGCTGAAACTCATTCAAGGGAATAGTTGATGCTCATGTCACTTGACATATCATTAGTAATGAAGACCTTTGTCTTTGAGCTAAGAGTCCTTCATCTTCTGGCAGTATCGTGCAATGGTGGCAGGCTATGTTGTTAGCTTCTCAGATCCTTCAGTGTTTGATAGTGAACAACCAAAAAATATTTTAGGAATTAGATTATCAGCTGGAATTGAATCTTCTAGTTTGAGAAATTTGAAAATCATGAAAACATTCTTGATAAAATCTAGAGCCTAGATTCTAAGCTGTGATTTTAACAGGGACCAGTGTCATTTAGACAGTTCTATACATAAAGTAGTCATTTTGGGTAAGGGTTTAGAGGTGACAGGAATGTCAGCTAAGCCACAAAAAAAAAAAAAAGAAAATCTTTAATTTCTTACAGACCAACAATGTAACAATCAAAATATTGACATCTATACTAATAAATTGTGCTTCTCTCTTAAGTTAGCTTTGGTTGAACAGTTTATTTCAGCAAAAATGACTGAAAAATTGCACATAATTACTTTTTCTTGTGTAGTTTAATGTTGTCTTTTTAAGACTGCTGTCCTTGGGATACTGTTAATAAAATCCTAACATTCCTGTACGTGATTTCCCATAGGTGTTGGTAAAAAATGCTGAAACTCACAGAGATACAAGAGCATTGGAACTGAATCAGAAATTGTCCTCACAGTAACAGTGGATTGTGTTATAGTGAGCAAACAAAGAAAAAGCTGTAAGAATGAAGTTGTGAATCAAGACTTTTCCCCAGAGCAACATATTTTAAAACTATAGTTGTAATCATCCATTCTTATTTCTTTTTTTAAGCTAAAGAAGTTAAAGCTCTTAATTTTAGGATGTAATTTTCCATTAACTCTTAAGATGACTGTAACCAGAAAATTATTTTTGATTTTGGAAGTCCATAACAAAGGAAAACCATGTTTCCCTTATTTGCTCAACAGTTACTTGTAAACCATGATTTTTTGTATCTTCCATGGTATATAATGGGACATCTTTTTTGATAATCCCTTACAATAAAGCCTTTATAGCCATTTTATAAATAATATAAAGAACAGAACTTTCATTTGATGAAAAATAAATTCTAAGATTTAATTTCTTCCGTGAATTCTGGAGTTCATATACCAACTCATCATGAAATCCAAATAATCCTGTAACCTGTTTTGCTAGAGTATCATCTCAAGAGTCCCTTGAATAAGCATAATATAAATGTTAGTCTTTGACTACTATTGATATGTTTATATAATTCAAAATACTCAGGTGTGCGGCTTCAGTTAAAAACGATGGAAAATGTTGGAAAATAGTGCTGACAGTATTTAATGATCATGCAGATTCTTCAATTTTGATGAAAAGACTTAATTTTCTGAAATAAAGTCTTATTTTCTTTATAGTATCAGTATGAGATAATTTCTAAATTTCAAATCGAGAAACTTGAAAGCAGTTTTCTGTTTTTTTCAAAAAGTCTTTTACATTTTAAATAAGCTGTATGTTGCTTACTTTGAATTTGTAGTTTTAAAAATATTTTCAGACATCTACAGATATTATTTATTGTACAAAGATATGTGATTATATTTTACGTATGTGGTTTTTCTAAACCAGCCGCTTCACAGTGTTACTTTGTAAGATAATATAAATTGATAATAGTCTATAAATTGTACTTCAGAGGCTAATCTATTAAACTGAACCATAATCTGGTGTTTCCCAAATTTGACTGAATATTATAATCATTCAGACCTATGCTGTCAGAATATTTAAAGACCGGAGAGCCTAGAATTTTGCATTTTAAAGGAATGCCCGAAAACTTCTAATGTTTGTTCAGATTTATGAACCACTGGATTAATCTAATGATTCTGCTTTTCTTTGTTTCTGTAACAAAATCAAGCACCTGTCATTTTCTGCTCCTTTGTTCCTTTTTCTCATAACTGTCAAACCTATTCGGTTCTTTTAACAACCTGGCACAAAGCCAGTGAGAGATGCACTGCAGAAGGCCGCCTATGCTACCCGAGTATCCATGTTCTCCTCTTTCCTCAGGAAAATGCTTCAGCTTTTTCATCTTGAGTGGACTTGTTCCATCTGCCTGGATGCTTGGTTCAATTCTTATCCACCATTCACTTTCTTGGGTATCACTTGCTTCACAAGGTTACTTCCACCTACAGTGTGGTCTTGATTAGCTTTTCCTCCAAGCCTGTAATTAAGGGGTAACCTTTTGAATCGCTTGCCAAATTCTGGCTTCCCAGAACTTCAGTCTCAGGTTAGAAAGGAGACTTGGAGCTGGCGTGGTGGCTCCCACCTATAATCCCAGCAACTCAGGAGACTGGAGCAAGAAGATCACAGGTTCCAGGCCAGCCTCAGCGACTTAGTGAGTCCCTAAACAAATTAGTGAGACCTTGTCTCAAAATTAAAAATAAAAAGAGCTGGATGTATCTTAGTGGTAAGGCATTTATTGGTTCAAACCTCAGTTCTACAAAAGAAAGGAGAGTTGTAACAACCCTTTAGTTGATATCATTCCAGGTCATTCTTTTTTTGCATTTACATGTACACATCTTCTTTAAAATTTTGTTTATTACTTTCTCTTAAAATTGCTGCCCATTTTGAGCCTTAAATCATTCTTAATCATGTAATTTTTACAAAGCTTACTTTGTGCTGAACTTAGGCTGAATTCTTAATGTTATCATTTAATTCTAGTTAATAAATGAGAGCAATGTTAAACAGCATACTTAAAACAAAATTTGAAATAAATAGTGTTTTCAGATTCTAGAAACTTTAAAAAGTGGCCAGGATTTCTTTTTGGAGTTTATACATAAGTGTAATTAGACTCAAGATTATTTCCTAAAGTGCCAACATTTAACATTTATCTTAGTGTTTAATTATTTTTGTTATATCTTATTTGAGAATTATGGTGTATTTGCTTTTATTTTCTATCCACCATTTGACTATCATTGATTGTTTTTGTAGTGATGATTGGAGCCAGGGATACTTTACTACTGAGCTGTGCTTCCAGTCCTTTTTATTTTTTGAGACAGGGTCTTGCTAATTTTCGAACTTAAATCCTTCTGCCTCTGCCTCCCAAGTTGCTGGGATTTTAGGCAGGCCCCACCGTACCTAACTTGGATCTTAAAATGTTTTGAAGTAGGTGCATTTCTTCTTTAATAAATAGCTATTAGGAAACATTTAAAATAATTTTTTAAAATTAATTTTGAACTCAGAATTGAAAATAGCAATTTGTTTTAGTGAAGCAAAATGGTGCTAGAAGAGAGAGAATTAAAATTGGAGTATCCCTAAGGATTTGGTTCCATATTACATCACTGGACTGTGACATGATTGGCATGTCTTGATCTTTACTGAGTTTGCTTCAGTAAAAAAAAAATAATTTAGGCTTCATTCTTCACCACATATATTCTCTGTATGTAATATTTACTATAAGAACATAATTAATTTTTCTGAAGATAAAGTGGGTAATAAGAAAAAGTATCCTACCAAAATACCAAAAGTATTCTGCTTATGGTAGGCTGAATAATGGTGCCTATATATATTCATGTCCTAATTCCTTGCACTTGTGAAGATAGGGAGAAGGAGACTTTGTGGATCTGGTTGAATGTATAGACCTTGAAATGGGGAGAACCTCCTGTGTTATCCACATGGAACCAATTTAATCAAAAAAGTCCTTAAAAGCGAAGAGCATTTCAGAGAGATGTGACAGTAGAAGCAGGTCAGAGAGAGCCCACATTGCTGATTTTAGAGATGGAGGAAGGGGCCATTGGTCATGGAAGGACGTGACTTCTGGAAACTAAATGGCAAGGAAGCATTCTTCTGTGGAGCCCCTAGAAAGGAATGCTGCCCTGTTGACGTCTTGCTTATAGCCTGGTGAGTCCCAGGTTGGACCTCTGACCTACAGAACTAATCTACAGCACTTTAAGATTAGTAATTTAGTAATTTCTGTTGTTTAAGCCATTAAATTTGATGATTTGTCTTAGCAGCAATGGAAAGTTAACTGCTAATTGTGTATACTGTTAAAATGAATACATATATCTTTTACTTTCAGTTTCATAAGATCATTGAGATTAGAGATCATCTAAATTATTGTTAAAGGGAAGTGATTAGATATAGATGACGAGTTATTAAATAGTTTTACTGTGAAAACAGACTTGACTCTTAAGAATATGGCTGTCGATTTCTCTAATAGTTAATATCTGAACTGTTGTTACCCAATGTGGTATTAACCACATACTATCACCAACACCATTGATAAGTACTTCACTCTAAATTCTCTTAAACAAAAACTACATTAAATTATACTCACAAAAACTAAGAAGTGTGTTCAACCTGTTTTACTGTTAAATGGATACATGACTGGGTAAGTCTTCACTCTTGGCCTTTAGTTTTTTTGTGTGTATTTGTAAAATCAGGGCCTTGAACTAGATTTCTAATGACAAACTTCTAATGTTCAAATAATGTCACCAAAGTTTTCAAGTCAGAAGTGAGCTGAAGCAAAACTGTGGATATAAACTGTATGGTACAGCACATGTGAAACAGTGGCTCTAATTTCCACTGAACACGGTTCCCTTGTGCTTGCAAACCTTAGGGTAGAACCACTCTGCAAAAAAGGCTCATGGTAAAGGAAGGGAAAGAGGTTTGGGGGCTGAGACTCTGGGAAGAAAAGTGGTCTTCACTCAGTACTTTAATAGAAGCCAACATTTATACATAGTTGAATGTAATTTTATGTGCCTACTACATGTCCAATAGGTTATACTTTTTATAGAAAGGCCGCCACTTTAAATAAAACATTATTTTAATATCTGACTCACAGGTAGCTTAAATAACTTGAGTTTCTAAGACCCTTTCTTTTTAATACAATTTCCTTCCCTTCTGACATACAAAATATATCATTGCTTAATTAGTATGGAGAAAAATGCTGCATAGTTCAGTATCAGACAATCAAGCATTTCTGGAAACTACAATGTAGCCTTATTGAAAAGACTAATCTTTTTAAATTTTTTTTTTTTTTAGTTGTAGATGGACACAATACCTTCATTTTATTTATTTTTTATGTTGTGCTGAGGATGGAACTCAGTGCCTCACACATGCTAGGCAAGCGCTCTACCATGAAGGCACAACCCCAGCTCGAAAAGACTGATCTTAATCTGTTCGATTTAATAGATCTAGAAAGAAAAAAGTACAAATAGTCTTTATATAAATGGTACCTTCAGAAATTTGGAAATTGACCTGGAAAGTTGAGGGGTGTGGAAAAAAGACAACTACAGTAGGTTTTAATCTTCACAGACTTAGTTACATGTTTTGTTGCATATGTGCATTCCTGGCAATGCTAATTTGTCTTATGTTTGGGACACAAATGTCTGGGCACAAAAGAAAAGCCAGATGGAGCAGATGGTTTTTTTGTGTGTGTGGAAAGAAGAGGAGGAGGTTAGACAGAAAAAAACATTGCTGACAAGGCAAATTTATATTGTCACAAATAATATAAATTTCCTTCTATAAGAAGGAGATAAGTGTATTTCTGAATTGCCTAAGGTTATCCCTACAGTGCCTTAGAACAATTACTATGTTTATGGTTGCAAGGCTTTTCTGTCTAAGAAGTAGATTCAGAATGAATTATCTATGCAATGGGCCCTCATAATGAATTATGAGCAATGGTGAATAATTTGTGAATATTAAGAATATGTAAGCTGTAATAAGCTTTTGTGCTAGTCAAGTAGCTTCCAGGGAAGCCTAAGTAAGATCTAGCATTGCCAAGGCTCTTTATACTGTACCAGCCAACCACCTGCTTCCAGAGGAGCCTTTTGTGCTTATGAGGTAGTAACCTTGACCCACCAGAACTTCAGCATCCACAGACTGACAGGCAGGGATAGACTGAATGCCTACCATGCACCTCCTTCAATTCTCATCATTTTTACAGTAGATGTCTTTATTTTTTAAGGATTTTTTAAGATGTTGATGGACCTTTATTTTATTCATTTATTTATATGCAGTGCTGACAATCTAACCCACTGCCTCACACATGCTAGGCAAGTGCTCTACCACTGAGCCATAACTCCAGTCACTAGATATCCTCATTTTATAGGGGAAAAAAAGGCACAGAATTTAGTTTCTAAAATTTTATATTAGGTAAGTGGAATCTGCCTAAAACATTTTTTTCTGATATTATTGTCAAATTTTGCTAATAATTTCTATTAGCTCAAAGAAATGTGAAAAAAATGAGGTATGTATCTTTGAGACATAGTCAGTTATCCTAACAAGCTTTATTCAGATGCTACCGTTTACCATTTGACACAATCAATTCTATGGAGAACATTTAGGAAACCCTCCTCCAAAGAAATAACTAAAAATTAAAACCTGTGTAATGACAAGGAATACTCCATACTTAGACTTTGAACTTCATAGAAACTAGGACCAAAGTAAGCTAATGGTTTGATTTAATCATTGATAACATCACCACTTTGGGTATTTATTTATTTATTTATTTATTTGAGTCGGTACTGGGGATGAACTCAGGGGCACTCAACCACTGAGCCACATCCCCATCCCTATTTATGTATTTTATTTAGAGATAGGGTCTCACTGAGTTGCTTAGCGCCATGTTGTTGCTGAGGCTGGCTTTGAACTCAGGATCTTCCTGTCTCAGCATCCCAAACCCCTGGGATTATAGGCGTGTCCTACTGCCCCAGACACATCACCACCTTTGGTTTTCTCTTTAGTGTCCTCTAACCTATTCCCAGAGTCCATCAGCTTCCCCCGCCCCTTTGGCCCTTCCATATCTTAGGTGCCTAACACTTTCTTGATTTTGATGGACCTTGCACTTCTTTAGTTATAAATTAATCCCTTCAGAGGAAATAGTTGGTTAAAACCTCACAAGTGTGTGTGTGTGTGTGTGTGTGTGTGTGTGTTCCTCTTTCTATTTACTCTTTTACCTACCCACCCACCCATGCCATATTTCTTGAAGATTTTGTGTTGGTGTTACGAAAACTAAGTAATGGAATACAGCATAGACACTAGATAGATTCCTTGGTGTAGTGGTCATTTTGAGTTGCAGGATTATGGGTTTGCCTAGTGCCATGCAGTGCCACCCACTTGAAGTCTAGCCATAAACATTTGCCATGTGAATACAGTGCATTACTTTTGGGGAAGCACCTCCTACGTGGATACTAACGATTTTTACTTGGTATAAGGGGTATTGGGTTTGGTTTGATCCCTAGTACTTAATGGAAGAAATATGAATTATTGCCCATTGGCATCAGCACCCCACACAATTTCCTCTTCAGCTGTTGGCTTCCTGACCCCAAAACAATAGAAAGAATTACTTTAAAAACAGGAATAGTTCATCATTAAAATTTGGGGGGGAGGGCACTGGAGATTGAACTCAGGGGCTCTTGACCACTGAGCCACAACCCCTTCCCTATTTTGTATTTTATTTAGAGACAAGATCTCACCGAGTTGCTTAGTGCCTTGCTTTTGCTGAGGCTGGCTTTGAACTCATGATATTCCTGCCTAAGACTCCCAAGCTGCTGGAATTACAGGTTTGTGCCACTGTGCCTGGCTTTATCATTAACATTTGATTCAGGAGAAATCTATATTTTGCCCTTCCTTCTACTTTTGTGCATTGCTAGAATTATTGTAAGACAAGGTGTATTTTCTCATATGTGGTAAAAGCACTTTTTCAAAACTCAAAGTTATTTTTAGTTAATGATCTGAATCAGAGTTATGTGAAAAAGTACCATGGGACCTGTTTTTCTTTCCCCACAAAATTGAAAGCTCTGTTTACTTTTGTTAATTTCATATATCAAGTATAGTACCTGCTATGTGTTAGACACCAATATTAGATAATCTACATACATAGAAGTAGTATAACAATGTTTAATATCAAATTCTCTGGGCTGGTGAGTTCAAATCCTGACTCTCTTTAGCTGTATGACCATACATAAATTACCTCTCATGTGCCTCAGTGTTAGATATCTGGTAGACTAAAAAATTTAATCCATTTAGATAGCATTAAGCAGTGTTTGATATCTAGTGAAAGCTCAATGTTTATTCTCATTCTTTCAATAATTACAAGGTAGGTATAGTATTATAATCTTCATTTTAAGATGAGGAAGCTAAAACTCCAAAGTTATGCTTTAAAGGTTATTCTTGGTCCTTGAGATATAGTCCAAGTTTCTCAACATGCATTAAAAGGCTCTTTGTTATTGGGCCTCCTCCCCCTGCCTTCTCCAACGTTCTCTGTCATTATCCACCTCTTCTGCTCTTCATCTCCCACCTCCCACGGACACTTGGACGACATTGAACCTCTGTAGTTCCTGGCACGTGTCCCCATTCTCTCAGGCCTTTGCTCAGGCTGCTTCATCTGCCTGACCCCCACCTCCACCAATCAAGCCTCTCTCCCTTATACTTTCAAGTTCTCAGTATAGACATTCTTCCTTCTGGAAAATGCCTCTGCCTGATTTCCCATGTTTGCTAAATACCTTCCCAGATGTTCTCATTATACCCTGTACTTGCCCATATATTTGCAAATTTAATTATTGTTTTTATTCCCTGAACTGTAAGTTCCCTAAGGCCAATGTCCATGTTCTGATTGTTCAGTATTGTCTCCACAGTACCTAGCATGTAAGTGTATGAGGGCTGGAAAGATATAAAAAGTAATACCTCACTAAAATTTGGTAAGTTAGTAAGGTAACAACACTGCATATATATGTGCATATGTATTATGGATCAAATTCTTCCTTTTGGTGTTTTTGGATGCTGCTTCTGTAAAAGATGGAAGGGTTACTGGCATGTGGAACACTCTGAGGATTCTGTTTCTTTGACCTTGGGCCTTACTCCACTCCTAGCTATTAGAACAGCATATCCACCCATAGTGGGGCTGAGAAGGCAATTACATATGCAATCAGGTGAAGGCCTTGTCCTCATTTTAATGGAGAAGCAAAACATTTAAAACGTTACTTAGTCTTGAGTAAGAATATTTAAATTTTTCCACAAAGAGCCAGCTAAAAAATTTCCATTGTTGTATGTATTTAAGCTATAAAATATGGTGTTGTGATATACATATGCATAGTTAAATAATTACCACAATGAGGTTAATTAACATATCCTTCCCCTCACAGTTACTATTTGTGTGTGTGTGTGTGTGTGTGTGTGTGTGTGTGAGAGAGAGAGAGAGAGAGAGAGAGAGAGAGAGATCGAGAGAGATCAAAACACTTAAGATCTACTCTTAGCAAATTCAAGGATACAGTACAATGTTTTTAACTATGCTCACTGCCTGTGGCTTGGATATGTTAGTTTCCCTAATGGTTCATGTGCTGTAGGCTTGGTCCTCAGTATGGTGGTGCTGAGATAGTGGAACTTTTAAGTGGTGTAGTATAGTGGGAGGTTATTGGGTTTGTTATGCTCAGAAAAGATTAAGAATATTTTTTGTGGAGCTTTAGAGTTATTGTAAGAGGGTTATTATAAAAGAACAAGCCTGGGTGGGCATGATGGTACACACCTATAATTCCAGCTGCTTTAGAGTCTGAGGCAGAAGAATAGCAAGTTTTAGACCAGCCTGGGAGACTTAGGGAGAGTTAGAGATGTAGCTCAGTGGTAGAGCATCCCTGGGTTTAATCCCCAGTACCATCAAAAGAGAGAGAGAGGAAGGAAGGAAGGAAGGAAGGAAATAAACCACGCCTGATCATTTCCCAGTTTCTTTAGTTTCCTGTCTGGTGATGTGATTATTGGCTCTTGCATATGCTTCTTCCATTGTGATGCTATTTACCATGGGTTATCTCCAGAGCGGAGCTAATGCCAGCACCATGCCCTTGAATCTCCAGAATTGTAAGCTGAATAAGTTTTCATAAATTTACCTCAGGTATTTTGTTATAATAAGGGGATATGGACTAATATAACTACCATGCTATACATTAGCTCTCTCTTAATAATCTTTTTTTTGTATTGAATAGACATTTTATTCTCAAACAGCCATTACCAAAAAAATTATGTAATATATAAGACTCCACCTGACCAGCATAACAAGATCCTATGCCTTTGATCACATGGGATAAAGCATAGACTGCTACACTTATGCCAACATGTCCTGTTTGGACTCTAGCTTGATGCATGAAATATAGCAATTGTAAATGTACATCAGGGACTTGACAAGCTGATTCTCAAGTTTCATTTTACCCTGGAAGAGAAGAGTCCCTCCAAACAAGAGAACAATCATTCACCTCAAAAGAGGAGAAACATTAAAAGAGGAACCCAAGATACTATAATTCCAGTTACTTGGGGGGATATAAAACCATTAACAGCCTCAGCTAAACAGATGTTGGCTCAAATGGGGTTAGAATGTACTCTAGATAATTTTGTTACGCTTTGATTGCTAAACTCACACAAAACTTTGTAAATGCTTTGTTCTTAATAACAATGTTGCTCTGTTTTTGTACACCAGCTGTGGGAAATTCAGTACTGTCAGATCCTGGACTTCAACAACCCATTACAATATCTTGATTCACTTGGATGAAATTATTATGTACCTGCAAAAATGTCTCATGGTATTCATTGTTGTCTTAGCAGAATAACTGTGTCCTTACTATCCACGTAGTATTTAATAGGTCACCATGCTGCACAATTTATTCATAAAAGGTGTATTCTTCTTGGGCTGGGGATGTGGCTCAAGCGGTAGTGCGCTCGCCTGGCATGCGTGCAGCCAGGGTTCAATCCTCAGCACCACATACAAACAAAGATGTTGTGTCTGCTGAAAACCAGAAAGGCCATGTTTCTATAGTTCTCTAACATCCCATCTCTATATAAGTTTTTCTGAGCAGGCTGAAGGCATTCCCACTCCTCTTCAGTAAAATCAATGGCTATATCCCTGAATGTTAACAGTTCCAATTCTTGGTTCTCAGGAGTCGGGCCTGCTTGGGATCCTCAGCTCCTGCACAGCAGAACAACCTCTCTTAATAATCTTATAAAGTTTGTACCCCTTGACTATGTTATGGTTTGGATATTAAGGTGTTTCCTAAAGGCCATGTGCTAAAAAGGATTGGTTACCAGCTTGTGGTGCTATTGTGAGATGGTAGAACCTTTAGAAAGTGGGGCCTAGTGGAAGGAAGTGAGGTCATTGGATGAGTACCTTGGAAGGGTAAATTGGAATCCTGGCCCTTTCTTCTCCCTGTTTGCTTCCCAGACCCCATGAGGTGAACAAACTTCCTTCACCACACACTCTCACCACCATGATGTACTGCAAAGCACATGGACCAAGTGAACATAGATGGAAACTTTCGAAATCATAGGCCAAAATAAATCATTCCTCCTTTTATATTGATTTTCTCAGGCATTTTATTCCAGTGACAGTTGACTAACACAGACTGAAATTCTTCCCTCACCCCACTCCCCAGCCCCTGGAAATTACTATTCTTCTCTGTTTCTGTAAGTTTGACTTCATTAGATTTCACATATAGGAGAGATTGTGAAGTATTTGTCTTTCTATGACTGCCTTATTTCATGTAGCATAAGGTCCGTTAAGTTTATCCATTTTGGCAGGATTTCCTTTTTTTTTTTTTTTTTTTTTTTTTTTTTTTTTTGATACCAGGAATTGAACCACTGAGCTACATCCCCAGCCCTTTATTTAATATTTTATTTAGAGACAGAGTCTCACCAAGTTGCTAAGTGCCTCGCTAAATTGCTGAGACTGGCTTTGAACTTGCAATACTCCTCCCTCAGCCTCCAGAGTCACTGGGATTACAGGCATGCGCCATGGTGCCTGGCTGGATTTCCTTCTTTTTTAAAGACCAAATAAAATTCCACTGTGTATATATACCATGTTTTCTTTTTCCATTCATCTGTCAGTGGACATTTAGGTTGTTTCCATATCTTGACTTGTGTAGTGAACATGCAAGATACTCTTAAAGAGTACCTCTTCAAAAATACGAATTGCATTTCCTTTGGATATATACCCAGTGATGGGGCTGCTGTATCATATAATACTCTTATTTCTTTTTAATTTTATGAGGAACATTCATACTGTTTTCTACATTGGCTGTACCAATTTATAATCCCACTAACATTGTGCTAGGGTTTCCTTTTCTCAGCACGCTTACCAATTCTAATTATCATTTGGCTTTTTTTGAGATTACCCCTTTTTACTGATGTGTGGTAATACCACTTTGTGATTTGGATTTTAATTTTTATGATGATTAGTGATGTTGAGGACCTTTCCATGTACCTGTTGGCCTTGTGTATCTTTGGAAAAATGTCTACTTAGGTTCTTTGCTCATTGTACAAATTGGGTTATTTGGGGGAAGGGGGTTGTTGTTTTGCTTTGTTTTTATGTTTTGCCATTAAATTATATAATATTCCTATTTGGGGATATTAATTGCCTATCAAAATATATGTTATGAATACCATCAGCCTTCTATATCTGCAGGTCTTCATCCATGCATTCAACCAACTATGGATCAAAAATATAAAAATGTTTATTGAACATGTAGATATTTTTATTATTCTGTAAACAATTTGGTGTAATAAAACTTTTACATAGCATTTACATTATATTAGGTATTATAAGTAATATATACATGATTTAAAGTATATGGGAGGTGCTGGGGATGTAGTTCAATAAGCATGTTCCCCACATGTGTGAGGACCTGGGTTTATCCCCAGCACCTCACATACAGGAAGATTGTACATAGATTTCATGTAAGTATGACACCACTTTATATAAAAGACTTGAGCATATATTATGAATTTGGAGAACAGGGGAAGGGGTTGGAGATTATCCCCTGCTTATACATTCCGTATGTTACCATTCCATATGTTATCTTTTCATTTTGTTTATTGCTTCCTTTGCTGTATGGAAAACTGTTAGTTTGATATAGGTCCATTTATTTATTTTTTGCTTTTGTTGTCTGTGCTTTTGATATTTTACCAAAACATTGCCACGACCAATGTCAAGGGATTTTCCCCTATGTTTTCCAAGAGTAAGTTTTACTAAGAGGCAGAAAATGCTGGGAGTCAGAAGAACACTTAAGCTGTGCAAAAGGGCTTACGTGGTGTTTGTGCGTAAAGTAAGAGCTACCCGAAATATTTTGATGTAGAGTCTACAGTGTGGGTATGAAGATTCTGTAATGCTCAACGTATTGGGGAGGGAAGTTTGACATTTCTCACAGGATTCAGAAATGTCATTTGATATAAAATACAATCCCATGCATAGTGAGCTGATAAGAAAGGAGTATTGCTCATGGTTATTAGCTTTTTCCATCCATAGCAAAATAAATGCAAGGGGAGGGAGTCCTATCTTCACTGTCCCCTGAGCATAGATGAATTTACTGTATAACAATCAATGGCTCTTGAGCTTCAGAGCCACTCACTTACATGGGCCCTGGCCACAAATTTACATGGTCATTATAATATGTGCAGTTGTTTTAATCATAATTGATTAAGACAATTGATTAAAACCACTGCATTTTTCTTTCTTTTTTCTTTTTTTTAAGAGAGAGAGAAGAGATAGAGAATTTTTAAAATATTTTTGTTTTTCAGTTTTCGATGGACACAACATCTTTATTTTTCATTTTTTTATGTGGTGCTGAGGATCGACACCCAGTGCCTCACGCATACCAGTCGATCGCGCCACCGCTTGAGCCACATCCCCAGCCCTCACTGCATTTTTCTACTCCTTTGGTTGACATCAGGTGGTGCTAGAGTGACTATGGGCATCTTTGAGATAAATTTGGTTAGAGCAATGTATTCAATGTTGTTCACAATTGTGTATGGAGTTGAATTACTGGTATTATCCCAATGTAGCATTTACTTTCTAAAATATTCTACAGACTACTGTGCAAACTCATCTGGCATCATGACCGGACATCAGCAATATATATATATATATATATATATATATATATATATATATATATATATATATATATAAGCTTTAGACCCTACAGAACTTGGGTCCACCCTCTTTCTAGGCATAGTGCTCAGGTCATCTAGAGTCTGTGCATTCCCAGGTGACATCCTAAGTAAGAGGATGGTAGCAGAGGATGCTTTGATCCTTTGAGCTCCCACCCTTAAATGGTACTTTCCTGGTCAACACCAGTGAAAGGGATTAATTCTGAGAAAATGTTTGGCCCAATCCTGTGCTAGTCTTTGAATTACAATATGGTTTAGAGCATTTTTATTTACAAGGAAAAAATGCATCCTGTTTTTTTTCCCACTTGCTTGGTGTATATCCTCTTTGCTTTTGTAGTCATGTCTGTAGATTAAAAAGTGGGTATGAGTGGGATAATATGCCTTGTTCTATATAATTTCCTAATTTAACCTTTCCAATTCATTTGGTTCATTATAGACTAGTATATTTGTTGGTTTTTGACATATGTAAAAATGTAAAACTATTTATATATACTTATTGTAGAAAACAAAAGTTTTATAACTCAATCATTGCTCAATTTGTTTTAAAAATCTTTTTTGCATACTGTACTTCATGTATTGTGTTAAAATTATTAGAAACTAACTTTTGACTTAAGTGGGGCCAGTATTGCTGTGCAACTTGCTTTTTCTTCATCTAACCTTGTATCATGGATAGCTTTACATATAACTTTTTTTGGGGGGGGAGGTCTGGTAATACCATTAATTTAGTTAATAGATTCCTCACATTTTTATATACCATAACAAATAATGCTATAATAAGTAAGTATCCTTATTCAAATTTCTTGGTATACTTTGAGAGCATTTCTTTCTATAATATAAATTTCTAGTCATGGAATTGTGGATAAAAGGGTGTGTGTGTGTATTCATATACATATGTATGTATATATACTCAAAATATTAACAGATGTTATTATTTTATTATGGATATTTTAAGAGCTTTATATCATCTCTTTATCCTAGAATGGCACTTGATTACAAAATACACTTGTTGTTGCTTCTAAATGCTTAATTACTGCTATGAATATTCCCCTTCAATGATAGAGCCAATGATGTTGTATAAGGCTAATGTCAATAAGTCGAGATGTTTTATACAGTTAAAAATTAGAAAAATGGATACTGGTCAAAAATTTATATGAAAGGTAAATTTGTTCTCTATTTGAGAGAAGTTATGACTCCTTCTGTAAACTAAGGAAGGTGCCTAAATCTGAAGCATAAGTTCCCTTGCCAGCCCTACACACAATCTGTGATTAGACATTAGTCCTTGTTCTGAGCACAGATAACATACTGTGGATAACTTGTTTTACTTTTCACAAATTTGTTGCCTCATTCCAGACTCAGTATTTAATATTTATATCCAGAAAAATTAGATGTATTTTAATTTTATAAGAAATTAATTCATGTTTGAAGTACAGCTACATCAATTATGTGGCATATTTTTCCTGAAAGCTGTTGAATTCTCTTATTTTGGATTAGAACTTACTCATAATTCTGATACATACTGAAAACAATGAAAATATATTTTGAACATTCTAAACTTTCTATGAACATTAGGATTGTTAGACAAGGAAAATCTTTGTGTCAAAAGTTGTGATTGATGGACTGCGGTTATAGCTCAGTGGTATAGCATTTGCCTAGCATGTGTAAGGTTCTGTTCTTATCACTGCATATAAATAAAATAAAGGTCCATTAACAACTACAAAAATACTTTTTAAGAAGTTGTGATTGAAAACCCACTAGATGTACCTGTTCCACAAATATTTCCTTCATAAATTAAGAACCATATTGACCTAGATATTAATGCTTAAAACTGGAGAAGTTTGCTGGGCATGGTGGTGCATGCCTATAATCCCAGCAGCTCGGGAGGCTGAGACAGGAGGATCACGGATTCAAAGCCAGCCTTAGCAATGGTGAGACACTAAGCAACTCAGTGAGACCCTGTCTCTAAATAAAATAAAAAATGGGGCTGAGGATGTGGCTCAGTGGTCAAGTGCCCCTGAGTTCAATCCCTAGTACCTACCCCCCTTCCCCCAGAAAAATAAAAAATTGGAGAAGTTTCTCTTAAAAAATTGAAATATTTTGGCAATAATGGACTGAATTCATATAGGTAGTAAATTATAGCTGTATAGTGACTATTATTTTCAGACAGGTTTTGCCATAGTTCAATTTGCCATATTCCTGCCATTCTTTGATGTATTACATCTGGCCTTACTTAATTCATCTGTGTACATTAAGAACATTGTTCTTTTTAAATTTGTAGGTAAATAAAAATATAGAAAAGGCATCTGTGTGAAGATTTTCCTTAATTTTTTTCACTAATACATTGAAGACATGGAGACATAAAGCTTCTTTATTGTTTTTCCCTGGTACATTCATCTTCTTAAATGGTGGTAAGAGATAGAGAGACATTAGAAGCAGTAAGAACCATAGAGATATTAACTTTCTTATTCACAATTATTTCTAACAGATTGCTCCATTAGCATGTGAAAAAGAAAAGGACTGGAAAGTTTTATACCTCCTGGAGTTCCACAATCTTACGCTTTAATTTCTTTATGTCTTTCTGTACTTTATATTTCTCTAGATCCATTTTTGTTTTCTGTATTTGTTGGAGGGAGTTGAGAGAGTCGTGAATTGATTTAAATCCTGAAAAAGAAAAAGAGAATACATATATATCAAAGAATGCATTGGAACCTTTTTTTTTTTTGGTAGAAATTGGCATATTAGAATTCCTGCCATAATTGATCATTGTTTAATTTAAAGTACATTAAATTCCATTAAAACCCTTTTAAAAACAAACAAAATCCATTTCATCTGAGGATATAATAGGTTCTGTGTTTGAGATTGAGGTCTCTGATAGCTTCATGACTGTGGCATGCTTGGTGACTAGGAAGTTTCTGTACAAAGACACAGAATGCCAGGCTGCTGGGAAAACTTCGTGCAAAGACACAGGATGCCTGGCTGCTATAGCAATGTCCTTCATGAGGAAACTCTGTATTAGAGTCTTAGCAGCCTCCACCTTGATCTCAGGTACAAAGGTCCTGGAAATAAAGGAACTCTCTTGTTAGACAACCACAAGAACCTGCCCACATAGCAGTAACTAACTTTATACAATGGACTTTCTTGAGAGCTACACAAAGCTCCCAACATTTCACATTGCAATGTAGTATGCAACTGAAGAATAAGCTGCATAATGTTGCTAAGTCTGTAACCTGCCTAATGACACAGTGAACAATATGTACCAATGATGCTAATGACCTAAAGCAACCTATTGATATAAATAAAGCTTGGCAGCTAGGCCCTTCTGCCATTCTGCCATCTTTCTTTCCTGCCTCTGTATCTTGTCTCTGTGTCCCTTTTCACTAAGCCCAATAAAAGAAAAAGTAGGCCCAAATCTTCACCATGTTGGCTTAGGATCTGACTTCCTTAACAAGACTCCTAAAGCACAAGAAGTAAAATCAAGAATCAATAAATGGGATATATTCAAACTAAAAATCTTCCTCTCAGCAAAGGAAACAATAACGTGAAGAGAGAACTTATAGAATGGGAGAAAATCTTTACCAACCACACCTCAGAGCATTAATCTCCAGCACTTGTGTGATTTGTGTGTGGTATGTGTGTGTGTGTTACTAGGGATGGAACCCAGGGCCTTGTGAATGTGAGGCAAGCACTCTACCAACTGAGCTATAGCCCAATCCTTGTGTGATTTTTTTTTTTGAGAGAGAGAGAGAGAATTTTTTAGTATTTATTTTTTAGTTTTCGGCAGACACAACATCTTTGTTGGTATGTGGTGCTGAGGATCGAACCTGGGCCGCACACATGCCAGGCAAGCGCGCTACCGCTTGAGCCACATCCCCAGCCCAAGCCCTATGTGATTTTTAAAAAGAAAAATTCTTGTTACCAAGTTGAAGGTAAATACCACTGATGAGATTTGAGAATTTCTCTGAGAATAGCCGGTTTGAAAGGCATAAAAGAGTGGCTGCCCTCTTCCCTTCTAGCACTTTGTGTCCCTCTTATACATATCTAGTCATTCATGACTACAGACCTACCAGACCTCAAACTTCTTAAAGTGTAGCCCATTTGTTATTCACTGAGGCCTTTCACATAGTTTCTTCTCACATTTTCATTAAAGGCATAAAGGAGCAGACCATTAATTTGGAGTCCTCTTTTGCTAGAACTCCCACTTGGTAAAATGTAGAAACACATAGATTGTAAATTTCTCTTCAGCTAATCCTGATATTGTACCAATGGGATGAGTAAAATTAAATCTTTGAGAGTTAAGGCGAAAGCAAGGCCGTTTTTAAGTACCAGTTAGATTTGGGACATGATTCCTGGCTAGATAATTCATTATTTTGACTTGGTGGTAGAAAGTGGGGGTTGTGAGGGTTATATTTCCATGCAACAAATTCTACTTATATGCCAGAAACAGCTGCTAGAATGAAACAGTGATGTCTTCCCAAGGCGCCTCCACTGCATCTCTTAATGGGACCAAAATTTTGTGGAATTTAAATGTGAATGATCTAGAAGATAGAGAATGGGTTGGAGTTTCTCTATACAGGAACCCCTCTGGTTCCTGGTAATTCCTTCAGAATTGTGATTTGAGGCAGATGGCTGCTCCACAGCACCTATCCCATGTCTTTTCTTTTGACAAATTAGATGAGCCTTTCAAATTAATCCTCTTTGATGTTAGCTCAGCTTGACACTGCTGCCATTAGCCTCTTAAGAGGAAAAGCAGTCATTATACTGGACTCTGCTAATTCATCTCTTCCTCACTTCTAAAGGTCAAGTTTCCAATCTGACATCTGTCTAGGCTCATTACTTGTAGTCCAATGAGAGGGACATTTGATTTAGGCTCCTAATTTTATAATATACCCAACAAGTCAGGTCTTGGTGATCTCTAAGGACTTTCCATGTCTAGGATTTATGATTTAGATTATCTTAAGAGAATCTCAGGGCAGCAACAGGATTGTGACATTATCCAATGTGAATGAAGAAAGTTGACTCATTTATACATGTTTTGATGGTATGCTGGCATCCTATAGGATATTTAGGAAGCCAGATTAAATACATAACGATGTAACTAATGACAAGATTGTTCCGTGGCCAGTGGTTTAAAGTAGAAACTTCTGAGCAATTGGACAGGAAAGGACAATTATTCTTTCCTTAATAAAAGGTATCTACTCACCTGATTGATATTCATTCTGCATTTTCTCTAGTTCACCCCAGACGTGCTTTTCCATTTGACTCATCTTTTTGGACAATTTATTTTCTACAAACTTTACTTTGTTCAGTTCTGCTTCCTGTTTCTGTGA
Organism: Spermophilus citellus; assembly: GCF_964194105.1. Taxonomy (NCBI): domain Eukaryota; kingdom Metazoa; phylum Chordata; class Mammalia; order Rodentia; family Sciuridae; genus Spermophilus; species Spermophilus citellus. The sequence goes on from NC_138182.1 coordinate 208,766,420, forward strand.
GTTAATGAAATTTTCTAATTTGCTTGAAAGCTGCAACATTTTTTCTTCCATTTTGTTTTCAGACTTTTCCTAGAAAAGAGATCATGTGATAAAACTCAGCAGAGAAGAATACTAATGTGGATTTATATTTCATCTTAGAGAAAACGTTTTTATCATATTTGTTTTCCCATGTTAAGCCTGAAAATTCAAACCAAGATTCCTTATATCTAAAATTGTGTTCCAGGTGTAAGAGTTAATTCTTTTTGTTTGAACTTGTTTGTAGTTTCTGGATTCTACGTGTTATAGAATAAAATAAGAGGGCTCTCTCTGGTCTTGCTGAAATGCCTTAAGGATTTGGAATTTGAGTCTAGTGTTTTAAAGAAGTGTAGCAAATGAAAATGATTTAGTTATGGCTTTCCCTGAGCTCCTTGGCATGTTCTAAATGCCAGAAGTTCTTATTCCCTAGAATTTCATATCCACATCAACACACTTCAGCAAGAATAGTGACTTTCCATTCCAACTGTTTCTTACAATCCTCTGGATTATACCCCACCTCTAGAAATTTTGATTTAATTGGTTTATGATGGAGCTCAGGAGTTAATACCACTTAAAAACTCTTCAAGTGATTCTATTATGCAGCAGAGTGTGGAATGCAGAAGTAGCCTTAGGCTAATTAGCTTCTCATCTCACTTCCCCACAGAGAATTTGGGAGCAGGAACTGGACAGACTGTCGTGGCCCCTTTGGCCCTCTTCTTTTTGCCCCTGCCTTGCCTCAGGAAGGGTGGATTCGTCTTTCTCTTCTTGTAAGAGACTTCTGTCTGCAGGGGAACCCACAAGGTCACTTAGTGCTGCCTGTAACTGGCAGAGGAATTTACCTAACTTGAGGGTAAGAATCTAGGAGGCCCACTTGGCAACTACTGATGTGACTGCACATACTTTGATACCCCTTCTCAGTGATAATGTTGTTATGAATATCTCCTCCTCTTGGACTCCTATCTTATTCAGTTATTTGCAAACTCTGGTGGGGGTGAGAGACATTATTTACTGAGCTGCCCAAAGCTCCTTTACTGAAGTTATCTTTTTTGAATCACCTTCATGGCTGGCAGCCACTGACAGCACTGATGTCCCTTTTCAGCCTTCCCGATGTGCTGGTTGCAATGGGAAAAGGCAACCCTAAAGGAAATATATTTTTCATAAACCCTGGTAACCTCACCTCAAAGTTTGGGGCTTTCTTTACACAATCTAAAAAGAGTTTTGAAAAGTTTTGTTCTACTGACAGATCTCCAGAGATTTTAAATGACTTTGTGAGCAGAAGTTTCCAAGATTTCTTGTGCCTAAGTGCCATCCAATATGATTGTCTAAGATCACGTATTCCAGTGACGGCCCCAGAGAGTTATCTCCCTAGGTTTGGAGTGACAATCTGTATTTTGAAAAAATCACTTCAGGTAACTTTGAACAGAGAAATGCAGATTCACAGAGTTAGGGTATAGTAAACAGGACCAGAATAAGGCTTTTGAACCTACAGTGCTAAAATTATAAAGAAGCTACTGATGCTGTAAATGTTGAAGGGTGAACTTCCAGACCTTTACTCGTGGCTAACATCCAGACATTTACCATGCAGCTCTACTTCATGAAATAAGAGCTCCTTACCAGTTTCTCCTGCAGGACCATCAGACATTCATTTGTATGGCTCAGGTGGTCTTTTCTGTGTTTGATAAACTCACTTTGTGCCCATTTTTGATTGTTCTCAAGTTCTTCGTACAGATTATTTGAAAGTGAATTGAATCTAAGGAAAAATGTTTGATTCTGTTTTAATGAGTGGATTGAAATATAAAACAAAATTTTAGTGTTGAAAAATCTGCTGTAAGGTGAGGCTCAGTGTATCTAGCCAATATTTATGTTGTGATATGGGAGGTGGGGAAGCAAGGTAAGTGCACTTTGGGGCCACCTGGGCCTAAATTTAGTCCAGCTGCTGGCTGTGCCCCTCTGCATACCCTGAAATATACACACAGTGACAGGTTCACTGCTGGCTTGGAAAAAAACCTCACCACACCTAAGTGCATATTATCCATGCAGAATTTCCCTCAGGGCCTGGGGCTCATTATGTGTGTTGGAAACACTGATAAATCACTTGGGGTGGGTGTCTCTATGGTAGGGGTAGACAAACTTTTTCTGTTAAAGGGTGGTTTGTAAATATTTTAGGCTTTGTGGGCTTTGTGGTCTTTGTTGCAGCCACTCAATGCTGCCATTGCAGCAAAAGAGCAGCCATAGATAACACAGAAACAAATGAGCATGGCTACGTTTTGTTCACATTTTATTTACACACACTAAAACTTAGATTTTATATAATACCTTCATGAAATGTAATATAATTCTTTTCTTTTTTAATATATACAATTTATTTAATAAATTAATGTCATTCAAAATACAGTGCCAGAACATTATGCAGTTGAACATGCTAGTAATGTTTGTCATGAAGCACCTGTGCTCATGTTAGATTGGCGGCACCCCACTACTGCTAGTGGTTCCTGGGATTAATGCCAGAGCAGCACTAGTTATCTGCTCTTCTGCACAGCTTGTGCAGAAAATTCCTGAACAGTTCACCTTCCTAATCCTACCCCCCCTCAACACACACACATCAGGTTAAAAAAAAACACACCCTGACAGCTAACAGATACCTATACACAATCACTCTACAGTAATGCTTGTTATTAAATTAAGATATAATGAACTGGTTAACCCACTCTAAAACTTTAAGATGGAGAACTACATCAGCAGCAGGTAATTATATGCATGAGCCAATGTTAATGTAATATAGAAATGGAGACATTTAGTGATTAAAGCTCCACACAGACCCGCACAATGAGGGGATAGCAATTCATATTGCAAGACCAGCAACTGAAGTCCACACCTGGCAAATGACCAGCTGAATGGACAACCTGTATTCTAGATAGACAAGTATAAGTTAGTGGAAAGAGTATAATTCTTTTCTTAAAGAAATTATTCAGAAGTGCAAAATTCATTCTTAGCTGTAGGCAGATTTGACTAAGAGTGGTAGCTTGCTGATTCGTGCTCTAAAAAGTGCCACTCTAAAGTTGGGGAGGGGATGTTGCAGAAAGAACCTGCATTGTCTTGGGGAGGAGAGGAAAGTCAGAGGAGGAGGGGGAGAGACCCCCAAGAGGACCTTGGAAAGCAGTGTTCAAGCTGGACTTTAGGTTGTCTCCGTCTCAGGTGAAATCTTTAGTGCAGTCCCCATTGCCACCAGTGGATATATGTGAGTGGATTTCGTGTGTGTGTGTGTGTGTGTGTGTGTGTGTGTGTGTTGTGTTTGCTTAAATGGGAACTGATTTACTCATGTGAAACAAAAAATAGAAGTAACAGACTTTCAGAAAGGGACTGCTGGCATCAGGATGACATACCATAGGAGTATTAAATAACAGAGAATGAAGGATTTTTAAAAATTATTATAGAGATTAAAAGTTTTGAAAACATGTACCATCAGTCTAAAACATCCCTGTAGAGTGACTGAGGGTTTAGGCAGAAAGAGGACTCCATATCTGAAATGACTTGAGAGATACAGGTCTCTCAAGAAATGAGGGATGAGTACTTGTAATTCATATGTGTGTTTTCTATATGTGATTTGCTCATGGTAAGATGTCAATTTCAATTCCTTTCAGAATAGGCAAAATGATTTGATTGGTAGAAACAATGCATGTTGTTCATTATTGAAAATATCAAAATACTTTACAAGGTGTGGTACTTACAATAACAGTAATAAGCACTCTGATGTGTTCAGGCAAATATATACAGAAGACAATTTAGTATGTGATAATTATCACTGGAAATTGCTTAAGACATGCTGGACACACACTGTATGCACATGCCTCTCTTGCTCTCCTAAAAAAGTGTTTGGACTCATAATTAGAAAAGTGCCATCAAATTATTTTCCCTTTTAATTTAGACCAGTGACTCTGAACTGGAGGCAATTTTGCCTCTTCTCAGGACACTTTGTGATGTCTGGAGACCATTTTGATTTTCATCACTGGGAGGTGATATTGGCACCCAGTGCTTAGAAACCAGGGATGCTGCTAAACATCTGTAATGCATACAGCCCCGAAACAAAGAATTATCCAACTAAAATATCAATTTTAATGAAAAACCTTGACTTAGTTGAGGAAACCCTGACTTAGATGATGAAACCAAGGAATGGGAAAAACCACAACAGATCATCACCAAGGCACATTATAATGAAAATGCCTAACATACAGAATAAGAAGAAAATATTAAAAGTCATGAGAGAAAAAAATCAGATTACATATGGGGGTAACCAATTAGATTATGTGCAGACTTTTTAATCCAGACCCTGAAAGCTAGAAGATCCTGGAACAACATATATCAAGCTCTGAAAGAAAGTGGATGCCAACCAGGAATCTTGTATCCATCAAAATTAAGCTTTAGATTTGATGACAAAATAAGAACCTTCCATGATAAACAAAAGTTAAAAGAAATTACAACTAGTAAGCCTGCGCTACAGAACATCCTCAGCAAAATATTACATGAGGAGGACATTAAAAACAACAATGAAAATCAGTAAAGGGAGGTATTACACTAAAGGAAAAACTAATCAAAGGAGAAACCAAGTCAAGTTAAATACCAAAAATAAACAAAAATGGCTGGGAATACAAGTCATGTCTCAATAATAACACTAAATGTTAATGGTCTAAACTCACCAATCAAAAGACATAGACCAGCAGATTGGATTATAAAAAAGACCCAACAATATGCCACCTCCACGAGACTCATCACATAGGAAAAGACATCCACAGAAATAAGGTGAAAGAATGGGAAAAATCATACCAATCACATGGACTGCAGAAGCGAGCAGGGGTTTCCATTCTCATGTCAAATAAAGTAGACTTCAAGTCAAAGTTAATCAAAAGGGATAAATGAGAATATTTTTTACTGCTTAAGGGAAACATTCATCAACAAGACATAACAATAATAAATTTATATGCCCCAAACAATGGAGCATCTACATTCATCAAACAAACTCTTGTCAAATTCAAGAGTCAAACAGACCACAACACAATAATTCTGGTTGACTTTGACATATCTCTTTCACCACTGGATAGATTGTCCAAAGAAAAGCTGAACAAAGAAACTATAGAACTCAATAATACAATCAATAACTTAGCCTTAACTGACATATATAGAATATGTCATCCTTCAATGAACGAATACACTTTCTTCTCAGCAGCACATGGATCCTTCTCTAAAATAGACCACATATTATGCCACAAAGAAACTCTTAGCAAATATAAAAAGTAGGATCCGCTCGGGCTTCCCCGCGGCTACAGACGGCGGGGAGCTCCGAGAAGCGACCAGCAAGCAGGGAGATTGCTGCAGATTCTGTGGAATCCTGCTGCCTGAGCACTCACAGAGCCCTGGGCTGAGTTCAGGATTTCAGATGGGGAAGGAAACAGGACAGTTCTATCCCACACAATGGAAACTCCACCAAGGAAACCAGCGGCCACCATCTTGGAGAGCTGAAGTAACCACCGCCACTCTCCAACAGATTGCAACAATAAAACAGGTGCGTGTTACTCAGCTCATCTCCCATACAGCGGGGATTTCGCATAAAATCTCTCCTAGGCTCTCCGGGGGAGGAATTATCAGAGCAAGCCTGCATAAAGACACGGGGAAAATTAGAGACACCCAACCTTCAACTCCCCCTCCCATCAGCGGGGAAAACGAAACCTGTATTGCCAGTACGGGGGGAGGGGCAAGCGGAAAAAATCAAAACAATAGAGTGGCGGGGGGGGGGGGTTCTCAATAGCCACCCTCCACGCCCAACAAACAGCAGGCCCAGAGTACAGTTTGAACTGCCGAGAGGCATCACTCAGGGGAAATCTGGTCTAGCAGGAGAAACCAGGACTAGCAGGAGAAACCAGGGGACTAGAGGCCAGGCCCTTGCGACTGGGTAGCCAGATAATGCACGCCCGCCAGCAAAACTCCACCCTCCGCCCGCACGACTGGGCGGTTGGAGTCCGCCCCCCGCCGGCGACCAACCGCACGACTGGGCAGCTAGAGATTGCCCGCCCACGAGCAACAGCCAGCTCATTGCCCCTGCGAATGGGTGGCTAGAGATTGCCCGCACACCAGCGGCAGCCGGCCCATTGCCCCTGCGATTGAGTAGCTGGAAACCGCACGCCCAACGGTGACCAATCGCCCGCTGGCTGCCCGCGCGACTGGGCAGCTGGGGACCGCCCGCCCGCCTGTGACAGCCAGCCCATTGCCCCTGCAACTGGGCGGCTAGAGATCGCCCGCCCACCAGCGACAGCCGGCCCATTGCCCCTGCGACTGAGCGGCTGGAGACCACATGCCCGCGGGCGACCGATCGCCCGCTGGCTGACCGTGCGACTGGGCAGCTGGAGACCACCTGCCTGCCTCACCACATGACTAGGCGGCTAGAGATCGCCCGCCCACCAGTGACAGCCGGCCCATTGGCCCTGTGACTGAGCAGCTGGAAACCGCACGCCTGCCTGCGACCAATTGCCCGCCGGCTACCAGCGCGACTGGGCGGCTGGAGACCGCCCGGCTGCCGGTGTCCAGGAGCTGAAACCAACCAGAGACAGTCCAGTCCCACCCCTACATCCGGACACCCCAGTAAGGAGCCTGGGGCTTGCCATAGCAGAGAGGTGACCTCACTGGAGCTCGGCTGTCGGAATTCCTTCCCAGCGGAATCCACTTTAGCAAGCATAGTCTACCAACACAAAGCAGAGATATAAAAAACCAAAACAAATTTATAGAAGAGAGCAGAAACACAGCAATCAAATAGAGCTAGAAAGTAGCGTGAACATCATGAAAAAACAAGGGAAAAAAGGAGTACAAACAATGCAGGACAACGTAATTCTACAGGAGGACCTAGAAGCATCAGAAACAGGGATAGGGAAAGAACTCAAGGCATACCTAACTCAGATGGAACGGAATATTACAGAAGACATGAGACAGCAAGTCCAAGCAATAAAAGTATATTTTGAAAATGAATTAAACAAACAAATTCAAATGGCAAAGAATGAGCTTTACCAGGAGATAGAGATCTTAAAAAAAATCAAACAGTAATCCTAGAAATGCAGGAAACTATAAACCAAATTAAGAACTCAAACGAGAATATTACAAATAGACTAGATCAAGTAGAAGTCAGAACATCAGATAATGAAGACAAAGTTTATCAACTTGAAAAGAATATAGTCAACACAGAAAAGATGCTTAAATCCCATGAGCAATCTATTCAAGAAATATGGGATGTCATAAAAAAAACAAATTTGAGAGTCATCGGGATAGAAGAAGGCATAGAAAATGAAACCAAAGGAATGGACAACCTATTAAATGAAATAATTCTAGAAAACTTCCCAGAGATGAAAGATGGAATGGATTGCCAAATCCTGGAAGCCTACAGGACACCAAACATTCAAAACTGTAATAGACCAACTCCAAGACATATAATTATGAAGACAGCCAACATACAGAACAAGGAGAGAATATTTAAAGCTACGAGAGAAAGGAGGCAGATTGCATTCAGGGGTAAACAAATTAGGTTAATGACTGATTTTTTCATCACAGACTTTAAAAGCAAGAAGATCCTGGAACAATGTATTTCAAACGCTGAAAAATAATGGTTTCCAACCAAGAATACTGTATCCAGCAAAATTAAGCTTCAGATTTGACAATGAAATTAAAATCTTTCATGATAAACCAAAGCTAAAACAATTCGCAGCAAGAAAACCAGCACTGCAAAGCATTTTGAGCAAAATACTACAAGAAGAGGAATTGAAAAATAGTGCCCAAAACTAACAGCAGGAGGTATCTCAGTAAAGGGGGAGGAAAATAACCAAAAAGTAAAAACTAGCCAAACTAAAATAAATAAACATGACTGGAAGTACAAATCATATTTCAATTGTAACCTTAAATGTTAATGGCCTAAACTCACCAATCAAGAGACATAGGCTAGTAACCTGGATCAAAAAAAAATCCAACAATATGCTGCCTTCAGGAGACTCATATGATAGGAAAAGACATACACAGGCTGAAGGTAAAAGGTTGGGAAAAATCATATCACTCACATGGCCCTCGGAAGCAAGCAGGAGTGGCCATACTCATATCTAATAAAATCAACTTCAAACCTAAGTTAATCAAAAGGGATGAAGAAGGACACTATATACTGTTAAAAGGAACCATCCACCAACAAGACATAACAATTATCAATTTGTATGCACCAAACAATGGAGCTGCAACGTTCATAAAACAAACTCTTCTCAAGTTCGAGAGTCAAATAGACTACAACACAATAATTATGGGTGACTTCAAAACACTGCTCTCACCATTAGACAGATCCTCTAGACAAAAGCTGAATAAAGAAACTATTGAACTCAATAGCACAATCAATAACCTAGACTTAAGTGACATATATAGAATATATCAACCATCATCAAGTGGATACATGTTCTTCTCAGCAGCACATGGATCCTACTCAAAGATAGACCATATATTATGCCATAGGGCAACTCTTAGTAAATATAAAGGTGTGGAGATAATACCATGCACCATATCTGATCATAATGGAATGAAACTGGAAATCAATGATAAAAGAAGGAAGGAAAAATCCTACATCACATGGAAAATGAACAATATGTTACTGAATGATCAATGGGTTACAGAAGACATAAAGGAGCAGATAAAAAAATTCATAGAGACAAATGACAATACAGACACAACATACCGGAATCTATGGGACACAATGAAAGCAGTTTTAAGAGGGAAATTCATTTCTTGGAGTTCTTTCCTCAAAAAAAGAAAAAAACCAACAAATAAATGAACTCACACTACACCTCAAAAACCTAGAAAAGGAACAGCAAATGTAGTAGAAAACAAGAAATAATTAAAATTAGAGCAGGAATCAACGAAATTGAAACAAAAAAAAAAACCATAGAAAAAATTGAAATAACTAAAAGTTGGTTCTTTGAAAAAATAAATAAGATCGACAGGCCCTTAGCCATGCTAATGAAGAGAAGAAGAGAGAGAACTCAAATTACTAACATACGGGATGAAAAAGACAATATCACAACAAACACTACAGAAATACAGAAGATAATTAGAAACTATTTTGAAACCCTATATTCCAATAAAATAGAAGATAGTGAAGATATCGATAAATTTCTTAAGTCATATGATCTGCCCAGATTGAGTCAGGAAGACACACACAATTTAAACAGACCAATAACAAAGGAAGAAATTGAAGAAGCCATCAAAAGACTACCAACCAAAAAAAGCCCTGGACCGGATGGGTATACAGTGGAGTTTCACAAAACCTTCAAAGAAGAATTAATACCAATACTTTTCAAGCTATTTCAAGAAATAGAAAAAGAGGGAGCTCTTCCAAATTCATTCTATGAGGCCAACATCACCCTGATTCCGAAACCAGACAAAGACACTTCAAAGAAAGAAAACTACAGACCAATATCTCTAATGAACTTGTATGCAAAAATTCTCAATAAAATCCTGGCGAATCGAATACAAAAGCATATCAAAAAAATTGTACACCATGATCAAGTAGGATTCATCCCTGGGATGCAAGGTTGGTTCAATATACGGAAATCAATAAATACTATTCACCACATCAATAGACTTAAAGACAAGAACCATATGATCATCTCGATAGATGCAGAAAAAGAATTTGACAAAGTACAGCATCCCTTTATGTTCAAAACACTAGAAAAACTAGGGATAACAGGAACTTACCTCAACATTGTAAAAGCTATATATGCTAAACCTCAGGCTAGCATCATCCTAAACAGAGAAAAACTGAAGGCATTCCCTCTAAAATCTGGAACAAGACAGGGATGCCCTCTATCACCACTTCTATTCAATTTAGTTCTCGAAGTACTAGCCAGAGCAATTAGACAGACAAAAGAAATTAAAGGCATAAAAATAGGAAAAGAAGAACTTAAATTATCGCTATTTGCGGATGACATGATAATATATTTAACAGACCCAAAAGGGTCTACAAAGAAACTGCTAGAGTTAATAAATGAATTCAGCAAAGTGGCAGGATATAAAATCAACATGCATAAATCAAAGGCATTCCTGTATATCAGCAACAAAACTTCTGAAATGGAAATGAGGAAAACCACTCCATTCACAATATCCTCAAAGAAAATAAAATACTTGGGAATCAACCTAACAAAAGAGGTGAAAGATTTATACAATGAAAACTACAGAACCCTAAAGAGAGAGATAGAAGAACATCTTAGAAGATGGAAAAATGTATCCTGTTCATGGATAGGCAGAACTAACATCATCAAAATGGCGATACTACCCAAAGTTCTCTACAGGTTTAATGCAATGCCAATTAAAATCCCAACGGCATTTCTTGTAGAAATAGATAAAGCAATCATGAAATTCATATGGAAAAACAAAAGACCCAGAATAGCAAAAACAATTCTAAGCAGGAAGTGTGAATCTGGAGGTATAGCGATACCAGAGTTCAAACTGTACTACAAAGCAATAGTAACAAAAACAGCATGGTACTGGTACCAAAACAGGCAGGTGGACCAATGGTACAGAATAGAGGACACAGAAACCAATCCACAAAATTACAACTTTCTTATATTTGATAAAGGGGCTAAAAGCATGCAATGGAGAAAGGATAGCATCTTCAACAAATGGTGCTAGGAAAAGTGGAAATCCATATGCAACAAAATGAAACTGAATCCCTTTCTCTCGCCATGCACAAAAGTTAACTCAAAATGGATCAAGGAGCTAGATATCAGAGACACTGCGTCTGATAGAAGAAAAAGTTGGCTACGATCTACATACTGTGGGGTCGGGCTCCAAATTCCTTAATAGGACAACCATAGCCCAAGAGTTAATAACAAGAATAAATAAATGGGACTTACTTAAACTAAAAAGTTTTTTTCTCAGCAAGAGAAACAATAAGAGAGATGAATAGAGAGCCTACATCCTGGGAACAAATTTTTACCCCTCACACTTCAGATAGAGCCCTAATATCCAGAATATACAAAGAACTCAAAAAATTAAACAATAAGATAACAAATAACCCAATCAACAAATGGGCCAAGGACCTGAACAGACACTTCACAGAGGAGGACATACAGTCAATCAACAAGTACATGAAAAAATGCTCACCATCTCTAGCAGTCAGAGAAATGCAAATCAAAACCACCCTAAGATACCATCTCACTCCAGTAAGATTGGCAGCCATTATGAAGTCAAACAACAATAAGTGTTGGCGAGGATGTGGGGAAAAGGGTACACTTGTACACTGCTGGTGGGACTGCAAATTGGTAAGGCCAATTTGGAAAGCAGTATGGAGATATCTGGGAAAGCTGGGAATGGATCCACCATTTGACCCAGCTATCGCCCTCCTCGGACTATTCCCTGAGGATCTTAAAAGAGCGTACTATAGGGATACTGCCACATCAATGATCATAGCGGCACAATTCACAATAGCTAGACTGTGGAACCAACCTAGATGCCCTTCAATAGATGAATGGATAAAAAAATGTGGCATCTATACACAATGGAGTACTATGCAGCAATAAAAAATGACAAAAATCAGAATTTTCAGGGAAATGGATGGCATTAGAGCAGATTATGCTAAGCGAAGCTAGCCAATCCTTAAAAAACAAATGCCAAATGTCTTCTTTGATATAAAGAGAGCAACTAAGAACAGAACAGGGAGGAAGAGCATGAGGAAAAGATTAACATTAAACAAAGATGAGTGTGGGGAGAGAAAGGGAGAGAGAAGGGAAATCATATGGAAATGTTAGGAGACCCTCAATGTTACACAAAATTACATAGAAGAGTATGTGAGGGGAAAGTGGGGGGAAACAAGGGAGAGAATTGAACAACAGCAGATGAGGTAGAGAGGGATGATGGGTGGGAAGGGGAGGGGGGATAGTAGGGGATAGGAAAGGTAGCAGAATACAACAGTCACTAATATACCATTATTTAAAAATGTGAGTGTGTAACCGATGTGATTCTGCAATTTGTATTTGGGGTAACAATGGGAGTTCATAACCCAGTTGAGTCAAATGTATGAAAGATGATATATCATGAGCTTTGTAATGTTTTGAACAACCAATAAAAAAATATAAAAATATATAAAAAAGTAGAGATACTACCCTTTATTCTATTAGATCATAATGAAATGAAATTAGAAATCAATGATAAAATAAAAAATAAAAGCTACTCCAACACCTGGAGACTAAATAATAAGGTATTAAAAGAACAATGGGTTGCAAAATATATCAAGGAGGATATTAAAAAATTCTTAGAGGTGAATAAGAACACAGATACAAAGTATTGAAATCTCTGGGATACTATGAAGGCAGTACTAAGAGGAAAGTTCATTGCATGGAGTTCATTCCTTAAAAGAAGAAATAGTCAACAAATAAATGACTTAACCTTACATCTCAAGGCCCTAGAAAAAGAAGAACAAATCAACACCAAAAGCAGTAGAAGGCAGGAAATAATTAAAATCAGAGCTGAAATTAATGAAATAGAAACAAAAGAAACAATTTTTTAAAAATAGACAAAACAAAAAGTTGGTTCTTTGAAAGAATAAATAAAATTGACAGACCCTTAGCCATGCTAACAAAGAGATGGAGAGAGAAAACTGAAATTACTAATATACGTGATGAAAAAGGAAATATCACAACAGACACTACAGAAATACAGAAAATAATTAGAAATCATTTTGAAAACTTGTACTCTAATAAAATAGAAAGTATTGAAGGCATTAACAAATTTCTAGAGTCATATAATTTGACTCTAGAAATATGATTTTCCCAAATCAAATCAGGATGATATACACAATTTAAACAAATCAATTTTAAGCAATGAAATAGAAGATGCCATCAGAAGCCTACCAAGTAAAGTCCAGGACCACATGGATAGACAGCCAAGTTCTACAAGACCTTTGAAGTAGAACTAATATGAATACTCTTCAATTTATTTTAGGAAATAGAAAAAAGGGAGCACTTCCAAATTCATTCTATGAGTCCAATATCATCCTGATTCCAAAACCAGGCACAGACACATCAAAGAAAGAAAACTTCAGACCAATATCTCTAATGAATATAGATGCAAAAATTCTCAATAAAATTCTGTCAAATTGAATACAAAAACATATCAAAAAGATCATGCAACACAATCAAGTGGGGTTTATCCCAGGAATGCAAGGTTGGCTCAACATATGGAAATCAATAAATGTAATTCATCACATCAATAGACTTAAAGATAAGAATTATATGATCATCTCAATAGATGCAGAAAAAGCATTCAACAACACAGCACCAATCATGTTCAAAACACTAGAAAAATCAGGGATAACAGGAACATATCTCAACATTGTAAAAGCTATCTATGCTAAGCCCCAGGCCAACATCATTTTAAATGGAGAAAAATTAAAAGCATTTCCTCTAAAAACTGGAACAAGACAGGGAGACCCTCTTTCATCACTTCTATTTAATATAGTTCTTGAAACACTGGCCAGAACAATTATACAAATGAAAGAAATTAAAGAGATACACATAGGAAAAGAAAAACTCAAATTAGCATTATTTGCTGATGATATGATTCTATACCTAGAAGACCCAAAATATTCCACCAGAAAACTTCTAGAACTAGTAAATGAATTCAGCAAACTAGCAGGATACAAAATCAACACCTATAAATCAAATGCATTTCTGTATATCAGTGACAAATCCTCTGAAAGGGAAACAAGGAAAACTAACCCATTTACAATAGCCTCAAAAAAAAAAAAAAACCTTGGGAATCAACCTAACAAAAGAGGTGAAAGACCTCTACAATGAAAACTACAGAACACTAAAGAAAGAAATTAAAGACGAACTTAGGAGATGGAAAGATCTCCCTTGTTTTTGGATAGGCAGAATTAATATTGTCAAAATGACCATACTATTAAAAGCATTATACAGATTTAATGCAATTCCAATCAAAATCCCAATAGAAATAGAAAAATCAGTCATGAAATTCATCTGGAAAAATAAGAGATCCAGAATAGCTAAAGCAATCCTTAGTAAGAAGAGTAAAGCAGGTGGCATCATTATACCAGACCTTAAACTATACTACAATATAGCAATAGTAACAAAAACAGCATGGTATTGGCACCAAAACAGACTGGTAGACCAATGGTACAGAAAAGAGGACATAGAAACTAACCCACAAAATTACAATTTTCTTATATTAGACAAAAGTGCCAAAAACATGCAATGGAGAAAAGATAGAATTGTTAACAAATGGTGCTGGGAAAACTGGAAATCCACAGGCAACAAGGTAAAATTAAAACCCTATTTTTCACCATGCACAAAACTCAACTCAAAGTCCATCAAGGACCTAGGAATTAAACCAGAGACCCTGCATCTAACAGGAAAAGAAGTAGGCCCTAATCTCCATCATGTCGGATTAGGCCCTTACTTCCTTAATAAGACTCCTATAGCACAAGAAATAAAATCAAGAACTAATAAATGTGATGGGGCTGGGGATTTGGCTCAAGCAGTAGCGTGCTTGCCTGGCATGCACAGGGCTCTGGGTTCGATCCTCAGCACCACATAAAAATAAAATAAAGATGTTGTGTCCACTGAAAATTAAAAATAAATATTAAAAAATCTCTTTTTTTTTCAAAAAAAGAATTAATAAATAGGATGGGTTTAAACTAAAAAGCAAAATAAATAATCTGTGAGGTGAATAGAGAACCTACATCGTGGTAGCAAATTTTTACCATAAGCACATCAGATAGAGCACTAATCTCTAGGATATATAAAGAAATCAAAAATCTAAACACCAAAAAACAAATAACCCAATCAATAAATGGGCCAAGGACCTGAACAGACACTCTCAGAAGGTGACATACAATCAATCAAGAAATATATGAAAAAATGTTCAACTTCTCTAGCAATTAGAGGAATGCATATCAAAACTACTCTTAAGATTTTATCTCCCTCCAGTCAGTTGTCAGGTATTGAGAATACCAACAATAATAAGTGTTGGCAAGGATGTGGGGAAAAAGGCATTTCTGGTGGGACTGCAAAATGGTACAACCAATGTGGAAAGCAGTATGGAGAATCCTTGGAAACCTGGGAATGGAATCACCATTTGACCCAGCTATCCCACTCCTTGGTCTATACCCATAGGGCTTAAAAACAGCATACTACAGGGACACAGCCACATCAATGTTTATAGCAGCACAATTCACAATAGCTAAACTGTTAAATCAACATACATGCCCCACAGTAAATGAATGCATAAAGAAAATGTGGAATGTAAACACAATGAATATTACTCAGCAACAGAAGAGAATAAAATCATGGCATTTGCAGGTAAATGGATGGAGTTGGAGAATATAATGCTAAGTGAAGTTAGCCAATCTCCAAAAACAAATACCGAATGCTGTCTCTGATATAATAAGGCAGATTTATAGTGGGGTTGGGAGGGGGAGCATGGGAAGATTAGATGAACTGCGGATAGGGCAAAGTGGAGGGAGGGGAAGGGAGGGGGCAGGGTGTAAAAAAGATGGTGTTAGGAGATAGATATCATTACACTAAGTACATGTATGAAGACACAAATGGTGTGAATATACTTTGTATACAACCAGAGATATGAAAAATCATGCTCTATATGTTTAATATGATTGTAATGTATCGTGCTATCATATATAAAAAATTAGAATAAAAAAATTTTAAAAAGTACCTATCTACTAATGATAAATCCAGCCTAATTCCATCTTAAAATTGGGAGCCATCTCGCCACAAAGGCATGAAAAGCTAATTTCGGCTTTACTATAAATTACTGCAATTTCTAAACTTGCTTGGAATGCCTGCCCATGCCTTGCACTCACTCATGCCTGGCTTTCCCTGACCAGATAACCATCCTCTCTGAAGCTCTAATGACCCTCATAAATTCTGATGTCAGGGCCAGTTAAAATATTAAATAGCCTTTGTTCTATGCTTGTCAAAATTTTGTTATCCCCCTTTGTGTAACTTTCTGTGCTATAAAGCTGTGCTCCAAGACAGCTGCAGGGCTGTCTTTTGTTCCATGGTTTTTGTTGGGAGAGGCAGCCCTGCTGGTAGAAATTATAAGCTTGCTTTAATTTGATTTCAATTGGAGTCAGTGATCTTTTCTTTGCGTCATTGGTCTAACACTAAACGGTATCAGCAGTAGGAACTATCCAGAAAGTTATGGGCAGTTGCTGCCCCTGCCAAACCCTTATTAAAAGATGGCTGTATTTCATTATGGCCAAGACTCTTGCTATATAAGCATTAAGTTGTTGACTTTAGGACAGTTATCTGGACCTCTATGACTTCTAGAATAGGGGTCCTTAGAGGATTTCAGTGCACATCTTCTTTGTCCAGACCTAGTGATGGATGCCAAAGTTCTAGGAATTCCCCAGGAAACCCCAAGACATTATTGTGGCTTCTAAGTTTAAGGTAAAATATAAGTTTAGTTGACAATTAAACTAGAACTTGTCAAAGTTTCTAAATGAGAAAGTTGCTTATTTAAACTTAACCCTTAATGTTATTGAAATACTTTTATTGAAATTAATCTTTGTTCAGACAGTTCTTCCTTCAAAAAGAAAAGAAAAGCAAATTCTGTACCCAGTCTACTTTAATTTTAAATTCATATGTACCTTAAAATTCTAATATTAGTGGTTATTTATATATTTTTTAAAAAGTTATGGAACTACAACTATTGTTGTTCAAAGGCAGTCTTGCTGAAATCTAATATACCAGATTAAAACAGAAATGCTCTGTTTTAAAGAGCCCTACCTACCTTACTTTCCTTTTGTGTAAAATACATTTGTAACACATATCTCAGTCTAGGGATTAATATCCCTAATATAAAGGAATCCTACAAATTGATAAATAATGATTATTTAAAATCCCAATACAAAAATTTGACAAAAGATAAGAATTGGCAGTTCACAGAAAAGAAAAGCAAAATAGTGAAGGGAATGCAAATTGAAATACATGCTATTTTTCATCTTTTAATTGACAAATACTAAAAAGAGAGCATATCTAGTATTGGTAAGAATGTATAGGTGTATAAATGCATTTTCATACATTTCTGATAGAAATATAAATTAATAAATAAATTAATACTGCAAAACAAAACAAACAAAAAATTGTATTCTCTCTCTCTCTCTCTCTCTCTCTCTATATATATATATATATATATATATATATATATATATATATCTTTTTTTCCTGTTATTTGTTCATATTAACTAAGAGGAAAGTATGGAAAGATATATCCCTGTTGTTAGCAATGGTTAATATTATGGAGCCGAAAAGTTGACCTTTTCTTTTCATTTTAGATTTATTTTGTTACAGAGTAAGTCCATTTTTTTTAAATGGAGAAAATTTAAATTCAGTCTTATAACTAAGTGAATTACTAGAGTTCATAACTATTTGTCTAGAAAAAAATATGAATTATAGATTCATGATCACCTACTGAAATACTGCCAAAATTTTAAGACTTAATTATGTAAAATGAATAAATGATTCAAATTCACACTGTTGTAAAAATGTCCAGATTCACATTTAACTATTTAGATGAGTGACTCATCTATAAGCCTGTTTCCCACATTAATGAAGATGGAGAAGATGATGAGCTTCATCATTAATGAGGCAGTCAACCCTACATCTCCAACATTTCCCTTTTCCCTCTTTGATTTTATTTTATTTTTTTGTTAATACTCTTTATTCTTTTAAGTCCAGTCTCCAGTCTCCCACTCTGGATTATAAGTCCCAGCTCTTCCATCTCTTTCCTAGGAAATTAGTTCTTGAACTGTACATATATAAATAGTTTACTTTTCTACTTTTCCTTTGGATACTTTTCTTTGTCTTAATTTCAAACCAAAGGCATCTTGTCAAGCATCACAGAGGTATTTACTGGGAATTCTCACTGTGCTAGAATTCAAGACAAAGTGCTTTCAGAGTGTGAAGAAAGTAGGTATTGTATGTTTATTCAAGATATCTACCTATATGCATTTAGTGATAGCTAGTGTTTTTCATCATATTTTAGGACACACATATTTTATAACATGTCCAAAATCAAATATATTAAAAATGATGGTGTGCTATGGCTTAATTGTTAGCTTCATGTCTTAACAATGGTGTGTCTTATCATTGAAGGGCACTTAGATTTAATAAAATACAGTGAGTGGAGATAGGGAGAAATGGAGAAAGCAGAGTATAATCAGAATACTGGATTTGACCAAAGCATTAAACCCACAAGGTATGGGAAGCAAAGGAAAAAGAACAAGCATATCAGGACATTTAGGTAGGATCATCCAAGTGACTAGAATTTTATTTTGCCTGCACCAGAACCCCTGGACAATGGTGGTAAGGGAGATTTGAGAATGAAGGGCCAGTAAGTTTTTCAAATTCCACCCCCCTCTCTCTTGCGCTCGTGCTCCCCCCCCTCTCTCTCTCTCTCTCTCTCTCTCTCTCTCTCTCTCTCTCTCTCTCTCGCTGGGGGTCAAACCCAGTGCCTCACACATGCTAGGCAAGCACTCTACCATTGAGCTACAATGGCAGCCCCAAGTGGGGAGGGGAGTAATTTGAACATCTGCAGAGACTTTACTACTTTCTCTGCTGAGAGGGGGAAAATTCAGTTTAAGACAGGATAAAAACTAGTTTTAAAAACAGGCAATGTAACGGAGTAAGTAGAGGATATTAGAAGAAAACTTAAATGAAAAGCATGCAAATCAAAATTGCTTTGAAAAGTATCTGATAATCTTGGGTAATCAATTTATATTCATCAGTGCTTTACATTGAGGCATTTAATATAAAATTGGTCATAAGTTAAAATTACTCTATAGGAAGGGTCAGAGTGAATGTTGAGATATTATACAAAGAAGTATGACAAAACTGATAATCATATTTCTTCTTTTATGCTTATTGTATAAGTTGCTTTAGGGTGGAATATTGTCTGCTTTGGTTTGCTACTTCATTTCTTAATCAGGTTCAAATTCCTGGGATAGGTTTTTATTTAATGCCAATGCTTTTAGTAGACAAAACTCTTTGGAATGCACTTAACAGAATTAAAAATCTTCCATTCACTTACTTGAATTCCAAAAGGTTCATTTCATGGCGATAATCTCCCTGGATCATCTTTAAATTTGAGGTTTGCTCAGAAGTGGAAGACTCTATCTTTCCTAAGAGCTGCATTACCTAATGAAAGTATAAGAGGGAGCTTTTTTGTGTATGAGAAAAGTCACCAGCACTTACATGAATTATATTTTATTCCTAAAGGAGCCAGCAAATAGACTTGAACTGAAAGCATGTTTGCATTTGAAAATTACTTTTTTCAAATGAGTATGATTCACAGTTATAGTCACACTATTTTCAAGAAAAGAATAATGGGAAGTGCTCCATTTGCTGTGCATAATATTCTTTTATATAATAGGCTAAATAATGATATTAAAAACACACTCTTGACATTAGTTTATTTATTAATTTGACACCTTTTTTTTCTGTCTTTCTGGTTACAATGTAAGCAATTATATCCTTTCACCACTTTATCCTCAGGGCGTATTAGGTGACTGGTTGTAAATAGTCAACAAATATTTAGTGAATAATGTTTAAATACACAGTTGGGCTCTGAGGAAAACACACATGACTGACCAACATTCAGGCCCTCTGATCTCCAGCTAGTATTCTGACATGACCATAAAAGAATCACAAGTGAAATGACTTAAGGCATATAAAGATAGCGGGGCGGGGGGGGGGGAGGGAGGTTCTGTTCTGAAATTTATGAATAGAATGCCTTTCATATTGCTAGAAGCATTAGAGAAATCCTTTAGGTACAAGAACTGGATTAAAAAATAGATGCAGAATTGCAGCACAGTGATTGTGTCTGAACTAATCGCTGTCAAGGAGAATGAAACAGCATTGACGTCGTATAAGCAAACTTCAGCTCCTGAAGAAGGTGGGCATTTGATGTAATCAGTGTTCTCTTAGCAAAAAAAAAAAAAAAAAAGAGGTGGATAATGAAAGAGTTTGAAGAGATACATATTTCGTGGGCAAACAAGAGCACCTGAATGATTGTTTACTTTTAACAGGATGAAAGCAGAAATGTTGAAAATAAAGTAACAGGCTAATATATATCTGGGAAAGAAAAGGGAAAACAGGCAGAGCAGTCATAATGTTAGATAAAATATTATTCAAGACAAAATATGTTAGAAAGTGGGACAGAGATGCCAATTTTTATAGCCAAAGGGCAAAATCCTCAGTGAAAAAATAAAGAATTTTGGACATTTTTTACTCTATATACTGAATTGGAAAGCAACAACTTTTTAGGATAAATTAACATGTTATATAATGTGATTTTTAATGCCTTTTTTGTTTCTTTACTGGGAAAATAAGTAAAATACTAATAAGGATGTAGGAAGATAGGAAAAATATAAATTTTATTTAATAGATTTATTTATCAAACCATGTAGCTTTCAAATAGCCAACACTTTCCCAGTGCCTATGAGCATTTGCAGCAACTAAGCATGTGTGTGACTATAAAGAAAATTTCAAATTATTCCAAAAGGAAGGAAAAACATAGGTCATTAGCCTAACTATGCTACTCTAAAACCAGAAATTAATAAGAAAAGTATATGAAAAAGAAATAAAAATCCAGCCCCTTGAATAAAAAATATTCTTATAATTCTAGTGTTTATTTCATGTTTAACATGACATCTACTGCAAGGAACATAATTTGTTCAAGGGCCTAGACTGCTGTACCCAAAAAAGATCAGCATGTGTCCAGACCATTCTTTTGCACAGGCTGCTCCCAGGAACTCGATGAACCGCTCCTCTTGGCATTGCACCTAAAGACCTTCTTCCTGGTTTTTTTCCCCCGTAACAGGACCCAGACCTGCTTGTAGACTAGGTTTCTAACAGTCTCATACGCTCTTTTCCTCATAGGTTTTCCCCTCAGTTAATCTCTTGTTCATCTAATCATCTTGTTCATCTAATTCCTTTATGGCATTGACTTCTCAAAGGCTTTGGACTAACACACATGTCAAAGAGTGAATTAACACTGCTATTACAGTTTAAGTAGGAAATGATAATGGGCACAGACAAATATATAAGCAGCATGTAACTACTTATAGGTAGTTGGTGCCCCTGGGTATTAAGGGTGAGTCAGAAAGCACAGATAATAAGTACAGATACTAATAAGCAGGGGCTTGTGAAGAGATGGCCTTTAAAATTCAGGCCAAAGGACTTTTGTATTTTTTATAAGAGACATAAACTATTGAAGGGTTTTAAACAGGGATATAACATGATCAACTCACATTAATGTTGGATCTTTAATAATAGTAGCTTCCTTGGGAAATGCCTGTTTATAATCCCTGGCTCCAGTCTTTGAGGGGAAGCCAGAAAATAAGCAAACAATGTTAACAGTGGAATCAGGCAGTCTATGCTCACAACGAGCAGCAGTACTAGAATATAGGTGGCACTCATTAAATATTTGTTGACTGGACTGACTGTATGTATGCATGAGCTGTCAGATTACGCATTTTGGAAGAAAAGAGTTCTTTTTAAAAAATTACCACCTGTCTGGCCATTTTGATACGACATAATGAATGAGCTTACTTCAGGCAGTAACACATAGCATGAGTCCCATCTCTTTCCAATTACCTTCATATCCAAGTTCTTGGAAACAGTTTCTAGGGCAGACAAGAGGTCTTGAATTGATTTCTCCATTTGCCGATACTCATTCCTGATGAAGTGTATATCTCCAGAAAGCTTCATGATGCTTGAGTCACATCTAGTGCCAACATGGAAATCTATGTGAGTTCAACAGCCTTATAACATTTTAAATACTATAAGATCTGTGCATTCATTTGCTGACAAACGTTCTAAAGTTCTTTGAATAACATGTTGGTAGATGTAGCAGTATGTATAGGAACCTCCTTCTTCATTGTTTTTTCTTCCTGATGGGAGAGAAACCAGTTTTTAAAACTCTGGCCCAAACTCAGAGCACCAAATTGGTATAAGGGAACATTGGAATAAATTGGGAAAATGTTTGCATTTTTAGCATTATATTAACTCATTCAAAGGACTTCTAACAGATTTTAATTTTGTAGGGATACACCATGCTGTCTGTGGTTAGGAAAAATTGATAAAATGTCCTCTTCTTTATCATGTTTTCAATCCACTTTGCTCCCTTTAATCCAAGTTTTTAATCTACTTGGCACCCAGATTGCCTAGTTCTTCTCCTTTGGGTAGAAAAGGTGTCCCACCCAAACAAAAATCTTCTAATCCATTAAAACAAAAAAAGAAAGAAAAAGAAAAAGAAATTTAAAAAATTAAAAATCACCTTCTTAGCCCCAAACCTCCTCTTCCTTGAATGGTCTCAGCTACCCTTTGTCTTTTATAGGGACAAAAATAATTCATATTAACATATAGATGAAATTTTGGTCCATAGGTAGCATTTGATATTTTAGGGAGGGACCTCTGGTGAGATGGAGCTGAGTTGAAGACTGACCATCTTCCCAGCATGTCAGGGAAGAAAACACAGAGCCCTAGCCCCCTACCATCACCGAAGACCTCACTTAGGAGAGAGCAGTTTACATACTGCATTAGTGATCAGTTTCATTAAATGTTCCCTGAATTCATGACAGATAAAATGGAGAGCACTGAAGGACTGTGTTACATGTTAGAGTTATCAGAGAGCACTTTAACATTGTCATTTTATAAAATAACTTTATATAAAAATAATTAACTGTCTTCAGATAGTATTAGGAACTACATCTTTATGTTGCCATACTAAGTTTGCATTATGACCATTGATAATTTTTGGGAACCAGAAATGAAATTTTTTTCTTAAGATTTTTGGTGCCAAAGAATTGAACTAAAGGTGGTTTAAGAAGGTAATTTTGCCTGAACATGCCCTTGAAGGGATGGATACCAGATGACTGGTGGTGGGAGCAGAGGCTACCAGAGAAAATATTAGGAGTCAGCCTTGTCAAGAATAGAAGCAAGATGGTATGCATGCAAGTCATGCCCCCAAACCATTTTCCGTTTGTCTATGGAAAATGTCATTGTCAGAATTATACCTCTATTATTGATTAGTTGGAATATCTTTATGTGAGTCCATATTAAAATCCCCCCCCCCAAATACATAGGAGTGTTTGCTGCTACCACTGCTTCCTGCTATCTCCTTCTATCCCTCCCTCATTCTCCACCCCTAGGGACAGCTGGTCTGTGTATTGGAGGCCACTGATCTCCATTGTCAGATTTGTCTTTGATGTCAGATAAGCCAGACTTTGAGTCCTGGCTTTGCTACTTCCTAAGTTTGTGATCTGGGACAAGTTTCTTCTATGAGTTTCAGTTTTCCTCATCTGAAAAAAAAAAAGGAGGGGGAATAGTGATGCTAAGATCACTACACACAGTTGTACAATTCGTCTACCATGCAACTCCAGAGGGTGTCAAACACCTGGGCAACAGTGGACATATGTCTCAAGAGCATTGTGTGTTCAACCTTCAAAACTTAAGTGGAGGTCCTGAGAAGCACTACTTAGTAAAGTTATTCAAGGAAGGTGGTGATGAATATAAAGCATGTGGCCAGTACCTAGTGCAGAGGGAACACCCACACAAGATTAGCAGCTATTATTTATTAGTCATCTTGGAAGCTGCCACCTATTCATTCTCACCCCCCTGGCTTCCTCCACAAGCCCACCCATGCATGTTGAAGTGAAGGATTGTTAAGCAGCTTTTCAAACTGCATTCTATCTTCCAAAAGGAAGTCTCTACCTCCTCTTTCTTTAGAATGGTTTTATTGTTTCTGTTAAAATAGTAACATGCCCATTGTAAAAAAATTCATATAATACCAAAAAAAAGAAAGAAAAAGAAAAAAATAAAGAGTTAATATAATTTCAAATCCCATTTCTCAGAAATAACATTGCTAATGTTTAATATTTGGTCTTTTTTAATATTTATTTTTTAGTTATAGGTGGACACAATATCTGTATCTTATATTGAACTCTGGATTGAACCCAGAGTCTCATGCATGGTAGGCGAGTGCTCTACCTCTGAGCCACAACCCCAGCCCCCCCACCCCATCATTCTCTTAATAATAGGGATGTGTGTGTGTGTGTGTGTGTGTGTGTGTGTGTATGTGTGTGTGTGTGTGTATGCAGTCATCCTTTGGTTTCTATAGGGGAATGGTTCTAGGACAGCCCCCAGAACCCTGAAGATACCCAATCCACAGATTTTCAAGTCTCTTATATTAATGGCATCCTGCCAAATACCTTAAATAACTTTTATATTAGCTATAATAATAAATGCAATGTAAATGCTAAGCAAGTAGCCATCATACTGTATTATTTAGGGAATAATGACAAGAAAAATTCTTTATCTGTTCAGTACAATATGGAACGCTGGATATATATTTCTTGACTATGAGAGATATTTGTTTCTGAAATAAAGAAGCTATAAAAAGTTATTGTAGATTGGAATTGTTATTTTTTTATAATACCAACTCAACATTAGATATTATCTGTTGACCATATGAGAAAAATGAAGGAAATAAATTTATATACTTGTTCTTCAACAATTCTGTGAATAGTTTGCTATTTTTAAATGCTAAATTTTATGATACTTTTATTATCTTCTATAACCAGAATTCCTACAGTTATTGAATCTTTATTCTATATTTAGATCTATGTTTATTAGCAGTTCTTCTAAATTATGATTCTTTTTCTGAAATTCCTTTTTTTTTTTTTTAATTCCTCAGTTGGCCAGATTTTTTCATCGGGATTTCAAAAGAAAGTCTCAGTAATGTTAAAATCCTTAGGAAAATCAGTTCTTCTACACTTGAAAGGTAAACATGGTAGATGTTGTTCCATTCTTTTCTGGTGCTGATTGAGATATAGAAGTCTGAGGTGATTACACTTTTCCCTTCTTTTGTGTGATTTGCTTTGTCTACCTAGATCCCCAGTGATTCTTTATCCTTGATGTTCAATAACTTCAACCAGGTTATCTTTGGTTAATTGTTTTTACATCAGGTTTTTCCAAGGACATAGTTTTACCTTTTGATCTATGTTTCCATTAAATTGTCTTCTCTTACATCCATGAAATTTTCTATGGTATGTC
This sequence comes from Spermophilus citellus, assembly GCF_964194105.1. Lineage (NCBI taxonomy): Eukaryota > Metazoa > Chordata > Mammalia > Rodentia > Sciuridae > Spermophilus > Spermophilus citellus. Next base: position 208,791,592 of record NC_138182.1, read on the forward strand.
AGTCATAAACATACTTATCCATATCCATTTTTATGTCAAAAGCATTTTCTTGATGTGGTTTGCTCATGCTTTTTATTTTTTGAATGACTCTTTATTATTTTTAGATGTATTTATCCTGCTTAGGAGTTTCTAAAGTAGATTTAATCTCTAATATTTTCATTTTTTTCCTTTTATCTTATCCCTGAGAGATTCCAATTTATCTATTTCCTTTTGTTACATGATACCCTCTTTTTTTGGAGGGGGAATCCTATTATATCTCCTTTTTAATACATTTTTTAGTTGTAAATAGACACAATACCTTTATTTTATTTGTTTTTTATGTGGTGCCAGGGATCAAACCCAGTGCGTCACACAAACTAGGCAAGTACTCTACCACGGAGCCACAACCCTGGCCCTTATACCTCATTTTAAAAATTAACTTTTATCTTATCAAAGTAAAACATGCTTATAGTTTAAAAGTCAATAATAAAAGGCAAAAAAAAAACTATAGGAGTTGTCCCTTATCCAGTTTTACACTTTAGTTACCTGTAGTCAATCGTGGTTGAAAGTATTAAATGGGAAAGGGTGAGTACAGTACAATTAGGTATTGAGAGAGAAAGAGAACACAGTTACATGACTTTTATTACAGTATATATGTTATAATTTATATTTATTATTAGTTATTAGTGTTAATTGCTTATTATACCTAATTTACAAATTAAACTTTATCATAGGTGTGTATATATAGGAAAAGAGTATTTGTAGGGTTTGGTACTATCTGCAATTCTAGGCATCTACTGGCAGTCTTCAAGATGAGGGGAGACTACTTTACCATGGTTCCTGACCTTTCCCTGCTTCTCTCAGTTCCTCTCCCTAGAGGTAATTGCCTCAAACCTTTTGAGATTTTTGTGGTGTGAAATGAAGGTTCTCAGCTTATCCTACAGCTTTAAAGTTAGTTTTATGAAATCTGCTAAGGCAGTTTCCACAAGTCCTCCTGCTTTCTCATTTCCAGGGCTTCTGTGCTGATATCCCTTGTCCTTGTGGGGTTTATGTTTTAAAGAGAAAATCTTTTTACTGTAGATTTGGTGGGGGTTTTGGAAGGAGCCAAATTACTCACAATTGTTCATACAATCTTTTATCTCTTTTGCTCTTAATTTCTTTGAAACCAGGAGAATTTTTGTATGACCTCTTTACTTTTCTGGCCAATTCCTTTCATGAAGTACATTCATTCTTTGACCTGTGTTTTTGTCTGTCTGTGTATCTATCCATCCCAGACTGATATGATAGTAGTGGAAGTGATTTTTATTCATGGGTAGATTCTGCCTATCACTATGACATCTGTGAATATTTCTGGCTGCTTGCAGAAAATTGGTGGGTAGGTTTGGTGGAGGGCAGAGACCATGCTCTGTTGAGTCTTGCAGTATCAAATCTGGTATTTCTTTAGATCTGAGGGTGGGGGCACTTCTCTCAATTGTCCCTTGATAAGACAGACTGGAGAATCTCATATCAAATGTAAGTCATAGCTTTTCTGTGGTGACACTCTTTCCTCTCCAGTTTCTCTCAGCTACGAGCTGGCAAGGAGGGAGTCCTAGATTAATGAAACAATAAAGAACACCACTGGATTTTCAGCTAAAGCTCCCCAGCTATTCTGCATTGTTGACCTTATCTCTAAAAGGACATTTCCTATCTCTTGACCCACCTAAGCCCCCAAATAGTATTGCTAAATTAAAATTATTTTGTAGGCTGGGTTTGTGGCTCAGTGGTAGAGTGCTTGTCACACAGGCGTGAGGCACTGGGTTTGATCCTCAGCACCACATAAAAAAAATAAACAAAATAAAGTTATTATGTCCATCTACAACTGAAAATATTTTTTAAAACTTAAAAAAAAATTATTTGGCCTATGCCTTTCAGGATTATGATTCTTGATTTGGAAGAAATCTTTGTTTAAGGTCTGAGAAGGACAGTGTCAGTCCAAATATCACAATATTTGGCAAGTGTGTTTTGTTTGTGGTTAATGATTGTGACAAATTCCATTTTATGCTAAAGGAGGTGTTTTTGTTTTCCTTTTATTCTTCACTGGAATTGAGATATCTCAAGAGAAGAAAGTGGAGTTAAGTGTATTCTGTCCCCTTTAGCCAGAAGTATCCCTTATCTTTTAAAAGTTGATGATATTTATAATATCATTGTTTCTTTAAAGGACATGAGTTTGCTTTTAATCACACATCAACCCAATTATCACTTTTAAAAATGCAATCTTGCCTTGGAGTCTAAAGAGTCAAATGTGGTAAGCAACTTGGCCTCCTCTGACTTCTGCTGCCAATTGTAAGCCATAGCCGTCCCTATCCATCCATAGGAATGTGCCCTTTGCACACCCACTGTTTCCTTTTTTGCACTTGAGACTCATCTATCAAATAGAGGAGAAGGTGTCAAGGTTAAGCTGAGAACCTCATTTCATTGGAAGTACTTGCTTTTAAACTACCACTATGTTTGGATGTGGGGAAAAAGTTATAAAATTCCAAGACCATTGTAGTTATTGAATATTGAGTTAGATTTATGAAGTGGCAAAGTGATTATTAGGAATTATGTTAAAATAATCAACTACATTTCACTTAATTTCAAAATGCTAATTGGTATTAAAGTCACTAGATGTGGAGAGCCAGTAATCAATATGCCTTAGCTTGTCCATTAGTCATTTTGTCTGGCAAAAACACAGACAAGAAACAGGAGAGGAAGGATGAATTTAAGTCTCATGGCTTTCAGCCAGATTCTGTCTCAGATTTCCAAATAGATTTCAAAAATTTTCCATAAAAAGGGGACATTTCAAGGAAAACTAAGACCTTGTTCCAAAATCACTGCTTACAATTGAAGATGAAAATAAATAAGAAATTGGAGCAAGCTGGGTATAGTGACCCTCTCCTGTGGTCACAGCTACTTGGGAGGCTGGGGCAAGAGGATTGATAGAGTCCAGAAGTTTAGGGCAACATAGTAAGGCCCTGTTTCAAAAAATAAATAAATAAAAGGGAAATGAGCTGGGGATATAGAGCATGTGCTTAGCATGCACAGTCCTTGGGTTCGATTTCCAATATTGTCCCACCCCCTGCCCAAAACAAAAGGAAGAAATAGAGCAGAGCAAAAAGAGTTGTATATCTCTTCTTGATGTAATTCTATTGATCTCTGGGTTGCTTTTTAATCCATTTGTTCTTTTGTGTGCAAAAATACGATTTATAAGAACAAAACAATAGGTTTGTAAATGACTCATGGCAAATGTCATCAGCACACCACCAGCTTGTACCAAATCTTGCTTCATTCACTAATGATTTTTTTTTCTTTTTTGAAGTTCTGGGATTGAACTCAGGATCTCATGCTTGCTAGGCAAGTACTCTACCACTAAGCTATATCCCCAGCCCACTATATTTCACTTAAAATGGATATTTGGTGTTTATCTTTTTGCAAAAACTTATCTAAGAAGAGTTGTGGATTTGCTCATGTTTATTTCAGTATCTTGCTTCATAACTCACCCAAATACTATAAAAATTCTTATGTATCAAGTATGAAATAATCGTATGTTTTAACCCAAATATTATAAAAATTTCTTTATATTGAACATTATATAGTTACATATAGTTTATTTATGTATTTACAGAAAATATTAATACAATAATTTTGTTTGTATAGTCTCTGGGTTATCAGTTAGTTTTCTTTGATGACAGTTTTCCAACCATGACTATTATTCCCTAAACTGTATCTTTATTTTTAAGAGGAAAGAAGTCATACTTCAGAACTACACTATGTTTCCCAGAGCCACTATATCATTTTTATTATAGGTCAAGCAAAAGCCTGGGCCCACCCCCAGCCTCTACACCTTTGAGCACCATGCCCTTTATGGTTAATATCCCACAGACTTCCCATATGGTACTAACCAAATACACAATTACCCCTTGACTCTCTTCTCATTTCCTTGTCAAAACTGTTCCTCATTTTATATTTCTGTTGAATAACATGAACATTCAACTGGTCCCCAAGACAGAAACTGTGGTAGCTATCCTGGACTCCTGTATTTTAACTCATTTTCCATGTTAATTCATGTACTAATCCTATAGATTCAATTTTCCAAATGCTCTGTTCTGGAACTTACGACCAGTGCCTGAGTTTAGGCCCTTGCCACCTCTCACCTGGGTTGCCTCTGGTCTCCATGCCCCCTTTCTGAACTCCCCCAAATCATCCCCTTACCGGAAATCCTCCCATGGCTATTTACAACTTTCTACATAGTGTTCAGACACTGGCCCACAGAGTCACTCATATTTCAACTTTGGGCCACTTCTTGAACTTTTTCTCCCATCTCTTCTTGAATCATACTCTCAAATCCCATAACCCTAAAGAGTCTTCTCCCAGCCTTTCAACACACCACAATAATCTTTGCCTTGATTCTTTTCCATGTGTCATTCCTCCTTTATTTGAAGTGTCTTTCCCACCCCTCCTTGTATACCTAACTGCTACAAGTTCTTCACAATCCATCTCGAATGTCACCTCATCTGAGAAGCCCCTCCCCTGTCTGTCTGGCTGGATATTCTCACAGCACCCCAGGTTTTCAGCATAGTGTTGCCCTATCAATGACCTTCAAAACTTGTTCTGCTAGATAGATTGTGAGCAGCTACAGAGAGCAGGTTGTGTTGCTGAAATTTAGTACAATGCCTAGCTTATAGTATTTAGTATTTTTTAATTGAATGGACAAATACCCTGGAGTATTGTTATTGTTCAAATGTGTCTCCTTCAAAATTCAGGTGTTGCCAACGTGAGAGTATTAATAAGGGAGGAGGTATTTAAGAGATGAGTAGGCCCTGAGAGCTCCTCCCAGATCAGTAAGTCCCTTATAGAAGAGTCTTCACACAGCATTTGAAGAATTTTCCATTTCACTAGTTTTCTCTGATGTGTGAGGAGACAGTGTCTCTCCCCTCTGGAGGATGCAGCCCTCACCAGACAACTGAAACTTCAGACTCCCTTGTTATATTTCTCTACCTTCAGAACTGTGGGAAAATAAGTTTTGTTTTTTATAAATTACCCAGCTTCCGGTATTTTGTTACAGCAGCATAAACAAATTGAGAGACTTGACTTTGTTGTCAATCACTGAATTCTCATTTGGTCTTTTATACTTCAGAGAAGATTAATAAGATGGAAGTGGGGGTATTTCAGGAGAGAGGAAAGAGTTTCTGGCAGAAGATGCAGAGATGGAGAGTATCAGTGGTAAGCCATTCACAAGGACTGCCAATGCTTAACAGATTTTTTTTTCTGAATTTCTTACTATTAACTCTTGATTTGAAACTCTCATACAAAATCTGTTATTCAAAACTTCATCTGGTTGGCAGAAAATCTCTTTGATTAGACTGATAACTAGTCCTTGTATATTTTAAATGTTTTACTCATTAGAACCTGACAAATGGATATTTATATGTGGTTATAGGTTGTGTATGGCTGTTGGCACTTGGGAAGTTGTGGGTTGTGAAGACAAGACTCCAGTCACTTCCAGTGAAACCAAACTGGATATTCTATATAAGGGGTCTTGAATACAACCTTGGGTCTTTCAAAGTTCTAAAGACATTTTCTCAACTACTGTTTCATCAGTTTAGCTTAATATAAAGTCAATAACTTGTTATCTAAACTATGGAATTTATTTAGGGATGAGAATTCAATGGCTGAGAACTGATTGTTAAACATGAGTTAACATGTTTCTTCTCACCTGGCTACTCTTCCCCGAAGGTCTCCAACTCCTTGCAGGTGTTTGATGTTTAGATCCTGCACTGCGAAATTAGTTCCTGTGGTCACCTGATCTCGAGTTCTTATTTGGTCTTCTAAGACCTGAAATTTTGAGTTAAGATGGCAATTAATATTCCATCACACATGGTAAGAAAACTTCATCTGAAGCAAATGGATTTTGTGGTTAGGTCCAGGTGGTAAAGGAGTGCAAGAGGCTGGTCTCACAGAATTGATCTTGGTTTATCTGGAGGAGGCAGCTATGGTTTGATTGTAGCTGATTGTGGCCAGGTGGGAGCAACATCTCACTAGTGTTTCAACAAAAGCTAGAAAATGAGACTTTATGTAAAAATCTCAATTTTAAAATATTGGCATGTTGTTAAAAATCTTTAAGCTCTATATAGGCCAAACAGAACATGTTTATTGGTTTGATTTGGCCATAAGTTGCCATTTGGCCATCATTAATATAAAAATTTCTCACACAAACATACACACACAATTTCAGTGTTGATGATCAGATTTAAAAAGAGATTTTTATTCAATGTGGCAACAGTCAGGTTCTTTTTTGTTGTTGGTTTGTTTTCTGGTGCTGGGGATTGAACCTAGGGCCTTGTGCATGCAGGGCAAGCACTCTGCCAACTGAGCTATGTCCCCAGCCCAGTCAGGGGCTTTATGGATTGAATCAGAACCATGACAAAGCTAACACAACTGACATAAGCCAATCTGAATCAAACCATTTCATAAACATGGAGTGAAAGGGGTTTATTTTTTCAGATTTCTTGAGAACACAAAGGTTTATGGCATATGTGCTTTCAGATTGTGTCATTGAGTATTGTTAATTATTTCTCTCATGGTATTTTGGAAATGAAGCTGTCTTTCCTATATTGCCAGATTGGTGGTCCTAAGAACAGTGGTTTTTATTTTTTGTACCTGTTTATGAATGTTAATTTTAAAATTGAAAAAAAAATTGCCTATCCATAGAAAAAAATTCATTTTAGTTGACATTCAAATTCCAATGTGAAGTGTTGACATATATTTTTTTGTTGTTATTGAGAAAAGAATGAGAGCATAGAATTTCAGAAAACAAACAAATTTGGATTTGGGGAAACATTTGAGTTTATTATATCTGACAAAGTTCTGAACTACATTTAAAATCATGTTTATGAATTATGCTAGGTAGAGTAGGATTTTTTATCAAATGTATTACAGGAATTTCAAAGGCCAAATACAGATCTTTCCCATTTTTAAATTGGCAGACTGAGAATACCCAAGAGCAAATAGAGCCTAAGTTGAAGATATAAAAGTGTGAAAAACATTAGCTAGAGTTTGTTTTTTGCCTTTTCTCGTTTATATGTAGGTTTTTTAAATTAAAGAACAGTGATGAAGGTGAACTTGTTCTATGATAGAATGAAACATTTTGCATAAGAAGCAAATCAGTATAGTAATGGTATGTTGCCAATGAGTTCAATGTAGTGTAATAATGTCCTATAATGTAATTGTGTCATGAAAAGACCTTAGTAAGTGTGAAAATACTATGCATGAGACTAACCAATCAGTAGGGGAGAAATTTTACAAATGGTGTGGGATCATTTAGGTATTTACCTCATGTCATATTGATATAGATTTTAGAAAAACTGAATAAAACTATAAATTGAAATTAAGCCATAAGAGGAGGCTGGAATGTAGCTCAGTGGTGGAGTTCCTGCTTCACATGTGTTAATCCCTGACTAGGTTTGATCCCCAGCAACACACACACACACACACACACACACACACACACACACACACACAAATTAAGTCAGTAGAATAACAAGTAAAAGATGATATTATTTCATTTCTGAAGACTTTTCTCTTCTCAAAAGTAATAAGAAGCAAAATATTTGAGTGTTTAAGATATTTTATATTAAACTTGTTAAACATTATAAATACAATTAAGACATTAAAAATAAGCTTGAAAAACATTAATAACAAATGTTATTGCCAAAGTTTCATTAGTGTTCTGTAATCAGCATGTACCTGTTGGTGAGAGAGAGCTGATGCTATGCGTCTTTCCCCACCTTTGTGTTCAGCGTCATCACAGTGGTTATTTGAAATCATAGTGGGAGTATTTACACCATGCAAGTAGGTAAACACCACACATCAGGTTTTTTTCTCCCCAGGAAAAAAAAATTCTTATTGTTAAACATTTATCATTGTACCACTGGTTAATATCTTTAATATGTAAAAGAGTTCATCAAATCAACAAGAATTTAAAAGTGCTAAAACTCTCAAAGACAAATTGGCAAAAAACATAAGCAGAATATTGGCAGAGGAAATATAAAATTTCATAGTCATTTTTAAAAAGTGGATTCAAAACCTTCAAGAAAAAAACAGATCTCATTTTTTTTTGTCCTATGAAATTAGCAAAGATTAAAACAATAAATCTCAATGCTGGCATAGGCCCAGTGAAAAAAATCACTCTCATATAATGCTAATGAAAGGGTAAACCAGTATAATCTTTCTGAAAACCATTTTGGCAACACATATCAAGAATTTTCACAGCATTTATATCTTGGTAATTCTATTTCTAAGAATACATATTATGGAAATAATCCAAATGCAGATATATACTTAGGCCCAAAGATATTTTAACATTAATAATAATAAAGCAAATCATGGTATATGCTCCATTCAAGGAGTTTCTAATGACATGAAAGGGTTTGTGTTATAATTTTATGTTAAAGACTGTGCTAACAAAAATAGTTTCAGCCTCCTAAACAGAATACTTACAAGAGCTAGAGGGAGATATATCTGGATGTTTGCGGAGATTGACATTTCATGGTGGAATTGTGAGAAATTTTTTTCTCAGGTTTTAAAATTTCTTCCTGAACTTCCAAAATAATTACAGAGAACAAGAATTGCTTCTATAAATTGTAGCGGGGGATCCACAATAAGGGAATGTTATACAAAAAAATTTCTTTTTTTTAAGTTAAATATGTTATTTTTAAGACATAATTAATAGTCTGCTTTAAAAATCATTTTCTTTTAAAAAGAAACAAGCAATGTAACTGTTGCAATTATGGTAATCTAAAAAAAATTATTGTTTTATTCCTTTTAAGAACCTGAGTCAAGTTTTAGTTCACATTTGGATCTATCTTGCTGGCTGGTTTGCAAATGGACTAACTAGGTTGCTGAGTTTAGGTGCCATTAAAATATTTGAATAGCATTGATTTCTCTATAAAGTGCTTATTACTTATAGTTTTAGTTTTTCACTAAGGGTAACCAAATAATTTCTACTTCATAATGTTTTAACAGTGTTATCTAAAGCCTTTAAAATGTATTTTAAATTTAGTTTTCCACATAAATCAGCCCTCCTCATTTTCTCTAATCATGTCAAACCCTTAAGAGGACTCAAATATTTTGAGGTTTTATAGTTTTTTGGAAAATGTTTTGGCTTTGTCTTTTTTTTTAAAGAACTAACCTTGGCCAGGTGTGGTGATGCACACATGTAATTCCAGCAACTAGGGAGGCTGAGACAGGAGGATCTCCAGTTCAAAGCCAGCCTAAGCAATTTAAGAGGTACTAGGCAACTCAGTGAGACCTGTCTCTAAATAAAATACAAAATGGGGCTGGGGATGTGGCTCAGTGGTTAAGTGCCCCTGAGTTCAATCCTGGTACCAAAAAAAAAAAAAGAACTAATCTAAGATAATTTTTATTTTTAGTTATACATGGGCACAATATCTTTATTTTGTTTATTTATTTTTATGTTGTGCTGAGGATCAAACCCAGAGTCTCACACATGAGAGGCAAGTGCTCTACCGCTGAGCCACGACCCCAGCCCCAGATAATCAATTATTGTAGGAAAAGAAACACTAAAGATACTAGAGATATAGAATATGTTTTCCCTTTTAATACTAAGAGTATTTTATTCAGGTATAATTAATATTGAAATGCACAAATCAAAGTGCACAGCTAGATAGATCTTGACAAATGTGATCAACTATGTAACAATGACCCAGGTCAGAATGCACAATATGCTTAGGAACATTTTGGTGAGTATGTTCTTTTCAACTACCAAGATATTTTGATCATGTATTGGAATCTTATTTTAGTGCTAGCGCTATATTTACTTGATTTTCTTTCCTTTTTTAAATTATTTTTCTTAGTTGTTGATAGATCTTATTTTATTTATTTTTTTTACTTATTTTTTACTTATTTTACTTATTTTTTACTTATTTTATTTATTTATACATGGTGCTGAGAATTGAACGTGGTGCTGAGAATTGAACCCAGTCCCTCACGCATGCCAGGCAAGTGTGCTACCACTGAGCCACAGTCCCAGCCTTTACTTGATTTTCTGGTCATTTCAAAAAGCACAGAGCTGCTTGCCTCTTGACACCTTAGTGACACTGTCATGTCTGGAATCACCTTTGGTCAATTGACTTTGCAGGTACCAGGGTCAATTCAACATGAGCTAAATACCACTAATATACCTTTTGAAAAGTCAACTAATAGTTTTTAACGTTCCATATTTTCTCAGTTGCATCATGGAGTCTGCTAGACCCTGCAGATAGGAAATAAACTCATAAATATCCTCTACCTCAAAGATAAATTCATGAGCAAATCATTCCTGGGTTAATTCCATGGTTAGTATTTAATGTTTTGTTGTTGTTGTTGGTTTATTTGTTTTTAATTCATATTCTCACTGATAGTAGAAAGCTAAAGGGCATTGTTATTTCTCATTATTCCACATTCTTTTGGCCAGGTTCCTAAAGTGTATTACTGGAACCCTTGCCCAAAAGTTGTTAACCCTGATTCATCATGCATGTGTACTTTAAAAACTCTGGAAGATAATATCTTGGTTTAGACTAAGAATTTTCTTTTTTGATCAAAAATCTTATTTTTCCTTTAAAACCTTAAAAATCATTTATTTACCCATATTCTCAAGAATTTAGAGTGCTGCCTACATGCCAGACACTGCTGTTGACTTACTAGTGAATTAAGCAAACTTCCTGCACTTATGGAGATTATAATTTAGAGGAAGAAAACAACCAATAGACAAAAATAGATTGTGCTAAGTACTATGGATAAAAGTAGAGTTTAAGGGAGATTGAAACTGTTGGGCTGAGGAGGGGTGCTATCTTACACAGTATGAAGGAAATCTTCTCTTTGAAGGTGGTTTAAGCAGAGATCTGAAGGAAATAAAGAACATGTCATAGTGGAGGAAGATGATCCAAACTGAATAGAAGGGAATAATTGGGAGACCAGCATGGCCAGACTGAAGGAGGTGGGTGGAGACGGAGTCAGAGATTGCTGGTAGATTTATGAACCAGCATGTTGTGTATTATGAATATCTCTGTTTGGAATCATGACATTAATAAATCATGGAGATTTAAACTAAGAGTTTCTTAACATAAATATGTGGTATAATGTTAAATAGATCTTTGCCAATACAAGATAGATAGACAATAAATAGTTTTTGAATGGAAGTTCCTTCTACTTTTCAGCATAAATGAGTAGTTCAAAAATTAAACTGTTTTCCTCTGAGGCAGCTATAATCATTTAAACATAAACAACAGCAACACATTTCTACAGTTGCAAAATGACATTGGTGGTTGATAATTTTTTTTTTTTTTTTTTTTTTTTTTGTCAAGCAATGATGCCAATATGTGAAAGAGAACTACCTCAATGTTTTGGTTGAGTTTTTTGACGATGCTAGTGATGGTCTGTATATGGCTTTCTAGTAACTTCCTGGCAAGTGATTCCTCTTTTCGAAAGCCGTGGGTCCCTTGGAGACAAGAAGAGATGTCCTCCTTGATGCGGAAGGCTTGTTCAAGGAGGAATGCTATGGTGCGCTCCTGGTTGTTCAATCTGTCTTCCAGCTGACTTTTCTGGGTGTTTTGGATGATGGGAAGAAAAGGACGACCCCTGGTCAGGAAAAGGAAATACCAGGGGTGTTACAAGAACGAACTGGATGAGCCAGGAACCAGAATGTGCCTCCTCATGCTACTCCTTTATTTTCTCACCTGTGAGAAACTTGATAGGACTTTAAGTTCTCACAAGGTTAGAATCTTGAGTTTATGTCTTGTCTAAGAAGCAATCTGACTTTTGCCTTGATTTCATATCATGCATTTTTCATGTTTCCCAAGGAGGAATTATTCTATATACAATGACAGTAAAATTTTAAGACAAATTGGTAGTAGTTGGGAGGAAATGGGGGATCCATAAAAGATAATACTAGAAAGCTTTTTCCATGATTTCTGCCTTTATATACACTTGCATAAAAACTCAACTTTAATCTAAAAAATATCTAAATTCTTATATGTATAAAAGTGCAAAAGTGACTATATTAGAGTTTCCCAAAAGGTATGTCTTAGAATAGTAGTTAGTAAACTAATAGGCCACTGCACAAGAATTTTATGGTCAAATAAATTTGGAAAACATTGTATATCACATCCATCTTTTGTGATTTACAACATGTTTATCACATTAATGTTTAATTGTATTGTTTTTGTTTGGATATGAAGTATCTCTCAAAAACTTCTGTGTTGGCAGCAGAGTTCTACAATAACTTTAAAAAAAGAACTAATAGTAATACTCTTCAATTTATTTAAGGAAATAGAAAAAGAGGCAGCACTTCCAAACTCATTCTATGAGGCCAATATCAGCCTGATTTCAAAACCAGGCACAGACACATGAAAAAAAGGAAACTTCAGACCAATATCTCTAATGAACATAGATGCTAAAATTCTGGCAAATTGAATACAAAAGCATCAAGAAGATAGTGCACCACGATCAAGTGGAGTTCATCCCAGGGATGCAAATTTGGTTCAACATACAGAAATCAATAAATGTAATTCATCACATCAATAGACTTAAAGATAAGAATCATATGATCATCTAACTAAATGCAGAAAAAGCATTTGACAAAATACAGCACCCATTCATGTTCAAAACACTAAAAAACCTTGGGACAACAGGAGCATATCTCAACATCATAAAGGCTATCTATGCTAAGTCTCAGGCCAACATCATTCTAAATGGAGAAAAATTGAAGGCATTCCCTCTAAAAACTGGAATTAGACAGGGATGCTGTCTTTCACCACTTCTATTGTTAAATAGTTCTTGAAATACTAGCCAGAGCAATTAGACAGATGAAAGAAATTAAATGGATACACATAGGAAAAGAAGAACTCAAATTGGCACCATTTGCTCATGATATGATTTTATACTTAGAAGGCCCAAAAAATTCCACCAGAAAACTTCTAGAATTAGTAAATGAATTTAGCAATGTAGCAGCATATAATAAATACCCATAAATCAAATGCATTCCTGAATATCAGTGACAAATCCTCAGAAAGGAAAATTACCCGATTTACAATAGCCTCAATAAAAGTAAAATACTTGGGAGCCAACTTAACAAAAGAGGTGAAAGACTTCTAAACAAAAACTACAGAATGCTAAAGAAAGAAAGAAGATCTTAGAAGATAGAAAGATCTATCTTGCTCTTGGATAGGCAGAATTAATATTATCAAAATGACCATACTACCAAAAGCAATATACAGATTTAATGTAATTCCAATCAAAATCCCAATGGCATTCCTCATAGAAATAGAAAAAGCAGTCATGAAATTCATCTGGAAAAATAAGAGATCCAGAATAGTTAAAGCAATCCTTAGCAAGAAGAGTGAAGCAGGTAGACACTACACCAGACCTTAAACTATACTACAGAGCAATAGTAACAAAAGCAGCATGGTATTGGCACCAAAACAGACTGGTAGACCAATGATACAGAATAGAGGACACAGAGACTAACCCACAAAATTACAATTATCTTTTATTAGACAAAGGCTCCAAGACATACATTGGAGAAAAGATAGCCTCTCTTCAACAAATGGTGCTGGAAACATTGGAAATCCATATGCAACAAAATGAAATTAAACCCTATCTCTCACCATGCACAAAACTCAATTCAAAATGGATCAAGGGACTAGGAATAAAACTAGAGACCCTGCATCTAATAGAAGAAAAAATAAGCCCTAATCTCCATCATGTAGGATTAGGCCCTAAATTCCTTAATAAGACTCCTATAGTACAGAAATTAAAATCAAGAATCAATAAATGGGATGGATTCAAACTAAAAAGTTTCTTCTGAGCAAAATAAATAATCTGTGAGGTAAACAGAGAGCTACATCCTGGGAGCAAATTTTTACCCCTCACACATCAGATAGAGCACTAATCTCTAGAGTATATAAAGAACTCAAAAAGCTAAGCACCTAAAAAACAAATAACCCAATCAACAAATGGGCCAAGGACCTGAACAGACACTTCTCAGGATATACAATCAATCAACAAGTATATGAAAAAATGTTCATCATCTCTAGCAATCAGAGAGATGCAAATCAAAACTACTCTAAGATATGATCTCACTCCACTCAGAGTGGCAGCTATTATGAAGACAAACAACAAAAAGTGTTGGCGAGGATGTGGGGGAAAAGTACACTCATAAATTGCTGGTGGGACTGCAAATTGTACTGCCAATATGGAAAGCAGTATGGAGATTCCTTGGAAATCTGGGAATGGAACCACCATTTGAACCAGCTATCCCTCTCTTAGGTCTATACCCAAAGGACTTAAAAACAGCATGCTACAGGGACACAGCCACATCAATATTAATAGTAGCACAATTCACAATAGCTAAACTGTGGAGCCAAACTAGATGTCCTTCAGTAGATGAATGAATGAAAAAAATATAGCATGTATACACAATGGAATTTTACTTAGCATTAAAAGAGAATAAAATAAAATCATGGCATTTGCAGGTAAATGGATGGCTTTGGAGAAGATAATGCTAAGTGAAGTTAGCCAATTCCAAAAAAACAAATGCCAAATGTTTTCTCTGTTATAAGGAGGCTGACTCATAGTGGTGGTAGGGAGGGGGAGCATGGGAAGATTAGATGAATTCTATATAGGGAAGAGGGGTGGGAGGGAAAAGGAGGGGGCAGGGGATTAGCAAGGATGGTGGAATGTGATGGACATCATTATCCAAAGTACATGTATGAAGACTCGAATTGGGTGTCAATACACCTTATATACAGAGATATGAAAAATTGTGGTATATATGTGTAATAAGAATTGTAATGCATTCCACTGTCATGTATTTAAAAAAATAAAATCAATAAAACTGAAAAAAAATGCAAGCAAAAATAAATGTTGGTGAGGATGTGGGGGAAAAGGCACATTCATACACTGCTGGTGGGACTACAAAATGATGCAGCCAATATGAAAAGCAGTATGGAGATTCTTTGGAAAATTGGGAATGGAACCACCATTTGACCTAGGTATCCTTTTCCTCGGTTTATACCTAAAGGACTTAAAAACAGCATACTTCAGGGACACAGCCACATCAATGTTTATAGCAGCACAATTCACAATAGCTAAACTGTGGAGTCAACCTAGATGCCATTCAATAAATGAATGGATAAAAAATTTCAGTATATATACACAATGGAATATTACTGAGCAATAAAAGAAAATAAAATCATGGCATTTGCAAGAAAATGGAGTTAGAGAAGATAATGCTAAGTGAAGTTAGCCAATCCCCAAAAACCAAATGTCAAATGTTTCTCCAATATAAGAAGGCTGATTCGTAGTGGGGTAAGGAGCGGGAGCATGGGAAGAATAGAAGAACTCTAGATGTGGCAAGGGAGGAATATGGGGTTAGAAATGATGGTGAAATGTGATGAACATTATTATCCAAGGTACATGTATGAGGACCCGAATCAGTGTGAATATACTTTGTATACAACCAGAGATATGAAAAATTTGTGCTCTATATGTGTAATATGAATTGCAATGCAGTCTGCTGTCATATATAAATAAAAAATTAATAAAACAGTGGAAAAAAACCAAAAAACTTCTGTGTTGGGCTGGGTATAGTGGCACACGCCTATAATCCCTGTGGATCAGGAGGCTGAGGTAGGAGGATTATGAGTTCAAAGTAAGGTTCAGGATCTTAGCACCCTGTCTCAAAACACTAAAAAAAGGGCTGGGGATGTGGCTTAGGGGTTGAGCACACCTGGGCTCAATCCCTCAAAAAACAAACAAAAAAATCTCCTACATTAATACAGGAGGTGAAATGATTAGATCTAAGAACCTTAACTTAAACCCGTGGATTGATCCATTTGATTAATAATTTGAATTACTCTTTTATTAGCAAATAAGAATTATAGGCAGGTGGGCTGTGTCTACAGGGAGTGGGTCACTGGGGGCATCCCTTGGGTATTATACATTTCTTCCTGGCCCCTCCTATTCTCTTGGTGCTTCTTGGCTACCATGAGCTGAGCAGTTTTCTTCCACCATACCCTTTTGCTACATCTCAGACACAGAGCAATCGGATTGACTAACTGTGAATTGAGACCTCTAAAACCATGAGCCCAAATAAATATTTCTTCCCTGAAGATGTTAGTGTCAGGACTGTGAACTGAAATCTGTGGAATTGTGAGCCCAAACAAACCTTTCTTCCTCTAAGTTGTTCTTGTCAGATAGCAGGTAAGAAAAATAACTCATGTAATAGTTAAATAACTAGTCCTAGGCCATCAAATTCCCATGGCTAAAGCACTTGATTATAGTCCCTAAGTATAGGTCACTTCCAAAGCCGATGCGTGCATTGATTTCTGACCTCGCACCATGCTAGGAGCCACAAGCAAATAATATGATGCATGGCACTTTCAGTTGTAAGGTGACAACACCAGCTAGCCACTGAGATGATATGATTATGTTAAGATTTACATTCATATGGAAATTGGACTCCTGCTGTTCACCTTGGCCTGCTACGGGACTCATGTTACGGGACTCCTGGAGAGTTCCCATTGGTTGGGGAAGGATAGTAGGAGGGAATTCTGGGGAAGGTTCCCCCCCCGCCCCGGTTCCGGTAGGCGCGCGTGGGTGGACCGGTTTTTGGCTTGCCGGCGCATACGGAGGATTGGCGACTTTTTCAAAAATAAAGTTTTGTTCCTGCTTGAGTGGCTCATGATTCTGTGCCCAGCCAAGACATTGGCAATTGGTGGCCCGGATGAGGAATGCCTGAAACTTAGAGGTGAGTAAAATTGCTCGCCCCTGAGGGAAGGCGACAGAATGGGTGACCATTTCAAAAAACAATGTGTTCTTGTTTTGATTTATTTTGCTTTTATTTCAAGCTCCCTAGCCCTAGAATTTTCTCAGGCGAACTGGGAAAAATGGTTGGCTCAAGGTTTGAAGTTATTTGGCCCTGAGAAAGAGAAAATTGATACAACCATTCTCTGCTCCGTTTTTGTTTCATTCTGCTTCGGCTTTGTTTTATCCTATCTTATTGGGTTACGTTACTTTATAGTAGATTAGAATCTAGTAAAAAACAAACCGAAAAACTGTTAAGTAAATTGTTAAAGGTCCAAACTATGGTAGAAAAAAACGCTAGGTCAAACAAAAGAGAAGGTCTCTCAGGCTAGTCAGACAGAGGAAAATTTAAAGAAAGAAAGCTTAGAGGAAAAACAGCCATCAGGTGGAGAATTACAACAGGAGGTTGCTACTAAC
Source organism: Spermophilus citellus (assembly GCF_964194105.1). NCBI lineage: Eukaryota > Metazoa > Chordata > Mammalia > Rodentia > Sciuridae > Spermophilus > Spermophilus citellus. The sequence continues at coordinate 208,808,869 of NC_138182.1, forward strand.
TCCGTTCTATCACCAGAGGGCGTAATTCAACCAACAACTCCATCTACAGCTGAGCGGCCCTCAACTCCCGTAGTTGATGGACGGAATTCTGAGGCAGGACCCCAAAGATTAGCATGCCCTGTACTTGAGCAGGCAGGAGGGCAATGAATTCACCGTGCTTTAGATTTCAAAACAGTAAAGCAATTAAAGGAGGCTGTAACAACCTATGGGCCGCAAGCTCCCTTCACGGTAAGCATGGTCGTATCTGTTACCAACTTGGACATGACACCAGCAGATTGGGCTAACATGTGTCGATCTGTGCTAAATGGAGGACAATATTTGTTATGGAAGGTTGCCAATGAGGAATTTTGCATGGAGACAGCTAGGTGAAATGCAGAAGCCGGTTACCCTCAAAGAAATCTAGATATGTTATTAGGAAAGGGACCTTATGAGGGTCAAAGACAGCAAATTGAATATGACCCTGGCGTATACGCACAAATTGCTGTAGATGCAGTTAGGGCATGGCAAACTTTACAGGGGCATGGAGATTTACAAGGTCAATTATCTAAGGTAATACAAGGAACTAAAGAACCTTACGCTGAATTTGTAGATAGGCTTATTCAGACAGCCTCTAGAATATTTGGAAATACAGAACAGGCAATGCCATTTATAAAACAACTGGCTTATGACCAAGCAAATCGTTGCTGCAGAGAGGTCATTAGACCATGGAGACATGAAGATTTAAACACATATATTAAATTATGTAGAGACATTAATGAACAAGGGCAAGTCTTAGCAGCAGTACAACAGGCTTTAGATGCCAGGCCAAAAACATGCTATAATTGTAATCAAACAGGACATTTTAAAAGGAGTTGCCCCATAAGAGGAGGGTTTAACAAAACTAGGTATCAAAGGAATAGAATACTGGGTATTTGCCCACGATGCCATAGAGGGAAACATTGGGCTAATGAATGCCATTCTCAAACCACCATAGAGGGTATTCCGTTATCAAAAAATGGACAAGGACCAAGTGTTTACCCACGATATCGTGGAGAAAGGTATCAGGCTCCATTGCCAAAAAACGGACTAGAGGGCCCAATGCCCCGGGGCCCAAAACCACAAATATACGGGGCAATGGAGGAACCCAGCAGCACCATCAAGGTAGTGCCCAGGACGCATTATCCATTAAATCCCTCATCAGACAAACTAGAGGGAATGCAGGGTTGGATATCTGCGCCTCTGCCAGAGCAGTACTAACTCCAGAGATGGGAGTTCAAATCATTCCCACAGGAGTAAAAGGACCTCTTCCCCAGGGAACAGTAGGCTTATTATTGGGACGCAGTTCTTCTACACTAAAAGGACTTATGATAAGTCCTGGGGTAATTGATCCCGATTATGAGGGTGAAATAAAAATTATAGCTAGTTCTCCAAGAGGTATATCAGTAATTTCACCAGGAGATAGAATAGCACAGTTATTAATAATACCCAGCCTGCATGATAAATTTTCCAGTTGTAATGTAGAAAGAGGTTCCAAGGGATTAGGCTCCACAGGTGTAGATTGGGCTATGCTGTCTTTAAATTTAGATTCTCACCCAATGCTAAAATTAAATATTCAAGGACATGACTTTAATGGGCTGCTGGACACAGGTGCTGACCTCAGCATCATATCTCGTCAAGAATGGCCAAAACATTGGCCATTACAACAAGCCACTCAAACGCTTCGAGGCCTAGGAGTGGCAACAAATCCCCATAGAAGTGCTATGGTATTAGATTGGAGAGATCCTGAAGGATGTGAAGGAACTATACAGCCCTATGTATTGGATCATCTTCCTGTAAATTTATGGGGACGAGATGTCCTAGATCAATTAGGATTGACATTAACAAATAACATCAATCCTAACGCACCCACTACTAGGGCTAAACAAGGCTTTAGGAAAGAAAAAAGATTAAGAGAACAAGAACAAGGTATGACAGCACCTATTCAAATAGATCAAGAAATAAATAGACATGAATTGGGTTTTCAGAAAGGGCCACTGAGACAATCAAAATTACTTGGAAATCAGAAAGACCAGTGTGGGTTCCTCAGTGGCCCCTGACTAAAGAAAAGATACAAGTAGCCCATGACTTGGTCAGACAACAATTAGCGGAAGGACATATACAACCTTCCGTATCCCCCCATAATACTCCCATTTTTGTCATTAAAAAGAAATCTGGTAAATGGAGATTATTACAAGATTTAAGAGCCATTAATAATGAGATGGTTATTATGGGACCTGCTCAATCAGGGATTCCCCAATTATCTGCTTTACCAAAAACCTGGCATGTTTTAGCTATAGATATTAAAGATTGTTTCTTTTCAATTCCAATTCATCCCGAGGATAGTCCACATTTTGCATTTACTATCCCTGCACTGAATCATGAAGGTCCTGATCAGAGATATGAATGGAAAGTACTCCCTCAAGGGATGGCTAACAGCCCAACTATGTGTCAAATTTATGTTAATAAAGCAATCCAGCCACTTAGAAATCAAAATCCTGAACTACAAATATTTCACTATATGGATGATGTGTTATTGGCACATAAAGATAAAAACACATTGCTAGAATGTTATGCCACACTTACAAACTTATTGAAAAATTATAATCTAGAGATAGCAATAGATAAAGTACAATTAAATCTTCCAATTAATTATTTAGGAGTTCTATTATCCTCAACCATGGTCCGTCCACCAAAAATTCAAATACGACTAGATCAACTCAAATCACTTAATGACTTTCAAAAGTTATTGGGAGACATAAATTGGATAAGGCCTTATCTAGGCATACCAACAGGAGAGTTGGGACCTTTATTTGATATTCTAAAAGGTCCATCAGATCCAAATTCACCCCGCATGTTAACACCTGAAGCAAGAAAAGCATTAAAAATCATTGAAACATATATGGAAAATATGCATTTGGATAGAATTGATATAAGTTTGCCTTTATTATTTATTGTACTACCAACAAAAAATATTCCTACAGGAGTATTTTGGCAAGAAGGTCCATTATTGTGGATACATTTATCTTATTCTCCTAACACTATTCTTACTAGATATCCTGAGGCTGTAGGACAATTAATACTCAAAGTAATAAAAGCAGCAAAGGGAGTGTTTGGGATTTCTCCCAATAAAATTATTACTCCATATACTATGGATCAAATTGATGAGCTAGCTAATGAGTTAAATACTTGGGCAATAATCATGTGTAAAACTAGTGTTTCATTTGATAATCACTTACCATATAATCCTTTGTTGTCTTTTTGGTCTAAGCATCCTGTAGTTTTTCCAAAAATGACAAGAAAAACCCCTATCATAAATGCTCCAAATATATTCACTGATGGGTCAAACAATGGTACAGCAGCAGTAGTTACTCCTGATCAAACTTTTACATTTTTAGTACCCAAACAATCAGCTCAAAAGGTAGAGCTTAATGCAGTATTACAAGCTTTTATGATGTTTAAAGATTCTGTATTTAATTTATTTTCTGATAGTCAGTATGTAGTTAATGTTATAGTATCCCTTGAAGATGCTGGTAGGATTTCACCTTCTTCTACTGTTTTCTCTTTGTTTTCCACTATACAAAGTCTAATCTGGGACAGAAAAGATCCATTCTTTATAGGACATATCAGGGCACATACAGGATTGCCTGGAGCCCTTAGTATGGGCAATGAACTAGCAGATAAATCTACACATGACATACATATTTTCTCTACATTAGAAGAAGCTACAAATTTTCATAAAAGGTTCCATGTCAATGCTAATACTTTACAAAAGCGTTTTAAAATAACTAAAGAACAAGCCAGACATATAATAAAACAATGTCAAAATTGTGTGACATTTTTACCACAAGTTAATCTTGGAATTAATCCTAGAGGACTGATACCTAATCATATTTGGCAGATGGACGTCACACACTTGCCAGAATTTGGAAAATTAAAATATTTACATGTTACAGTTGATACTTCTTCTGGATTTTTGATGGGCTTCCTTCATGCCAGAGAAAAAACTAAAGATGTTATAGCTCATTGCTTACAAAATTTTGCCACTGTGGGCGTTCCAAAACAGTTAAAAATGGACAATGGTCCTGGTTATACTTCCACCTCTTTTAAACAATTTTGCTCATCATTTGGCATTACTCACATAACAGGAATTCCATACAATCCACAAGGACAAGGCATAGTTGAAAGAGCTCATCAAACTATTAAAATGTACTTATTAAAACAAAAGGAGGGAATTGGAAAGGGGTATATATCCCCCAAAGATAAACTTAAAATAACCCTTTTTACTCTAAACTTTTTAAATTTGGATTCATCGGGACTTAGTGCTGCGGAAAGACATTTGTATCCAAAAAATGTACATAAGCCTAAGGTACTTTGGAAAGATATTCTAACAGGACAATGGAAAGGTCCGGATCCAGTGATAGTCTGGAGTCGGGGCTCTGTCTGTGTTTTTCCACAGGAGGAACAGCAGCTGATTTGGATTCCAGAGAGATTAACCAAAATAATTTCTACAGAAAAAGAAGATGATTTGACTCAAATCCATAACAGCTGATATCCAGAACTCCAGCTTGGCTATTCTTACATCTGCGACAGTGATTAACCAAGGTGGTTTTTTTTTCAATATCTATTTTATTATTGCATTTTTCCCACATCATAAAGTTCTATTTTATTTTTGAGCTCATACAAACATAGGTTAATGTTTTTCTGATCAGTTTTATTTTTTGACTGTGTTTTATTTTTTGACTGTGGAGTTTTTAAACATTGCAATGGAGATTTCACCTAGGTATAGCTACAAGGCCTTTATTTACTATTGTCTTATGTGTTGTATGTTGTGTGCACACTTCTGTTTTGTGTTGTATGTCTGTATGTGTGTATGTCCATATTTCTTATATGAGGAGCGCTCATGAAAAAATGGATCCGAATTTTTTTTTTTATTCACGTGATTTATATGGTTTAATTTAAATTAGGTGAACAGCTGTTAATGATTGTTTTAAAAGGTGGTTAACAGATCTGTTTGTTTACTAATTTAAATTAGGTAAACAGCTCTTAAGGATTGTTTTTAAAGGAGTTTAACAGATCTGTTTGTTTACTTTCACCTTTCCTTTTCATTATATTTAATAATTCTGTTCAGGATAATGTCTCTTTAGCATCATTGCCAAAATTTCCATCTCCATCCAAGTTCTGGTGAAGACTAAGATAAAACCAAACTACAGCTTCTATGATAGCTATCACAGTAAACTGTATAAACTGATACATCAATGAATATAACTCAACAAGTAATGCTCAATCAAGAACTTGATTTACTTTGGGAAGAAATGGACATATTGATAGACTCCTCCGATTTGAACTGCCTGGAGAACTTGCCTGGACTATATATCAGTTACATGCATTGTGAAATATCGTCTGGTGCAGCGAATTGTGGTAATGCTGGCATATCTTTGCTGATGGTGTCACCAGTGATGCAATTTTTCCAAAGGAGCCATCAATTGGCTTGGTGTCGTGGCATTTCTATATCCTCCTCCTTTCTACTAGTGATGGTCTAAAATTTGGGGGCCAACAGAGGTGAGGCAAAGAACCTCACCCCCCCACTGGCATCAAGGCTAAATTTGGGGGCCAACAGAGGTGAGGCAAGAACCTCACCCCCCCACTGGTGCATAGGCCTAACCACAAGCATGGCTGAATGCTGGACCGGTAGTCAGTGACGGGTTGATCTGATTGCAGTGGATTCAACCTAAGACAGGAAGCTGATGCCTAAAGGTCAGTTCTCCCATGACGGGTAAGAACCATATGTTGGACAACCTACCAGGCACGGTCCCCAGCCACATTGCCTGTTGCTTAATTAAACAGAAGGGGGCAGATGCTAGGAGCCACAAGCAAATAATATGATGCATGGCACTTTCAGTTGTAAGGTGACGATGCCAGCTAGCCACTGAGATGATATGATTATGTTAAGATTTACATTCATATGGAAATTGGACTCCTGCTGTTCACCTTGGCCTGCTACGGGACTCATGTTACGGGACTCCTGGAGAGTTCCCATTGGTTGGGGAAGGATAGTAGGAGGGAATTCCGGGGAAGGTCCCCCCCCTGGGTTCCGGTAGGCGCATACGGAGGATTGGCGGCTTTTTCAAAAATAAAGTTTTGTTCCTGCTTGAGTGGCTCGTGATTCTGTGCCCAGCCAAGACATTGGCAGCACCAGGTCAATATTTCATCAGGTCTACATGAGAGTTAGAAGTTTACTTTCAATTTGTCTCTAATGCTGTTAAGTTTCTTGAGGGCTTTGTATGACCTTATGTCCCAGTAGAGGACTTTGGATGTTCCTTCTTCAATCGTACCTGTTTAACACTGAACTTTTTCACGAGCTTTCAGTTGAAGAGATGCTTCAGTATCACAACTATTTTATGTGGCATTACCAGGATTTGATCCAAGAATTCTGAAATGTAGCTTAAGATAATTCTCAAGATGCAAAATATTTTTTGAATATCATTAGAAGAAGGCAGACTTAAAAGGAGAAGGGAATTTGACCTTTATTAAGGCCTGGGAATAAAATGATGAATAAGACAAATAGAAACAATTTCCTGTTCTGTAGGAAATATCTACTTATATGCTTATGTAGATGTATAAATATATAGCATATATATCTTTTAAAAGTGACTGAAATACATACTGGATCATAAAAGCCAAGGCCAAGTAGTTTAAACTATTCCCACGCAAAACCCAGAATAACCATTTGCAGTGGGCTAATATTTCCCTGGAATTAGAATGTACTGAAGACAGATCAAAGCATGAACACTGGTATTTTTCTGAAGACTAAAAGTGTTAGTGAGAGTTTGACTTCGTTGTGTAAAACAGAAACCCACAGAGAGTGTCCCTAACACATAGGATTTATTTGGCTTATGTAACAAGAAGTCTAGAGGTTAAGTGAAGAGGTTTGGTGCAACTGACCAAGGAAGTGGTCCAGTATCCAAGTGCCTTATGGCTTCTGGACCCACTTCAACATGTCACTCTTACCTTCAGTGTGTCAAGGTTGTTGTTCTATGAAGTTGTGTTCATATTCCACACAGAAAAGGTGGACGGCCAGGAATACAGTGTGTGTGCCAGCTGTTTGTCCCACCCCCTGTTTTTTAATTTGAGAAAAAGCAAAAAACAACTGTTCTAAAGACTCACTAGACTCACTATGACACATTGAGTGTATTTCATTGGTTGAAGTTGTGCCATATTGCCACCTCATGTGACTTTTTTTTTTAAATTGGGCACATTGTGGTCTTAAGCAAAACTAGGACTTTTATTAGCAAAGAAGAGGGGAATGCGAACATATTGGATTGGCTACCAGAGGCATTTGCCATGTGCAGTTTTTCTCTTTCTTACCTTCAATTTTATATGAAACATTGTTAAAATAATTTTAAAAGCAAGAAATTGATTTCTTCCTCATTGGTTTCTATGGATTAATTACAACCAAGATTCCTTAGGCACTGCCTGAAGCTGACTAAAAGTTGGCCACAAATATTATTATTACCCTCGTGATGGACAGTGGCCCACAAGGATCAGTGTGTATGAAAGGCAAGGCTCTAACTGACCACAGCGGGTCAAAAGGAAGAAGAGCTCTTACTATGCAGATAAAGAAAATACAGTAACACATTACTTGTTTTTGGTTTAGCAGCTTTACAACTTCAATTTCCTAAAATGCTATTCACTAAAAATCTAATGAAAGCCCTACATATAATTACATTTTTATTAGATACCTTAGGAAACATTTTAAAATACAGATGAAATTAATTTTAATGTATTTTATTTAACCAAAAATATCTACAATGTTATTACAGCATGCAACTAAGATGTACTTTTTTATCGGGATATCTTACATTATTTTTATACTAAATCTTTCACAGTAGATATTTAAAATATACTGTGAATTTTGTGTCCACTTTAAATTGGACATATAAGTAGTCAATAGTCACATGTGCTCAGTGAATATTGTTTCAGACAACATAGTTCTAGAAGCTGAGAACCAGAAAGTAGAAAGAAAATGTCTCCAAGCAAGTAAGAGCATTACTGCCATGTCCATAAGCTACTTTACAAATACTATAGACAATTTCTTCAAGTCCTTCATATAAGCCAGACATTCTGGCTACCACTTTAAGTGGTTAATTTGTTGGATCTTTATAATAACTCTATGAGAGATGTATTAATATTACCCCACTTCAAAGATGATGAAACTGAAGCTGAGAGGGATTAAGTAACTTGTCCAAGGTTACCCAGTTAACAAGGGTGGAACCAGTGTTTAAGTCCAAGGATTCGATTCTGGAGCTGATCCTATAGTATACACCTAGATGAAGGCACCCCCACCCTTGGCCTCAACATTGCCCTTGGAATGTGATTGCTCTATTTTCCCACTCTTCTAACAAGCCAGGTCAGATGGCTTCTGGATCTACATAAACTGAATACTTGAAAATTCTATGCTGCAGAGAGGGCTGTGTTCTAATAGCTGGCAGAAATGATAGGTTAAAGACAAAGATTAACCCAGAATCAGAAGTTCAGTGAAAAGCAAAGCAAATTAGAAAGGGAAAAAGTCACAGGCCAGGGCTAGAAGTGCAGGGGCAAAGACATGTTTAAAATCCTGACAACCCTCTTAGCATTAGTATGTCATTCCTTCCTTCCCTTCATGGATACAATTCTTGAAGAAGCAACTACTTTTGTGGTTTTCAATACTTGAGATTCACTCCTCAAGCTATGACCATCATGTCCCTGGAGTGCTCTCTCTCTCAATCCCTCTTACTCCCCCCCTCACTCATGTTGGGGGAAGCTAGCGGCCATGTGAACAGCAGCCCTGTGAAGAGGTCCATGAGGTGAGAAGCTGAGCCCTCCTGAGACAGCCAGCAGGAGCTGAGGTGTCCTGCCAATAGCTGTGTGAGTAAGTCTCCCAGGAGTAGGACCTGCAGCCCTGTCCAACCTCAGACCACAGCAGCTCTAGCTTTCATGTCTTGCTACAACCTCACGAGACATGCTGAGCCACTGCTGGGCTTCTGATCCAGAGAAACTGGATATTTGTTTTATGCCCCTGAGTTTTAGGATGCTTTGCTACCCAGATAATTAATACAAGTAGTTTCTATGTGAAATATGATGGCGGAGGGTGGGGGGTGCAGTCTGAGACTAAAATGATGATTCTGGACAGAGAGGAAGAAGATATTATGGAGCTTAAGCAGCTAGAACTTTTGGAATAGTTTGGAAATGGGCTTAGGAAAGGCAGAGATTTTAAAATCTCTGAGTTAGGCTTAATGAATAATGGTAACTTTCATCAAGACTGAAGTTTCAAATATTAGATTTAGGGGAAGAAAATGAACTTGAGATATTTGTAGGTCATCCATATAGAGTTGCCTGTTGAATAGTATGAAGTGTGTCTAGCCATAGAGATTGGGATGTTATCTGAAAAACAAAGGATAGTTGAAGACTTGGGTGAGGATGATGAGATTGACAGAGTTGGAGGAAGTGTGTGTGTATGTGAGAAGTGATGGGGAGGAATGCTCTGAGGGACTCATAGAGTGAACCTTTGTCCCATGGAATATCCTGCCATCCTCCATGCCCAGAATCCTGGTGCCCCTGCAGAGCCCTGGATTAGAGGCTGCCTGTAAGACTGCAGTACCACTCTGTTCAACTCTGCTTTGGGGAGTCAGAGAACTCACTCAGTTTCAGCCTCCTTGGAAAATTGAGGCCTGTTAGTGAGCAAGAGAGGTGAGAGCCAGGTTGAGTGCTGAGTACATCTGCCCCAGAGGAATATGACAACTCATATGAGACAAATCACAGAAAGAAAGGAACTGAATTGCCCAATTCCTCATGGGTAAAAATTCCTGGGTTGACTATAGTTTTGACGAAATGAAGAATTAGCATGACTACAGCCTTCCCATCCTTTCTTTCCCATAAAGGCTTGAAGGATCTTGACAAATAATGTGAGAAACAAATACTGTGAGAATACTGTGAGACACTCTGTGACCATGTGGGACCTGTTTTGAACTGGTGAATTAGTTGGATAGTGCAGTGGGCGCTCTAATGTGCCAGCCTACTGCACTTTCAGGGAGGAAGGGTCCCCTCATTGCTGGGAGTACTGCCCGCTGGCAGACCTCAGTGGTTGGTACTGTCTCAGGTAGGTGGTCACCTTCCCAAGGTCATGCCCACTTCTAGGAACAGCTTGCCTTTGGTCGTTGGTCAGTGTGGGTGTAAAGGCCTGGTACACTTCCTCTAACCAAGAACAACTTTGAAGGGTCATCTCAGCTTCAGAGCGTCTTATGAATTCAGCTGAAATCTTCATTGGAATCTGTCATAGCTCAACTTTCCCTTCTGCACATTCTGTCTTTTGCTTCCTTTCTACAGATGATGATTTCAGTGTGCTCCAGAATGAGGCGTCTATTCATCAGCCTCTGTCTCGGTGTCTTTTTTCTCCAGGTCCCCACCTGAGCCAGATGCCCGTATTGGCCTGAAGCAAGAGACAGCTCAGCCTGCCGGTGGAGCATAACTGAAGAGGGAATGATGTAGGTTTGCTCTCACTGCTGTTTCTTGGTTGCTTTGAGGCAAACTGTTCCTACTTGTGTGTCATTTCACACTGTGGTCTAGGTGTCCTCTAGAAAGATCCGGAAGAGCACAGGGCCTCTGTCAGCAAGGAGCTGAAGTAGTAATAATAATGGTAAACTTGAGGAACAACTGACCCCCTGGTAGTTGCTTCCATGCAATTTCACCTGCAAATGCCTCAAGAGTGGGAAGGCAGCTGCTCCTAACCTTGTTTCTTCCTGAAGAGCAAAAAGTGATCATGTGGCAGAAGTTATTTTGAAGAATGGGAAAGGTTTTTTTTGAGTATAATTTTTCCTGGAATCTGGCTTTTTTCAACCACACTCTACTACCCCTGGGCTCACTGGAGCTGACAAGACCTCATGGAGACCAGGGTCTGGTTGAAATCCCCAGGACAAAATGAGTTCATCAAGCATTTGAGGGGATAGCCTTTGGAAAACCACTAGACAACAAGACTATTCCTACAACTATTCCTACCAAAGAGAAATACTAATACTAAAATGTGTAAAAATTCTTAAAGATTAATGGAAAATATTAAGGGGGAAGATATTAACAAGCTTAAAAAAACTATAAATAATAAAAAACAAGTAGAATTAGGCATGAAAACTACAATAGTTGCAATAAATAAAAATAAGCCTGAAATTTTTTCTTATTTGTCTCGTCTCTTTAGGATTTATTGCCCTTTGTTAAATTATTATTTAAACAAGGTTCCTAAGATACTCTGAGATAGCGACTCTCCTCCCATGTGATTTACACTGTTTGTGTAATAAACTTGCTTGTTTGTAGGCCTTGTTAATAGGCTTCCTGTTCCCCCAAATCTGTTCTGGCTATGAATTAAAGGATTAAGAAAAGAAACTATTTTCTACCTCTTTACTATTTAAAGGGCCACAGCAGAAATAATTCCTAGAAGTGTCTTCAGGTTCCAACTTAGTTCTTTCTTTCTCGGTCCTGGATATCATTCTCTTCTAGTTTTGCCTCCTAACCAGTGGCTAAAGTGGTTTTCCCAAGTGTAAAGGAGAGCACTTCCCTACTTAAAATGCTCCTGTGGCTTATCCATTTTCTGAGAATAAAGTCCTCGCTCTCCTTTCCAGCTTCCTCTCCTCCCACCCTTCCCTTCATTTATTCTTTTTCAACCCCACACACTTGCTCTCCCTCAAGTACTGTTTCCTAGCTAGAGCCTTGGCATTCGCTTTTCCTGTTTAGCTTGCTCTCCCCTGCACTCACTTCATGGCTGCCTCTTTTCCATTGTTTAGTCTTCAACTCCAGTACCCACTTCTCAGGCACTGTTCCCCCAGTCACTTTCTACCATAACACCTCATTTTATTGTCTCCATAGCATGTGTTTACTTGCTTATATTTATTTCCTGTTTTCCTTCACTAGCACAAGACCTCTCTGTGTCAGGCACTTTTCTTACTTGTTTCCCAAAGCATCCCCTATGGGAAACTATATGCATGGCACATGGTAAGTGATCAATAAATATTTGCTGCCTGACTGATTTTTCTAACTTGACAGATCTCTTTAAGATTCAGTTGTTGGATGAAAGAAAAAAAATGACTCCATAAAGCCACACATTATTGGCTCAAGGCTTATATTTACTTTCATAAGCAATATTAAATAGCCTCAGCCTGGGTGATGTTCCACCTTCCCATTACTGCACTTCCAAGGAATGAAGAAGGCTTTGCTAAGGGATTTCATTAGTCAGATTTCACCTACCTCTCATTTGGCTCAAAACTGTTCTTCTGGAAAATTACCAAATGGTACTCATTTATATATAATATTCATATAATCCATTCCTCTAAACCCCACAATGCTGACAGCGCTACCCTGGATTGCTGTCTGAGTCAGAGGCAGAAGGGGAGAGAATATCAGGCGCTGCTGATGGTGACACATGACCTAGCAGTGGACTGCAGATTTGCTCATTATTTTCTTTGTGCTAGTACTTTTTTCTGGCCTGTAAACAATATACAGGCTGAATCTGCCAGTGAAGGCTTTTGATCTCCGAGCTTCATTTCTAGACAGACACTATTAAATTATGCTGCACCCTCACCCCAACTGAGACATTTTCTCTTAGATGATCTGGTACACTGTTGGCTCCCTTCCTCATAACCATTCCCTACTTCTACCTGATTTGATTCATTCTCCTGCCTCTCCTGTCCTAGGGGGTATGTGTGGTAGGGAGAACTCATTCTGATGGTTCCATTCTTCTGGGTTGAGAGGCAGTTGGTTTAAATAGGAGCATGTGAAGCAATTCTGGTCAAGGAGGTAAAAGGAGACACTTGCTGGGGGCACCTGGGTAAGCTTTCTTGGAGAGGGATATTGCCTTCTTTACTAAGTGTTGTTGTGTCAGTGTGTGATACTTGGAGCTGCAGAAGGCATCTTGTGATTGTGAAGGAAAGGAAATGGCAGGGATAGAGTACAGAAAACACCCAGTTGCTTGATGATGACGTTAAGTCCCTAAATTAGCCAAACCGTAGACTTAATTTTTGTTACATAAACTAATCAGTGTGCTCTTATATTTTAAAAAAATTGGTTGAGGTTTCTGTTATGTGTATGTAGCTAAAAACACTGTATCAGTAACTTATCAGTAATAATGTCAGTTGAAATAAAAACGTATCAGTTGATAAGTATTTACTTAATATCTACTCTAGTCCCATGCATAATATATAATGGTTCTATCCTTCAAAGAATAGTTCAATTCAATGATTTTTATAAACTTGAGTTTATGGGGTGGGGAAGACAGGAAACTTGTAAAAATACTGATTCCCTGGCTTTGCCATAAACCTGAATCATAATGTTGGGGTGGATCAGGAGAGCAAGGTAATATATCTTAAGTACTTAGCAATTCTAATGTATTCTGGAGACAGAACATGACTGATTTAAGATTGGTTGTGTGAATCAGCAAATCATATAAAGCAGGATACACAATGAAGTGCTGATATGTAATATGGAATATGGGCTGTACACTTTGTAGATACTCAGAAACAGCTTGGTCAGTTGGAAAGCAGAATAGATTGAGGGTAGAATACAGGCTCCTTCACTTACTAGCCAAATGTTTCAGTTGCTTCATTTTTAAACAGGGCTGATAGGTCCTACTTTGCTGTATGTTTTTAAGTTTAGAGACAACAAGTGAGATGTCCATAGTAGGTAGCAGTGAAACCAATGCCATACTGCTGTACCACAGACTAGGGAGGGCCCCCACACACTCACTCTTGTGGAGTGCTGTATGTAATCAAGCTTGTATCCAGGAAAAGCAAAGAGGAAGCAGACCTAAGCCAGCAGAGGGATCAGTGGCACAGGGCTGCCACCTTGCTCACATGCAAGTTTATGGTTTTGTCTGTCATAGCTAGTCTCAATGTTTTTTCTATTTGGCACACTGAAGAAGCCTCTAAGCAGGGCAGCACCTACTGCCATGCACACAGATTTGCATGCAACCATGGAGACATGAAGTGAAATATACAAAAGCTGGACTATAGTTATTTCTTTTCTTTTAGTTTCTAAAGTTTATTTTTTTAGAAGTTATATTTAAATAGAGCTTTCTTTTTGAAAATTCTTTTCATGCCACAGATTTTCTGTCAATTGGGATATAATTATTATGTTTATTAAGAATGCTCAATGAAGTACCAAATGATGCACTGTTTAGTTATATTTATATGATTAAGATAAATGTAGGACTTACATTTTTTTCCAATTTCTAATGCTATAAGGCAAGGGAATATTCATTTTCAGTTGCCCTTTCTAGAACAACAACTGTAAGAACAAACACATAACCATCTTCAAGAGAAATTCTTAAAGATACTATTATTCAAATCATCAAGTTACCCAAAAGGTTATAACCCAAGGCCTTTCACTAGTAGCAAGGTGTGGACACCAAGATTCTAAAATTACATAATTTAAGAGCCAACAACCTATGTGCTCTATCAGTAAGCTGTATTAGTAGAACCTCTATTTAATTTAATTGTTCAAGGAAAAAAAATACCTGAGATTTCAGACTAGTCCACATGGAGGTAGTAGCCACAGGAGAAAGAACTCCTAGAGGGGCTTTTCAGAGATTTTTGGACTTTGCATAGATCACTGATTGTGTAGCTGACAAATGAATCTGAACAGATCTTCCACATACTCTGAGTTCTGTTTCTCTGCAATTCGGTGTGACTTACACCAGCTGTGCCGTAGCTGGCAGAGGCATCAGTACATGAGCCTCTCACTTTGCTGCCTGTTCTGTCCTTGTGAAGAGAGCACTAAATTTACTTAGGAGCTTCCGATAACCATTTTGGCAACCTGTAAATGCTCAGAGACAAAAATTTGAAAATTTAAATCCTCTTCTAGAACACAAAAGGGCATAACAAGAAAATTCTCTACATTTTAATGAGATCAATTTTATGACTAGTTACATTTGGAATGCATAGAGTCCTACAAAAAATGTCAAGTGAAATTTTAGTGAATATTTCAATGCCTCACAAAAATAATCTGAATGTATGGGGAATGATGAAAAAAAAATATTTTCTATAGTTTCTCCACTTATAAAGCTGGCAGATGGATTTAGGAATTAGGTAGCTGTCAATTTCTGCTGCTTAGATTGACATAAGGCTGAGTGCTCTTGCTGGTGAGGGATGCAATTCAAGTTTGGAGGGTACAGTCCAGAAAGAGACCCGAGGCCAGTGGGGTTGAGCCAGCATGGAGGCTGTACAAGGAGCAGGAGCCTGGAAAAGAGATGCTTCTAAACAGTGGCACACCCAAGAAGATTAGAGAGAGAGACAGAGACTGGTGTGGACCTTTCCTGTGAAAAGTCACTCTGTGAGGCAAACCCCTCATGTGGAGAAAAGTTTCAATAAAATTGAAATCTTAGTGATGGACTTGGTATGACTCCCTTGTTTTCTTGTGGAGGCATCGAGGTGGGTCCTGTGTGAGTGTGGGCAGAGCAGACTTCCGGGCCACACATACAGGTAAAACACATGTATGCTGCAGCTGCAATTGTTGTGGTGATGTTTGGAGCCCTGTGGTGTTTGGTAGTCCTCTGGAGACACTTTCCTGTATTACAAGACTTGTTTCCTGGGAGGTGTTTGTTTCTGTGTATGTCTCTAGGTAGAGAATACTGTGGGTGGAGTCAGAAAAACCTGAGTTTAATTTCTGTCCTGCTCTGTCTGGTGGAGAGAATGACTCCTGCCCTACCCAGCTGGCTGAAGGGATCAATTTAAATAATGCACCTCAAGTGCTTTGGGATGTCTAAAATGCTTTACACCTGTGTTTTTGTAATTATTTGATGGCAATGTGGGCTGCATTGTGTCTCCCAAACAGGCATATTAAGGTCTTAATATCCAGTATCTCAGAATGTGACCCTATTTGAATCAGGGTCATTGCAGACGTAATAGTTAGGATGGAGTCACACTGGAGTAGAGTGGGCCCTAAATCCAGTAGGACTGGTGTACCTATCTGAAGACGGCCACATAAGGACAGACACAGGGAGAATGAAAAGAAGGAGGCAGAGATTGGGGCGATGAAGGACAATCTGCATTTACCAGAAGCTAGGAGGAAGACACAGAATAGAGTCTCCCCTATAGCTCTCAGAAGGAAACAAATCCTACTGACACCTTGACTTTTGAGACTATTAGTGTCCAGAGTTGTGAGACCAAAGGAAAAAAAAATCTGTTGTGTTATGGTAGCCTGGGAAATTAATACAGATGGTAAGTTACTTAAGGTGAGGGAGATCCTAGGCCAGGAGAAATGTATGGAATTTATTATAACATTATCTTAGTTCCATTAGTACTTATGACCAACATATCACTTTCAAAAATATTATTTCATTATTTATTTCCCAAAACTATCCTGTGAATGTAAGTAAAATTTTTCTTAGAAGGAAACTGAGGCTTGGGGGTTATCAGTAACTCAGCTGGGAAACATTGGGACATGCGTCTCCTCTTTCTCCTATATCACAGCAGCTTTGCTGAGGACAATTAGTGGCTCTTTATGTTATATTTGCTCTTTTCTCTGAGAGGTGAGGTGTGTTTATTCCTCTCCTTGCTACTCAACTTGCTTCAACATCATGTAATTTTTCACACGGGGCACCTTTCCTGCTTGGTTCACATCTCCTCTCTGCAGTGGTGTCACAGGGGCTCCTTCTTGAGAACTGAGACTGGCTGCAGCTGGACCTCAGCAGGGTCTTTCACTAAAGCAGAAGCTCTTAGATGTGATGGGCATGAAGAGCCTCCTGGGCTGGAGGCACTGAATGTCACCTGGGCAGCCTTTGCCATGACAGATTTGGATTCTTGGGGATGTGCCTGGACCTAGCTTAGTCTTGTTCTCTTGAGGTCAAGGGGTCAGTGAGAAGATGAAAAAGAGAATAAAAGGCTGTGCCATGGCTGGTAGCAGCACCATCCATCCTGACAGGACCTTCATGGAGAGCTCGACAGCAGCGTTTTGTCTTCCTTTCTTAAATACTGTGGAGTGAAATATCTGTCTTTATCACTTAGTAACAAAAACAGTGCATCACCGTATAATAAAATGTCTCCATGGTGCTGAGAAAACCTTAAAAGCAAATAATTTTATACTCTGAATGCCACATTCTAATTACAAGGAGAAATTATTAGTCATTCGTCATTTTGACCCTTTGACTTACTTAAAGTTTTATCTATCCAAATTTTAAATATCATTCTTTGATTGTCAACCAGACCCTCATCTTCTCAAAATGTACTCTTGAGAGAAATACTGAGATTACTAAGCCTGGACAAATTAATCCATTTGTAAGTTGTTTTTTGTAAGGGAAACTTAGAACTTTCCTTGGAGGCAGCAGAGTCTCAGGATTCTTTCTATCCAGAGACTTCCAAATAAAATTCCAGACACATGGTTCAAATTCATACTTCCATCCTTTTTAGTTTTCCTGTCCTCCTTGCTCTCTTTTTATACCTGCCTTAAAAACTTGACTCTTTCTCAAGATGTCCACATGGCTCAAACCTTCCTGTCTTGGTCTTGGCTCAAAGGCCAATGTCTCAATGAGGCCTGTGCTCCTCCCTACTTGGCTACCCAGCAGTACATACTATTGCCTCTTTCTAGAAGGGAGCTCCACTGGGAAGGGATCTTTGTTTAATTTGTTTACTGGTGACTCTCCAAGTTCCTACCACAGTGCCTACCTATAGTATAGTAGGTGTTTAATGAGCATCTGTTTAGCACTGGTTTTGACAGTAATTAGTTTTTGAAGACTAGAGCATCTTAGGGTTAGAAGCAACCTTAGAATGTATTTGATTCTCCACCCGCAGCAATAGGGTCAGTCAATTGAAGAAAAACAGGAGGTTTATGAGCAGAATTTGTTTTTTGTTTAAAATTAAACCCCTTGGGAGACTAGTACATGTTTTTCAATTATAATTTAAATAATTACTTTATTTCATAGAAGAATGATGATGGGAATTGAGGGCAGAGGTGAGAAGGAGCAAGTGCTCATCATTGATCACTTGAAACTCCCTCCCCACTTCATAGAGCTGATTGTCAGAGAACAAATGTTCTTTTTCCCAAGTTCATATAGCTGATGGGAGGCAGATTCAAGAGCAGACCTGAGGTGTCCTGGTTTCCATTAGTGCTCTTTCCACCAGCAGAAGAAAAAGAGCTTTGGTGCTTTTCTGCTCAAATAGGCACTGGATACACTGTCCTAAGGTCAGTGGATGCCTGCTCATTGTGAACAGTTGTGGAACTGATGAACAAATGTGGAAATCAGAATTACTCATAGATTTTGATATAACGTTGAAGCCAGAATTAGACAGGCAGTCAGTATAGATAGGTAAATCGAGTCATGTCGGATCAAGGAGGCCAATTTTGAGTGAGTCCCGCAAGTTGGAACTGTCCCCTGAGGAACTGAAATATTAATTCCTTCTGAGCCCTTCCTCCACCCTTACCAAGAACATCCTCCTGCTCCAACCTGTTGCTAGAGTAACCTGTCCCAGGAGTTGCCCCTCCCTACAGGAACCTATGAAGCTGTTAGTTAACATATCCTGGGCTATACCATCCTGCCCTGCTTATATGCTTGCCTCACGTGCTTCTCTAATGTTCAAACTTCAACATTTAAGGGAGCACCCATAACTGGCGGTATCAATGATTGTATTATCAGTGGCATTTTGCCATCCTGTGTCCCATGGATTGTTGATATGACCTAACATTTAACCTACTAATAATATGTGAGGTTGCTGCAGCTGTCTGAGTCTGAGAAGGGCATGGTAAACACAACCATATTGCCTGTCTCTAGCGAGCATATCTCCAGTCCAAGCTTTTTCATAGGATGGGCATTACCTCTTTTCCTTGTTGGATTTTTACTTTTGGGGATTGTTATTATTTGTTCTGAGCATTGCCTTTGAATGTATCCATATATATTTATTGAAATTGAACCTCAGAGAAATGTAATATGCATTCTGTCAGTTTAATGAGTCAATAATGACTTTTACTTGTCTAAGTTCTCTGTTTGCATTTCAATACATTTGTTGTGCCCAGTGAATGCTCTGATTTGTAGGGTGCAGTTATTTAAAACTGCTCTTCACTAGTTCATTGGATTACATATGTCCATTCAAAATGTCTGCACTGATGATTGAAATGCCAGGACATGGGTTTGCTCTTCCAGTCAGTCAGCTACCTATAAGTCTACCACTGATGTTAGGTCGGTTTGAGGTGATTAAGCAACCCACAAGCACGAAAGAAACACTAATCAGGCACAGACGGAACTGCCTGTCAATCAGTGGGGTCTCCTGGCTAATCCTGAATCTTAGCCAGCAACCCATCCCCACCAACCCTGGTAGGACAGGGTACTCTAAAAAACCTCTTTTCCTGTCCCAAGCCCTCTCTTCTTGCCATAAGCCCAATAAAAATTCCAGTCCTGTCGAGCCTCCCGCCACGTGCTTCTCCTCAGACCCTCTTCTTACCCACTCTGTCAGTCTGAGGGTTCCTCCTGGGAGTGAAATCTCAATAAAGCCTTGATCAGGGGTCTTTTTAACATCTGCCTCATTTTGGTCACTGCTGCCTGACCTTGCAGAACCGTAATGATTCAATTGTTCTACCCTTAGTCTCCATTAAATTTGTCAATCGCTGTTCATCAAGAATTGGTATCCATGCAACATGGTGGGCTACTATAGGGTTATCACAGGCACAAGGTTAGAGAGTATCTGCCTTTAGGGAGTTGCAGTCTAGTCTGAGATTATAGGGGAGAGATCAGAGGAGAACTGACCATCTCAGGAGGTAAAGGGAAAGTTCTAGACATGTGATTCAGACAGCAAGAGAAGGATACAAGAAAGATCAAGGTAGAAATTAATGTTGTGGCCAGATAATCTTCATCATGCTCTTATAGACTATTTCTCCTCTTTGTCTTAATTTTAGTTTCTCTGAAATCCAAGATGTTAAAAAAAAGTCCTGGCTTTCTGAAATTCATTACCATCTTTCCAGGAATTTTTTCTCTCATTCCTTGAAACGTAGGTCACCAGTGTGCATTAAACAAAGCCTCTTGGGTTCACACTGGAATTGATAGATGAGAAGAACGATTTCTAATTTCCATTTGTCACGTGAAATCAGGTAGGAACAAGTCTCTTTTTTTCTCCTTGGGTGGTAAGGTGAGCTAATATGTCCATTGATAATTATTTTTGTATGTACCATATTCATTGTCCTTAATGCAGCAAAAAATTCATTCATCAAATGCAATACTTTTTCAACAATACAAAAATCATTTTTCCATGTTTGGTCCCATGTTGTTTAAATTATAAACTCATGGTTACATAAGCAATTATAAGTTAAGGGGAACATGAAAAGAGGGACTAAGTATTGTGGTTGGATTATTTGGAATGAATTAAATGAAAAGGGAGAAGAACAGGGAAATTCTTAATTGTGGAAATATCAAAATAAAAATCAGTGAATTTAGAAGTTTATCATTTTAATTGGTCATTTTTTAAAAATGGAAGTATAATATATAGATTGTTTCTTCATCAACTCATTTTATTTATTTGATCCTATTTTGTGGTTATTATATATGTTTTAGAATCAGATTTTTTTTAATAAAAGCTATAGTGGACCCTGGAGCTCTAGTCCAACCCTTTTGTCCTTACATGAAGACAATTAAAACCCAGAGACTGGCTGGGGTTGTGGCTCAGAGGTAGAGTGTTCACCTAGCATGCATGAGGCACTGGGTTCGATCCTCAGCACCGAATAAAAATAAAGATATTGTGTCCACCTATAACTAAAAAATAAATATTAAAAAAAAAACCCAGAGACATTATGGGACTGACTGAGGTCACACAGCAAATTAGTGAGTGAGCAGAGTCCAAGTCTCAAATGTACTGAAAATATTAATGAGAACATCAGACCAAATTATGCTCCCTTGATATGCCGAATAGAAGACAATTCAAATAAATACACATTGGCTCTGAAATCCCACCCTTACCAACTAGAATTCTAGGAACTTCTGGATAATATGATGTATTAATAATATGCCATCATCATATTTTTATGTGCCCAGAATTGTTCCCCTTCTGTATACTCACCCTGGATGAGCTCTAACTGTGCCACTGTAAATAGAAGAAAGAAAATTTTTCTGATGATCACTTTAATATTTCAAATTTTCTTGAGTTTTTGTCATAAAATGTTAACGGATCAACTTGGCTACTCTGAGATTCACAGTTAGCTATATCTGAAATTATCAAATGTAATTTACAGCCTGTGCTATATTATTTTACAAACAAATTTATAGGGATCTACGAAAGTTACTTAAAGAGAAGAGAGTAAAATCTGCTTGCTCTGTGGTCAAAAAGGAATAGGATAGAGGTTCATCTTTCTTAGATGGTTGAGAATTTCTGAAAGCAGAGAACTAGTTTAGATGACCTTAAAGGTCTTATTTAGGCACTTTAATCTCTGACTGAATCATGAAATGTAGTAAATACATAAAAGGAGTAATTTTATAGACTTACTTGTCAACATATTCAACTAGATCTGTAGAATTCTTGGTTGACATTTTAGCTGGAGAAAATTTTACCTGAAACAAAGGTCAAGAATTTAAAATATATTCTCTGCTATGTTACAGTCCATTTTATCCTTAAAAAAATGTTCTGATTTCAAACAAAACATAGCTTGTAGACCATCATCCCAGTTAATCTTGCCCATGTCCCATAGATATTGCTAGTGGCCATAATCAAAATCAAGTTCCCAGGAGATACTAAAGAGCAGTTATTTCATAGATTTCATATCACAGAAAAACTTTTGAAAAAGTCAAAGTCATAGATCACTCCTAGATAATTCCTAAATGAAATGTCTAGTGATTATTGACTGAGTTATGAAAGAAGTCCTCATAGAGTGAATTATTCTGGATGTGCTGATTTCCTAGGGGAATCAGTTCAGTTTTGAAAGAAGCTAGAAAACTAGTCTCTTGAAATAATTTTATGTTCTAAGAAACTTGGATATCAGATTATTGTAGTCAATGAGAAAAAATAAAAGCACAAAGCATAGCTATGTACATAATTTATTAGTATGAACACTTAACTGACAACCCTAAACTTTGTCTGATAGGCCTAACTAGCTCATTTTGTAAAAGAGTAAACAGAGAGTTTAAGAAATCACCTAAAATCACACAGTTTGTGGAATGGTCAATAGAGACCCCAAATGAGTACTTGATGTTGTACTGGCTTTCGGGTGCTCTTTCCACATAAAAAGGCTACATCCACTGAGCAGGTGTTACGAGAATTACCAAAGTCTAAAAACAATGATTGTTTATAAGGTTCTTTTTAATTAATGTGGAAGATATGACTAGTACTAATAAAAGAAACTTTTTTTTTTAGCTATTGTCTTTTTTCCTGTTAAAGTCTGCACCTGGAGTTCACCTTGGCTCCTTTTGAACCTTCATAAAAAAATCAGTATGAAATAAAAAAAATTATTCCATATATTGAAATCAGTCCAATTCATGTATACAGACCCTTCTACTTTTCAGCCTATGCTGTCATCAGTCACTATTTTAAGGCAGAATAAGCAAGCAATATGGGAAGACTGAAAAGGAAAACCATTCTTCCAAGATGTCTTAAAACTCACTAAGCAACTTTGAGCTTTAAAGAAGCTGAGCAAAATATTCTATTTTTGATATGAATATCTAAAGTACTTGCTTTTTTTTCTTGGTCACTGGCTGAGCCAGGAAGGGGGCCATCAGGTTCATCCGGCTGTTCCTCTGCAGTCGGGGTGGCACTTTTGTTTACTTCTGTATCTAGGCAACCAGAATGCAGAATCAGCTCAGGAACTATGACGAGTGAATTTTTGCACTGATGTCTTTATTTTATTTTTTTAAAATTAAGGTAGTTTTTGTAGATGTAAAAGTTGAAAGAAAGGCTTCAAATTTGTTTTACACTTGGCCTTCCCCCCTACCCCTACCCCAATTTTCGCCATACTGGCATCACAGCCAGAGTCAGCAGGTGGAGTGTATCCTCATGGGTAATTCCATGAGATATTTAGGAACTTTGTAGAGATCAAACAGTCCTAAAATCATAGAGAATAATTTCATACCCTACTTTTCCCAAGCTATCGGAGGGGTTTCTTTGGGATTTATTACTTTGTTTATATGTAATAAGAAGTAAGATAGTGAAGAATGAGAAATTTGAGTAGTTCATGAGGTAAATACCTGAACTCATGAGGCTTGATTTCTCAGTTTTATTTTTTGTTGATTTGAATCTTTTAAAAGGAAAGAGATTTTTTTTTCTTTCTTAGAAAGCCCCAATACCAAGGAATCTCGATTGCAGGCTAACTGAAGTCTTCGTGTTTCTGGAGCATCTTCCCAAGTGTGGCTCAGCAGCATTGTGACTGCAGGAAGGATCTGTGATGTCAGTGGGGCTGCCTCAGACTTTAAATCGTTAAATCCCTGGGATTTAGAAGTTTATGAGGTTTTTCCTTAATGCTCATTGTCATAAAAATCACCAGGACTTTCCTTCTTTGTCTGATGGGTGAGAAATGACCATTGTTAACCTGATATTTCACACCATTCCACTGATTTCATCTTCACAGTTGGATGAGAACACTTTCTGTCAAATTAAAGAGAGAGGACCAGGCTTGGTTGTATATGCCTATAATCCCAGCTACTCAGGAGGATCTCAAGTTCCAGGCCAGCCTGAGCAACTGAATTGGACTGTTTAAAAAAAAAAATACTAAAAGGGGTCAGTGGTAGAGTGCTTGCCTGGATGTGTTAGGCCTGGGATTCAATCTCCAGTACTGCAAATAAAGAAGAAGAAAAAGGAAGGAAATTAAATGGCAATTATTCCCAAATCCTTCTCCAAGTACTGGTTGAAGAAGCTAACTCTTCTAGGACACAAATATTATAGCAATAACAATGGATGGTATAGGTCACTGCTTTAATAAATGAATATATCAAACTTTGTGTAGAGGAAATTGTATTTATTTAGTTGGCCAAAAAAGAAGGGATTGTTTTAGCTCCAAGATGTTTTTCTGAGTTTCAAAATTAGATCTTGTATATTTTGCTAATACTGCTTGGCTCTTAACAATGATGCTCTTGGCTAAGTTACTGTCCAAATTGTTGTGCTGACTTTGCCTTGGTCCAAGGATGCGAGATGTTCAGGATGCTGTGTGACAGATTTGATCCACAAGTAAATATCACCCATGACTTTGGCTCCATTTGCTTATCTTCTAGTGCTAGTCTCATTCCTTAAAACTTAGAAATATAGTAGTTTATGGATTACAGTCTGTGACTACCCCCCTACTCATAGTTATTGCTCTCAGTAACTGAGAGCAGGTGACTATAGATTCCGAGAAAGTGGGTTGGAACCCTGACTCCTCAACCTACTGGCTATTTACTTTAGGCAAAATTACATTACCTTCTCAAGTCTCAGCCTTTTCCTCTGTAAAATGAGCTAATATTGAACTCATAGGTGGTTGGGAGATAAGTGCCAGGACAGGAACCCTCTAAAATGTAAATGTTATTAGAGATTATTTCACAAGGTGGCTATTATTCAAGAAATAGATACATACAACATCTATGTGAAGAAAAACAAAAAGAAAAACAAAAACTGGATTTGACCTTGCTTAACAACTTTCTGAGATTCTTTCCCTCCTTAAATTCAACTTTGAATCTGTGGCATTTGGCTAAAGAAATGGGTCCCACTGAAATGGAGAGTCTGACTGGTTTATTCCAAATACAAATGACTACTCAGTTCTTAACTCAACAATACACAATATATAAATGCACCACTGACTTCCTACCTACCCCAAATGTGTATGAAAGTCTATGATCTTCAAAGATTCTTCCTAATTTTGGGTTAATAATAGTATATTTTAAGGGACTGAAACCAAAATATTCAAAATTTAAAAAATTAAAATGACCACACTCTGATATTTTAAATACAGATATAGAAGAGGATAGTCAGCATTGAGGTTCATCCAAGGCAAAACTGCTGTGTGTTGTTGTGCACTACACAACCCGAGGGGGTGTCATTCACATGGTGTCTGTTATGGGTTGCATGTGATGTGTTCCACAAAATCTCACATGTGAGACAATGCAAGAAGATTCAGAAGAGAAATGATTAGCTTATGAGAATCTTAACCCAATCGGTGAATTAATTCTCTGATGGGATTAACTTGGTGGTAACTAAAGGCAGTTAGGGTATGTCTGGAGGAGGTGAGTCATTGGGGTGAATGCCTTTGGTGTATATATTTGATATCTGGTGAGTAGAGTCTCTCCCTCTCTCTCTGCCTCCTGATCATCATATGAGCCGCTTCCCTCTACTATACACTCTTCCACCATGATATTCAGCCTCACCTCAAGTCCTTAAGAATGTAACCAGCTGTCTATGGAATGAGACCTCTGAAACCATGAGCCCTCAAATAAACTTTTCCTTCCCTAAAATTGTTCTGGTCAGATCTTTCAGTCACAGCAGCAAAAAAGCTGACCAAAACAGGACCACTGTAGTCTTTCATTTTGTTACAACAGTTTTTCAGGTCTATGCCAGTAAAATATCTTAATTTAGCAAAGTAAGTATATCAGGACAATTTTCTGATAGGTAGAAGTAGAGTCTTGAGAAAGGGGCACCAATTCTTAGCTCACACAAGGAGTGTACATGGGCCAGTGGAAGCCCTGACCCTGGGTATCTGCCGAGTGCTGTGTGCTCAGCTAAACGAGCCTCACCCAGGCCTGGGACAGAGCAGCTTATGGTTATTGGCAGGTTCCTGGACTTCCTTTTTCTCCTTTGTCCCTTTTCCCTTGTCCACGGTCTGATGATGTCTCAGCACTCCTACGGTCACCTGTCCTGGAAAGACCTCACTTGTGTGTGCCTTAGGTAGCTTTTCTCTTGTGTTTTGATTTTACCTGCTTTGGTGTTCTATCAATCTCTGATGTGTTTAGCACATAATATTTTAGGAGGTACTCCTCCTGGTCCATCTTAATAAGGCAGGCAGTACAGGCATAACTATCCCAATTTATAGGTAAAACTACAAAAAGGTTTAGAGGTCTAAAATGACTCAGATAAGTAAATGGTGAAATTGACTGATTAGTCCCAAATCTTCTGACCCTTGGCCTTTTGTCCGCCTGGGAGGTGTCATACTGAATTCTACTAAGGTGTGGGTCTTTTGACTTCCATTCTAAAGTAGGGCTATGACTGAACCCAAAGGAAAGATGAGGGTTGTGATTTTAGCCAGTGGATTTGAGGCAGAGCATATTTTAATTCCCCGCAAGTTAAGTGAATAACTTTTTTAGATTCTAGGGAAATGATATGAATCCTCTAGAATGGTGGTTGGGAACATACCTGGCACCAGACAGCCTGAGTTAAACCCTTCTCTCTGTGCTTACCAGTGGGTAATCTTGGTAAATTATACATAATTCTACTTTCTATCTCTAAAATGGGATGATGATAATAGTATAATATGAATAATTCTGTATCAATATAAGATTATGATGAAAATTAATTTGATTCCTAAGGCTCTTAAAACACTGCATAGAGCACAGTAATTATGTAGTGAATGTTAGCTCATGTTCTCTTAGGGCTACCTATGTCCATTTTATTGCATTTTTCTATGCACAGTTTTTTTTTTTTGGTGGGGCCTGGATATCTGTTAAATGAATTTTTACTTTGGCCATAAGGGGTTGGAGGCAGCCTATGGAAGGATCCAGGGGGCCAGTTTCCATGCACCATTTCATGAAGGCCCCCAGCCTCTCTCTGAGTAAATGGATTTTGCCCATATCTGTCACTGCTCACCCTGGGAGCCTCTTCCAAGTAGCCCAGCATCAGGATAATTCTCTGGGATTCCTGGAATCATTTATTTAGGAAGGATTCTGAACATTTCCTATTTTAAGTCATTGATTATGCTAGGGTCACTGGAAAATATAAGGATGAAAAATAAAAATTAAAGCCCTCTGATGAAGAAGTTTAATCTCTGGAAGACGGAAGGTGAACCCCCAACTGATTCTAACTCAAGACAGAAAGGGCTGCATTGCATGGTACAATATACAGACACCAGTGCCTTTCATACTTCCTTATGCCCCTTGGCTAAGTCAAAACTTGGTTAAATTCATTTTTCTACTTCTGCCTGCATTTGTGTGTCAGCCCATGGCTTGGCGAAAGCATGCCACCTGTTTACTTGTCTTGAAATTCATGACCACAAGCTTTAAGTGTGTCCTTAATGCTCCCTGGTAATTATATTACATGTCCCTAGTCCATACTCTCCTGCTATTCTAGATGACTCCCATACCTTTTCCTCTGACCTCAAACTGCCATCATTGCCTCTCCCAGTTGGTAAGTTTAACTTTTTATTCCATTAAGGAAACAGATAATCAGAAGAGAATTTCCAAGAGCCCTGCCCAGCTCCCACTGCATGGACAGGACTCTGTGTACCTGTGTCCTTTCATTCTGTCTCCTGCTTTGGCAGAACCATATGTGCTCCTCTGCCCTTCATCTATCAAGGACATCACCCCAGCAATTTCCCATATTCCCTCTTACTGAATCATTGTCATCAACATATAAGCATACTTTTATTTCTCCTACTCACCTTGAATCAAGCAATTTTTTTCTTGATCCTATATTGCTTTCCAGCAAACTCAATTTGTTCCATTTCTGCACAGGAAAAAAATCCATGAAAGCGCTCTATAGTTGCTTTCTCTGATTCTCTCTTAGCGATGGTTTGAATTGTGTCCCCCACTCACATTTTTATATTGAAACCTTAACCTCTCATGTGATTATACTTGGAAAGAGGATCTTTAGGAGATAACTAACATTAAATGAAATCATATATTGGGGTCCTAATCTGATAGAACTATGGCATTGGAAGAAAAAGCAGAGAGAAAGAGGGAGGGAGAGAGAGGAAGAGAAAAAAAGAGGAAGAGAGAGAGAGGCCTGTCATTTAAGGACCCAGTGAGAAGGACACAGTGAGAAAGTCACGGTTTGCAAGTGAGGAAGAGAATCCTCCTTAGAAACCAAATCTTCCAACACCTTTTATTTTGGACTTCGGAATCTTCAGAACTGTGAAGAAATAAATTTCTGTTGTTTTAGCAAGTGCAGTGTTTTGTTAGGGTAGCTTGAGTGGCCTGATAACCTTGAGTGACTGAAGTCAGGCTTTCTGTCCCTTGTAACTTCCACTAACACTGTTCTTGTCAAGGTTCCTTGCAACTGTTTATTGCTAAATCCATTGGTTAATTCTCATTCTTCATTGTCTTGGTCCCATCAGCAACATTTAAGTGTTGAGAGCTATCTTCTCCCTGAAACTGTTTCTCTACTTGGGTCCCAGAGCAAAGTGTCTCCCACCTTACCACTACTTTCTACTCTTTATTGATTTCTTGTTCATCTCCCTGTGCTCTCAGTCAGTGATCAATCATCTCAGTCTGTCCAGAACTTTCCCAAAAGTCTCATGTTCTTGGAAACCATTCAGTCCTAAACAAACTTAGTAAAGTGCCCCAGAGCTTAGCCCTTGATCTTCTGCACTCACTATGTTGATGAATTCTCACATTCTCATGGCTACAGGCTGATGATCCCTAAGTACCCTCCCCTACAAAGCTGCTGCCCATATAGTCTTTCCCATTGCAGCCAAGGACAACAGATTTTTCAAGTTGTTTTTTTCCAAACCTTGGAATCTTCCTTCACACCTCTCTCTCTGATTTAGTCAGCTTTTTCACTGTTGTAACTAAAGGATCTGACCAGAACAATTGTAGGGGAGGAAAAGTTTATTTGGGGGTTCACGGTTTCAGAGGTCTTATTCCATAGACAGCAGACTCCATTCCTCAGGGCTCATTACACAAGAGTGTGGCAGAGGGAAGCAGCTCACATGTTGATCAGGAAGCAGAGAGAGAGGTGTCCACTTAGCAGATACAAATAAATACCCCACAGCCCCCAATGAACTACTTCTTCCAGCCACAATTCACCTGCCTCAAGTTACCACTTAGTTAAACCCATCAGGGATTAATTCACTATGTAGGTTAAGGCTATGACCCGATCATTTCTCCTCTGAAACTTGCATTGTTTCACATGTGAGCTTCTGGGGGACACCACATATAACCATAACACTCTCTTTCTCATACTCTACCTATTTAGCCCACCTTCAAATTATATCCAGACTTGGGTTATTAGTCACCACCTCCTCTGCCAATCATAGCCACCATCATCTCTCTCCTGGATTGTTGCAATGTCTTTCTAAAACCAAGCTTCCTTCTGCCAAACTTACCTTTCTGCCAGATTATTCTCAGCAAAATAGCCAGTGATTTTGTCAAAGTTAAGACTGACCATGAAATTCATCTATTCAAAATTCTGCAATGAGAAACTAAGAGATAGAGTGAAACTAAAGAGATAGAGTGACTTGAAAAAGGATATTTAGCAAGTTGGGGCTAGAAACCAGACCAACCTGTGTAGTTGGAATTACAACTTAAAGTAAATAAAGTGAAGTTAGGACTTTTTCTTAAATTTCCCAGTCATTTAATTAGAAATTTGCCCAAATAGTTTTTAGAAGTGATTGGATATTTTTTGGCTATTAACCAAGATGTGGCTTGGCATTGGGAGTTGTAGTTTTAAACCTACAAAGTGTTAAAGCACTTCACTACTGTTCATTTTCCAAAAGACAGTCATAGTATATGGTAATTTTAAGTAAAAAATTTTACATTATTTTCTAATTCTTTGGGGAATCAATTGGTATATTCCCCTAATTTTTCTGGGTAATTGAATCTTATCCATTTATGTGCCCAATTTGTTTTATATGAATATTTTTCTAAAATATAAAATTTATATCTGTTTTTAAAGATGTAATAAATTTCAGGTTTTTAGATGAATTTCATGGTCAGCCTTAACTTTGTTATTGTGAACATCAAACATTTTAGAGAATTAAAGTGATTTCTTCAGAAACAAACAAAGAAACAAAAATCCTTCAATCATTTTCTAACTTGATCAGAGAAGGTTTCCTGGGATCTGCAACACCTTTCTGAAGATAAATCTGATAGAATCCTCCAGTGGCCATCTGGTTCTACCTCTGGCTTGTTCTCTTCCTGCCTTGGTGACCACCTTATGACTGACTCCTGGAACACACTGGCAGGCTGTTGTCTCAGAACCTTTGATCTTGCAGTTGTCTCTGCTTCAATGCCCTTTCCCTAGGTTGGCCCTCTACTCACCCTCTTACTTACTTCTGTGTTTTACTCAAACGTCACTTTCTCAGGGAGTCTTCTTTGTCTTTCTAAAATTGCCGTTTCCTTCCACATTAAACATACTTCCTATTACCATTTCCCCCTTAGCATTTTTCTATCTGGTATATATTCAACTCTCCTTATTGTTTTCCCTGTTAGAACCTAAGCTCCTTAAGGGCAAATATATTTGTCTCTGTAGTTCACTGCCCTGCCTCAATTCCTGGAATAGTGTCTGGTAAGTGCACAATAAATATTTCAGTTGAATTAATCAATGAAGTCCATAAAACATAAATAAAATTCTACAGGGAACTACAGAAGTAGACAACTGTGGCCTGAATTTTGAAGGACTTGGCATTTACCTGACCCTTGAAAAATGCCCAAGCTGGAGGTCCCTACAATCTGAGTGGTACTCATGACTGGCTGATTCTTTCCTTTCCTCCCAGTCTTATTCTCCCAGAGGCTTTTATTGCCTAGGATCCTCCACTGATGTTTGGAGAGAAGGAAATCCTTACACTCCCCAAAATTCCTTTTTCTGTTCTCCCTTCTGATTTTCAGCTTTTCTCCTGTGGTTCTTTTTAGGATCTGATCATATCGAACTTTACACTTCACAAAGGACAATGTCTTAGTCTGGACATTTTAAATATTATTGTGTAAAAGCAAATTACCTGAT
The DNA here is from genome assembly GCF_964194105.1 of Spermophilus citellus. Classification (NCBI taxonomy): domain Eukaryota; kingdom Metazoa; phylum Chordata; class Mammalia; order Rodentia; family Sciuridae; genus Spermophilus; species Spermophilus citellus. Next base: position 208,839,699 of record NC_138182.1, read on the forward strand.
GAATTTAATAAAATGTGGATGTGTAGGTCCCACCCCACAAATTTCTAAACAAGCTCATTTTGATCCAGAGATCCAAAGATCATGCATTGGAAAACTCAAAGGAAAGAATTTCTAAAAGAGCATATCCGAAGACTTACAAAGAAGAAAATTTTGGTCAGGGACAACTTGGTGTCCCTAATATTACTACTATATGCCAACAAAACTATCCATTGATCTATCTATCCATTTATATTTCTATCTATCTAACAATCCATCCATTCATTCATCTATCGTGAGCTTTGGATTTTGTGTTTAAGTAAATTTTCATAAAACCTAGCAGAGCTTGAAGTGCTTTCTGCTTCCAAAGCATCATTCAAAGGTCCAAACTATCATCTGCATTTCCCCCAAGGCAGAAAACCACATCCTATGGGAAATTTCTTCTCAGTTGCCAACTAGCAATTTGCTTTTGTTCCTACTTTGTATTTATACCCTGCTTCTCTTCCCCCTACCAACTGTCAGTGAGGTTCTCTTTTTCCGTTCTCTGATTTCCTGTTATCCCTCTGTCTTCTCAGCTTCTGAACAAAGAGATTCTCCCCAGACACATAATTGTAGGCAAGCTTCTATGTAGATCCCAATTGTCTTAGCTCCTGTCTCCTGACTTCCACTCCCAATACCCAAATCAAATGACTAACCAAATTGAGAAGTGCAATAAATTAAAATACAGTAACTTTTGTAATTTTCAATGAAATAAATGCCAAAAGAAAAAAGTAATTTTGGGGGAAATGTATTTATCTTTGTAAGTATGTTTAATATTTAGTTTGTCATGCATGCTTATATTTACAAACAGTATAAAACAACCAACCAACAATCACTAAAAAAATCAAAACCCTACAACAGTGAATGCAGTGCAAAGGTAGGTAAGTCACAAATTTAAAGATGATGACCACTCCAGTGGCTGATTATTATGCTGCCCCCAAACACAGGGACCATAGGTAGGCCTTTGGGGGGTCAATAAAAATATGTGCTTGTTAAATTAGTAAACAGGATCTCTATGGCATAGAGAGCAGGAGTATTTAGTCTAGCAAAAAAAAAAAAAAAAATCTCCTCAGCTGTGTGAAAGTTTCTTGCTCAACCAGGGAAATTCTGAGCACACCTTTGTGGATCCAGTAGTCTGCTCTGAACAACCCCAATTCAACATCCCTACCAGTGTTAGCTCACCAGGAACCAGCAGCCCCCCAGTTTGCTGTTTTCATGATCTGGGACGCTATTTTTGTTGTGTAGTAAGACCCGTGTCCCCAACTATGCAGCTAAAGCAAGAACCTGTGCTTCAAGGTGACCAGAGATATCTGTTTGAAAAGCCTATAAATAGATTTTAATTCTGAAATCAATGAATGTATTTTTGGCCTTAGACATCTATACATTTAACCAAATGACTTGAGGACAGATTTTAATATTTTATGCATTTTGTCTCAATAGAAGGGGTAATGAAAGCCATAAGAGAAGTTTTCCTGTGCTCTGGGAATACTCCTATGACCCACCATTAAAATACATGAGATTTTTGTTCCGTGGAAAACCTATCCCTAAGTAACCCTCTCTTCTGAAAGAAGGCCCATTTCAGTATGGGCTGCTTATCCACATCTCCTTATGGCTATGATTTCTAATCTTGTAAGAGTTCAAGCATTTTGCATCTGCTATGGCTGCCAGCTAGCATGATTTATCTTTTTAAAAATTAAAGTAAAAATAATTTTTTCCAGTGCATTTTTTTTCCTAGAAATTTGTTATTGGTTTTTACAGGTGTAGAAATACCTAGACCAAACTTTAATGTAAGTGGGTAAGAAAAGTTCAAACATTTAGCCAAAGGCCTATTATAGGCATGGTGTTCTGTGTATGTATGTGTGGATTTATATATTTACAATTTACTAGTCTTCACAACAACCCATTTTACAGATACAAGTTAAGAAAATTTCTCAGTTGAACTAGTCTTTGCTTTTTGCACCATAACAAGCTCCTTTTCATTGAAAGCTATATATATTCTATATATTCTTTGTCATTCCTTCTCTTTTCATCTTTCTGGCATCACTTCTGCTTTTTGGCAGGCAGCTGAGCTGGAGATACACAAGTTCCCCACTGAATTCATTCAGTTACCTGTTTCCTCGTTCACATACAAGTCTTCAAACATGCACTGGGTGATTTTCTATCCTCTTTTCAGAAATATAGCAGTGAGCAAACAGGAGGCATTCTAGAAGGGGATGTTCAATAAGTACACAGACTTATTATTCAATAAGTACACAGTTGACATGGGGTGTGGTGAGTGAAACCACAGAGGAATGTCTCTTTGCTGCAGGGGTAAATGGTTGCATGCTTACAATGAAGGCGGAGGGGACATTGGAGGGAAATGGTATGGCCCTTGGAATTAGCCCCATGGAGGGAATAAAATGTATTTCTGCTCAATGAATGCTGATGAATGCCCATTCCCATAACAAGTAATATGGAGTGTTAGAAAGAAAGGGGTTTCTGATCAGAAATGAGGCTGTACACATGAGTACAGGCCAGACTCCTAAGGTCCTGTATCTCTGTAAGCCTAATAAAGAGTTCAGAAGCAGGGGAGCTGAGTCAGTGACTGAGTCCTGTGGTTGTGCTTGTTTACTAGGACAAAGCCTGAAAGGAGGCACCTGAGATGTAAACATGGACAAATGCATGAACTCTTTTTATTTCACTGTTAAGGACTGTTTTTACTTTTTAGATCAAGACTTCAAGTCAATTCTGTAAAAACATGATTGATTTCATTCTCGGGGAAAGTTTAGTTTTTTTTTTTTCCCCTTGTGTCTAAAACTGACATTGTATTTAAACTATTTAAACTTGGGACTCTGGGACCACGTGACTGCTGAGGTATTTCACATCACTTTGTCAGAGGAATTCCTATTAATTACATAATAGTTTTATTTTTGTGACATAAAAATGTGTTCAGGTAAATTGAAAATTTTCTTTGAAACAAAGAAAGATTACACTTGAAAAATTATTTTGTGAGAATTGGAGCATCTTTGTAATGACTTTTATGTGTTAAGTGTTACATTCAATTATCATTTATATGCATACCTATGCAATTTTACATAAATGCATAAATGTAATATATCATAGAACTATCGGAAGAGATTATGAAAATGTAAACAAAATGTAAAGAATGTATATCAAAGTATGCAGAAATATTTGTGTTTATCCACATTGAAATGACAACTGTATGTGTGTTGATCTGCTTCTTTTTGTCCTTTTTCTATGAACGTGCATACATATAAATATAACTGTAATCATATTATACATATATTACTACTGCCTGACTTTTTTTTCTTAACCTTTATAGTATGATGTGTTCTGACATTTTACCATTATTACATTTTTTAGAAATATGATTTAATGACAGTAAAAGTATGGACTATGAGTAACATATTTTTTTAATTGTTTTTTCTTTTCTTTTTTAATTTTTATTTTGGGGCTTTTGAATCATAGTCAATTTATTGATAATAGGAAAAATACCACAGTAATATTTTAAACAATGTGTGTATGTGTGTGTATGTGTATTTTTTAAAGGAAATAATGGAGCAAAAGGCAGAAGTATTTGTGAAGCTATTGATATCACTACCAAGTTGCCCAAAAAGATACAAAGTGAAAACTCAGTAAAATTCCATGTTGGGAAAAAAGTTAAATTTGGTGGGGATTAGAATTTCTGATACATCTTATCAGAAACTAAAAAATGTTTTCAAATAAATGAAAAGCAAAATATATGCAATAAGAGACAAAGTTTTTATACCCAAATGCAGTAATAGCATATCTAAAATTTAGCCTAGGGGAAACCCCCCAAAATATAGCAAAACTTACATATAAATATATTCACCACAGTGTTAAAATAACCAAAATTAGAACCAGCTCAATTGTCTATACTAGGGAATGCTGAAATTATTTCTTATGTGAAACTTAATTAAAATGTCTATTAATAATTACTTATGAGGGTGGAGTTGTAGCTCAGTGGTAGAGCGCTTGCCTTGCATGCCTGAGGCCCTGGGTTCGATCCTCATCACCACATAAATGCATAAATAAATTAAATAAAGGTATTGTGTCTATCTACAACTAAAAAAATAATAATTACTTATGATATAAAATATATATGGTACAACAGTAAGTGGAAATGTTGCACACAAAATAAATGTTACATTTTTATTATTATACATTATATTTGTGTTTCAAAAATGACTAAGTAAAAGGGGCTGGGGTCATGGCTCAGTGGTAGAACACTTGCCTAGTATGTGTGAGGCACTGGGTTCAATTCTCAGCACACGTATAAACAAATAAATAAATGTCTATCAATAACTACTAAAAATATTTTTTAAAAATGACTAAGTTAAAGAAATCTTGTCCCTTTGGTATAAATGTCATTTTTTGAATAAAACTTCAGTCATATTATCATTGTCTCATGATATGCACCAGTTCTTACATTTTGTTAAGTCCATAATAGAAACCACAAGAGTTTTCTGACCCTAGGCTTTCTTCAGTGAGCAGGCTGGAAGTTCCTGGCTCATTCAGAATGCTTTCACAGATTCCACCTGCTAGAGATGGATAGATGGCTTAGAATGGGGAAATATGATTTGATTTCTGACATGTCTAATTCTTTGCATCTATTAGCAAAAGGCATTAGGGAAAGTTCTCATCTGATCTATTATTGATCCATGGAGAAGCAGGCAGGGAAGTACATTTTTGGAGGAGAATGTTAGTTTTAGACTGAGATAGCACTTTTCACTCCAAATCTCATAGCTAGTTTCCATTGGTCAATGATATTTTAGATTTTAGTTTGTGATTTTTAAGATGGAAGAGAAAGTCATTTGATGTGACATATAACAAGAAATATTTAAAGGAAATTCAGTGGGAGACTTCTAAAATTATTGTAAGAATTATTTTTGTTTTAAATGTTTTATTCAATCTCCATATGTATACACACATATGATTTTACATAACCATATAGATGTGACATATGTTTTGGTGAACTCTTTTATTCTTTTAATTTTGCTTCCTCTTCTCTCAGCCCTCTCACATTAATTACCTGCACTGCAGCCTTAGTAGGAGACCATTGTGACTTTACAGCTCATCCAGTAGATACAATAACCCTTTTCCACTCATATTTTTGGGTGAATGTTACAGTTAAAATATTAGGTTTGGAATCTGTGTGGCAGTGGATTCTTATTAGTAACTAACCTGTGCTAAACCTATACTTAGAAAATGTTATCTGATTTATAGAAATAATTGAAGACCTATGTTGTTTATGGCAAGTGAACATATTTTTAGAATTTTACTTCAATTTTTAAATGTACATATAAATGTTGTGTTACTTTAAAAATAATTTTGAATGTGAAGAGCGCAAGAGAACTTTTTGGAGTGATGAAAATATTTTCTGCCTCGACTGGTAATGGTCATATGAGTGCAGCATTCATTAATCCCCCTTAACTATATGCTTCTAATGGGTGCATTTGATGATATTTAAATTATGCACAGATGCATTTCTACTGATTTAAACTTTGGGTTAGATTTTTCATGAAGATTCTGTTATTTATCACCAGTCTTCACTCTTCTTTTGTCTGTAGTGACATGCAGGTTTCAGATGATTAATTCTTGTGGGGCCATTTAAGGACTGGGAAGTGGTAGAGAGGTAGAAATGGCTCTGTAGGTGACAGGGTGTTACTCAACGAAATGTCATGAGAGCTGCTTGTATTGTATCCTCATTCTGCCACAGAAACAGCTCAGCTGTTTGTTCCTCCACAGGCATCTCCCAGGTGGTAGTGGAAGATGTAGAAGGAGGCAGTTCTTGATTTAATGTCATGGAGACAGAGTCCCATTTCTTTCTTCTTCTCATTACTATATCAAATGTAGGTCAGACAGAGATATTGCTACAACTGATAAAACACCATTATTTCTGATCCAAGCAATTCTCTGACTGCTAGTTACAGCTTTTCTTAAGGCAGTTTTTGGCTAAAGTTAATTGTGCCTTTTGTTCTGTTCTTTAATCTGGATAACCAACAAACTATACTTCAAAGGATAATTTCACAATGCATCTCACTCTAAGAGTCCCTTAGATAGAAAAAGCAAAATGTAGACTCTGAAATGGACAATGCAGCTAAACTCCTTTCCCCTAGTCCCCAACATTTGGCCTCACATCAAATACTCTTCCTGAAGTTTTTGTGAAGTTGTTTGTTCTTTACATTTAGAAGGAAAGAAATAATAAATATCATGGCAGAAATAAATGAAGTAAACACTAGGAAAACAACTAAACATCAATGAAACTAAGAGTTGGTTTTACAAAAAGACACATTTGCAAACCTTTAGCAAGCCTAAGATTTGAGGGAGGGAAAGACATAATTACAAAAGGAAGAGGAGAATTACACCTGATCCCACAGAATATAGGATCATAAAAAAACTACTAGAAATAATTTTATGACAGCAAACTAAACAACATAGAAGAAATGGATAAATTCCTGAATACATACAACTTACCAACACTTCATCTTGAGAAAAAATCTGAACTGACCAATAACAAATAAGGAAATTGGGTCATTTATCAAAAGCCTCCCAAAAAAGAAAATACCAAGACCTGATAACTTCATTGCTAAATTTTAATGAATACTTAAAGTAGATTTAACACCAATCCTTCTCAAAAAACATTCCCCTAAAAATGAAGGGGAGAAATGCTTCTAAATTCATTCTAAGGGACCAACATTGTTCTTATACCAAAGTTAGCAAAGCACACTACAAAAAGGAATTATAGAACAATCTCCCTGATGGTCATAGGTGAAAAAATCTTTAACAAAATACTGCAAAATTAACAGCATATCAAAAGGATTATATAGCATGATCAAGTAGAATTTATTACAGGGATGCAAGGATGGTTAGCATATGCAAGTCAATAAATATGATATACCACATTAACAGGATAAAGGATTAAAAACCATATGATCAGTGAATATATTCAGAAAAAAATATTTAAAAAATTCAACATCTGCTTATAATAAAAGCTGTCAACAAATTAGGTATAGAAGGAATATACCTCAACATAATAAAGGCCATATATGACAAGCCCACAGCTAATATCATATTTAATAGTAAAAAGCTAAAAAGTTTTTCCTCTTAAATCAGGAAAAAGACAAGAATACCCTTTCTTGCCACTTCTATTCAACAGAGAGTTGGAGGTATTTGCCAGAGCAACTAGGCAAGAAAAATGAAATAAAGGCAAAATGAAAAGGAAAGAAGTAAATCGTCTTAATTTATAGATGATACAATCTACATATTAAAACATCATGAAGATTTTACTAAAAACTTCTAGAAACAATAAATTCAGTTACTTGCAGGATACAAAATTAACATACAAAAATCATTTGTGTTACTGTATATTAATAATGGACTATCTGAAAAAGAAATCAAGAAAACCCTATTTATAACAGCATGAAAAAGGATAAAATACTTAGAAAAAAACCAAAGAGATAAGACTTATGCACTGAAAATTATAAAACATCAGTAAAAAAATTGAATAAAATACAAATAAATAGAAAGACTGTGTGCATGGATCTGATGAATTAATATTTTAAATGTTCTTACTACCCAAAGCAATCTAGATTCAATGCAATCCCTATCAGAATTCCAATGACTCTTTTTTCACAGAAAATTGAAAAAAAATCCTAAAGATTATATAGAATTACAAAAACTCCAAATAACCAATGTGATCTTGAGCAAAAAAGAAAAAAGCTGGAGGCATCAACTTGATTGATCTCAAAATCTTCTACAAAGGAAATCAGTACATCAAAGAAGCATCTGTATTCCCATGTTCATTGCAGCATTATTCACAATAACCAAGATATGGAATCAAACTGTGTTCATTGAGACATGAATTTTTAAAATGTGGTAAGGGAGTGTGTGTGTGTGTGTGTGTGTGTGTGTGTGTGTGTGTGATAGAATATTATTTAGCTGAAATAATACTAGCATATGAAAAATAGATTATTTCTTTTGAACCTATAAGAAATCATGTTAAATGAAATAAGCCAGGCACAGAAAGATGAACATTGTATGATCTTACTTATATGTAGAAATTTTTTAAGTAGAACTCATAGACTCAGATAGTAGAATAGTGGCTGCTATTAGTAGAATAGTGGGACTAGTCCAGAGACTTCCGCAAAGTAGGGAAAGGGTAGATGTTGATTAAATTTCATTTAGGATGAATATATTCCCTAGATTATTTTGCAGCATGGTGACTATAGTTAATGTAGTGTATACTTGAAAATTGCTGAGAGAGTAGGCTTTACATGTTTTCAAACACACATACAATGATAACCATGTAAGGTGCTGGATATATTTATGAGCTTGATTGTGATAATAATTTCACACTATGTACATGTAACAAAACAGCATTATTCCATAAATATACATTTTCATTTGTCAATTATACCTTTATAAAGCTGGAAAACACATAAAGAAAAAGCCTTCCATTGCTCTAGGGAAGGTAAGTCAGCTGTTGCCCTGGCTTCAGAGAGAAGGAGAAAAGCCCTGTGCAGGAAGATGTGATGACTAGCTCTTTGCTGGGGGTGTGCAGGGGAGAGCTGAGAAGATATGGACCATTTAGGGATTGAAGTGACCCCCTCATTTCATATTAAATGCTTAGGGAAATAGTATTTTGTTTGTTTTAGAAATCAATGAATAACCTGAGTTTTGTGATGGGGCTTATAGTGGGAAGACAGATCCAAGAAGTTGTAGGAGCTGGACCCAAGAGAGGACCAGGAGGAAGTAAACCCTAAGGATTTCACAGAATTCAGTTTTGGACAGAAAACAAACTTTTATCGGAGGTAACAACTTCATTCTTTCTATGAAGCAAAAGCATGAAAAACAGAGCAGGAGATAAAAATATTGGATCCAAACATCCAGCCTTTAGTTTAAATATCTCTTAAAACCTCCCAACTTCAGATTTGTAAATTTTATGAAATAATATAATCCCTTTATAGTATAAATCAGCTGTATAGGATTACATGGTACTTTAATCTGATTGATACAAATATAAAAAAAGAACATTATTGCCATTTATATAAATTATATCTCATAGAGCTAAGGTATAAAAATAGGTAAGTGACAAGCTTATTTTTAAAAGCTTCAAATAAGAAAATCAGAGTTGTCAAAACAGCCCACTGACTTAGTTATATTTTGTTTCTGATATATATATATATATATATATATATATGTATATGTATATGTATATATATCATATATATGTGTATATATATATGTATATGTATATATATCATATATATGTGTATATATATAATATTTTTTTAACATTTTAAAAAATTTTGTGAAAAGGTATTCAACATTAAAAAAGCACAAAAAATTTACCTTGGCAACATGTTTAGGTCTCAACCCAAATTAATTTATATAGTCATAGTTTTAAGAAATATTGACAAAGCATAATGGATTTAGTGTGTGATAAACTTAAGTTAAATTCTCTCTGCAAAAAACAAATTTATTTCAGAATTCTCAAAATTGCACAGGGACCCATAGTGCTTAAATATGTGGAACATTTCCCTAAATTACAATTTTAATAATTTTTTTCCTGTACCTTTTATAATAATTCAGGTTTTCACAGCTTCAAGAATGAAAAAATTTCAACTCACCAAAGATAAAGCTGAGAACATAGATAAAAGCTTATCATTTCAAGTAGAGCAATTTAATGACAAACATGTGAACATGAGAAAACCTGTAATGTCATCTATGACTGAAAGAATGCGTTGCAAATCATCATGAAGTTTTAAAATATCACCTTTTCCCCCCATCTTTCTTGTCTCTTTGATATTTTTACTTCCAAACAGGAAGAACAGTCTTGGACTCTGAGTCTACATTCATTTTTCCCTCCAGCAATTCTCATTAACCTTTAAGATTCTTTTCCTTGTTTACTGAAAAATTCTGACTTGCCTGTCTGAATCTTGCACTTAAAACATGTCTCTGTTACTGTCCTTAGTCTGAGAGACTTGCTATAAAAGATAAAGAAATGGATAGGAAGAAGTTGACATATGTGTGTATCCTCTAATCAGTAAAGATCTATTCTTAGAATATAGATATGTATTTCTCTGTGTAAATGGGAAAGGGTAGGTTCAGGAAGCTGCAAGTCAGCCAGATAGTTCTAGAAGGAATGCTACTAGCCAAGGAGGATTCATTAGCCCCATTGGTCACAAACAATAACTAGGTAGAGAGTGGATTCACAGGTGTTATTACAGGGAGATGGATATGCCAACCAACCCATAATGCATCTAACTGTGCTGACTCTGTCCAGCATCCAGGAAAGGCCAGTGTCTCTACACTATTCTCCTAATTATAATGAGATACTAATAAGCCATGATGAAGAAAATAGTAAACCATGGTGGGATGCTTTGTGATATAGGAACTTAGGGATAAAAAGTGGAAGTTTTAGAGAGGAAGACTGTAGGGCAGGGAAGATCCAGACTGCCCCCCATGTTATTGAGTCTTAGCCAGGTTCCAGCCTGTTACTAAGTTCCCTTGAGGCAAGAATTTTCAAGTAGGGATCATGTAAAATGAGGTTCTGCTACCCTAGCTCTGAGCACTTACCAGAGAAGACTGCTGCCAAAGGTGGTTTGGCGAACAGGCACACAAATCTTAGTTTGTCCAGGACTTTCCAAGTTTTAGCACTAAAAATCTCATGAAACTAATCAATGCTTGTCCCCCTAGATTCCTATAGAATTTGGTGTGGGATTGTTGGTTGGGATAGCATAAAAGTACTCTCTTGGGCACCATGTTGCTGGCCAGGGTATGTCAAAGGAGGATCAATGGAAGAAATTTTGCAAAGAATGGTTTGCAGAAGAAATTTACATTTGTTCAATTTCAGTTTGGATTCTAGGTACCTTGGTCCAGGGAGAGAAAAATTACTATGAAGGTTCCAGATAACACCTCCATTCTTCCTCCAGCTTGGATAAAGTATTGGGAAATCAACAGACTTAATTCTAGGTTCAGGGGACAGAGATAAAGAATTAGGATTATGAGGTGGAGTGGAGTAAAAGTAGAGGGTGCCTATGGAGCAGTTTTCTTCTACCCATCCCACCTTGGCCACGTGGCTGCTCAATTTTTACTCCTCTTCCTAACAGGAAGCAAGGTGTGTGCCATAATTCCTGATGAAGGATGTCATCACTATTTGAAAATAAAGACGGAAGAGGAAATCAAATTCTGTGAAGAATTCCACTATTTCAACTCAAAATATGTCTATATATGGGAATGATATTTTTACTTCCAAACAGGAGGAAATATATAAGGAGATAAAATAGTGCCACGGAGCAAAGCAGAGTGATATGAACCTTTAGGAGCAGCTACTTGTCCCTTTTCAGGAATTAGAAAGTAAAACATTTACAGTCTTTTACTATAGAAAAGGCTTCCCAACATATGGGCAAACACCTGCTGGTGCAAGCTGGTGATTGTGAAGCAGGAGAAACTGGGGGTGGAGTGGGACGTAATAGAAGGGGCAATTTACCTCTGCCAATGCTTTGGTGGCTTCACATTCTTCATTGGGATATTCAACAGACTTTCCTTGGAAGAAGAGTTCATGGTCAAATAAGTTTGGAAAGACTGTTTCTCTCAGTTCCTCTTTGGTATGTACTTCTAACATGTCACACTGCTTGAATTTATTTGCAAAAGTTATTGAAACTGGTAGTCATAATTTAAATTGAGAAATAATTTTTTTTATCATCCCAAAGAAGTAGCCACCAATAGAACACACTTTCAGAAATACTGCTTCAGAGGATTGTTTCTGGAATAACTCCAGTGAAAAACTCTGCAGGGAATTTCTTTGAAATTCTTTTAGAGGTCAATGGCATCTTCATTGGTGGACTTCCAAAATGGAACCTTCTCCCCCAGTTAGAAGTAGAGGGTCAGTGTTGATATCAATTGCTCAGTTTATTTTGTCCCTCCACTAAAACCCAAGTTTGTCATTGTAATATCTGTTTTTTTTTTTTTCAGAAAATAAGCATTGTCTTATTTCACTGGAGCTCTGCATGGTTGAATCTTTGTGAATTTTCTCATCGAACATTTTAAAAATCCAAAGACTAGAGAGACCAGTTTTGTAGAAATGCTATAAGCAAGAAAAGTGTTATAAAGGCAAAAATGATTACTGAAGTGGGCGTTTCAAGATTTGAGTGATATTTCAATTAAAAAAAGAAAATTTTGCCCCTCAGACAGATGCTGAAATTCTTTCTAAAACTTTGATGAATTAAAAAAAAAAAGATTATCATTTTAAGGATCCATTGGGAAAACATTGTATTTACTTGAGCAAATTGTTCAACTATGAAAATACAAATGAAATTCCCACCTACATACTACCTTTATGATTGCAAACATGTTGGAAGGGCAAAATATAGGAAAATTACTCTATGAATATTTTATAATAAGAGAATATTTTAGCTGAGTAGCCAAAGCATAGCTTTCTAAGTTAGAGGCAATAAATTCTCGTTGTTGTATGATAAAAATAGGTCATCTATCATTATCTGAGAAAAAATTTTTTTGCACTTAAGCCAAAACAAAGGACTGTATTTAGATGTAACAGTAGGCGCTGATTACAAATATTAGAGAGAAGGTATATTTCAAGAATTCTTTTGAGGATTTGTCTTGATTGAATTGTCCTTTTCATCACATCTTTTTAATTTTTTTATCTTTTTACATAAAATTTTCTGTAATGTGATAAAATTTTCATCACATCTTAAGCTTTGAAGAGAGCTGAAGTTTTCTAGAAAAGCAATTCTTCTCTTAAGAGATATGAGGCAGCCAAGCCCTAAAAAACAAATGCCAAATGTCTTCTTTGATATAAAGAGAGCAACTAAGAACAGAACAGGAAGGAAGAGCATGAGGAAAAGACTAACAGTAAACAAAGACGAATGGGGGGAGAGAAAGGGAGAGAGAAGGGAAAGCATATGGAAATGGTAGGAGACCTTCAATGATACACAAAATTATAAGAGGTTGTGAGGGGCAAGGGGGAGGGAAAAAAAGGGAGAGAGAATTGAACAACAGCAGAGGAGGTAGAGAGGGAAGATGGGAGGGGAGGGGAGGGGAGGGGGGATAGTAGGGGATAGGAATGGTAGCAGAATACAACAGTCACTAATATGCCATTATGTAATAATGTGAATATATAACAGATGTGATTCTGCCATCTGTATTTGGGGTAAAAATGGGAGTTCAAAACCCAATTGAGTCAAATGTATGAAAGATGATATATCATGAGCTCTGTAATGTTTTGAACAATCAATAAAAAAATAAATAAAAATAAAAAGACTATTTTCCTATTAAAAAAAAAAGAGATATGAGGCAAAGAAAGAAGATTAGATGTTTTGGCCTTGGATGAGCCTATGTATTTTTTTCCCTGGAATTGCCATATTCATGCACATAACTCATGCACAATTCCCTGGAATTGCCATATTCATGTCCCGGGAAAATTTGTGAATAGTCAGCTTTTCTCAGGAATTTCCACAATCCCAAGACTTCATTCTGTCCTCACCTTATTTCTCTAGGAGACTACCCATTCAGTTCTCTGGCTGCCAAAAGACCCTTCATAGGTGCTTCACCCTGGTCTGTATCTTTCCTGCATCTTATGAAAACTTCAAATGTTACCTTCTTCCCTCAATAAGCAAAACATTGAAAACAGCATAGATATGAAGCAGTAAGAAAAATTTTGAAGTAGATACTGATGAAGTGCTAATCAATAATTAAGTGATTTTAATCACTAAAGAAATGTTAAATGAGAAAAGATGCAAATTATATGCATTATATAATCCATATAAAAATTATCTTTCCATAAATATATCTTTTTTTGTGGTGCTGGGATTGAACCCAGGGCCTCGTGCCTGTGAGACAAGCACTCTACCAACTGAGCTATATCCCCAGCTCCATAAATACATCCTATATATAAATTCTGCATAAGTACTGATATGGTTTGGTTGTGAGGTGTTCCCTGAAAATTTACGTATATGAGACAATGCAGGAAGGTTCAGAGGTACAATGATAAGATTATGAGAGGTGTGACCTAATCAGTGGATTAATTTACCTGACAGATTAATAATTTCAAAGGACTACTGTTTCTACGTAGTAACTGTAGACTGGTGGGGCATGGCTAGAGGTCATGGAGGGGTGCCTTTGGGATTATATTTTGTCCTCTGCTCCTCCCTTGCACTCTCTGCTTCCTGGCTGCCATAAACGGACAGATCTCCTCTATAAAGTTCTGCCTCACTCAGGTCCAGAGCAATGGAATTGAATGACAATGGAGTAAACCTCCAGAATCTTGAGCCCAAAATAAACTTTTTCTCCTTCTAAGTTGCTATTGTTAGATATTTTGGTCACGGTGATGAGAAACTGACCCACACAGTACTGTATATCTGCATATCTATGTATGCATGCACACATTCTAAAGTGTTGAAGTGTTAGCTCTGTATAATTAGTTTATTTTTGTCTTCTTTATGTGTTTTACCCATTCCAAATTCCTTACAAAGAACATTTGTTACTTTCCTCATAAGGAAAAATTAAACTTGTTTTAAAATCATAGAGCCATTCATATTTTTTTTTAATCCTTGGATTTTACTAGTGGAACTGAATTTATTTGTGTAATTATGTTAACGTTTGTGATGTAGACCTTGAATTTTGTGACAAGAAATCTGGAGACTAAGCCCAGCATGGTGGCACACACCTGTAATCCCAGTGATTCATTTAGATTGAGGTAGGAGGATCTAAGTTTGAGACCATCCTCAGCAAATTAGCAAGGTCCTAAGCAATTTAGTGAGAGCCCATCTCAAAATAAAAATTAAAATGGCCTGGGGATGTGGTTCAGAAGTTAAGCACCCCTGGGGTCAATTCCTAATACAAAAAATAAAAGTCTGGAGGCTAGATTTGGCCCTTTGCTGATTGGTTCTGTGACCTTGGGCACTTCTCTGAGTCTCAGTTTCCTCATTAATAAAAGATGAGTTTATTAGGGGACAACCCAAGGCCCCTCTCTGGGAATGTGAGTCTGTGGTTGACTCGTCAAGTAAGATTTGATCATAAGAGGACTGTGAATTGATATCAAGGAATACATTCAAATGATAAACATTTTTGTAATTTTGTAATATAACCAGTGGTCTTATGTGAGAAGTATTTGTGGGCATATAAACTCTTCAGGTCCCATATTTATTACTCTAGGAGAGTGGTTCTTAAACGTGTGTACCCTGGAATCACCTGGAAGCTTATTAGAATAAAGAGTGCTGGGCTCCAACCCAAGTAGGTCTGATTCAGTGGTTCTGGGGTGGGGCTCAAGACACTGTTTTAAACAAGTTACCAGCTGATGCTGATGACCTGGAAGATCCTACCTGAAGAAAACATCCTCATTAGGGGAGAGTATTTCCAACATCTACATATGTTTGGGGTTTCTTTGTCCATTTTTTTTCATTCTCTAATTCTTAGAAACATGTTATGGGGGTTACTCAAGGATACTTTCAAGGACCTTTTGATTTAAAAATAAATTTATACAAGACCATTGCTCCTCTAGATGCTGGAAATAGGAATAAATTAAGACATTAATGTGGGGCTCAGATCAGAGGGTAGAAACGAGAAGAGTTGACTCAAGGGTACTGCATGTAGTGATCACGCAGTTTCTTGGATGAAGCAGATGAGCGTGAGATGGCATTCTCTCTGCATGTCTAACTGAAGTACCAGGGTGGCTTCAGGATGTCACAGTTACTCGGTTGGTATCTGGGCAGGCCCTTGAGGACATTTCCCTTCTTGTTATTCAGTGTGCAAAATCCATGGCAGCCTATAGGTGTGTCAAAGAGTCAGCAAACTCGGTTGCTGCCAAGACAGCCACCTCTGCATGAAACAGTTTCCATCCCAGAAATAAATCCTGTATTGTCACTTCCCAGATCTCCACACATACTGCTTTTCTGCCTTAAGTGCCTCAGGTGAGCCTACTACTTTTCCTCTTCTGTTTTTTCTAATAGCCCTTTATAAGTGGCTTCATTATAATGCTTACTGCTTCTTCTTGTCATTGTTCAGTGATGTGCTGCTTCCTCCTACAAGTGTCTACAGTGCAAGGATGGCTTTGGCTTCATCTCCAGACGCTAATAGAACACCTGGCAAGGGTTTGCTGTCAAAAATAGGGCCTTGAATATTCGCAGATAAGATTTATCTTTGATATAAGTAAAATGATCAATAAAAAAGGCCACAACTCAAAAGTAAGTAAAGTGTAAGGGAGCAAGGGATCAAATACCTTTGTACTATTTTTTGCCCCCAAATGAAGCGTAACTGCAGACTTCCCCTGGTCCCCAATCATGCTCAGCTCTCAGCTGCTCAGTCTCTCAACCCCAGTATCTGCCAATATTGTGGAAACTCCAGGAAACTACCTTAGATTTATCACCTGACTTCTCTCCAGCAATGCCTGTATGAGATTCCTTTTCCTCTCTTCTCCTTAGAGGTGAAACAGAGTCCCACTATTTTAAGTGAATAAAATGCTATGCAAAGTACTTGGTGCTTTGAAAGAGGCATGGATGTATTTGATGCTTAATTCAACTTTATTCTTACTTTTAAAAGAATATTTCTCTTTTATCTATCTGCCTATTTAAACTAGCTTGCTGTCATATTTGTATATATGTAATGAATGGTGTTGAAATGATACTTACCTATTGTTAATCAGGGATGTTTTAGTTGGTGGGGTTTGAGTGATTTTAAAGCACCATTCTTTATCCTGGCCAGTATCAGTACTTTTAAACTGAGCATGTTTTTATTTTACAAGTGTTATTCCAGAATAAAGAATTTACTGCCACTCTAAGTATTTACAGATCATTAAGTATTATCAGATTATGGATTCATGTACCCTGTTATTTAGAAGTCACAAAATGTAAAGACATATACACTTGGGTGACCAAACCCCAGAGTAGAAATGTAACTTGTATTTATTAATAGCAATTTTGCCTCTTGAAATTCTGCCGAGCTAAACTTGGGTATCTTTTCAATCTGGAGTACATGAAGTACTCATTGAGGGGAATGAATCTGACACTATTCCAGGTAGATCAAGGAGGAGGTATGTCAGGAGACCAAGGTGGTTCTGTTGTTAGAATGAGTCAAAACCATTGTTCGTCAAATTTTTGCAAAAAAGACATGTAAATTCAGAGATGAAAAATAGAATATGAGGTGGTCATGACCTGATTGTTCTTCAGATAAAACATGCTAAAGAGTTGTTGTTTGAAAGTTCTTGGTGAAGAATCTTTTAATTTTTTTTTTTCTGGATAGCTTTATTGAGTTTTGATGCAGCTATAGGCTAGCCATGTTAGTTCTTTTGAGAAATAACAAATTACATTTTGGCCGAACCATAGATATTAGGTTACAATATGAGCTATGACCCAAAACATCCGATAGGAATAACCAAGTAAACATCTAAAAAATTATTAACATGATTCTAACATATTTATCCACCTCAAGAACAAAAAGGAGCCAGTTGTTAAAGATTTGTGAAGACAATTTCACTGGTGACCTTAGACCCAAGGGAAAAATGTTCATGGATGTGTGAGTACTTCTCTTGTAGGCCAAGTCAAGAAAAAGGATTTTCAGTGGTATCACTTGGAGAACATGATACATATTTGATAAGTTAAGAGGACACACTGGATTGGTGTCTGGCTTCTGAAAATATTCAGGTTGAGAGATGGCATGAATATCTGCTGTGGTCTTATTGGGCCCATAGGATGAAATAAAATGCACATGTCAGGATGAGAGGAAGTGAAGATGGCCATGGAGGCCCAGGTCTGTGGGCTTCCTTTAGGTTAGTGGCAGAATGCACCTACTTCAGAAAGCAAAAAACAACCATCGGAAGTGAGTCATTGCCCAGGGACAATAGCTACCTCACCACTAAGACTCAGTCTATAAAATGGCCTGCTGCAAACCAGGGATGACAAACCAAAGGCAGGATAAGAAAGGAGGTCAGCTGGGCCTCCAGTTCATATGCAATGTTAAGATTCAGCTGAGGGAAGCCGGAATTATGGTTTCCATGAGCAACCACTTACAATACTTCCAGAGACAGGAATTGATCCCACACCTGATGAAGAAAGCAGTGCCCTCAAGTGGAAATTAAAATAACAACAGTCAAACAACATGGAGTCAAGCAACCAATAAACAAAAAGTGTTCACACATTACTAAATGCTCAACAAACTCAAAGAGCATCAGCTAGAAAGGGGTCAAACGATTAATTTGACCTGGAACACCTGCATGTCATGGTTTAGGCTCATGTGTGAGATGTGCAGTGTTTGGTCCTAAGCTCATTTCTCCACTCTACACTCACAGGCCTTGCTACTAGAACCACTGGCCTCATGGAGAAAATACAACAGCAGGGCATTTTGAGTATAAACCTATAAATTCCCCAAATTATAATCCCTATTTTATTTAAATCCACTTTGGTTTGAAGTATAATTGAATTTGACAGATTTCCAGTGCCAACTAGCAATTGTTCTTAAAGAATCAGGAAAGTATTGGAGTCTGTGGACATGTGAGATTTTTGAAGATAAGAATCAACTCCCATTACATCTTAAATGGGAAAGGCTAAAGGTAATAAATATTTTCATAATAGTTACTATAAAATTTAAACTAACCTTATTTTGTAGCCTGTCATTATAAAATTGAATATTTTGTCTTTGTATAGAGGGCATTCAGCTTTCCTAAAATATGGAGATGCTGACTTGAGCAGTTTCAAATAATGTCAACTTATAGTTCTAGACTAGACTATAATGTATATAAGAATTCCAATTAATAGAGTGATTTTGCAGAAAACTACATTTTTTTGCTTAAAACTTATAAACTATGTTTTTCATGAGAAGTTGATTTACCCTAGGAGTATTTGTTGGTGATAATTAACTGATGGCATTATTAATCTAGCTCAAATTAACTTAATTAGAAAACGAGGACTGTGTGGATTTTCTTTAAAATCGGGGACATAGCTAAAGGCGTAACTCTGTGATATTTATGTTCCATTTAAATACAGAATCTAATGTTAATTTTGAAACATGTGAATCTTGAATTCTTTTCTATACCCTAGAGTAAACTTTGTTCCTATTTGGTCAATCAAGTCTACCTCCAGGGTAGAGGAAATAACAGATCTCTGAGACCCAGGGAATTTCCTTGACTCATTTAGGTCACTCTACTTGTCTGTTATTCAGAATTCTTTTTGTTTTAACTTATAGATAATTTGACTCAAAATGACCCAAGGGAAAAAAAAAAAACTTAGCTCCCACAACTGTAAGACCTAGGCAGTTGTGATTCCTGATTCTTTAAGAACAATTGCTAGTTGGCACTGGAAATCTGTCAGGCAACCTCCAGTTGTTCAAGGATCCACCAGGGCTGGCTCTCTCCACCCTGGTTCTGCTTCCTTTATATTGGCTTCATTGTGAGGCAGCTTCTCCACTCAGGATGGTCAGATGGTGCCATGGTCTGAATATGGTATGAGTGTGTCTTTTAAAATTTTACGTGCTGGAGCTCATTCTCCAGTGTGGCCATGTTGAGAGGTGGTGGAACCTATAAGTAGGGCCTAGTGTGAAGTAATTAGATCATTGTGGGGGATCACGAACCTTGAAAGGGATTAATGTTCAGTTCATAGAACCTGATTGAGCTTCTGTGAGCACCTGAGCCACATGCACTTATAATCCCAGTAACCTGGGATAGGGAATCAGGAGGATCTCAAATTTGTGGCCAGCTGGGCAACTTAGGGAGGCCCTGCTCAAAATTAAAATTAAGAAAAGAAAAAAAGGCTGGTGGATGTTGCTTGGTGATATAGCACCCATACTTTCAATCCCTAGTATTGTGCGAGTCTGTGTGCACACGAGCATGTTCACACACACACACACACACACACACACTAAAAAGCAAGCCTGGCCCCCAACTCCTCAGTCTTCCTGTATCTTTTTATGATGGTTTCTGCATATGATGGCTTCCACCATTCTGATGCCATCTGTCATCAGGCCCTCACTAGATCCAAGCAGATGCTGTGCCACACTCTTGAATTTCCAGAACTATGAGCTAAATAAATCTCTTTTGTTTATAAAGTATCCAGCATCAGGTATTTTGCTATAGCAACAGAAAATGGAATAGTCTAATGTTCACTAATGGCTTTAGCTCTCGCCTTAATAGTTTATCAGTAGTCTCAATGGAGAGAGTAACATTTCTCCATCATTTTCATTAAAAGACCTGGGACTGATGCTTCCAGGTTCCAATGGTTATTGGTTCTAATTGACACAGTTTCACCTCACACCAATCACTATTTCAGAGAAATGTGATGCTCCAGTTGGCAAGTCTAGGTCACATCTCCCTTCCTTGGCAATAAGATGAGGACTTATCAATGAGATAGACCCACAGTGAACAGCATTGGGGAAGCAGGAGCATTTTAAGTAAGGAAAAGGTCTCCCTCATATATGAACAGCCTTGTCAGGTCTGGCCCTCTTGTACTCCTTTTTACCAAGTGGAATTTGTCAGTGTGCATATTTGTGCCTGGCCCCCTATCTTCTCCATTTTCCTCATACTTAAGCCCTTTTGCCTCAAACCCTAGCTTCACATTGGAAGTTACATGGATCACTCTAAAAATATAATAGTGCCTAGGCCCCCTGAGAACTCTTGATTCAATTGGTCTGAGATACAGCCTTCTCAGCCATGTTTTATAAAAGCTTGCTAGGTGATTTTGATGTGCAAGTTTGTTGAGAGCTGGTGCTTCAAATTAAACTTGATGCTGGGAAGAATGTGTCCACCCTTCATACTGAGGAAGAGAAAATTTAAATTTCCACCTTCTCTGGAAGTATTGTCATTTTAGCTAAATCCAACTCTCAAGCTAAGGGAGTAAAGCATTGATAGTGACATTCCAATCATTTGCCAGTATAGAGGAAGCATTTGGAGAAGGATCAGGGCCTTATCATTACTTCTAAAATAATATCAGAAACAGTTCCTCATTTAACACTTGCATATGGTTTACTCAGTCTATAATTAACCTGGCTGACATGAACTATCACACAAATGTTCATTGATGTTTAGAGTAAGAGATATTTTAAAGTGCAGGTGTGTGTGTGTGTGTGTGTGTGTGTGTGTGTGTCCTTCACACACACAAAAAAATATCACTTAAAGAACAGGAATCTTCTGAGAAGTATCTGTTCAGTTCCTTGACCCATTTATTGATTGGGTTATTTATTTATTTTGGTGTTAAGATTTTTGAGTTCTTTATATATTCTAGAGATTAGTGCTCTGACATGCACGTGGTAAGAATTCAATATTTCTAGCAATTAGAGAAATGCAAATCAAAACTACTCTAAGATTTTATCTCACTCCAGTCAGAATGGCAGCTATTAAGAATACAAACAACAATAAGTGTTGGCGAGGATGTGAGGAAAAAGGCACACTCATACATTGCTGGTGGGACTGCAAATTGGTGCAGCCAAAATGGAAAGCAGTATGGAGAATCCTTGGAAGACTGGGAATGGAACCACTATTTGACCCAGCTATCCCTCTCCTCTGCCTATACCCAAAGTTCTTAAAAACAGCATATTACAGGGACACAGCCTCATCAATATTTATAGCAACACAATTCACAATAGCTAAACAGATGCCCTTCAGTAGATGAATAGATAAAGAAAATGTGGTATATATACACAATGGAATACTTTTCAGCATTAAAAGAGGATAAAATTATGTCATTTGCAAGTTAAATGGATGGAGCTGGAGAATATAATGCTAAGTGAAATTAGTAAATCCCCCAAAACCAAAGGTTGAATGTTTTCTCTGATTTAAGGACACTGATTCATAATATGTTGCTGGGGTGTGGGGGCGAGGGATTAAATGGACTCTAGATAGGGAAAGAGGAAAAGGGAAAGGAGGGGAACAGAGCGGGAATAGGGGTAGGAAAGATTGTAGAATGAGATGGTCATCATTACCATGAGTACCTGTATGAAGATATGAAGAATGTGACTCTACTTTGTGTACACCACAGACATGACAAATTGTGCTCTGTATGTGTAATATGAATTGTAATGCATTCTGGTGTCATATATAACAAATTAAAATTAAAAAAATTATTTAAAAGAGCAGGAATCTTCTGTACTATTGTATTATTGTACCAATTTACTGGCATTTTCTCTGTCACTGGATTGAATCGTCATTGCTTGGCTCTCAAGAACCAAGTTGTATATTTTCTGCTGCATGAATCACTATAAACAACAGCTTTGGGGAGGCACTCAAGGGCCAGTAATTATACTGATGAAATAGAAAGACTGAATTCCAAGGGAGGTAATTTTAGCAGAAGTCAGATAAAAAATGTTGTCAACTAAAGCAAACATGCTGGCAGTACAGCCAGAATCACAGTGGCAGTGGCCCATTGTTTGGGATGAGTAGCATCTGGGGTCACCACAGAGGAGCCAGACTGGACTTCCTGGCAGTCCCAAGTCACTTTAAAAGTAGGCTATTGAACTGATTATATAATAACCTGAGAAACTACAAGTGGAAGAGATTCTGAATTAGAAATGTAGCCAAGAATACAGAATACTGACCATTTAAAATGCTGTGTAAGCGTTGGGGATGCGGAGAGGCTCAGACACCTTTGTAGTTGAGAACTGGCCCAAACTTAAAACATTTGTTCTTTCGTGTAATACACAATTCTATAAAGAAAATCACTGAATGGAGAAAAAATAACCTTACAGCAATAACATTACAGATTATTATGAAGGCAATTTAGATGTCTCTTAAAAATCCATGTTTCAATGGAAAAAGAATATAGTTCCATTAAGAAATTACTTGGGCTTCTTATAGCCATTATCTCAATTCAGTTTTTAGAAATGAGGATTGTTGGGGAAAAAAAGGTAAAGGCAACCCATAGAGTCTGCTACCAAAGAGAACATCGGCATAAGTAGTCCAAAATGTTACTTTTAAAAATGCCTCCAAAAACTCAGAGGTCATCTGTGTAGGATAAAAGAGTACAACTCATAAATATGACAATATACAGGGAAAGAACCGTTTATTCGGGTTTTCCTATAAGAGCTATACCTCAGAGTATGTTATTGTTGCCGAGGTGTGGCTCCTCCTTAGCAAAGTGCTTTAATGAAGAAGGAAATGAGAATTAGGGAAACACCACTTTACAACCCTTAAAGAACTAATGGATCTGTGAACTCACCATCAATGCCTCCTCACATTGCACAAAGAAAGGCAATCGGATGTCACACACCTCCTAATGGATGAGTACAGCATTATGGATCAGTTGTCTGTCTGTCTGTCTGACTTGAATGTGGTCAAGCCTCTATTCACTACTATCTATGGATAGGAAATAAAGGAACAGGAAACACGCAAAAGACCCCTTGAGAATGCAAACAGCAGGAGCCAGACTGTGAGAAACCCTGTAAGACAAACTACATGATTTCTTGCAAGAAGTAAGATGAGACAGAATAGGGACCTGTAACTTATTGGAGATGAGAGTCACATTGACTAGGTAGAAATTGTGTCCCTGGTTTGGATTATGTCCCAATTATAACCAAAGACACTGTAAAAAAAATTTTATAAACTTATTATGAACATCTTAGTACAGAATGGATAACATGAATGATTTATTGTTAATTTTCAAAAGGAAGGTCTTATTTTGGAGATATGTGGTGAAACATTTACAAACAAAATGCTCTAATGCTTAGAATTACCTCAAAATAATCTGATGAGAGTGGGGAAGTGAGAAGGAGTTTAGAAGAAGCCATATGATGAGTACATGCAGGTTGATAACATGTTTTATCTACTTTAGTATGCGTGATGAGAAATCTTATTCCCTTTTTTTTTTCAATAGTTGCTCATAGTTTTTACACCTCAACTTTCCTTCTTCCCCTTGTGCCCCACACCTAGACCACCTGATACAAAAGTCTGATATCCCCTCTTCTGGCCCAGGTAGGAGATTCAAACCACACAAGCCCCTTCTTAAGCATGCTTACCCCTAGCTTCTCTGTACCTCTTAAGCACAATAAAATCCCTGGCCAACCTCCTTTCTTTGCTCTCAAGCCATTTCCAACCTGTTTTAGAGGACCACTCCACTCTCCCCAGAGACCTCAATTACTTAGCCAGTTGGTCAAAGTTGGGGTGGGGCTGAAGATGTAGCTCAATGTTAGAGCATTTACCTAGCATGTGTAAGGTCCTGGGATTAACTTCCAGCACCATTAAAAAAAAAAAAAAACAGTGTGAGTGGGCTGCGATGTGCGATGGCTGTTCTTGCAGCTGGTGTCTGAAGTGGGGGCAGTTTTGCTGAGGAATGTATCCTTTCACTTGTAGGGTTGGTGCTAACTCTGGGTGACTTGTGTCAGAATCATATTGCAGTCCAGAGCATGCCAGCTGGAGCCAGAACACTCTTTAGTCACGTCTCCCTCAGAGACATCCAAGAGGAAGTCATAAAACCCATCTTCTTTTCCTTTTCTAAATATAGCTAATAAAGTGCCTGAGATGTTTCCTTTATGCAAGAAAAAAATATGAAAGTTTGGGTAGACCAGACTCATAAAAGCCATTAAATGATTCTAGAATGCAAGCCATGTCTAGGGAAAGAAGAAGCAGTTTCTTAGAAGAGGAGAAGGGAGCATTCATTACTCTTGTGGTTTCCTGCTTACTTTCTGACAAGTCTCAAGCTAGTTCTTTGTGAACTGAAGACTTTAATATTAAAAGTAGCTCCAAGTTGAAAGCAGATGAATATGTCAATCCATTCACGTGTCATGTATTTATCTAGGCACTGGGGATCCAACTAAGGTCAGGGGGCCATAGGTTCTCCTCTTATGGAGCTTACATAAAAAGCTTTAAAAAAATTGGGGGGTAGACCCAAATAATCAAGCAAATAAATAGGTTGATATTTAAAATTGTGAGAAATGCTATAAAAATATGAATTGGAAGCTGAAACAGAATGACTGGAAGTGATGGGCTCAGTGATGAGCAGGGCTTGTGAAGAGCATAAACAAAATTAGGGCCAACTTTCCTGGGAGCAAGATCTGGTCATTGCAGAGGGCCCTGCAAAGTGTGTATCTGATCCTGGGGAAATAAGTGTTCCGGTTAGAGAGAACAGCAGGTACTCAGACGTAGGGCTGGGAAGAATACTTTGCATGAGGAGAATTGGATGATGATCAAGAAGGCTCAGGGAGAAGGAACAAGGAGCAGAGTGGCAGGACGTGAGGTCAGGGGAGGCAGAAGCTCTGGCAACTGTGGGAATAGGTTCTCTGCTGTTGCTATGAACTAAGTGATCCCAGTGGCATAAAGATGGTTTCCTTGAGAGATTCTCCTGAGGATGACTTTCTGACAGCCCACCACTAAACTGAGGCTGAAGCTTCAGGCCAACAAGAGGTGACTAGAGGCTGGAAGACAGCCAGCTGACTGGAGGCTTCCTGATGATGTTCTCGTCTGGGGCAGAGGGCAGCTGGATCCAGAGGTGAAGCCCTGGGGCCATTCCTGGGATGACCTACCTCCAGAGGCCCAGGAAGGTGTGAGAACCAACGAGAGGAATCTGCAAATGCTTAGGAATTAATTTTCTCCACATTCTTGCTTTAAAGTAACATCTCAAGTTCCATGTTCTTTCTCTGAAGAACATTTGGCATTTTAACAGAGTCTATTTTGATTTGAAGATGAAGAGTGGATTTATAGTTAGTCAGCTGTTACTAGGTTATGAATAGCAAATAGCGCCATCAAGTGATGAGTATCTGAAATCCTGTCTGCATCAGGTATTTCCCACTGTCTTAGGGCCGGTTTTACATCTTTGTACCATGTAAGAAACAGCTACGTATTTATTTTTATTTTTATTTCTCTAAAACCTTGAGATCATCAGATTCCCAGGAATCCATGGCTTAACAGAGATGTCTTAGAATTGTAGGACATGGAAAATTGCTTCCAACTGCTTTAATTCCCACCTGAGAATCCAGGAAAACTTTGGAGAGAAGACACAGGACAGTGAGGAGGTCATATTGGAACTACCCACGAGGTGTTTATTTAAAGTGTCTGAGCTTGAGGTTCCTCACCAATGAGGGCCTTTAGGGAGATGGTCTTCCTGAGACTCTAGTCTTAGGCAAGTGACACAGGGCAGATATAGAGATGAAATTGGTACAAGAGGGTGCTGGTGCCTTGTTGGCCTTGTATACCAACACCTGCCTTATTTCTTGCAGGGATGGAAGTGTCTTTGCAGTTATTTTCTACTTACCCAGGCAATGAAATTTATTAATTTAAAATAATAATGAGATGATAGCTACTATTGTTAAACACCTATGATGTGCCACACACTTCGCAGGTATTCTTTCACTTATTTCTCATAACAAATAAGTAGCTGGTATCCTTCTACAATTGCTAAAAATGAATCTTGAGGAATTTCTGTAAGTTACCGAAGACTGGGGTCTTACTGCTTGTGAGTGGGACCCTGGATTCCATTAACTGATGTCTTCCTGAAGCCAAGTTCCTCTCCTCAGTGATTACCCCATTCCTCATTCCTCCCTAGAGAAGCCTCTTCTCTCATTTGCCATAGAGCTGGAGCAATGCTGGGGTGGCAGTCAACATTTTGTCCTCTGCAGACTGGCTCATTCCTCATTGGTCTAGTGCTTTCAGGAAGCAGATGGAGCAGACACTGGGATCCTGTGGAGCTCAGAAGACAATCAAGCCTTGCTCTATTGGTCCTTTATACATGACAGTTTGCTAATTTGAAATATTATTTTTAAAAAATCACCAAAAGCAGAGATTAACACACTTAGTTCAATAGATGCACGAGACTGGCTGTTATTTTGTTAAAACCAGATTGGTGGTTATTATGTTTTCTAAATGCTGGCCAGTTCCGCACAATGGGTTTTGCTCTAAGTACCAGATGGCTACTAAAATCTAGCCAGATTCTCTCAGGGTGTCAGGGATTTCTTGGCAGTAGACTGGCATTTGGGGTCCTCTATTAACTCTTTATGATCACTGGAGTGGTAGTTGATACTTTCAATATTTTTACTATCTAAATGGGTCTTTAATGTTCTCAAAGAGTTAAAAAAAACCAAAAAGAACTGAAAACTATGTGATTGAATATGAAGAAGGAGCTACTACTAAAATGAAGGACTTAGTTACCAGCTAGGACTAAAATGATGTGTTAGACGCAAAATATAATGTCTCTAAACTGGGTTTAACTGTGACCACTGAGATGAGTGAAAAATGACCTAGCCACACCAGCTTCCTTCCTCTGACTTTGGTGAACATTTTCTAGCCTTTAAATTTATGCATACCAGCCTGGAAGGTTTTCCCAACCCAACTCCACAGTGTGGTTGTCATTTCTCATCCTCTCTGTTTCAGCTCAGCTGTATCATCCTCAGTACTTCTTTAATGGCTCTGTCAGTCACTCTCTACTTCTTTTACCCACTTTATTCCTTTGGTAGTAGTCCTCACCCCATGGCATGATTTTGGTTATGTGTTTATCTCCTGTCTCTTCCTCTGGCATAGAATCTTTGCAAGGGCAGGTCCTAGTGTGCTTGCTTGAATGCTGTGTCCCCAGCTCTTAGATCATAATGCCTGGCACTTTCAGGGACTCAATAAGTATTTGTTAATATATTATCAAACATATGTCACTTAATATATCAATTAATGACTGACAATTGAAGATATCAACTCTCTTCTGTAAAAAAAAGAAATTCTAAGTTTTTCCCCAATTGATCTTTCTCTTAATAATTATGAATGTGAATTTATTCCCCAAACTGAATTTGACACACATGTTATACTGAATTAAAAATAGCAAGCAGTTTGAAGGGGGTGGCTCAGTGGGAGAATATTTGCCTCGTATGTACAAGGCCCTAGGTTTAATCTCATGCAGAAAAAGAAAAGAAGGAAGGAAGGAAAGAAATAGCAAGCATATGTGTGGGACTATGGATTTTTTTTCTCTTTTTGAAGAAAACAATGAGAATATCCTGTTATATGAGATTTAGGACAGAGATGGTTTTGAAGCAATAAAGATGTTGGCTGGTCTTCATGTTTGCTTCAGTGGGAAGAGTATAAGCAGAAAGAGCAGAAACAAAATTAATTCATTACTATGTTGAGAACTCACATGAAAGAACACTTGACTGAATTAATGATATAAAAGAGAAAAAGAAAAATAGCCTGCTCAAAGTGGTGGAACGGAGAGTAAAATTGTGATTTTTATCAGAATGAGGCTTGAAAATTCTTCATTGTCCAATTATTTTTGAAAGATATATGCTGGGTTACCTCTTACAAGATGTTAGCTAGATTGCTGTGCCAATACAGGTCTTTAAAAGAATCTAAAGAGACACTAAATTCTACAGGACTCGGATTGAAAGTCTGAAATGTTGTACTGATTTGGGTGAAGTAAAAGAAAATTTAACTTCTAAAAATGTCCAGTTAAGGAGAAAGAAAACTAGATTTGGGGGGAGCAGGAGGGAGAAATTATATAACCTTGGTCATGCTAAGTATAGAATGTCTTTAAGCCTTTTCTCACAGATGGAATGATATTAATATCATAAAGATATTATGATAGATGAAGAAATAAAGAATTTAATTATCCCAAGTTTACATTGTTTATTCTTGTGCTTCTAATAAAAAATTCATATTCTAAATTCATAAGCCTGCCTAACCCCCAGGATTGGGCATTGATATTTACCTTACGACGGATGAAAACACATTTTATTTGAAATGTTTTGCCTGCTTGGTTATTATTCATTTTCCTCTTGATCTTCAAAGTGCTTCATTGCACACCAATTCTTCTCCCATGCTTTGTTTCAAATACCACTGAGAAGTTTGGCAGTCTTTGTTCTCCCACAGCACTATAGTGCTCAACATAGAACATTGCCATAGGCTACTATGATATTTTTTGCTGCTTTGGCCTCCTGGAGACCATTCCTCTTTCTTTGGGTAGCAGGACACACACATTTTCTTGGGGAACTAGCCCAGGATGTAAGCCAGGCCTGGCTCCTTGGCATAGGCTGTCATTGTGGCTGGGGTGTTTTCTTGGGGGTGGGTACATAACTTAATTTGATCCAATGAGAACTGATCATGAAACTTACAGGAGAAACAGGAGGAGGATCTTTTCTCCCTGAATTTGGAGTGCTGGGCATCTTAACCTGGAGGAATGAAGCCTACTATGAGGATTGAACTGGCTAGAAATGAAGCAACAGAAAGGCTGGCACAATCATGAGATGGAGAAAGGCTACAGCTTTATCTGAGCAGGTAAATTCAGCCTGTCACTTGTTCTCTGATGAGTGATGAGTCATGTTTTAGGGATTCAATGTGATTGCACTCATTAATGACTGTCTATATTAAAGGTAAAGTCATCTATGATAAAATGAGTAAAAATTAGGTGATGGAAAAGTTTTCAAAAAGTTAGCTTTCTAATCAGAAGGACCATTCCTGTTTCTAAGATTGCATGTCTCCTCGATTTTTGGATGTTAAATTATCCTTTCTTTGTGATAGTGGATGGTATTTTTTAATGTCCATATTGTTAAGGCAAAGATTGCAATAAATCACCGAGTTAATCTTAAAGCAAGAGACAGTGGTCTGGATCCACCAGCTGGCAGGCCAAGGGGTAGGCTGCAAGTCTATACCCTTTGACTCCCTTTCAGGGTTTGAGTACATCTTTTATAGTCCAAAACAATATTAAAGCATAAGTGTTTCTTGCTATGATTCAAAACCATAAGCAAACGTTATGAGATCTAAAATCATATGCAGAAAAGAGAGCAGGCCAAAACATCCCTAGTTGTGTACAAGTTAAAGAATGGTTACTAATATCTAGACAATCAATCATCTAGACAGGTACATTGTCCAAGAAAAATGGGAACCAAAGAGAGAACACTTTTACATTGTATAAGAATTGCCATTTTATGTTGCCAAACATGCTATATGCTAAGCAACTATTGATGGGTACAGAGGTGGGGCTTTCCCTGAAAGAAGCATTTCTTACCTGATGTGGAGTTTCAGGGCAAAATGGAGTCTGTTTGGTCTTTGACCATATAGCCTGGCCCATAACAATATTTGTAAAATAATTTACAATAAGTGACGATAGCTGCCATAGTCCTCATATTTTTAATAGATTAAACCAATAAATTTATGTCTTCCTCAAGTACAAGCAGAATATAGGGAGTATCCCTCCTGTTCATTCATGGATCCAGACTGGCTTCCATGTGGTGGCTCTGTCTATCCCCATTTAAGTAAGGTAGAGAAGAACAGAAGATTGTAGGAGGAAGGTTTTTACTGGCTAAGCCTAGAAGAGACTTATAATTACTTTCTTTTCCTATTTCATGGTTAGATCTCACCATGTGCCTAACCTAATAGCAAATGAGTCTGGAAAATACAATTTAGCAGTAGGACTAGTACCAGATCCCTTCAACATTTGACAAAATTAAATCTCAAGCCTTCTGTTCAAGCAAAAAGAACATCTCCTTTGTTCTTTGAAAACTTAATAGTCCACAAAATCAAAATAATTTGGCAACCACCAATCTTCTTCAACACCTTCATTTTATAAATGAGAAAACATAATTACAGAAGGTTAAGTAATTTACCCAAGATAGCACAGCTCTAAAATGGCACATCTGTACTTAAATGAACAAAAGCCAGGACAGACTGCTTCCACTAAGCTAATATTGCCCACCTTTCAGTCATTCAAGTCATTACCTTGCTATCCATTGAACTGTAGCCCCTCAATATGTTAAAGTCTCCAACTATCTCAGAAAGGGACCTTATTTGGAAGTGGAGTCTTTATAACAGTAATGAAATTAAAATGAATTTATTAGGGGGGGTCTTAATCCAGTGTTATTGAGTCTTTATTAAAGGGGGAGGGATTTGGACACACATTGAGGGGAGACAGTGTGAAGACACAGAGAGAATGGCATCTACAAGCCAGACAATGCCCGGGGCTACCAGAAGCTAGGGCAGAGGCCTGGGACAAATTCTCCCTGATAACCCTCAGAAGGGACCAACCTTTCTGACACTTTGGCTTCAGACCTTCCCACTTCTAGAACTACAAAACAATAAATTCCTTCTGTTTTAGCCACCAGTTTGTGGCACTGGGCTATGGCAGCCCTAGACAACTCACACAACCTTTATGATTTTTGCCATATTTGTGACCCTCTAGTTGTTATGATTTGTTATTTATAGTCTTTTCCAAAATGACTCACTTTTAACATTTAAATATACATAGGACTAGGATTCCCTTGGCATGTAGCTTTGCCTGTCTGCACTTTCATAGCCTGGTGTCTTTAGTCTGGGTAAGAGCTCTCACCTGACTGAGCCAGGTGGGGAGAGGTGAGAAGACTCCAATAACAGTGGAAATACAATGTGATGGCCACACTAGTTCTGAGCTGGTTTATTGCTTCACTAGACCAGAATTTTCTTGGCTTCTGAACCTACAAGAATACCAGGAGCACTGGGGGCCTCCTGGGGAAGCTGAGACACCAGATGCAGTTCTGAAGACAGCAGATAGAGGCTGGTGCACAGAGGTCCTTACTCCTCCCTGTTTGAGGTAAGTCTTCTTCATATGTGGTTAACATTGACCCATGCTGTGTGTGTTTCTACATCCTTATGCATATGTTCATGATTAAACATATATTAAGCAAGACACGATAGATATGAAGTTAAAAGTGAAAAAAAATAAATAAGTGAAGTTAAAAGGAAAAAAAAAAGAACAGTGATATATCAATCTATTTTGTTTTAAAAGGACCAACACCCATAAAGACAGAAAGGCCCTATGGAGACAGGTAATCTGAGAATTCAAATAGAATTATACCAAATGGGCCAAACCTATACCCGTGCTTTAAGACTTCTGACAAATTCTAACTTGTTTTCAGGAAACAGAGAGGTAAAAAAAAAATGGCAGGGAATAGGTGAAGGAAGATTGCTTTAATCATATAGAAAAGTGGAAATTGGAATAAAATTGGAAATATAAGAAAGTCAATTACTCTATCCATTTTCCCCAAAGGTATGGATTATTCAATTTGTAGTTTTCTTGGCCTCTTCCCTTTTCTGGAACTTTTCCTTACTCATTTGCACTTCAATCAGGGAATTTCTTTTTGCTTCTCAAAGGTGAATGAAAAGTTCAGGTGGGGAGAAAGGTGGAGTTGAGTGCTGATGTAGCTTGGGTTCTGCAGAAAGAGATTTAATCATGTTTCTTTCTGGGAGGCACAAAGGTGTCTCATGCTGTTCTCTAATCTCTATGTCCTTTAGTTTACTTTGGGTTTGAAATGGACCAGTTTTTTTTTTTTTTTTTTTTTTTTTTTTTTTTTTTTTTTTTAGAACCAGAATCTGCTGAAAGACACAGTATTTTATTTCATTTCAATTTGTGCCATAGGCAAATATGGATTCTAAAAATACTGGCAGAAATACTGTTTATTTTATTTCAACTAAAAATGTGGATATTTAAAATGAGTGGGTAAAAGGCTAAAAATCTATATGTCCGGCTTTGAAATAATTTAGATAGAAGGAATGAAGAATGAAAGCTAAGCATTTTTGAGCACTTATGTCAGATATTTTGATTCATTCATTTATTAGTTTTCCAGCAGGCACTTGATGGTTCAGATTTGGAGGGTACAAAAGAATATATGGGAGGGAGTCTCCCTCCCAAGTCTCTCTCCAGCTACTTAATTTTCCTGTTCAGAGGTCACCAAAAGGATTTGATTCTTGTGTGTTCCTATAGAAATATTTCATTCATATTGAAACTAATGTTTTATTTTTAAAACATGCACACAAATGATGGCATGTTGAGTATTTATCTTTTTATAATTTGGGTTTTCCCTGAACAGTTTATTTTGAAGAATATTTTATGCAAGTACACAAATAATTTCCTGTATCATTTTTCTTTATATGGATGTAATTTTTTAAAAATATGATCACTATTTTGTTATTTTTATTAAGGTTATTTCTAAGCCTCTATAAGTACAATTCTAAGATGAGAAACTATATACATAATGCCATTCTTTTAATTGTGTGAGAACATCTGTGATCAACTTCTTGAAGTGGAATTACTTTTTTCAAGTGTATGTCTAGAGCCCTCTGTTTCTGGCACTTCCCAGGATTCACTTTTTTGGCTATCTGCTGATCTCCCCAGGCCCTTTGCTTGTGAGGAAATTGTGTCCTTAGTCAGAGAAGGTGTCAGAAATTACCATGTTTTGCCTGTTTTGTTTTTAAACTTAATTATATATAAAATATGTGGAAAAGCAGAGCAAATATAAAATGGATACCCAATGCCTATCACCTAGATTTGGCTTCCATATATTTTTTTGCCATATTTGTTTCATTTTTTTTTCTGAAGCATTTAAAAATAAATACTAGACACTTATTTATTAAATAATAGATGTTGCCACATATACCTGCATGGACACTATATCTGTTTTTATTCTCACTAGCAGAGAGTTAATAAAACCTTCATATAATAGTTTGGTTAAGCTCTCTAAACCTTTGATGCTGTTACTATTAACCCCTTTTGCAAATTAAAAAAAACTGAAGTCCAAATGAATAAACATAACAAAAAGCAGAATTAAGGTTGGCTTGTCTACATATGAATATACCTTCTTTCAGCCACACCATACTCTTATTTTGTTATTCATATTGAATTATAGATACAAATTCCTTTGCTATGTTTCTTATAACATTCACATTCTTGTAATTAGGATGTTATGGTAGTATACAACTTTAGCACTTAATTTTTCAAAGAACTTCCAAATTTGTATTTTTATAGTCACAAAAAGTCCCAGGGTGACAAGTGATAGATGTGAACATTTTGAAGATAATAAAATTTTAAAAAGAAAGAACATTTAGTTACTGCATAAGGTACACAATGAGTGAGTGGTCAATCTTTGTCTAGTAACTTCCTATTCAGTACCATGTTAGACATGAAGTCTGCAGAAGGCTGACTCTGCCTCAAGCTCAAGTAGCAGGACACAGTCAGCACAAGCAAGTGCACTTACCTCTCTCCCATTAGTGATCCTTGGTCCTTTGAACCTGGGATGGGTAATAATATGTGATTTCGCAAGGCTCTCTCATCAAATTTTTTTTTTAAATTAGGAGCATATAATTTTAGTTTTTTTTTCTTTTAAAAGACATGACAAACTCCTGAAAATGGAGGAGATAGGAGGCAATGGTTGTAAGTATGTAAGAAACAAGTTCTGAGATCATAGGAGACTACAGGCTCACTAAAGTAAATATTGGTTAATTCTTTTTTAAATGAATATTTGATATGCCAAGATATGTCATCTGCATGTATCATAAAACATGAACAGAAGGAATGCCTGAGGAACCGTTACCCATCCTCAGAACGCCAACACTATCTGTGCCACTGGAGCTACCTGTGTATTCCTTGCCAATCCTGTCTCCCTATCTCCCCTACAGGTGGCACAGTTCTGAATTTGGGGATTTTAAAATCAATTCAACCACATATGTGTATGTTCCTCAGCAATACATGATTCAGATTTTGAGAGAGTTTCAGAATTTGGGGAACATTGTACAAACTTAATGAGAATTTGTTAAAAGAATGAATAAATGAATGTATGAACGGTAAGCAAGGATGCTTAATCCATGCTCTTTTATCAACTATTGAAACTAGCAAAGATGTGGTGCATTATTAAAATCTTCTTTATAAACAATACACACTGATATTTTATTATGAATATTGTGGTTAAGTACAATAAAAGAGATTCTTCTTATTAATAACCATTAAGAGTAAGAGGGTGCCCATGTTCAGGCTAATGCAAAACTGGTTCTTTTTCACACTTAGTAGACATTAAGATGGGTGGTGTTTATGATTGTGATCTGTGGGAGGATCCCAGACCATTAAAAACAAAGGACTCTGTTTTGTGTGTCTGATGAAACTTTTGTGGCATATTTTGGGAAAAAAGTAAACTAAATTAATTAACTATGGCATCAATATTACATTTCCCAAATAAAATGTAAACATGCTAAATATATTAAACACCAATACTTCAAAAAGAATTAAGAGTTTAGGAACTTCCAAAATTTGCAATCATTGGTGAGTGCGGTTAATTTTATCCCATTGCTTTGGTGCACTCTGAAGCCGACAAGCTAACCAGAGAATGCACTTTCACTCCGTTATATCAAGAACTGAAATGACTGTGTTTATTTCAAGGTCTTGGTTTCAAATGCAAAGTCATCAACCAGTTGCACTATAATTAAGTCGTCAAGAAGTAAGAAAATTCTCTTTTAAAAAATGGTGTTAGAACAGCTTGTTCTAGGAAGTTAGAAGCAAGCAAGATGAGTTAGCTGTTCATGGCTAAAAGTAAAACCTACTAAGAAGGTACTTTAAGCAATTCAGGACATTAAGGCTGTTACACATGTAATGGATATTTTTTCTTGTGTTGTGTAAATTAAAATAGGAAAAATATATTTGGAGTATTTTACCTTCAGGTAAAATAATTAAAATCAAAGAGGAAGATAAATAAAAACTAACAATAAGGTAACAACAATGTCTTTTAATGTTTTTGGAGCTCTTACTATGCCTGGCATTATTCTAAGTATCAAAAGTATTATCTCATTGAATCCTTAAGAAGATAGTTGTTACCAGTCTGATTTTAGAGATTAATAAAAAGGAAAAGGTAAGTCCCACATGATAGTCAGAATTTAAAATATCATGTAGTTTGTATTGGGTCTCTACTGCTGCCATAACATATTGCTACAATTTGGGTGGTTTAACACAAATATTATCTTACATTGCTGGAGAACCCAAGTCTGACACAGTCTCACTGGACTAAAATCCACATTCAGCAAGGCTGCATTCCTTTCTGGAGTCTATAGGAGAGAATCTGTTTCCGTTCCTATTCCATCTTCCAGAGACTGCCCTTCTTCTTTGGGGGCAAAGCTCCTTCTTCCAAACTCAAAGCTGGCAAAAGTGAGTGAGTACCTACTCCTATTATGCTTCCCTGACCTCCTCTCCAGCCTCCTTTGTTTACTTTTAGGGACCCATGTGATGGCATTGCCTACACCTACAGTCCTGGATAATGTCACCACTGAAAGGTCCACTGATTAGCAATCTTAATTCCATTTGCAACTTCAATTCACATTTGCCATGTGACATCTTCATCGTTCCTAGCATGAGAACCCAGACATTTGGGGGTCACTCTTCTGCATATCATATAATCTTATTCTAAAGCTCATGCTCTTAAAAATTTCATTCTACTAATAGATTGTACTGTAGTGTTATAGTAATACAGTATATAGTAATATAGTATACATACACAGTAATATAGCATTTTAAAAATAGTTTTATAGTATTAAAGTACTATACTTCAGTATTACAGTAATACAATGAGATAGTATTCAGTGGCAATATAGCATACAGTATGCAGTATTACAGTATCATAGTACTGTACTACAATATTACAGTAATGCAGTATTACTTTGGGAAACCTAGCTTATAGGTTTGTGGTTATATATAGTCCAAAGCAATTTTATCTCAATCTTGTTTTCTATAGAAATGTTGATTTATTTTGGTCATCCATGCACTAACTATTCTCTGAGCATTGTCCATTAAGTACAAGGATGGAATATTCACCATTGGATAGAAATTCTGGTGCAACCAAGTTCTTCCATGGGGGGAGGCCTTTTGCCCATCTGAGGCAAGACCAATAGTGTGCAGCTGAGTTATGGAGGATCCAATTTATCCTTTCTCTTGGTACTGGACCAAATCTGCCTTTGTCCCTCCTGGGACTTTATGCCTGTACAATAGATTTATTCCTGCAACTCCTCTCTGTCTCCTCTATGAATTCTTGACAACTATTCATCTTAACCTATTCTTTGCAACTAGACCCTATTTAAGTATGAACCTCCCTACACAATACTCTGTGCCCTACTCTATATGTGTTAGAACCATGGTTATTAGGTCTTCTAGCTGGTTTATTCCATTACCTGGCTGAGCTTTGGATGTGGACACATATGTAGACTACAGTCAAGAAGTGTGAGTTAAAAAAGGAAAGGGAGATGGAAATATTTGAAGCTATAAGGAAGGGAATTGGAATAAGCTGGGGATGTTTATAGGTTGAAAGAGCCAGTGGAGAATGGCAGTGACTAAGAATGAAGAAAGATCTAAATCTTGAAAGAGGAAGGAAGGGATGGAATCAAGGAGGGTAATTCTAAGAAGGAGTAGAGGTTATTTACGTCATAGGGGAGGTCGAAATTAAAAATGAGAAAGGAAACAATGTTGGGCCAGATTTTCTCTGAAGTAGAAGTCAAGATCATCTGCAAAGAGATGCTGGGAAGGAATGGAAGAAGTAGTAGAATAGTGGTAAGGAGAATAGAGATTTTGTTTCAGTTATCTATTGTTAACAAACCACCCAAAACTTACAGGCTTAAAAAAAAACTGCCTTTCTTTCCTTCTTTACCCCTTTTCTTCCTGTTTTACTTTATAAAAGTCAACATAACTTACTTTTAGGAGAGTTTAATACAACTAAAAACAAGACATTTAGCCAGAAAGAATATTTTTTCTCTGTTGAAATGTAAACTAATGGAAACCTTTGATAAACCTGTCCCAGTAGTGTCTGCAAACTATTTGATTTGTAACAACAATACCACTAGATCAATATTTTGATAGGAAAAGCAATGAAAAGGGTCATTTAGTATAGAAGTAATGGCATTATTGATTTGACAGTGAAAGAAAAGTACCTAAATTTATTGAAAGGGACCAAATAGAATGATTCACAACAACATAAAGTATGTCCTCAGAAATATTCTGTTTGATAATTTTGGTTCCTTTGGATTTTCTGGAGTTCTGAGTTGCAGAGATTTAAGGTGAGGTTAGCCCAGAATAGTGTTTTCATCCACTGCTTTGATATAGAGAGAGTTCCTACATTTAAAAATTTCCGGAGAGCAGTAGTTCTGGGAAATAATCAGGTTAAGATGTGGCGGTGAGAATGGATAGCTAATGGAGGTTGGAAGGGAAGGCCATTGGAGTGGAGGAGGCCAGGGAGACTGTGGGCATCATTCATGTAAGTGCTGGACCCAGGGGGAGGCAGGAGGTCCCAGGAGCCACAGGAAGCAAGTGCAGGAGCCAGGTCCTTGCTCTATGGGGAGGCTGGTAAAAGGAAATGAGGAGAGACTGGGAATGGATCAGCACCTCAACCACTAGTTTGAATAGATTAATAAATGTTTCTTGAGGAGGAAGAAGGATTCTGCAGCCCAGTGTGAGAGGACAGGGTTAAACAATGTAAGTTGGACTCTTTTACTTGGTCTCTCTGTGTATTCTGTATCCCAAGTTAGGAGAATGGAGAGCTTACAGAATTTATCAAAATAATTTGGCCAAATTTTAGCTGCAGAACATCTTGAGGAACTCGTGTCCTGAGAAAATGCTAGTGTGAAAATTCTGGGTAAGTCCAGGGAGAAGCACCATCTTTTCTCTGCTGAGCCCATAATTGTTTTACGTCTGTCTACTGTATATTCTCTCTGTAATTTTTGAGAGATCACCCTTGAAATTCTTAACCCCACTTCCTCTTTGATTCAGCCTTTACATTTCATTAATCTCCCTCTTTGGGGAGTTTCTAAATTGCTGCAGCAAAATAACTATCTGATTTCCATTGTAAAACCTTTCCCACTTTGTTGGCGTTTTGATACCTTGTAGGCTGCTTTGAGAAAATGCCATAAATAGGGTGGCTTATGAACAACCAAAATTCATTTCTTACAGTTCTGGAGGCTGGAAACTCCAAGATCAAGGCATTGGCAGATTCAGTGTCTAATGTCGGCCGGCTTCCAGGTTCATAGCGCAGAGCCTTCTTGTGTTCTCACACAGAAGAAGGACTATCTCTCTGGGCTCTCTTTTATAAGGGCAACAATTCTGTTCCTGAAGGTTTTGCCCCATGATCCAATCATCTTCCCAAGACTCTTCTTTCTTCCTTTCTTCTTTTTTGCAGGTGGGTACTCAGGAGCACTTGACCACTAAGGCATATCACCAGTCCTATTTTGTATTTTGTTTAGAGACAGGGTCTCAGTTGCTTAGCGCCTCAATTTTCTTGAGACTAGCTTTGTCCTTGGGATCCTCCAGCCTTAAACCTCAAACCTCTGGGATTACAGGTGTGCACTACTGTGCTTGGCTCAAGGCACCACTTTCTAATATCAGTTCTCGTGTAATTAGGTTTTAACATACAAATTTTGGGGGGTCACAAGCATCCAGACCATAGCAGTTAGTACCAACTGCAGATTGTTGTGTATAGGTGAGAGTAGCCAGTTTTCAAATGCATGGTCAGTTCCTGTGGGAGATTTGATAGTATCGGATATTAAATACTCAGTGTATTTCCCTGTGCTCTGAGAAGACTAGTGGGTATTATATCAGGAAATAGAAATTCTTTTGCTGGACATGAGGTTAACTCTCTTCACATTTTTTTTCTCTGAATAAATAAAATTAAGTGTTTTTAAATTTTTTCTTGGCAGAAAAATCTAGTGGAAATAGAACACTTTGATAGATATTTTGTGAATCATAAAAATAATAATTTTGCCATCAGTTTCCTATAAATATTGACTGAGGCAGCCTCCACTTTCTTCTCTGCTTGACTGGATTTCAGACAGGCTTCTTCTAGACTCTTAGGCAACCTCCCTTCTCAGCATTTACTTTTAGAAACCTTGTAATTGCAAATTCTCCCTTATCCTCTTTGAGATGTAAATCTTTTTAAAAGCTTGTTGCCAGTTTTACAACCCAAGGATGTTTTTCTCAAAGACCAAGAACCAAGCCATTTCTTGGTAATGTGATCACCAAACAAGATATCATCCCTGTCTTCCTGTAGCTGGGAGGGTAGTGGCCTAACTTCCTGAGGCTCTGTTTCCAAATTGTAAAATTACCTGTGGGTCTGGAAGACTTGAGAAAATTTACTTTCTTTTGAGTAGCCAATTTGCATACAGATGGACTGTGATCCTTCCACCCCAGGGCTAGATCTCTTCAGCACATCCTCTCTACAGAACTGTCTGGGTAGCTAATCTTGCTCTGTGCTCTCTCCTCTATTGCTGGCAATCTCATCAGAATAAAATCAACTTCTCTCTGTTCATCTTGTCTGCTATGATTTTTTTTTTCTTCAACAATCTCCGCATAACGCTGATTCAACAATTCTAAGAAAAGAAGGTATAAAAGTGAGCAAGTGGTTAGATTAGTTGTAAGTAGCAACTGGGTACAGAAAGAGCTGTGATTTCTAATTCAAGTCACAGACACGTTGATTTATTAAAAGAGTAGGTGGATATCATGCTAGTTTATAAGCACAGGCTTTGCTAGGGAAGGAGTAGTTAAGGAATATTTTGTTGGGATCTTTGAGAAGGGTAGGTATATTTAAAAGAGTGGCAACTCAGTTAGGACCTTAATTGCCAATCACAGAAACCTGACTCCAAATGCCTTAGTCATAACAGGAAATTTATTGGCCCGTGTAATTGAAAAGTCTAAGGATAATGCCACACCTGGGGCTCAGATGGTCTGTTCATTTACCAACCACCTCTTATGTTTCAGACATTGTTGTGATATGAATTTTGTTAATAAAACAGGTAGCATTCTGTGACCTTGTAGAGGTTTTGTTTAATGTCAATGTCATCGGGGTCCATCTCTCTTGGTGTTGTCAGGGCTTCATCATGCTCCATTTGCTGGGTCAATTCTGCTGTGCTCTCCTCTGTCCTTTGGGTTTCACATTGGCATCCATATGCTGGTTGGCAAGGTAGCTACAAGAGTCCCACTCTCACAGTAATACTGGTTCAAGTCTGGGCAGAAAGAGTAAGAAGGTTTTTCAGGAGCCCCTGAAAAATTCATGAGAGTCACTGTGATTGGAGTAGCTTAGATCCTGAGTCTGTCCCAGAACAAAGCCCATCACTGGACAAAGGGGGTCATTGTGCTTTGATGGCCAGGTCTGGGTCATGCATTCCATCTCTAGTACCTGGAATAGGATCTGAGCATGTGGATTGAGAATGGGCAGAGGGCATGGGTCCCCACAAGAAATGCTTGGGCTATTACCACCCATGGGGAAAAAGATGGTTGAGAAGTAAAATGTGGTACAAATAGCTCCTAGAGGAGCAAAACAATTAAAAACACAGAATCTATTTGCCTGGTTTATTCCTGTCTTCCTGGACTCATGCTCCTCTCTTGAGTTTAATTATCTGTGTCCTTTATTTTACATCTTCCTTTATCTCAATTCACTCCATTATTTTGGTGGAATACAAACTTGGTAATTTCCTTTAAGGGTGCCTTAGAGAATTATTGTTGTTGTTGTTTTGTTTAGATTTTGGGAGCCTGAAAATTTTGTTATGTTCTTTGTGTAAGAGATCTGTGGGTTTTTTTTTTTTTTTTTTGTTTTTTTTTGTTGTTGTTGTTGTTGTTTTCTTTCTTCCTGGAACAGGAGTGAGCAGGCTTCCACAAGGGGGAGTGTAGTATTTCATGCTTTGTTGGTCACAGAGTTTCTGATGCTTCTAGGCAACTCTGCTGTTGAGGTGTGAAAGAGCCATAGACATTATGTAAGTTCATGTGCATGGCTGTGACCTAGCACAATGTTACTTGCCAAAACACGTAGTGGGGTTAGTCTACCAGCCATAGTTTGCTGACTTCTGCTCTAGAAGCTTGTGGAATTTTCTTTTTGTGTCCCTTGCTTGAAATGTTAATGTATATATCTCAGGGTATCCTATTGGGCTGGGCTTCCGTGCACACAAATAGTTTAGTGAATCAGGTCCTTCAGTGCTAGGAATTTTTCTTAAATCATTTCCTTGATTATTTATTTTATGTTTTTCTCTCTGGAATTTTTTTTAGATGTTGGCTTTTTAGGGGTATTTTTTCTAATTTCCTCATTTTCCCCCTTCTGTTTTCCATGTTTGTATTCATTTATCCTATTTTTGGAGAGATTTCCTCAACTTTACCTATTACCTCTTCTATTGTACTTTCAATTCATAAGAACTCTTTTCTTCACCCTTAATATTGTATATTGTAAATATCATATTTTGTTCAGTGGATGCAGTATTCTCTCATTTCTCAGGACTATTAATACTAGATAGGAGTGATGGTTTGAATAAGGATGAGCCTTTATTTACCCTTGTGTCTTGCTTTCCTTATTTCTCTTATTTCTCTTGTGGTTGAATCCTTCATGTTAAGAGAGTTTCTCAGTTGTCTGAGTTTCTATGACTGTCTTCTCATCTTTAACAGTGGGACATTTAAAAATTTAACTGGAAGTCCTGTGAATGGCTTTTTGATTGATGTCCACATAACTTGATTTTCAATGGGGAAAACTCCCAGCATCAGTATGTCTTTCTTTTGGGCTGCTGAGAGTTCTGTGAGGATTCTCTGATCTGCTGGTTCCCTTGTTCTGCCAGCTGAATGAGAAGTGGGCTGGGGGGCTCCCACTGTTCATTATATAAACACTCACAGCACCCATTCCCTGATCCTCCTCATGTAGCCCAACTTTGCACTGTGCCTATCGCCCGCTTTGGAAACTCAGTCTTACCATCTCCAGAAACACAATCAGCAGCCTTCTGCGGGTATGGGGGGGAAGAGAAGCTGGCCTGTGCAGAATGGGAAGGAGACTAACTTCTTCAACACACCTTAGGCAATCTTCCTGCTATTAGTGTTCCCTCCTCTATTACAGAGGTGCCTGTGCAGTTGATTCCTCAATCTTTGGGGATTCTGTGATGTAAATCTGGTTGCTCTTTGGCTTTCCCCACTCCGTGTAGGCTTCAGTTTTCTTGAGGCTATTAAT
Source organism: Spermophilus citellus (assembly GCF_964194105.1). Taxonomy (NCBI): domain Eukaryota; kingdom Metazoa; phylum Chordata; class Mammalia; order Rodentia; family Sciuridae; genus Spermophilus; species Spermophilus citellus. The sequence continues at coordinate 208,882,380 of NC_138182.1, forward strand.
CTGGTATCAGGGATCCAGAGGCTTTCCAATTTCCCCAAGTTTGTGGCTATTGTTGCTTCCCTTTTCCCCTTTGTTCTTGGAGGACGACAGCCTGAAACACCCCTTTACTAACATTTTAGAGGGGTTTTATGAGAGAATGAGATAAATGCATATGTTAAATCATTTCTATAATCAAAATGATTGTTAGTTTATTTTAGTAAATAAAATTTGTCATGGATGTTATCATTGAAATTAATAAGTGCTTATTGTAGATAATGAAAAAGTGTATGAAGAAAAAGAAAGCACTCCAGCCAAATCCCATAAATGTCATAGTTATCTGACCATTCACCAGATGAACATTAGGATATTTCCAGTTTGTTGATATTTCAAACAACATGTGTTAAACATCTTTACAACTAGGTCTTTACAAACATCCAAAAATATTCATATATATGTGTGTATATACATAGTTATAGTTGAACACAATACTTTTATTTTATTTATTTATTTTTATGTGATGCTGAGGATTCAACCCAGCACCTTGCACATGCTAGGCGAGTGCTCTGCCACTGAGCCACAACCCCAGGCTTACAAATATTTCTTTAAAATCACTTTCCAAAAAAAGAACTACAGGGTAAGAGACAACATAATTTTCTTGAGAAAGACTAGACCATATATTAATTTCTAATGGTAGAAATTTGTTGTTATGCCTATTCTACAGTGCATGGGCATTAATACCAAAAAAACAGGTAAGAACAATCTGCTTTTATTTTGATTACGATCAGCTTTTGTAAATTTTTTGTATGGTTATATTGTCTTGAGTAGTGAAGAGGAAATTTCAATTTATTATTATGAACTACAAGAAAGGAAGATATATATTTTAGTAAGAGCAATTAGAATAACATAGGAATGTAAATGAATATTTCCACTTTTGTGTTTTGATTCTTCATTACTGATTATCCATCCTGTAAACTTTACCCCAATTTTCCCTTAGAAGGTTACCTTTTGTGTGTTTGAGGAGAAACACTTCTCACCCTAGGTAAGTGCAGATAGTGGAGTGTGTCAGGTCTTCGAGAATGGGGCTTGATGTCACCACCTCTTGCTCATCAGCACCACCCTAGTCAGCATTACCTCTTGCAATTCACTTTCACCACTGTCATCTCCTTTTAATCTTCAGAGCAACCTTGTGAAGTAGGAAGATTCTTTATCATTTCCATTTTATGAATGAAGATCATGAGGGACCAAGGTGAAGTGATTCATTCACCAGCTAGAAAGAAATGGAGAAACAATTGAAATCAGAATCTACCAGCCTCACAAGTCATTGCTATTTACATTATACAATATGGGCTCTCCCTTGCCTGCAACAAGCCTTCTGATAATACTTGAATGAATTAATTTCAAAGATCATATAATCAGAAGTAGTGTTCAGAAAGCAATAACCATAAGAAAAAAAGTGAAAGAGTGCCAAACATTAAACTGTACAATATTTTTCCTGGCATCTCTGTTCCAACTGACTGTTGTATCAACTCCAGGAATAATATTGAATTTCCTAATAAATGGCTGCAGTTGAAATTACTGTAGATTTTATGCACAGCATTATCCCTAATGGTAGGAGGAATGCATATTTGTTTTCATTCGATTATATCTGTCCATTTAAGTTGTCTGGAAAGAAAATCCATTTTTATAGAAACTAATGGCTATATTGGATTTGCTATGCTAGACATTTTTTTAGTCAGTTACCAGTTCCCAAAAAGTGAAATCTACTAAAGATGTTCTTCTCTTTCAATTTTCACATGCTGAAAAGGGGTTTTCATTCTTCACCACTGGTTACCAGGTTAATAGATAGTCAGAACTAGTGGATGAATGTCTGAGTGTTATTGGTGGTGAGATAGGGCTCTAGAATCTGTGTCAGGAAACTTCTCACGGAATGTAGGTCTAAAATTTTAAAAATACTTTGACTGTTTTCTTATGGATGCTGTTTTTTGAATTTTCTTGAATCTAGGATACTCTGACCAATTTGATAAATTTTTTCAAAATATCAATTCTACTTAATTTATAACCACATACTATGTTAATCATTTATGTTTAAAATTTTAATGACAAAAATGGAATCTTATACTTTTGCTTTGACATCTGGTTGAGCTAAAAAAACATCCAAATAAACATTTGCTTTAGGGTGGAAATCTATTCCTCAAGGGAATTCTCCCTGGGTCAATGAATTTTTGGATAAATAGAGCACTTTTATGAGTCAATTATTTCTAGAGACTTTAAAACCTTTTATTATAGTAGAAATCTCAACATTAAAATGATCACTTTAACCATCTTTTAAAAATATTTATTTATTTTTTAGTTGTAGCTGGACACAATACCTTTGTTTTTATTTTTTTGTTTTTGTGTGGTGCTGAGGGTCAAACCCAGGGCCTCACATGTGCTAGGTGAACGCTCTACCACTGAGCCACAACCCCAGCCCCACTTTAACCATCTTAAAGTGTATAATTCAGAGGCATTAAGTACATTTCCAATGTTGTACAACCATAAACATATCTAGTTCTAGGACATTTTAATCACTTCAAAAGGAAACCTTGTACCTATTAGCAACTGCTCCCCACCTCCCAGCCCCTGGCAACCACCAATCCTCTTCCTGTCTCTCTGTATTTGCCTATTCTGGATATTTCATATAACTGAAATCATACAACATGTGCCTTTTGCATTTGGCTTTATTCACTTAACATAATGTTTTCAAGATTCATTGATGCTAGAGCATGCATCACTGTTATTATTTTTAATGACTGAATAATATTCTGTTGTGTGAATATATCACACTTTGTATAGCCATTCAATGATTGTACCTTGTGATGGCTGTGAATAATACTATTATGAACATCTGTGCATAAGTTTCTGTTTAAACACAGATTTTCAATTTTTTTTTGGTACACAGGAGTAGAATTCTTTATTCAGATGATAATTGTATGTTTGAGTTATTGGGAAACTGTGAAACTGTTTTTCCCAGTGACTTTACCATTTTATTTTCCCATCAGAAAAGTATGAGTTTTCCATTTTCACCATGTTTTCCCCAACACTAGTTATTTTCTGTTTTGTTTTGTTTTGTTTTGTTTATATAACCACCCTCAGGGGTGGTTTTGATTTAAAAGATCATGTTTAGTGTTGAGCATCTTTTCATATATTTTTTTATTGTTGGTTGTTCAAAACATTACATAGTTCTTGATATATCATATTTCACATTTTGATTCAAGTGGGTTATGAACTCCCATTTTTACCTCGTATACAGATTGCAGAGTCATATCAGTTACACTTCCACTGATTTACATATTGCCATACTAGTGTCTGTTGTATTCTGCTGCCTTTCCTATCCTCTACTATCCCCCTCCCCTCCCCTCCCCTCCCCTCTTCTCTCTCCTTTTCATATGTTTGTTGAATAATTTTTCAAACCCTTTTTCTCATGTTCAGTAAAATATCAGATTGAAAGAAATGTGAGCAAGGTTTAAACTTTGGTTTTCTACTTTTATTCAATTATTTCAATTTCCAGACCATCCTAAGACATTAATTTCTCTTAGTAATATGAAGGAGAAATCAAAACAATTATTGCACACCACTATATTTATATATACTCTTAAATAGAGATTAAAAAGTTGTATTCAGACCAGTCAATGGGATAGTGATAGTAAAGTGACAGATGTAATTATTGGTTTTACTTCAATCTCCTTAATTAGATGGTGGAAATGTCATATAGAGGAAAGGACACAGGTTTCAGAGATGACAAATAGTTTTTGGCTGACTACTAGGGTCAGACCACCAGGTATAATCTCTGATCACAGGGACCTTATAGAATGAGGGAGACAAACTAAAAACTAAGGAAAGTAACCTATAAAATATTTAGCAAACTAAAACTGGTGCTAAGACAATGAAAAACAAGAGCATAAAATCTGGTGGGAAGAGGTAGTTCAGCACTTAGGATAGATAGCTGCTCTATCAGCAAAGATTTTAGTTGAGGTCTTGATAATGAATGAACTGGGGAAAAATCATAGGCAAAGGGAAAGGAATATGTAGAGGCCCTGAGGTGGGGAAGAGCTTGATGTATTCTAGGAACTGAAAGTGAGTTAATGAGAGCATAGTGACTGGAGAGGAGTAACGTGAGTTGATATTGGAGGCAGAAGTCGCAGTCAGCCACCTAGGACCTTCAAGTTCCTGAGAGTTCTCTATACTCTTTTTTCCCCCTTGCTAGCTCTCAGGATCCATTCATCTTTCAAATGACTAGTGACTTGTTTCACAATGTCTATTAATGTTTTTCATTGAAAAATAATATTTATCATTGTCACCATTTTTAAATGTGTAACTCAAGGGCGTTATATACATTTACAGTGCTGTATAACCATCACTACCATTTATACCTAATTTTTTAAATCATACCCAACAAACTTCTTCATCTATTAAACAAAAACTCCCCTTTCCACTCCCTCCAGCCTCTGGTAACTTCTGTTCTACTTTCTGACTCTTATGAATTTGCCTAATTCTAAGTACCTCAATTTAAGTGGAATATATCGTGCACTATTTGTTCTTCTCTATCTGGCTTATTTCACTAAGCGTTATGTTAAAAAGATTTATCCATGTTGTAGCACATATCAAAACTAGATTCCTTCTTATAACTGGAAAATATTCCATTTATGCAGATACCACATTTTATATATCCCTTTATCTATTGATGGACATTTGGGTTGTTTCTCCCTTTTGTCTTCGTGACAAATGAGCATTAATGTACAAATATCTTTTTGAGTTCCCTACTTTCAATTCTTTTGGATATATACCTGGGAGTGAAATTGCTGGGTCGTACAATAGTTCTATGTTTAACTTTTTGAGAAACCACCAAACTCTTTTCCTCAGCAGCTGCCTTATTTATGTTCTTATCAGCAATACCCGAGGGTTGTAATTTCTCCATATCCTTGCTGACACTTGTTATTTTCCACTTTAAAAAAGATTGTAGTCCTCCTACTAGATATGAAGTGTGTCTCTTTGTGGTCAATTTCTGTTAGTTTTTATTGCGGAAAAATTTACTCTCATCTTTCACCAGTTACTAGGGCATTCTAAGAGCATGGCAGGAGCTCTGCGGGTGGTCTCACTTGGCTGGCAGATAGTCCTCATGTAAAAGTTGATGGAAAATGAAGCTGAAACATTACATTGAGGCCAAATTATACAGGGCCTTGAATGTTAAGCAGAGACATTGATGCATAAGAGGGTAAAATGTTGCGTGTTCAAGGAAAGAAAACAGTTGGGAATATGTCAATGGCCTACATGTTACCATACAACCATCATATACATTATTCTTAGTCAAATAGTGGATCATTACTACGTTCAACAGGAATGCCACACTGTCCCCAGTTTGATAGAAAGTATGTAATACTTTGAGATATTTCAGACCTTTTGCAATTACACTCTGAAGATATGGCTAAGTAGGATGAATTTGAGCCATATTCACACAGCAAGAAAATATTTTGTGATAAAAAACTTGAGACCTGACACAGGACAAACCTGGTTTTGAAGGCTGTCTATTCATTACTTGATCCTGTGACTCAAGGGATTTACTTCTCTGGGTGTCAGTTTGGGGTATTTAAAATGTATATCTCATTGTGTTGTTGGGAGAATCACTGTTTATACATGTAAAGCACAGAGCAGATGGCTTGGCATGTGGTACAAAGTTACATGTTCCTCAAGTCTTAAAGCACTTAGGTCACCTCAGTTTCAGGAGAGTGTCTAGGTGATGGTTCAGGGGAGGGTCTGCAAGTATAGGTCTGATCTCTGAATATCTACAAAGGTCAGGAAAGATAAAGGGGAGGGTGGAAGAGAAGTCTTTGCTTAGAAAAGTCTTGGGTCACTGATGTGAAGGTAACCTATGAAGAGGAGTGGGCTGATGGAACCTGATTCAATTTTACCCCCTGGGTTCTTGCCTTAATGTTGCCTTTAATGATTTTTCCTTGAAATTAAGTCATCTGTCAACTGAAGTAATTTTTAGATTCTCTATAGACCAACCTTTGTTTCACTGGGGAATTAAGATCCCTGTAAAACTGTGCCTGTAGTTTATTCTCAGAGCAGATATAGGATGGCAGGCAAGGGACTGCAGAAGCATGTAGCACATAGCTGGGCTCCTGTCCAGCTCTGTTCTCCTTGCTGAGAGAAAGAAGTAAACAACATAAGTGAGATAGAACACCATCCCTTACTGTCAGTGGTGGGGTGGAACACGGGTGGAGAGGATATTTTTAGCTCTGGAATGTGAGGACTTGCCTAATATTTCTGTTTGCCAGAATATGTGCCATCCAACAGAATCAAGAAACACAGTGTCTGGTGCCAGAGTGTGGTACACTCATTCAGCCTGGCATGTTAGTTACTGGCTGTGGATGTTGGCTAACATCACCACTCACTGGTGCCCTTATCAATCCTGCTTTTGGTAATAATTCTTTCCAATCAACAATGTTAGCATCTACCATTTGGAAAGTATTTGTTGGTTTTCACATTTAATCTTTAAGACACTCATGTGAAGTAGGTGAGGAAACCAAAACTCAGATAAATTAATCATTTTGCACATATTCATGTGGCTATTGTCATGAAAAGAATGAATGATACTCAAAAGTATGACTTCAGTCTTAGCATTAACATTCTTAACAGCAGTAGAGTCAATTTCAGAAAAAGAGTGCCTATTTTTGGTAAAGGAAGCAACAACCAGTCTAAGGTAGAGTTTAAGAAACTAAATTTCTGGGCATGATGAAGTAACAGAGAATTTTCTGTCTGCTAGGAACTTGAGAGGAAGATAGGATTTCTGGAAAACAGAAGAGAATAAAATAGGGAGAGTCCTCTGGAGGCTGAGTAGGGATGGCCACCTGGTGGCAAGTAAGAGCCTGAGGAAGAAAAAGAACCCTCTAGAAGTGGTAGACGGCTGGGTTTTGCCCTGTGCTGTTACCTTCAGTTGTAGTCAAAATTTAGCAGAATCTGGTGAAGTTTGAGGATCTTATCTTGTCAACACTATGGTTGTGGCCCATTTTGGGGTGAAGTGTGGAAGAGAAAGGGTAGCAGTTACAGAAAAGGAATGAGTGTGGATTGATAGCCAACCTGGAAGCAGGAACTTTGACGGAGAAGAACAGGAATATGTATATTTCTGCCCAAATCCTTGGAATTCATGAGGCAGGGGGTATGCTGGACTTCTCTCAGTGCATGAGAAATTTTATTTAGATAATAAAAAAAAGATAATCCCTGACATTGAGAATACTGGGGTCCTTTGCTATTAGTGAATGACCATGAAGCATTTTGAGGTGAGGGTGGGGCTGATCCCAAAGCGCAGTTCCCTTACCAATGCTCATGCCCTGCCCTGTGCTGGCTACAAAAGCACAAGTGAAATGTAGATAGTTGGGTGGTGCTAGTTTCACACCCTCTCCCCGATCTTGGTGTCCGAGATGGAGTGTATCCAGACTATAAGCACGTAAGACTTCTTACTCTTCCATACACTCTTCCAGTATCAGTTTTCATTAGAGCAACTTCCTGATGTCAAAGGAAATTTTATCAGAGAACAAGGAAAAAATTGAAGAAATACAATCAGAGCTTAATAATTTGCAAAGTTTTCAGATTAATGAAAATAGTTTTATTAGCTAAAAGTGGATTTATGTTTAAGAAACTTTGAAGCTGAGTGTGTTTCATTATCTTTCCAGCAGAATCCCTCTAGAATTCTGCACAATATAAAGAGGATGGACAAGGAGGATGGGGACGGCTTGACAGATGAGAATACTGTAGTTAGCAAATAACTTTATAAGAATAAGGTTGATGACAAATGTGGTTTGGGCACTGTGAATTAATGCCCTTCTTAAAAAGAAATGTGGCAACATCTCTATGGCAATGCCATTCTAATCCTTTCTTTATTTTTAATTATATATTTTAGACTAAATGTTCTTCAAGAGACTATTACAGTAATCTCTCACTTATTTCACATTTATGTGGAAATAAAACCATTTTGAAGCCCAGCTGGGAGACAAGAAAATAAAACAAGGCAACTGAAGTAGTCAAAAGAGATACGACACAGGCAGTAAAGTGACAGCCCAGAGGGAAACTCAAATACATGTGGATTGAAGGAACAAAAGAATGAATGAAATAATTAAGGAGCCTTTTTATGAGCTTATTTTAAGGAGAATTTTAAGGTTGGATATTTACTTTTCCCGGTCAATAGAAAATTAGAACAAACACCTTAGAAGGAGTTAAAGAAATAAATCAAGATTGTTAGTTGCAGACAGGTGTATTGTAACTGGGGTTTGCAAGAGCAGGAAGAGACAGCTGAAAACCTGATGCTAAAGGACAAGAAAATGCAGAACAAGAACAGAGAAAGGTGTAGCTCTCTGAGGTCAGCAGGAGGTATAGTGCTTCTCAACGGTGGTGGCTGCACCAGCTGTATCAGTATCACTTGGGAATTCAGACATTCAAATCCTCAGGCCTCATCCCAGGTCCACTAATCAGAAGCTCTGAGGGTGGGGCTCAGTGATCTGCTTCAAGAAGCCCACTGGGTGATTCTGATGGCCACTACAGTGTGAGGGCCACTGGTACAGTGGTATAGAACATTCTAGAACTGGAGGGGATATCACTGCATTTCAATAATGAAGTGAATTTTCATGAATTGGGTCATAATGGAAATGTTATTTTATATAAAATACTCTATCTAAATAAGTTACTGTTTGGTGCCCATACATCTTGTTTTTCTGGGATGGTCCTGGTAATTTAGATATGTCATGGCAATTATAACTAGCATTCCATTTCATTAATGAAATTGTCCCATTAATTGATAAATTATATGGCTCCTCTACTAGTAGGCTTAAAAAGGACTATTAGTCAAAATTTTTTAAATCATGAGAGTTTTGGAATTTAACAGAGACTTGAGTCATTTGGTAAATTCCCACCCCTCATACCTTGATAATGAGATTGTTTAGCTTTTCCATATTTTCCTTGCCCAGACTTATAACCAGCATTCTTTGGTTAAATGATTCTTACCATTCTCTGAACCAGGTTTGAGGCTGTTCTTATTCTTTGCTGAACAGGACTGAGAGACCACCATGGTACCCTTGAAGCATTCTGGTATTCAAACCTATTTATAGTGTCAAGTGAGAGGGAAGGACCAACAATTAGTGCATCTTGCCCATTTCAATTGATTTCAAATCCCAATATAGGTATACTTCCTTGAAAGTGAATGTAATCATTAAACTTTTTCTTTTTTCTATGTTGGTGGTGGGGGAGTTACTGGGGATTTAACCCAGGGGCAATTCCACTGACCTATACCCCCAGCCCTTTTTATTTTTTTATTTTGAGACAAGGTCTCACTAAATTACTTAGGGCTTTGCTAAGCTGTTGAAAATTAAGACTGTTGGGACTGCTTTATAAGTGGAGATATGATATTTCTTTCCCAAAGCCTCTTTGGGGATTATTAAAGTGGCAACACCATTATACAGAAACTTGTTTTTAGTTTTAAATAATCTTTTACTCTTTTAACAGAATATATGCTCTGCAGTCCAAGTTTCATGTTCAAGTGAAACAATTGAATAATTCTATACATATTTTTACACGCTAGTCATTTTTTTTTTACCCAAATAAATGAGCAACACCCTTCCTTTTGGTGGAAATGGGAGGTTGCTCATTTCAAAATTGGGTAAATACCAATAAGTGGGATAACTGGGTCAAATGGTGGTTCCATTCAAAGTTTTCTGAGGAATCCCCATACTGCTTTCCAGAGTACTTGCACCAATTTGCATCCCCAATAACAATGTATGAGTTAAACTTTTCCCCCACAACCTCAACAACATTTATTGTTATTTGTATTTTTGATAATTGCCATTCTAACTGGAGTGAGATGGAATCTCAGTGTGGTTTTAATTTGCATTTCTCTAATTGCTAGGGATGTTGAACATTTTTTAATATATTTGTTGCCCATTCATATTTCTTCTTCTGCAAAGTGCCTGTTCAGTTCCTTTGTCCAATAATTGATGGGGCTATTTGTTTTTTGGTGTTAAGTTTTTTGTTCTTTGTATATCTTGGAGATCAGTGCTCCATCTGAGGTGCAGGTGGCAAAGATTTTCTCCCATTCTGTAGGCTCTCTCTTCATTTTCTTGACTGTTTCTTTTGCTGTGAAGAGCTTTTTAGTTCTTGGATACCATCCCATTTATTGATTTCTGATTTTATTCTTGTGCTTTAGGAGTCTTGTTAAGGAAGTCAGTTTCTAAGCCGACATGATAGAGAGTTGGATTTATTTTTTCTTCTAGTAGGCTCAGGGTCTCTGGTCTAATATCTAGATCCTTGATCCACTTTGAATTGAGTTTTGTGCTGGGTGAGAGAGGGATTCAATTTTATTCTACTATCTATGGATTTCCATTTTCCCCACACCAATTGTTGAAGAGGCTATCTTTTCTCCAATGTATATTTATGGCACTTTTGTCTAGTGTAAAATAACTGTATTTATGTGGGTTTGTCTATGTGTCTCCTATTCTGTTCTATTGGTTTTCATGTCTGTTTTTGTGTCAATACCATGTCACTTTTGTTACTATCACTCTGTAATATAATTTAAGTTCTGGTATTACGATGCCTCCTGCTTTACTTTTCCCACTAAGGATTGCTTTGGCTATTCTGGAACTCTTATTTTTCCCAATGAATTTTGTGACTGCTTTTCCTATTTATATGAAGAACATCATTGGAATTTTAATAGGAACTGCATTAAATCTGTATTGTACTTTTGGTAGTTTGGCCATTTTAACAATATTAATTCTGCCTATCCAAGAACGCGGAGATCTTTCCATCTTCCAAGGTCTTTTTCAATTTCTTTCTTTGGTGTTCTGTAGTTTTTATTGTAGAGGTTTTCACCTCTTTTGTTAGATTGATTCCTAAGTATTTTATTTTATTTTTGAGTCCATTATGAATAGAATAGTTTTCTTAATTTATCTTTCAGTTGACTCATCATTGATGTATAGGAATGCAATTGATTAATGGGTGTTAATTGTATATACTCCTACTTTGCTGAATTTGTTTGAGTTCAAGAAGCTTTTTGGTCTTCTAAATAGATAATCATGTTGTTGCCAAACAAGGAGAGTTTGAGCTCTTCTTTTCCTTTTCATATTTCTTTAATTTCTTTCTTTTGTCTAATTGCTCTGGCTAGGGTTTCAAGGACTATGTTGAATAGAAGTGGTAAAAGAGGGCATCCTTGTTGTGTTCTAGTTTTTAGATGGAATGTTTTCATTTTTACCCATTTAGAATGTTTATTCTTAGGCTGGATTGTAGAATCTCTTTTGTTCCTATTATTTTAATTTCCAAAAGATTGAAAATAACAATTTGTTTGAATTTAACCCCAAGTTCTCTACTTAAATTCCATATTTAAAATATTACGTACAGAATATATTTTAAAAATAATCAGTAATATCAATAAGAAAGAATGAAAGGGTAGAAGAATCAAGAATTCCTCTTATTTTGTTTTATTTTATTTTACATACTAGGGGTTGAGCCCAGGGCCTTGTGCATTCAAGGCAAGCACACTACCAACTGACCTTTGGATCTAGTTCCTTGTCAACAATCTAAACAACAGATTTATCATTCCTTTCAGGAAAACCTTTAATTTTATCAGAGGTAAGGAAATGTAACTACATTTCCTGAAGCAACTCAGAAAACATTTTTTAAAATCAGGGAATAATAATAATAATAAAAGAGGGCAGGATGGTGTGAGCACTAGCACAAGGAAACCAGCCCTTAAGACCAGTCTGGTGAGGAAAAAGTCAAAGAGCAAGAAATTATCTTTTTAAAACATACACTCTTACTTTAAGGGTAGTTCACTGACCTGAACTCAAAAATTTAAAAAGTGGGGAGGAAAGGTGGGGGAATAGAGAAAAAAGAAGAGAAACAAAAAAGGAAACTCTAAGATGTAATGTGTATGGCTTAAAAATAACCTTAAAATGTAAATTCGATTTTATTGAAGAGGAAAAAAAAGAAGTTTTTAAACTGAGGTAATATTTAAAATAGTCCCACAGAAATAGAAAATTATTCAAAATGAAAAACTCATGAATCAGTGTCATGCAATAAATGTTATCTTGCAGATAGATACATTATATATTATAAAACCATTAAAAATAGCAAGCCCGTAACCAGAGAAGAGTAGTTCACATTAATGCTTTGTACTTTTCAATTTGATGAAGATAAATGAAAAGAGAACTAGACCATATGTACCAAAAATCAAGCCAATGAAGACTTGGAAATATAATAAATCAATTAAAATGCTCCTTTCTCTCTCTTTCTCTCTTCTTTCTCTGCACTGGGAATTGAGCCTAGAGGCTCTTTACCCCTGAGCTATGTGCTCAGTCCTAAGTTGCTGAGAGCCTCCTAGGTTGCCAGGCTGGCCTCAAACTTATGACCCTCCTGCCTCTGCAGTATCAGCCCATTTATTTGTAATGGAGAGGATCAAATAGGCTAATTCAACAGCTTTAACATTTTAGTCAGTAACTAACATGTATTGAATATTTGTCATATTTATTGAGCACTTATATATTTTATCATAGGCATTGTGATGAATGTTTTTGCATAGACTGTCCAATAGTCTGTCCAACTGTCCAACAGTTCTTCAGGATAGATGTGTTTATCAGTATCATCCCCATATACTAATGAGGGAGCTGAACTCCAGAGAGTTTCCCTAGATTGCACAACTCATATCGGTAAACTTAGTTTTTGAACCAGACTGCCCAACTCAAGGATCTAAATGTCAAGTCACTATACTATCAACACTCTGCTAAGTGATCCTATACAGTGGCGAGAAAGTATACATGGTCCCTGCACTCTTGGAGCTTAAATTAGTCTAACAGATTTTTTTTTTAACTGTAATGATCAGAGCAAAAACATTGAATTACAGCTGTTGCTCCTTAAGACATAGGTTTGAAATTAAACCAGGGCTTCCTCACAGGCATTTTTCATATTAAACATAGTGGAGACATAAGTTTCAAATTTCCTTGAAAAAGGAACGTGAGAAACACCAGGTTGCCTTCCTGGTGTTAGAAGGACTCATTTGAAGGAATGAATTTTCTTACACGCTTTGCTCTCGTCAGTCCTCCCAGAAGCCAGACTGGCTTCTTCAAAGAAAATAATGCTAGTGTATATAATAAAAGAAAAATTATGCTAATTTATTAAAGGCAAGAAATAAACCTGACGGGCTTTGCTGATCTTGTAGACTCAAATATATTAGAAGCCTTGAGTCATTTTCCTCTCAAACTTAATTCGACTGAAATGCCATTAGTATGGAATAAATGCCAGACTCTGGTGATATATATTTTAGTCTCACTTCTGTGGATCCTTTTGTGGGGTTAAAATACTTTGCTGAGGTATTGAGTATCTTTGCTCTTAAGAGCTAGAAATGCTTATTTTCTGTTAGTTGTTTTGGATTATTCGGATAAATTTAGTACTTAATGCTGTTTGCTCAGGCAATTGTAATTTACCTCTAAATGTGCTGTGCTTTGTTGAAATCAGGAGGAGTGAAGGAAGAATAATTATCTAGAAAGTGTGAGCAGACACTAATCATTATTAAGGGCATTTTGTGCTGAAGAGGAGATGGGGAATAGTGTTGTGTATGTAAGTGTTCTCAGGTTTACTGATTCAGATTGATGGAATATACTTTCTAAAAGAAGAGACTACAATCCAAAGAGTTATGCTTACACCAGTGTCCTTAGCCTTCTGATATCCAAATAAGAAAGTTCCTGGAATACTAGCCTTATGAGCTCAGAGCACACCTTCAGTCTCAGAGAAATGACATCCTTTGTAAAGCTACTTTGAGTAGTAATTTTCCTAAACTATGACTCAAATATATCTTATTATGCAGTCTTCAATAAAAATAGTCAATGGAACATAAAATTTGTATTTCACTGAATTAACTTCTGAGCATTGTCAGCCTACATTCAAATATTTTCTATGGCTGTACTGTATTTCTTTTTAATAAATTTCTTCTAAATTATAGTATCTTGTTATATTCATGTATTGTTATAAGTGACCATTTTCTTTGAAGAAAGTAAATTTAAATTTATAAAATAATGATTTCAAGCAGCGCTTTCATTATGTCCATTATGTTTTTCAATAAGCCAATCTCCAAAAAACAAAAGGTCAGATATTCTCTCTGATATGTGGATGCTAACACACAAGGGTGGAAGAAGGAGAATAGAAGTTCAGTGGATTAGAAAGGGGAATGAAGGGAAGAGACATGGAGATAGGAATAAGAAAGACATTGGAATGAATCTGACACAACTTTCCTATGTATTTATAGTGGTACAACTACTCTGGAAGGCAGTGTGAAGATTCCTCAGAAAACTTGGAATGGAACCACTATTTGACCCAGTTATTCCACTCCCTGGTATATACCCACAGGACTTAAAATCAGCATACTATAGTGACATGGCCACATCAATGTTTATGCAGCTAAATTCACAATAGCTAAGGTATGGTACCAACCAAGGGCCCTTCAACAGATGAATAGATAAAGAAAATGTGGTATATATACACAATGGCTATTACTCAGCCATAAAGAAGAATGAGATTATGGCATTTACCAGTAAATGGATGGAACTGGAGACTATCACACTAAGTGAAATAAGCCAATCTCAAAAACCAAAGGCCGAATGTTTTCCATGATATATAGATGCTAACACAAAATGATCAGGGGGTGGGTAGGGAAGAATAAAAGTTTATTGGATTAGACAAAGGGAAATGAAGGGAAGGGAGGGAGATGGGAATAGGAAAGACCATAGAATGAATCAGATGTTATTTTCCTATTCATATATGAATAACCAGGGTAATTCCACATCATGTAGAACCACAAGAAGGGGAGATTATACTCCATGTATGTATAACATGTCAAAATACATTCTATTGTCATGCATAACTAAAAAAGAACAAATTAAAAAAGTGAAAAAAAAGTCATGTGTCGTGTTTTACTTTGAACTAAATACTTGAACATTTTTTTAACAATATCCCTAAAACAGAGCCACTATATAAAAATCTTGGGCAAGGGGGGGAAAAGGCTATTTTATTTGTGTGCTCCTTTAAGTAGGAAATGTTCTGTTTCAAATTAAGACATATACATCAATGGTCTGATAGTTTGCAGAATACAAAAAGAAGTGAAGGATGGAAGTATAACAAAGCTCTTGGGGCTCTTTCTTAAGGGAAACGACTACAAACTTGGGTTGCCTGGAGTTCTTAGCGTGAAAGTCTGTGGAATTCATAAGCTCTTGGGAGAAAAATGCAGCTTATTTATCTTCCCTGAAATGTATTAGAAATTCTGTGATGACCCATGGCAAAGAGAGCACAAATTTGATTTTAAAGGAGATGAAAAAATTTTGAATATTTTTGAAAAATACTTCAGTGCAAAAGAGTGTGGACTTCCTTTGTAATTCTACATAGGTTTGTTTCACCATTATTATTTTACCATATATCAATATTGTCTTATGTTGATGTGTAAAACTACAATATTATTCCAGATTAGATTATAAGAGAAGTTCTGTCCTTAGCTTTAAAAAAGATCAGAAAGATGATTTTTGTGGGTGGAAAGAACAATTGCCAAGTCAGTTCTGAGCTGTGGAGAGAACCTGTCAGTGAAGAATGAAGATGGCTATCTTCTTTTGAGCCAAAGTGTCTGGCTTCCTAAATCAGAAGGCCAACATGTAGCCTCAGGAAGACCTCTGAGGGAGTTCACTGTTATGTTCTGGAGAAGGGATTATGTGCTTATTTTTCATGATGATCATCAGTTTTCATACTAGTGAAATGGGCATCACAGACTGGGGGAAGCTAACATTTTGAGATAGAGTCCCAAATCCCATTACATTAATTTGTTCATCAATGTTCAAATATCCAGTCTTTGAACTTATAAAATAATCAAAGGTATTAGTTATCCACTTTCTGACCAAACTCTTGCTGGTAGAAAAGTAGCTTCTAGGATTTTCTTAACTTTTTTGGAGAAAAGACCATCCTTTCCTGGTAGGGGTCGAGAGTGAGGTCCTTGGATGGGAGCTGGGAGAAGAGGATATGGAGATCAAACTCAGAGTTTTTCCAAGTACAGGTATTGCCTTGCTGTCTACATTTGTTTTTTTGCCATTTGAGTGACAAATGAAGAAATTATAAAGCAGTTTGAATATTTTAAGATTTTGATTGCCTGATACTTAATCAACATTGCTTATACTATAAAATATTTCTTATATATGTTTGACTTTTTCACTAGATAGCAAAGAAAATCTTTTCTTCAGTCCATTACATCAAATCCAGTTACCACTGCTCTGCCCTTATGCTCCTCTCCTCTCTGCAGCATTTGACACTGCTAACAGCCCTTTCTTCTTGAAAATCGCTCTTTTGTCAAGTGTTGTGTTCATGGTTCTCAGCTCTCCATCTATCCTTTGCTGACTTCTCCTTTTTCTTCTATACCAGATTTCTGTTTGTAGTTGCCTTCTTTTAACCTGCATGGACACCCAACTCAACTCCCCCAATAATACTTAAATATCCATGCTTTCAGCTATTGGGTCATTCTGATGGCCCTCAAGTATATTTTTAATGTTTTTCCTGAGTTCCGCAGATCAACTCAGAACCTTGTATGCTAAATAAGTGCATGCAATATTCTGGGGGTTCAGGATACGGTCTTGTTAAGAAAGTTACTGGGATGGGGATGTGGCTTAAGCGGTAACACATTCGCCTGGCATGCACGGGGCGCTGGGTTCGATCTTCAGCACCATATAAAAATAAAATAAAGATGTTGTGTCCACTGAAAACTAAAAAAATAAATATTAAAAAATTTTATCTCTCTTTAAAAAAAGAGAAAGTTACTGACCACATGAGCTTTACACTTATTTATTTTTAAATTAACAAATAAGATTTGTATATATTTACCATGCACAACAGGATTTCGAAATATTTATACATTGTAGAATGACTAAATTGAGCTGATTAACATATATGTTAACTCAAATACTTATCTTTTTAAAAATTTTTAATTTGTTTTAATTAGTTATACATGACAGTAGAAGGCATTTATGCTCATTGATATATCACACATAGATGGGATATAATTTCTTATTTTTTTGAGTGTACATGTTGCAGAATCATATTGTTCATGTAGTCACATATATACATACAGTAATAATGTCTGTTTCATTCTATCTTCCCTCCTCACATCCCCTTCTCTTTCCTCTCCTCCCTTCACTTCCCTCTACCTAATCCAAGGTAATGCCATTCTTCCCTAGTGCCCTCTACCTTATTGTGAATTAGCATCCACATATTAGAGAAAACATTCGGCCCTTGGTTTTGTGGGATTGGCTTATTTTGCATAGCATGATATTCTTCAACTCCATCCATTTACTGGCAAACGCCATAATTTCACTCTTCTTTAAAGCTGAGTAATATTTCATTGAGTATATATACCACAGTTTCTTTATTCATTCATCTACTGAAGAACATCTAGATTGGTTTTACAATTTAGCTATTGCAAATTTTGCTGCTATAAACATTGATGTGGCTGTCACTGTGGTAAGTATGCTGTTTTTAAGTCCCTTGGGTATAAACCAAGGGGTGGGATAACTGAGTCAAACGGTGGTTCCATTCCTAATTTTCTGAGGAATCTCCATACTGCTTTCCAGATTGGTTGCACCAATTTGCAGTCCCCCCAGCAGTGTATGCATGTGCCTTTTTCACCACAAACTCACCATCATTTATTGTTGCCTGTATTCTTGATGGTTGCCATTCTGACAGATGTGAGATGAAATCTTAGAGTAGTTTGATTTTCATTTCTCTAATTGCTAGAGATGTTGAGCACTTTTTCATATATCTGTTGATCAATTGTATTTCTTCTTCTGTGAAGTGTCTATTCAGTTCCTATGCCCATTTATTGATTGGGTTTTTTTTTTTGGTGTTAAGTTTTTTGAGTTCTTTATATATCCTAGAGATTAATGTTTTATCGGAGGTGCATGTGGTAAAGATTTTCTCCAAATCTGTGGGCTCTCGCCTCACATTATTGTTTCCTTTGCTGAGAAGAAGCTTTTTAATTTGAATCTATCCCCCATTTATTGATTCTTGATTTTACTTCGTATGCTTTAGGAGTCTTTTTAAGTAAGTCAGATCCTAGGCCAATGTGGTAAAGATTTGGGCCTATTTTTTCTTCTATTAGGTGTAGGGTCTCTGTTCTAGTGTTTAAGTCTTTGATTCACTTTGAGTTGATTTTTGTGGAGGTGAGAGATAGAGGTTTAATTTTAGTTTGCTACATATGGATTTCCATATTCATCATATTAATAGACTTAAAAACAAGAATCATACGATCATCTGAATAGATGCAGAAAAAGCACTTGACAAAATATAGCACACCTTCATATTCAAAACACTAGAAAAACTAGGGATAGTAGGAGCATACCTCAACATTATAAAAGCTATATATGATAAACCCAAGGCCAGCATCATTCTAAATGTAGAAAAATTGAAAGCATTCCTGCTAAAAACTGGAAATGACAAGGATGTTCTCTTTCACCACTTCTATTCAACATCATTCTTGAAACTCTAGCCAGAGCAATTAGACAAAAGAAAGAAATTAAAGGGATACAAATAGGTAAAGAAGAACTCAGACTATCACTATTTGCTGATGACTTGATTGTCTGTCTAGAAGACCCAAAAATTCCACCAGAAAACTTCTAGAACTAATTAATGAATTCAGCAATGTAGCAGGATATAAAATCAACACCCATAAATCAAATGCATTCCTATATATCAGTGATGAATCTACTGAAAGAGAAATTAGGAAAACTACTACATTCACAATAGCCTCAAAAAAAAAGAAAAAAAAAAAAAAAGAAACAGCAACAACAACAACAAAAAGAAACCCTGGGAATCAATCTAACAAAAGAGGTAAAAAAAACCTCTACAGTGAAAACTACAGAACACTAAAGAAAGAGATTGAAGAAAACCTCCAAAGATGGAAAGATCTCCCATGCTCCTGGATAGGCAGAATTAATATTATCAAAATTACCATACTACCAAAAGCATTATACAGATTTAATGTGATTCCTATTAAAATCCCAATGAAATTCTTCACAGAAATAGAAAAAACAATCATGAAATTTATTTGGAAAAACAAGAGACCCAGAATAGCTAAAGCAATCCTTAGCAAGAAAAGTGAATCAGGAGGCATCACAATACCAGACCTTAAACTATACTAAAGAGCTATAGTAACAAAACCAGCATGGCATTGGCACCTAAATAAGTGTAGACCAATTGTATAGAATAGAGGACAGAGACAAACCCACATAAATATGGTTATCTCATACTAGACAATGGTGCCCAAAACATTCACTGGAGAAAAGATATTCTATTCAATAAATGGTACTTATCATTTTTTTTTTTTTTGTGGTGAGAACACTTAAAATCTACTTGGGAGATTGAGTAGATTTTCAAAAATATAATACATTGATATTAACTTGGTCATCATTCTTCATCATAGTTCTCTTGAACTCATTCTTCCTAGCTTAGTAAAATTTCATAGTATTTGACCAACATCTTGCCAGCCCCCTCTGCTCCAAAGCACCTGGTAGTCAACCTTCTACTCTCTGCATTTTAGATCGAATACTTTTTAGATTCCATATATAAGTGAGACCATGCGGTATTTGTCTTTCTGTGTCTGGCTTATTTCACTTAATGGGATCTCCTCCAGTTTCATCCAAATGGTTGACAATGACAGAATTTCCTTCTTTTATAAAGCTAAATGGAATTCCATTGTGCATGCACGTGCATGCACGTGTGCATGCGTGCACACACACACACACATACATCATATTTCTGTATCCGTTCATCCAGACACTTAGCCTGATCCCATATCTTGACTATTGTGAATAGTGCTTCAATGAACATGGACGTGCAGATGTCTCTCTAACACACTGATTTCATTTCCTTTTGATATTTTCCCAACAATGAGATTGCTACTTTTTAGTGGGAGACATCAGACAATAAGCCATAAACATAAAAAAATGTAAAAATTAGATTTTATGTGACAGGCTCTATGAAAAGGATGATAAAAAGAAGAGGATAAGATAAAGAAGATCAAGAGTTCCGTGAGGATGGGTGGGCTTTTCAATTGAATGATCAAGGTTAGTCTTGCTGAGAGAGAAACATTTGTGATAATCTTAAAAGACATGAAAGAATTGGCCTTACAGATACTTGAGAGAAATGCATTTCAAGGAAAGGAAGAGCCATTGCAAAGATCTTAAGGCACAACTGTACATTGTATGGTCAAGGAACAGTGATAGGAATCAGTCAGAGAGGAATTGAGAGGTCAGTGTATGTAGGGCCTCGGCAGCTTTTGTAAGTACTTTGGATTTTACACTTTGTAAATGGAATTTTGAGAATAGGAATGACATGATATATTTTACATATCCAAAGCTTAATTCTGGCTGTTGTACTAGGATTATATAGAGTGTGTAGTGATTAATTTTAAATATTGACCTGTCTAGATTAAGAAGCACCTAGAGAAATGATAAAGCATTTCTTCTGGTGTGCCTATGCAGGTGCTTCTAGAGGAGACAGACATGTGAGTTGGTGGACTGAGTGGTGAAGACAACAAAAAAGGTTTAGTAAAGGCCGCTTTTCCCGAACCTAGAACTAGAACACATTTTTTTCTTGCTCTTGCGCATCAGAGTTCCAGGCTGTCCAGCCTTCAGACTCCAAGACTCCAACCAGCTCCCCAGTTTTTCAGGCTTCAGTTTCAGATTGAAGATTATACTATTAGCTTCCCTGGTTGTGAGGGTTTTAGACTTACTCTGCAACAGCCTACTAGCATCCCATAGTTTTCAGCCTGCACATAACCTGTTGTGAAATTTCTCAGCCTCCATAATACATGAGCAAATTCCCTTAAGAAATTCCCTCTTTATTGTCAGTCTACACACACACACACATATACATAAATACATGCATACTTACATATGTACAGATAGATAGCCTACTGGTCTGTCCCTCTGAAAAACCCTAATACAGGATGATAAAAGCAGAACAGAGAGACCAATTATATAAAGTTATTACAATCATATAGTCAAGGTGTAATAATGACTTGGACCAGAGTGGTAGTAGTAGAGTTGATGAGAAGTGGGAAGGTTTTGAATATAATTTGAATATAGAGCCATTAGAATTTCCTGATGTATGAAATATGTTTGCCCTGAGCAACTAGGAGAGAATTGCCATCATCTGGGAAGGCTGATTATGAAAGAGGTTTGATGAGGAAGTTCAGAAGAAATTATGTAGCTATGCTAATTTTGAAGCAATAATTTCTCTCTCCTCTATCCCTAAAGCATCTTGTTTTTGTTTTTAAAAGAACATTTGTCATCTTTTATCATTCAATATATCATCCTTTACTATACCATTCTTTAACTATTTAGGCATGTATCATAGTTCCTTTCTAGAATATATGCTCTGTGAAAGCAAAGGTCAGGCATGACTCATCTCTGTGTCACTTTAGCAAATAGTACAGTTCTCTGAATTTTGGAAGTGCTCAGAATGTACATGCTAATTTGACTTATTGGTTCCCTTTATTGCATTTTTGGCTTTAAAATTGAAGTTAATGACTTCAAAGTTACTGCTGTCACTTGATCTTCTGAGTTGCTCATTTACTATAATAGATAATAAATTATAAGAGTAATTTGAAAACACCAAAATACAATGATTGAAATGGTTGCCAGTCCTGTTTTTTTTTTCCCTCATAAAAATCTAGCCCTCATCTTGTCCCCTCCTCCAAGGTCAGTGATTGTCAACTCTTTCCCCACTTCAATCCCTCTTACTATATTGTACCAGTAAAACTGCTGGCTCTCCTCTAATTCAAGTTGATCAGATTATTTCTAAATTGAAATGTCTTTTCAGTCATTAAATTTAAGAATAATATTGATTTTAAAACAATTATTTTTACTCTTCTCCATGGGTTCAATGTATTAGATTTCCCCACTTCTCCTTTGTCTTCTTTTTACTTTCCTCTTTTTTATTTCATCTCTTTTTGCTGTTAATTTAGTTGAGCAAATCAATGACAAATGGTTGCTTCGAAATTATTTTCAATGGTATCATAAACAAAGATGTTGATATGCATTTATAGTAAATATTTTAAAACCAAAATCAGGTTAGTCACTATTTGAACAAAGTTATGTAACACCAAATTTGTCATCTTGCATTTATAGATTCAAGCTGGGAATTCTAGAATGTGAGCCTGGCAATAAGAAGCAAATCCAAACACATACCAAGAATTTTTTTTTTATAATTGAGATGACATATGCTAGTTTGATATATAAAAACTGTCTTTTGTTAATAAGACCACTGACAAATTCACTGACATAAAGTAATAGTTTTAT
The DNA here is from genome assembly GCF_964194105.1 of Spermophilus citellus. Classification (NCBI taxonomy): domain Eukaryota; kingdom Metazoa; phylum Chordata; class Mammalia; order Rodentia; family Sciuridae; genus Spermophilus; species Spermophilus citellus. The sequence goes on from NC_138182.1 coordinate 208,904,753, forward strand.
CTTAGTGGACTCTTAGAAGGGAGCAATGCCGTCTAATTGCAATGAGTCTATCAGTATTGCTATCTATCCATCATTTATTTTCCACCCAACGGTATTTTTGTTGTCTGTTTTTACAAAAAAAAAATCAGGCTAGTGAAGTCACTTGTGACTGCTCATACTTCATATTTAGCAAGTATTTACTGAGTGCTCATTATATCCTGATGCTAGCTTGGTACTTTTACAGTGTTAATTCATTTGATTGTCACAATAATCTTGGAGGTATTCATTGATAGTCCCATTTTTTTTTTTGGAAGGGGGAAGTTGCAGTCTAGGTAGGTTGTGTGACAGGTAGTAAATGGAATTGTTGGCCCCATGAGGGGACTGTCTGTTATGCCTCATTCAGTGCTGGAATTCCAGGAGTTAACACTGAAGTATTAATTTTTAGCAAATATGAGTTTGATGAACAAATGAGGGTAAGTAAGGGAAAAATCTGAATTCAAACAGAACTCTTCTAATGACAAGCACTATATTGTGTCCTTTATTGTAAGACATGTCAAAGCATTTCCATATTGTTAAAAAATCTTAACCAGAAAAAAATATTTTAATGGTTCTATTATAGAGCTAACAAATGGTCATAGTGAAGATCTAAGAGTAGTGTGCTATAAGAAATCCTCTGTGCCCCATACCAGAAGCAGCCATTAAAATTAAGTGTGTGCCCTTCCACACAAGAGGGTGTGAATACATACCTACATGTAATAGTCAGGGCTCTTCAGAGAAGCAGAACTGAAAGGATCAATGTTGAATCTTTGTATCTAGGCATTTTACATTTTTAAGTCTTCTTTTATGCTGCATGGTAGAGTTTTAAATCTTTCCTCTTGGATTAATATTAAATTTGTTCACTTGGTTTTAAATTTTTGGCTATTATTTTAATAATATTATTTTTACATTTATTTTTCTAATACTTTATATAGAAAGGAAAACCATTGATTGATTTTTGTAAGTAAATTTTATAAATGAATCCCATATTGGTTTTTCTTATTGTGCCTATGCTGGTTTTCTCCTATTTTTTCAAGTTCATAATGATATCATTGTATATAATAAAAATCTTTCTTCTTATTTGCAAAGTTTACACTACACCTCTTACTTTTTATTTCAATGCATGGACTCATTCTTGCAGACTAATAAGTACCATGCTCTTATTTGACTTCCTTACCTTGTTCTCAGCATATACAGGATTGCCTTTATTATTTTATGTCTCTATGAAGATATTACTTTGGGATTTACACATATATTATTGTTACATGAAGATATTTTCCACCTCTTTCTAATTTATTAATAGTATAATATTTAAAATTTGAAAAAGATATAAATTTTGTTTCATGCCTTCTGAGTAATTTGATCAATCAATAGAGGATATTATAATAAATTTCTCATGTTGAACAATTATTTCACAGTGGAGATGAATTTAATGTGCCATAGTGTATTAATTTTTAATGTACTGTTGATTTCTATTTGTGAATATATTTACTAACTAATATCAATCCTGTTTTTTTTTTATTACTGAGGATTGAACCCAGGGCACTTTACACAGAGATACATTCCGAGTCCTTTTTAATTTTTATTTGAGGCAGAGTCCTCCATCTTGTGATCTTCCTGCCTCAGCCTCCCAACTCATTGGAATTACAGGTGTGTGCTACCATGCCTGGCACTAATGTCAATATTCTATCACAATGAAAAGATCAATTGATGCTGCAATGTTTTGGTGATCTGTTTCATGCAAAAGTTTTAATCTATCCATTTCTGTTTTGACTGCTGCATAGAACTTCATAAATAATTCATAATTTGTATAATCATTTCTTCAACATTTCTTTGTTGAAGGGTATTCATATTCCCTCTCCAGCTTTTAAATAAAATTTGCTATTACTAACCATAACTACTTTTTCTAACAACAAATGTTATAATACAATCCATATATATATCTCCTTGTGTATGCACTATGTTTCATGGGACAGATGTCTAAACGTGGAGTTACAGGGTCATAAATTTCATGCATTTAAGCAGGAGCTGCCAAACTGACCTGATAAGTGGCTGTAACAATTCATTGGCTTTAGTAATGACCATCCATTTCCCACACCCACATCAATAGCTCATCCAAAGTACTTTATATTTTGTTAATCTCTGTGAGAAATTTTTTCTAACTGTATTTTAGCAGGGTTTAAGACCTTTTTTCCCCTTTTTTACTAGCTCTTTTGTGAACTTTTTATTCACATCCTTTGCCTATCGTTATATTGAGTTGTATTTTTTTATCAATTTGAATTCTTTATAATTTTTTTATTTTAGTCTCTTGCCTGATATATATTCTGCAAATATTTTCCTTCTTTTTGTTGTTTGTCCTTTTAAGTAGATGTCATCCTTTGTTGTCAAATATTCAAAATTTCATGCTGTTTAACTTAGTCTTTCATTTTATAGCATTTTACCTATTTACTATTAAAGTCTTCTCTACCAAGAAGGTAATAAACTTTTTTTACTCAACTTTTTCTGCCCCATTTTCATCTAAAATATATATAATATATTTTTATGTAGAGTATTTACAAGTAGATTTTAATTTTATTGAGGCTGGGTGTGAAGTAAGAACCTAATTTTAATTTTATCCACTGTTCCCCAGTTCATTTATTGACTAGTTCATTCTTCAAACCAGGCGTATTTTTTTTTTGTCTCATAAAACAAGGTCTATTGCAGATTTTAAATTATTTAAAGATTTTAAACAGGAAATGAGTAACCACAATTTTATGTGAAAGTCTAGGATCACTTAAAAAAAAGTCTTGTGTTCTCATGTTGGCAGCTATGGTAGTAATGGCTTTTGAATGTGAAATTTGTTCTTTTCTTTTGTTGTCCTGAATGTGAGACCATGAATCTAGCCTGCTTGTGCGGGGATAGGGGGAGGGACAATGAGGATTAGAAATTATTACATGAGAAATTATTACCTGGTAGGGGCCACCACGGGACTTGTAGCTACTGATGTGTGAAAGAGCAGGAAAATTGCCTTGCTAGCCTAGATATTTATTTGAAGAAAGATTTTACAGACACTTTCATCTCCCCCTTCAGTGTGTCAACAACTGAGCCTAAGGCTCTTAGTTCATAGTTTTCTGAAATAGTTAAGGGGGAAAAACCCTGTTTTTAAAATCAGAAGATTAGAAAGAAAAAGGCTACATATAACTCAGGGAAAGACAACTTTCTAGGTATCTTCCACCAGCTCTGGGAAGATTTATTCTCCATCTTTCTCATACTCTTGGCAGAGATAGAGGAACTGCATGGACTTCCTCAACTGTTCCCACCCCCTGGTTTCTGGTTGGGATCCATCAAATGGGAAGATCCCTGTCTCAGAGCTGTCTGTCCTGGCAGATGATCCTCTTCCCAACAGAGACCCCTTTACATGTAGAAAGTATTAAAAATCCTAAAGGTCTTTCTTCTCTGTGTTGTATCTCTTCATGCTTACTGTATTAGAAGTTAATACTAAAAGAGGTTAAAAATATTTTTGCATTAATTCATTAAAGGTATCAATAATAGGGGCTGTGGATGTGGCTCCATGGTAGATCACATGCCTACCATATGCAAGGACATGGATTGTATCACTAGCATTGCAAAGAAAAAAAGTCAATGATAAAGTCATTCATTACAGGTTAACAAAAACACAGTTAAAAATATTTTTATTCAAAACTAAAACATCAGTGATAAGAGTCGCCTTGTTTTATGATTTTATGTGTATATTAATAAATGACAGCTAGATTCTCATCTCTGTCTCTTCATTCAGTCTGTTGTGATATTAAATGTCATGTAGTATCTGGAAAACTCCACTGTACACTGTTAAAGACTGAGAGTGAAAAAGACATTTTATTAAATTATTATGAAAATAGCTTTGACCCTTGCTATGGTTTGGATATGGTTTGAGTGTGTTCGCCAAGGATTTATGTGTTGAAATTAACCCCACTGTGAGGTACTGGAAGGGGGAATCTCAATTCTACTATGATGCTTAGTGGGCCACTATTAGGAGGTAATTAGGAATAGATAAAGTCATTTGGGTGGACCTCCCAGATTGCATCCTGGTGACTTTACAGAAGAGGGATAGAGAAAAGAGGATACACATATGTGCTCCCTGTTTCTCGCCCTATGCCACTTTGGGACTCTGTCAGCAAGAAGGCCACCTTCAGATGAAGTTTTCCACCTTGGACCTCCAGACATGAGCCAAAATGAACCTATTTTCTTTACAAATCTTCCAAGCTTCAAGCATTTTCATTATAGTAAAGTGGATTAAATATAAATTCATAGATTCCTGAAAGGGTCTCAGGTCCCAGACCACATTCTGAGAGTCACTGCTCTAAATTTTGTCACAGCTTCCAAAATTTATATCAAAGTTTCTTATGTGAATGTGTCATATATTTCCTGCTGTTCCCCTGAGTGATAAATGCATGCTGTCTGGATACTAAGGAACAGTGTGTGTGTGTGTGTGTGTGTGTGTGTGTGTGTGTGTGGGCGGGGGGTGGCGGGTGGATGTGGGAGGAGGAGCAAAGGTTCTAATCATCTGTTCTCAAACTAGTTTAGGATGCAGCTACATCAAGAAAAGTCAGGTTACCTTCTATGGCTGGCAAGCCCTGATAATTTGTCTTTTCTGAGTGTGCCTCGTTTCTTGCGTCATGCATGGATGCTGAATTGAGAGCCAGCGGACCTAGGATCCCTTAGGTAGAGGTTTCCTATGGGTCATTGGTCCTGGGACAGGGCAAAGGAAACAGTGTGTGTCTGGGATGCCCACGAGGGGGCGCAAAGAGGAGTTTGCTTTTAAGGAAACTCTGATGAAGGCGAGAGAGACCTACATAGTACAGAGTTGTTGGTGAATGTTAGGCAAACCTGTGGACAAGGGGCAGCTCCCCTTGATCAGCAAAGGGAGACGATACTGCCAGCAGACCCTGAATGTTTCCTACTTCCAAGACGATGTGAAAGTCACATCCTTTCCCCATGAACCCAATTACCTTCCTTAGGAAGAGAACCAAGCCAAGAGAAGGCTGAGAGAAAAACATCTTGTCCCAAGAAAATACTAGGCATTTCCTAAAGGCACTGTCTAAATGATCACATGTTAATGACTGTTAAAATGTGGTTGTATATTTCTGGTTAGTGTGGTTACCTGAAAAGAAAATCAGGTTAGTTAACTACAGAAAACACAAAGAAATTAGATTTTTCCATACATATGTACAACAATTAGGACTAATTTTTGCTCGCAATACATTGCCTTTGCAATATGAGACTATCTTTCTACAGGACCCTAGCCTTTTTGCCATTTATCTAATCTTGCTAGTGCTCAGGGGTCTTATTTATACATGACAGTCCCAATAAATGGTGATTGCAATTTTATTGCCTCAGATTGATTCCATAACCCAATGCTGGAGGAAAAGTGCAGAGTGCCCAGGGCTGCTGTCTAGCCTGATTCTAGGATGTTTAATTCCAGACCTAATGTCTGTGGAGTCCAGACTGCTGTCCCATGCGGTATCACAAAGAGAATTCTTGATTTTGGTGTGATCAAATTGTTGGTGGATTAAATCTATTGAATTATATCCTTGAATGAGAAACAGGTCCACAAACATTGGGAGTGGTGGGGAATAGGATGGCTTAAACCCGAAAGATGTTGCTACCTGCAGTAACTTTACTGATTTCACTAGTGACTCTCTAAGAGACCTGGGCAAATCCCCTAATTTCTCAGCTTCTTAGTTGCTCTGTCAATCAAAGGTAGAAAGTAATACCTGAACTGTTTAGATACCTCCATGGCCAGAATTTAGTAGTTTAACTGTGGTTGGAGGCAGAAGTGGAGATGAGCCTGAAAGACAGATTTATTTTTAGCCAACATAATTTTATTAAAGGTAACTTTCTGCATAAAAGATATTTGTACTTGATTTCTTTTTCCTGAGCATGTTCACACACATTTTGCAACTCCACATTTTCTTCCATTTTCCTACCTCTGCTATGAGGCTCAAAGAAAAACTTATAGAGTTACTTGAAGCTGATTCTTGAGTGTGTATTTTCTAGGTAGGTGTTTTTATAACAGGCCTCATCAGAAGGCAGCTAAATTTTGGGGCATCAGTTTGAAGTCAGTAATAATATACATTAAAAAATATTTTTTTATCCCAATAGGAAAGATGTGTAATTTAGGGGATTGGATTTTAAATAAGCCAAAAATGAATTGTAATCTGGAAAAAGGAAGTATCACATTAGACAAAAATAGAGGGGCAGTATGATTGAAGGAGAAAAATGGTCAGATTCAAAATAGTAGCAAAAAAGGAAGGTATTAACTGTTATTTAGGCCAGTCTCTCAGTGAACTTATCATTCATCAGTATGGGTCTGTCTTCATTCTGTAACTTTTTTACATTGAGCCAGTTCCACTGGATTCCATACCTGCTAGTGAAAGAGACAACCTAGGGAGATGTATCTGTTCTCCTGGTCTCAACCAGGATACTTCAAGATGTTTTGGGCTTTCAGAAACCTGTGATAAGCAGAATTCTAAAGTCCTCCAACCCTGCCCCAAGATTCCTGTCCTCTCCTATTCAATCAATTGCTAATGGAGGCACAGATGTGAAAGGACTTTTTGGATGTAATTAAATTTTCAAATCAATTTATCTCAATAAAAAGGCATTTTTTTCTGGATTATCCAGATGGTCCAAATGGAAACACATGAGTCCTTAAATCTAGAAGCAGCAGAAGAGGCAGTAAGAGAGATGAGTTGAAGGGGAGATTGAAGCATAAGAAGGACTTGATCCACCATTGTTGACTTTGAAGAAAGAAAGGGGGCTCTGAGCCAAGGAAAGTGGGCAGTCCCTAGAAGATAATGGAGAGCTTAGGCCCACAAGGGCATGTCTCATAATTCAGCCAACAATCTGAATGAATTTGAGAGCAGATTCATCTCAAGAGCCTCTAGAAAGGAGCACAGCCCTGCCAACACTTTAATTCAGTTTTCTGAGACCTGAAGCCAAGGAACCAGCTGAACCACTCTGTGCCCAGATTTCTGGTCCACAGGCACTGACTGTGAGAATAATACATATCTTTTTAAAAATTAAACTTTATTTTTAGAGCAGTTTTAGAATCATAGCAAACTTGAATGTATGGTAAAGAGATTTTCCATGTATCCCGTGTACCCACATATGAACAGCCTCCACGATTATCAACCTCCCCCACCTGAGTGGTACATTGCTGTAATTGATGAACCTGGGTGACACATTGTTATGACTCAGAGCCAATAGTTTATATTAGGCTTCAATCTTGGTGTCATGGATTTTCATAGATTTGGACAAATGTAGAATGCTAAGTATCCAACATTGTAGTATCAAACAGGGTACCTTCAATGCCTTGTGTCTTGTTTTAAGCAGCTAAATTTGTGGTAATTTGTGGGCTGAGATTGTGGCTCAGTGATAGAGCACTCACCTAGCACATGTAAGACACCGTGTTCTATCCTCAGCACCACATAAAAATAAATAAATAAAATAAAGGTATACATACATGGAGTACAACTTATTTTTTTAAAAAAGAAGAAAATGTGAGGTGGCTTAGGTTCAACAGAACAACCACACATAGCTCCTTTGAAGTTACTTAAAGATTAAACTGTGTTTGAGAACTCTACTGAGGAAACTTTCATGAACAGAAGAAGGCAATTTACACTGGAACAGGAATTTACTCTGTTGCATTGATCGTGTAGTTAGCAGCCATCTCAAAATGTCTAATTGTTGACTGAGTTGTTGGTTTTGAAAGGTTCAACTTGCTTCATTCCACAGAGGTGGGGTTTTCCTAAGAACAAATAGGTCTGCTGATGTTTCCTGATTTTGGTTACAAAGTGATAATGTCTCTCTTTTGCACAGACATTGCTTATCCAGAGTACTTTCACTTGGTCTTTGAATTGGGTCCTTGGGAGGTGGATCAGGTGGGTAGATATTATCCCCATTTCAGAGACTGAGAGGCAAATTGAGGGCCTGAAGGCATCTGTTCCAGTGATGGAGCTGGGAGAGCAGCCAGCGCTCCTCTGACAAGAGGGTTCCTTATGTGCCATTTAGGTTGGCCTTAAACTCAATTAGTTCCAGAAATGTTTTTGTGCTTGCATTTATGCCCTTGATCTCATTGAAACAAGGCTAAGGGTGTGAATCAGTTTATCTTTTGAGGCTGCTTTTAGTTATTTGTTCTCTTAATCTATGCATATATTTTAAAATTAAAGAAAAAAATGTGGCTTTGGAATTCTATGGATCTGGGTTCAATCTGTTAATTATTCAACCAGTGACCTTGCCAGACACATAACATGCCTCAAATTTGTTTTTTTTTTTCATCTATAAAATGAGGTTGCTGTGGGGAGTATGTGCGGTAAATGATGCAGACAATTTAGCATCATATTTGAGTATTTCATGCCCAAACTCGGGAAAGTTCTGCCCATTCTATCTTTGAAATATTGCATATCTAGAATGAACTATATTCACTACTTCTTGCTATCACCTCAGTGGAGACCATCATTGTCCCTCATGTTCTATAGATGGTGGTTCCTGTATAAACTCTTTTTCCCACCCCTATCCTTCCTCTACTGTCTGTACAGAGCCCACAGTGAGTCTTTTAAATGTGTTTGGATCATAGAGAAACTCAAAGCCCCTGATGGCTTCCCATATCCCTCAAATCTGAAGTCCTTATCATTGGCTAGAATCCTGCATGATCTGATGCTGAACTATCTCTGTAGTATTTTTTCTTCGCACTCCCCTCTTGTTCTCTGTTTTGGCTACTTTTTCCCTTTGCTATTTCTCAAACTGAGTATTTTTTCTGCCTCAGCCTCTTTGTACTTAATCTTCCCTTCTTCTGGAGAAATTTTCCCTTGGATCACTGCTTGGCTCCCTCTCATTTCCTTTGAATTTTTGCTCAAATGTTTTTTATCTTATACATTGCCTCCCCAACCTTCTATATATCCATGTTTGATGCATATACTAATATTAGTTCAAGCAATCAATGTCCTATCAATATTTAAGATTATTTGTAAATTATAATAATAATTTTAAAAAGCTAACATAAATTGAAATCTTGCTATGTGGCATGAGTTTTGCTTTCCTTTGCTGGTAGCAATCCATCTTCTTTGTGTACCCTGTCACCTGCAATAGATCTTAGCTCAGATGATGCCACATCCTTGCTTGGTCAAGCCAGAAGTGATTCTCCCCTCCTCTGTGTTCCTTCAGTGATCAATTTATTCCATTCACTTTCCACTAATGTTGTTTATTAGAATCTTCTCTTAAATATAATAAGACATTTGACAGCAGAGACCATATCTACTGCAGCTTTGCATGATGCACAATCTGAAGAACAGTCTCTATAAATCTACTTCAGACATTTAGGAAAAGTTACATATTCCCTTTCAAGTTATGTATGTGAATTTATATTGTTAGATGAATGTTTACTTGGGATCATAAGTGTCAAAATCTCAGAGTATTTTAAAGACAAAATTAGGTAGAATAGAAAATGAAAGTATTTAACTTTTAAAGTCAACTTGTTTCATCATTAGACTACAAATGTAAGATCAAGTTGTGTAGAGTTATCTCTATGCTGTCACTATGACAAACTTGACATCTTTAGAGTGTTCTGGTAAGAAGTGGTTATTTCCTCTTAATTCTCTATTGTAATGCCACATCTCTTTACTTGTCTTCTCTTTGCTTTTTCCATATCATGGAAAAAACAAGGCATTTCTCCTACTCTGAGAGAATAAAACTTCTGAGTACTGCAGTTTCTTTTTTGGCTTTCAGAGTAGCTCTATATTGAGGTGATTTTTTGTGATGTTGGTACTTTTAGCCTCATTGTCTGGTGTGGCTCAGGCTTTTGAAAATAGTCCTCATATTGATTTAATGAGGCAGATTTAGAAGGACAAGCTAATCTAATACAGTGTGTGTCTCTTTTGGTAAAACCAACAATACCCTGGATAGTTAGGTTCTTAAAGAAGATTTCTACTGGTTTTGATGGAGATTTCAGTTTTATAAAGCCCCTACTTAGATAACAAATATTCCAGAGAGAGGGTAAAGCTACCATCAGCTACATGGTTTAATTGAATTTTGAAACTCAGAATTTGAAAAGTTCTGACACTTCAAAAAACTTAACTGAAGCTTTTTAAGTAGAAGCAAGGGCTGACTCTAGGAAGGGAACACAAAGAGAAAATGGGAGTGAAGAGGAAGCAGTTGCCAGTGAAAAATGTCATTCCTTCTGCTTCCACACGTGATAAGATAGGAAAGGTAGCAGAATACAACAATTACTAATAGGGCATTATGTAAAATTGTGGATGTGTAACCGATGTGATTCTGCAATCTGCATTTGGGGTAAAATTGGGGGTTCATAACCCACTTCAATCTAATGTATGAAATATGATATGTCAAGAGCTTTGTAATGTTGTGAACAACCAATAAAAAAAAATCATGTACTTGGGAATCTAACAAAAGAGGTAAAGGTTCTTTACAATGAAAACTATAGAATACTAAAGAAATTGAAGGAGACCTTAGAAGATGGAAAGACCTCCCATATTCTTGGATATGCAGAATTAATATTGTCAAAATAGACATACTACCAAAAGCGCTATACAGATTTAATGCAATTACCATCGAAATTCCCATGTCATTCTTCATAGAAATAGAAAAAGGACTGGGGTTGTATCTCAGTGGTAGAGTGTTTGCTTGGCACATGCAGGTACTGGGTTCAAATCTTCAGTACCATGTAAAAATAAATAAAATGAAGGTATTGTGTCCATCTACAACTAAGTATATATATATATATATATATATATATATGTGTGTGTGTGTGTGTGTGTGTGTGTGTGTACACACACACACACACACATATTTAATAAAGAAAAAATTAATTGAAAAAGCAGTCATGAAACTTCCAGGATAGCCAGAACAATTCTTAGCAAGAAAAGTGAAGCTGGAGGCATCACACTATCAAACCTTAAATTATACTACAGAGTGCCAGAAACCAAAACAGCATGGTATTGGCACCAAACAAATATGAAGACCAATGGTACAAAATAGAAGATAGAGACAAACCCACATAAATACAGTTATCTCAAACTGGACAAAATTGCCATAAACATACATTGGCAAAAAGATGGCTTCTTCAACAACAACAACAACAACAACAAAAAAAAAAAGACGCTTCTATAGTAGCAAATGTGCTTGCCTTATTCTGTGTGGAGAGATCTCCATGGGCTTTTTGTCTACATAAATTGGGAATACAGCCCTGATATGGACTCTGCTTCAGTAGTCTTGGACTTCCTTCATTTGCTTCTCAGACATTTCCTGACTGACTTAGGGATGGGGTGGGAGTGTTGGTGAGAACAGAGCTAGAGGAAGAGTTGTCCATTGTGGATCTAACACTATTTCATTTTCCAGTAATTAAAGCTCCAATAGAAAACTTTCGGCTGCCTGCAATTTTTTTAAGAGAGAGAGAGAGAGAGAGAGAGAGAGAATGTCAATATTTTATTTATTTATTTATTTTTTAGTTTTCAGTGGACACAACATCTTTGCTTGTATGTGGTGCTGAGGATCGAACCCGGGCCACATGCATGCCAGGCGAGCGTGCTACCGCTTGAGCCACATCCCCAGCCCCTGCCTGCAATTTTTAAAGACATATTTTGTTATCACTGATTTAATTTTATTTATATTATTTATTTTGAAATAATTATTGATTCCCAAGAATTTGCCAGAGTATTTCATAGATATTCCATATGAGTGTCACCCAATTTCAACCAATTGTATCATCATATGTAACTATAGTACATTTCCATTGGTATCACTGATCTTATTCATATTTCACTCATTTTTACGTGCACTTGTGTGTGTATGTGGGTATGTAAGTCTATGCAGTTTTATCACATGTATAATAAACTCATGTAACCATCACAGTCAAGATATAAATCTGTCCCATCATCATAAAGAAACTTCCTTTTATTTTCCTTTCTATATGCACTACCAGTAACTCCTGGTAAGTACTGTTTTCCATCTCTACAATATCATCACTTCAAAATGTTAATTAAATGCAACCTGCAATCTTTAGCTACTCTCTTACCTCTTTTTCCAAAGCATAGAGTTCATAAACTTAGGAAATTCTGTGTCTGCCAAATAACAAAAAATCTCAATTATATGAAGAACACTAACCTAAGTCCTTTCCCCCTTAACCCTTGAAATAACCCTGTGAGGCAAGTGTCAATTACAATACAAACCTCCCATGCTTATAAATGCTTTAATGGTTCCCTGTTTGACTTATAGGAGTCTGAAATTCTCACAATAACTAAAGCCTCTCCCCCCCACCACCACTTTCATTTGTTCCACTCTATCTCTTACCAACCCTTGCTCCACTCTATCAGGAGTGGTCTCCATCTGTCCTTGAACCTGCTTGCTCAAGCTGCTTCTTGTCTCAGTGCCTTTGTATCTTCTGTTCCTCTGCCTAGAACACTGTAATCAGATCTTTCAATGGTTTTTGTTCTTTTGAAATATCAACTCAAATTTTGTCTTCTTATACATATAAAGAAAAAAATCCTAAGCAAAAAAAGCCCCCAACCAAACCAAAAAGTAAAAAAGCCTTTCATATAGGATTGCCAGATTTAGCAAGTAAAAACTAAAATATCTAGTAAAATTGGATTTTGGATAAACAAAAATATCACAGTCTTGTAGCATAAATATGTTCCTTGCACTATTTGGGACATAGATTTACTAAACATTATTGTTTATCTGAAATTCGAATTTAATTGGGTGTCCCCCATTTTATCTAGCAACCTCTTCTCTATCACCACTCTGTTACACAGTTTTGTTGTCTCCCTGGGACTTTTCACTATTAGATATTCTGCTTGTTGTCTGACTCTGTCACTCCCCCCCCCCCCCACCACCACCTCAAATAAGCTCCATGTGAGTGAAACCCTGCTCTTGTTCACAACTCCATTTCCAGAGCCTATCTAGCACATAGAAAGTGCTCAGTAAATATCTGTTAATTATTTGTTAAGGGTAAGCAAAACAAAAGCCAAAAAAGCTTAGGTTGGTAGTACCTCTAGGGCATACTGCTACCCAGAGAGGAGACTATCATCAGCGTGGCTGTGCCAACGCATAAGAAACTCTTCCTTTGTTTTCCATATTTCGGGGTGCAGCAGTGAGGGGAAGATTCACTGTGTGCCTGCCTTACATAAGGGTCTCCTATCAGGTAGAATTAGGACCCTGGATGAGTAGGTTTAGGAGAAAGCAAAGTCTGAGTAAGTAAAAAACCCTCTTCGATTTGTCTTGCAAGGAAGGAAATGAGGTAGTCTAAGAAAAATGAGCTTGAAAGAAAAGGAGGAGATTTCGTGTACCGAATAGGGTCAGAAGCCCTGTACATCCCTCCCATCTTTGTCCACCGTAAACTCCCTGTAACTTTAAGGGCTGGCTTTATTGTCAGGCTCTGGAAGCTGCCTGATCCTCATCATAAGAGAAGTCGCCAATGCACATGCAAATGAAGAGCGTGAAAGGAATGAATGGGATGAAGCCAAGACAGACGAGATCAAACTCTCTTCTTGGACCCGGGGCAGACTGTGCGATCCGGCCGAGGTAGCCTTGTTCAGGCTTAGAATTCGGCAAGGTTCAGCACTCGGTGTGAACGCTTGGCGCCCCATGGGACTCGCCCGGGACTCATAGACTCCACTCCGACGCACTTCAACGGACCCAGACCAGCACCCACTCATCCGGAGGCTGGTCCGGAGTAAGCTACGTGGGCAAAGTGGCCTGATCTTTGGAACCAAGCTGACTCTGGCCCTACCCAGCTCTACCCAGGTCTTGCCTGCCCTCCCACCTAGGAGCTGGAGGATAGTGCTAGGGTGCTTAGCCAAGGGTGCTGGTTCCCTACATCTTCAGTGGGACGCGCCCCATTGTGTAAGCCGCGTGCGCGCCCAGTTTGGAGGCAGCCGCCCCCGCCACTGACAGGTGCTGCCCAGAGGGCGCCTGGGTTCTGTCCCTGGCGCAGCTGGAAGCGCACGCCCCGGTGCGGGCAGCTTTCCGAGCTCGGAGCCAGTGGGGAAAAGGAGCCTGGGCGCGGCCTGGGGGACTTCAGTGGACTGGAGCCGCGGAGCTCAGAGCTAAAAACTTTGCAGGCGCAGCGGCCAGGATTCGGTGACAGCTCTAGTCCAACCCGGCAGGTGCAGGAGGAAGAGGCGGTGCCTCAGTCCCGCGGCGGGAGAGTCTTGGCGGCTGCATCTTTTCTCCGAGCTGGCCTGAAGCCTCTGGGCACTCCCGGCTTTTGCTGCTGCGCCCGCCGCCGCCGTCGCCACCACCATCGCCACCGCCACCGCCACCACCGCGGGGCTCCAGGAGGAGGCGCAGCCGAAGAGGGCGGAGGAGAAGCAGGAGGAGGAGGAGGAGGAGGAGGAGGAGGGGAGAAGGGGTGTAGGGGGTGGAGGATGGAGTCCAGGGCTGCCACGGCGAGCGAGCCGGAGCCTGCTGCGGCGTCCTCCTCCTTCCATGCCAGGATCTGGAAGAACTTGCAGCTGGGAGTGGGCAAGGGCAAGGGCGGCGGGGGCGGGCGCTCAGGGGGACCCGAGCGCCGCACTGCGGACACCCCGTCGCCCTCCCCACCGCCCTCGAGGGGCACGAGGGACGTCCTGGCGGGTGTGGGTAGCACGGGCAGCAGGTGGAGCGGCTTTAAGAAGAGGAAGCAAGTGCTAGATCGGGTCTTCTCCTCCTCTCAGCCCAACCTGTGCTGCTCCTCACCAGAGCCCCTAGAGCCTGGCGGCGCTGGCAGGACAGAGCAGGGGTCCACACTACGCCGCCGGATCCGGGAACATCTGCTGCCGGCGGTAAAAGGGCCCGCGGCAGCCCCTGGAGCAGCCGGAGTGACGCCTCCTGGCGGACGATCCCCGGACTCAGCTCCTTCTTCTTCCTCCGCCTCATCTTCCCTGTCATCTTCTCCCCAGCCGCCCCCGAGGGGGGACCGAGTCCAAGATGAGGGTGCACGGCGTCGGGGTCCCGGGGTGCATTTGTGTCACCAGAAGAGCTCCTCTTTACCGGGCACTGCATGCCTGGAACAGCTGCTGGAGCCAACGCCACCTCAAGCAAAGGCATCACAGAGGCCGGTGGAACCTCTGACCCAAGAGAAGGGCGAAGAGCGCGACAGCAGCCAGGTGAGTGCCGGGTGGTGCTTCGGACCACGCCTCCAGCTTGAGGCAATCACTACCCTGGAAGTTGGTTTGTGTGTTCTATTGGGTAGATGAAGCAGTGGAAAGAAAACATCTTCCTCATGGTTAGCAACAATAAAGAGTTCTGATTTGCACCTTTACTTTTGATAGGAATGACACCTGTCGGCAGAAACAGTTTGGGTAACTCAATGAGGCGCCAATGAGAAGTTAGACAAAGCGGGTACTTGTTGGAATACTCAGCCAAGTATCACCTTGGCAAAGAAAAAAACTAACAACAGCCAAAACTTAGGGAAAAATTACAACCATGTATAATGTAGTGGCGGGCACATCATTTGAAGCAAATCAATGGCTAGCAGGAAGGAATAGAAAGAAAAGCGGCGAGGTGAAGTAATGGTGTAAATGAGGTCAGTGCTGGGGAATGCCTTATAGCAGAAGTCTACTCATCACCGCCTCCTTTCCCCTCCCCCAGCTTTCCTTTCTTAAAACTTCCAATCGCTGGTGGACCACTGTTCCACAGGTGGATAGCGGTGAGCTTCTTTTCCGATATAGTCAAATGGATGTGTTCTTAAGACCCTTCCCAATTTTTAATAGTAATCGGAAGCACTTGCTTTGAAATATGCTGCTTTATTCAACGTGTTGACTCTACTCAGATAAGAGTAAAGCGAATTCTACTTGTAGGATCCATAAGGCATCCCACTGAGCAGCTGCTTTTACTCCCTGCATTTTAAAGAGGGATTGCTCTCTTTTTGTAAATGTTTATCATGTCATGTTAATGCTATAAAATGCTTCAGAAATTCCATTCTGCCAGAGACTTAGGTAGCTCTTTTCTTCCAATATATCTTAGTTTACGAAAATCCTCATTATTTTGGCTTCAAATAATTACTTTAGATGAATGACATATACATTAAAACTTTAATTAGGTTAAAAACTGATCCCACAAAATATATCAGGCCATGTATGAAGGGTAAGATATGGGAATAGATTTAATTGAAAATTTTATTGTTTACTTGTCATTTTATTAGTGAAGTTTCTGAAAATAAACCAGAAAACTAGCATATCTTATTGCTTCATAAACACAATTGCTTGTATTAAGCAAACACTTAAGTTCTTGAAAAAGTAAGAATAGATAGAGATAATATTTGTAAAAGACTAAATAAATTTATCTTTCATGTCATCTTGAAAGTGAACTTAATAGAACTCCTAGATTTGATTTCAAAAGTAAGGTTTCAAATTCAGTATTTCAAATTCAGTATGTTTTAAATTCAGTATAGAGAAACACCATATAGTGTTTTTGAGCATACATATAATCCTACTTTTTACGTTTTGTTTTTTGTAACTTTTACTACCAAGAATAATAGAACAATAATAATTCAATTATTTTGGAAGGTATATATCATATTATAAGATGATATTACTAAATAATTTTGCAGTTCACTGAATTAAGCAATTTTCAAAACCAAAATAGAGAATTATGAATTATTTTTAGGTTTCTTTTTACCAAAAAGTTTTCAGAAACTATCCATGTTTATCTTCAAAATTACTACTATGAATTTTGTATACTGAAGCTCTGGACTCATTCTGTAGGAGATACTAAACTAATATTGTGTGTACTTTCACCATGTGCCGGATTTCAACCTGAGTCCTATGAGATAGAAGTTCTTGTTGTGGATCAGGAAGCCAATGCCCAAAGAAGTTAAATCTTTTCAGTATCACATGGTTAATAATGACTGAGAGGTCTCTATTCAAGTTAGTTTCCAGAATCATTTTCCATGATCACAGCTACCTTTGATGACTTTCAAAACTTAAGTTTTTGAGATAACTTTGTTTTAATGATTAAATTTGCAAGGTTACATGCATTCTAAAAAGTTTTCCCCATTACTGTATATAATCAGCTAATCAGATGGATTAGCTATATTAATTTCTAATTTGTTCTGAATGCATTGTTGCACATCATATCACATATAAAAGTGACATTGTTAATCATAATCTCTGTTTCTAAAGAAGCTTTTCATTATAAATAACCAGCATCTTAATGTAGATATAAGAGGGATTAAACTATCAGTGAAAAATAAACAGGTAAAAGGTGGGATATAGGCACAAAGAATAGAAAGTCCTGAAGAACTTGCCTGATGTCAGACACAGACCCAGGGAAGACACCAGTATTAGTCCAGCATCTGATGTTCATGGGGTCCTGTCCTCTGAGAAGTGAAGTTTTATGAATTATAAATATAAATTTCATCAGTATTCTCACCAATGTAGAAGAGGGATTTCTTTGATCTTTAAATACCTTTTTGTCCAACCAAAGGAGCCCAGCTCACCTTTAAATGGGGAAGAGGATGAAATATAATTGGAGTCTGAGCCTGGAGGAAGACTTACTAAGCTGCTCAGGAGTAGGCTTTTCTTTGCAGCACCTGCCCTTCCAAGCATCCTGCATATCTCAGGGTTTTTTCCTTGGTCTCCCAGATTCTAGTCTCCAAGATACCTAGGCATGGGGAAGAGTTTTAGAGAACATCCAGATTTGTTTTATTTATAGGTTACCAGCACAGGTGGGCACACACAAAAGATAGTAAAAGCATTTACTACATCTTTAGATTGCCTTTATACAAAGTACTTTCTTTCGAGGCAGAAAGAAAATTCAATGCAAAAATAGGTCAACTATTGAATTTCTCTCTGTTCTTTGCTTGATCCTGGCATTAGTCACGTTCTCCACCATGCTCCCCACCTCTCCACCCTCCAGCCCAGCATGAGGCCTCAACAACATATGTGCTGATACTCCAACACTGAGGAGAGAGTGAAGCAAAAGCAAAAAATTAGTTTGGACTGCCAGGGAAAGAGATTTGAAAGTCACCGAGGTACACTGGGTTAATGTGAATGAATTGTGTTAGTTCCCAGGACCCTGTCAGCCCTCTTGCTGTTACATACCTCTGAAACACAGTAACAGATTTGATAATGCCTTGCTGTTGGGGCATGTGCATTATTTAAAACGTCCTGCTATAAGAATAAAGAAAAGAAAAGAAACCTCTTTCTTCCCACTGATTTTAGTTCACGTGTCGAGCCATATTGTCATAACAGATGCATTTCATTTTTGCAACACAGTTGGGAAAGATGCTTTCTCAATTTGTGTGCATATCAAAAATATGCCAATTTCATGGATTCTGTCTTGATGAGTTACTAAAATTATATTTCGCTAGAATCAGAAAGTCAGTATTTTGAGATTGTGAGAAATGAATGTGTTGCATTTTTCAATGTCTTAACAAAAGTATGTAGTCTTCATGAATGTTAAATTTTTATTGTTTTTTTCTCTTCTAAGTAAATTTTATCAAAATTGCTTTCATAGGAGAAAATATACTTTTGAAAAGTGTTTATATTCAGTATTTGATAGAAATGTTTTTGAAACATAGCAGGAGGGATATCCATTCATTGGGATAAAATCCCTTAAGACATCTGTAAGAGAGATTTTTTTTTTTAAAGATTAAGTCTATGTGTGAAGAACAACTTGCTTTACTAATTATCTATTCTTTTAAAGAATGCTGGCATTTACAATTGTAAATCCAAACATATGATTTGGGTTAATTTTTGCTATCTGTATTTCAGACATTTTAAATATTACTTCAAAGAACACAACTTCATCTTGGGGAAAGCACAGACATAAAAACATAATTCCTAATGTAAATGACAAAACTACTTAGAAATTTAATGATGTTCAAAGCAAGCCTCTAAAAGCAATTTTAATTAGCTTCATTTTATGAAAACAAACAGGGTCAGATATTGGTCAACCTTCAGAAATGACTTCCTTCAAATTCAAAGCAATGGAGGGCAGATAAGATGTCAGCACATTTGGAGCAGGTATAAACTAGAATTGGAGGTGTGATAGCATTCTTGAAAAATACAGGACTCTCAGTTTATTCCAAAGAAAGGGAGTAAACACAGTGAGAGGATTACTTTGGGGTGTACTATGTTCCTTTATCTTTTAATTGGTATCCTGCACATCTGGCAGATTTGAATAGAGGTAGGTAGTACTCTTGTATAAACAGAAATGCTTTCATGTAGCTGTCGTGAGAGATTGGTTTGCAACATATCAAGGACTTAACATTATTAGTTGCTCTTGTGGTTGTCAATATTGTTGAGCAGTGTATTGAAAGTTTTGTGATTGTAACATTACAAGTAAGTGGGTGGTTGAAAAAAATTAACAGGGAGCTTTGCCAGTCTTTTCATTTAATTCAAAATGTAAATAATTTTGTTTGTAGGGGTGGCAAACACAACCCAAGAGAAACCAAGGTAGTACTGTTAATACTACAACTTCATACAGTAATGAAAAAAATCTAGCATGGCTTTTAGCAAATGTGTATGCATTATCATAGAAGAATGAATAAGTATTTTGAGAAAGAGAAGGGAAATTAATAGATTCATCAAAATATAGGACAAACTTTCTCCCTTGTCTTTGTTCACTTATTTGAAAATAATGAATGATTTCACAAAGAAAAGGCTAATAATAGGTCTTTGGTCCCCAACGAAGGAAATCTGTAGTGTGACTTCTTTTGTATAGTGATCATTAAGACATTTGCTAATCCTAAACTGACAAAGAGTAAATAGTATGCCTAGGTAACTTTGTAAGCATCAAGGAGATCTGCAGATTAGGTTCCTGTAGTGTTTTTCTCCTTAATTCACATATATTTATAATATGAGAGCAGTTACATATTTTAGATAAGCAACAGTTAATTTTTTTGAAATCATAAACTCTTTATTTTGACTTTTTTTTTTTTTTGCTACTGCAAAACTTACTAAAATTCCATATTTCCCTGCCTGAGTAAACTAAGTATAACAGAAGGATAGTTTTTGAATACTGGCTTTCAAGGGTCTGTTTAGTGTCAGTGAAAGAGATATTATCCTAGAACTTATTTTATATAAGCTTGCTTGTTTTCATAAAATTAGGGTAAATCATTCCTATGTGTGAAATGCTTACATTTCTGTAGATCTAATTTTTGAATTAAAGGTAATGTGTTGGGCTGGGGATATAGCTCAGTGGTACAGTGCTTGCCTAGCATGTTTGAGGCACAGAGTTCAATCCTCAGCACCACAGAAAATAAATAAATAAAATATATTGTGCCCATCTACAACCCCTCCCAAAATATTTAAAAAATAAAGGTAACATGCTCCACGTGTAATTTTTTACTTGGCCTTTACAGTCCTTGTGGAGTTTTGATTTGTTGGTATTATTGAACATACTATTGTTTCTACACATTAACTTTATGTGCCATTTTATTTTTTATTTTTTGCCACCATCAATATTTTCTTCTAACTCACACTTCTTTTTATAAATCAGGTGTAGGAAGTGATTACTCTCCCCAACAACTCAAAACTTTATCCAAATGTATTTTCTCTTGCAATGTGAACTGGTTTATTATCATTAGAAACTTTTTTCCCCCCAGCAGAGTAATATCACATAGATTTCCCTAAAGTTTTCAAATATTTCTATTTAATTTTAGTCTGAACACAACATGAAAAACTGTATTTTCAGTACCATGAGATTTTAAAATCTGGCATACTGCTCTCTTAAAAGAATGATTTTCCTGAGAAATCTATTTTAATAGGTCCATTCTCTTGAGGCCTAGTTAGTATGAAAAATTACAATAGATGACAGATGAGGGGACCTTTGGTTTAAGATCATTGCATCATCCTAATTCCACTGGTTTTATTTAGAGAATCCCCTTTAGTACTAGTACTCAGAACCTATTTTGCTTGACTGAGTTACTGTAATTTGCCTACCAGCTCTGCTAGAGTAGAGTTTGGCAAGTCTTAGAATAAGTCTTAGACTTAGTGAATCGGTGCCTTAAAACAGTCCAGGAGAGCACTACTCAGTGAATGGTTGCTAAATGAATGAAGGGATGAATGGGCAGGTTGTTACTGCTCAGAGATAAGTTCTCTGGAAAAGCTTCAGAATCACTTTATGATTGTATAATGGAGTTCCTGCCTCTTTGATTCAAAGTCCTTTTCAACCTGTCAGATAAATTTGACGTTCCCCCTTTTCCCCAGCTAATGACTCTGCCTTTTCCCTCCCTAGACTTTAATTCTGGTTCTTGTCTTCAGGCATGAAAGGAGCACATGATACCTCTTAAATGGCTGCCATTTGTGCTCACTTGGAGGACAAAGGAGAAAATCCTATTTCTGAGGTCTTTGGCTCAGGGATACATTTCTTGGTGCTTGTATCTGAGCAGGTGCATTTGTTTTTGCACTCACGTCTCTTTGGTCTCTGATATTGCACTTGCACATCTGAATTCCTGATACCTTTGACTATTCCCACACGGAGTCTGAGTCTTGAATTCTGCTTGGATCCTGGCTCAAGGTATCTTCCTGTGCTTCACTGATGCTTTTCCTTGCCTCAACCTCTTGACCTTAACATATTTCTACTGTATCCCATACTCATCATTTTAAAAAAAGTCTCTTATGATCTTTCTTCTCCCAGTCATAACTCAGATTGACACTCCAGTCTTGACCAAGAATCCCGTTCTCACTATCTTGGTCCATTCTACTACCTCTTAAGTGCCAAGTAGGTGAAATAGATCTCTGACAGCTGGCCAGTCGATATTCACAGTGATTCCTATTTATTGCCCAGCCTAATGATAAAACACCCAAATCTGCCTCCAGAAAGTCTACATCACTGATCAACTGCATTTACTTTTGAAGGACATTTCTTTCCCTGGAGGACTGGACTACAGCTGATTTTTAATTTTTAATTGTGTCTGTGTGCCAGCTTCTTTGTAAAATTATATGTCTACTTTTTAACACAAACACCCTCCTTCTTAATCTTGCCTGCTTTCTTCTTTCTACTTAGTTCTATCTCCCCTCCTCTCTCCTTACAAGATTTTATTTTTGTAGCTAATCATTAAACACCCAGTGTTGTCTCATATGCAGCACATACCTAGCCACATTTGGAAATGTAGCTAGTTAGAACTGAGAATGTGCTGTTAGTGTAAAATGGTATGTGCAATTAATTTTGGAAACATACAGAAAAGAATAACTTTTTATGGATTGCATATTTCAATAATATTTTGGATATGTTGGGTTAAATTAAATATAATATTAAAATGAATTTTGCCTGTCCTTTTTAATTTCCACTAAAGTGAGAACAATGAGCAAAGAGGGTTTGATGGGGCCATAGGGAACCAAGGAGTGCACACATCCTTGAGAGAGAATCTGTTCTTCACTTCTGCTGATTATTGCCACTCAGGAAAAGTAGCAACATTGATAGAGCTTCCAGACTTTAATACAAGTCAGAAACCCAGATTTTTGTGTATGTCGTCAGTCTTCAAATTTTGGCAGATAACTTAGATATTTTTTTAAATGTCACAGGCCAAATAAAATATATATCTGGGCTAAATTTCTCTGGAGTTCACCAGCCATTACCACATTGTTAAAATTAAATAGACTGATTTTTGCCATGAGTTCTCTGGAGTTCTCCAGCCATTAGCAATGAATGGGATGAAAATCAGAATGAAGTGGGTCGAAACGTGGAAAGGGAAATGTAGTCATAGGGAGGGTGGCTAATTAATTTGGTTATACACAGGGATAAAAGAAAGTGGTAGGGGAGAACAAAAGTGGGCCATGGGAAGGTTTGTTTATATGTTCTGTTTTATGGAGCTCACCTGATTGGGTTGATGAGACAGAACCTGTGGAGAAGAGGTTGAAGATGAATGAGAAGGTGATCACCGGTGTGGTGAGCTCCCTAAGGACATGTGTTGTAGAGGGTCCCGTAGACCAGTATGAGGTCATCTTCCTTACCCTTAAGCCAGAAGTAATCTCCCTATTTCATTGCAACAGAAGGAGATGGTGTGGATTTGGATGCAGAAAAGTCTGTAGGTTTGGTGGCAGCAATTTGAGGATGTTTCACCTGATAGCCTCCGTCTTGTTTTGAAGTGTGATTAGGATTTGGATACAGGGAGATGGTGAAAGGATATTGCCAACCAAGTGTCATGTATGTGCAAGAATGAAGGAGTCAATAGTGGGACCAAAGCCTAAGGTGTGGCAAGAAAGGTGAAAATGAAGTGTGATTATTGTGGGGGCTGAATGTGTTCTTAGACCAGAAGGAAATCCTGGGAGTGGCTGAGCTAGGGAGACAGCAGAGATTTGTGTGAACCTTTGGCGAAAGGGAGAGTGGAAAGAGATAATCACAGCATGTTTTCTCCTTTACTTATGTCTTTGATTTTTCCTTGTTATCATCATCAATGCTTTTATTGACAAGTCTCTTTTTGGAGGGGAGTGAGTTTTGAGTTTGCATTTATGCAGAATGGTTCAGGATGCCAGGCTTCCAGCACCAGACTGTCAGCTATTTATTATTATTGCTCCCGTTCTTGATATTTTGGAATCTTCAGAATAATAGTTTCCTTCTCTCTTCAGCATTAAGCACTAAAATAGAGTCAAAGAAAGGATAAATTTATGTTTGTCTGATTAAAAAGATCAGGTAAAACAAGAAAACCTCTTACATATCCCTATTACCTGAATTCTTAACGTGCTTGACATAGTGGCTAAATATTTGAAGAAATAGTTTTAATGAAAGGGTTTGGAATCCAAGGGCTGTGTTGAAAGTTTTCATTCTAAAAGCACTGTGCTTACTGGTGAAATGTGCATTCTCTCTTAGATGCAAGGAAAATAGTCCATATCTGAAAATTACCAATAGATAGTCTATTAAAATAGAAATCTAAATCTTTAAGCCATATTTAACTTTTTCTTTTATTCAGATATGAAATAGCTTTTGATAACAGAAGAATTCAGCATTTTTTATAGTTGTCTTTCAATAGTATTTTCACCATGCCAAATTAGAAGTCTGACTGTTTTCCAAAATATCTTTTGGAATTGGAATAGATTTTGGAGACAAGTTTTGTGTTACCACAGAGTTGTTGCCAAACCTCATGCGTCCTTTAAGGACTAAACCCCCTGAATCAGCAGGGGCCATGCTGTCTCTGCTGAAAGCAGTTGTATCTGTGTCTTCTTGTCCTTTCTCCTTCTTTGCTTCTTTTAAAGCTTGGTTTATTTGTTTCATATTCATCATGACATTCTTTTCTTTTAATGTCTTAAAAATTGATCTATAATAATTTACATATTTATGGAGTACAGTATGGTTTTGATACATGGATACAATGTACAATGATCACATCAGAGTAATTAGCAAGCCCATCATCTCAAACGTGATAGTTTATATTGGGAATATTCAAAGTCCTCTCCTCTAACTATTTTGCAATATACAAGAAATTGTTGTTAACTATAGTCGGTCACCTACTGTGCTATAGAATGCTAGAACTTTTTCTTCCTAGTTGTATTTTTGTAACCATCATCAACCTCTTTCTATCTCTCTCTCCTCTGCTGTTCCCAGCCTCTGGTTACAACTATTCTACTCTCAACTTCTATGAAGTGAAATTTTAGCTTCCACATATGAAGGAGAACAGGCAGTACTTGTTTTTCTCTGCCTGGCTTATTTTACTTAACACAGTGATCTCCAGTTCCATCTATGTTGTCACAAATGACAGGATTACATTCTTTCTTATAGTTGAATAATATTCCATGCTGTGCATCTTAATCCGTGCATCTGTTGAAGGAAGCCAGAGGTGAGGGACAGTGATGGAGTCCAGCTGTGATTGTGCCCTTGCCTAATTCTGTCTGGCCTTGCATACATGCCAATTCAACTCCACAGAGTTTCAAGTTTAAAAACAAACAAACAAGCTTGACATTTAGATTATTCTCTGAAGTCAGTGTTTGCTGCCTTTGGCCCGTTAGACAACATTCACTGACTCTAAGTTCAGATGGATGCTTTTGTGATTTCCTCATGTCCTCTGAGGAAATAAACTGAGTAGGACTTAGAGGAACAGGCAAAGACTGGAGGGAAACCAGCAGTTGGCAGTTTCCCAGGCCCCATGCCCTCTGCTTTTGGGATTTTCAAGAAAGATGGAGCTTTGTAAAGCATTCTTATACTGATTCCTTTCTATCTGAACTTTTCAGTTTGTTTGACTTCAACTTTTTTTTTCCCCAGCATTTGCCAGAAATGAGGAATGACTATATGGAAGTTGCCATAAGAGGATCTGGTGTATCTTGGCTAACCAATCATGGTTAGCCGATTGAACTCTGTCAGGGACAATTACAGGACAATCTCATTTAGGTCTCAGTTTTTCCTTCTCTGTCCTCCCACTTTGTGCTTTCCAGTGTTTTTACTTCTCTTTCTTTGCTTGGAAAATGAGCATGGAAAATAAGTAAAGCATAATTGGGAAATTTTAAAAATATCATAATATTTTTTTTTTCATGATGAAGTTTAAATTATTGGTTCCTGTGATGTTTTTGGCGTTTTGTGTTGCTTTTTTGACATATACTTTGCATATATCTGTGTCTACACACCCACACAAACACACAAAATATGTCTTTTCCATGGGTGGTTTATGTACATGCCTACTCTTTCATGATCATCATATCTTTTAAAAAAATTTTTTTTGGTATTGGGGATTGAACTCAGGGGTGCTTAACCATAAGCCACATCCGCAACCTTTTTTATTTTAATTTCTGACAAAGTCTCACTAAGTTTCCTAGGGTCTCACCAAGTTGCTGAGGTTGACTTTGAACTTGTGATCCTCCTGCCTCTACAGCCTCTACAGCCACTGGGATTACAGACATGCACCACCATGCCCATATCACATACATTGTATTTCTCACTGGAGTTAAAGAGAACCTGAATAACTCCAATATTCTTCTCCTTCTAAATTTAATCATCCTCTTTGATATGATAGTACTAAATTTCAATGAAGATATAATTGTTACAATTTGTTTGAGTTTGTCTAATCCGAGTAGATGTAAGCCACCCAAGAAGCTCTCTGATTGCTAGAAAAAGATGTAGCTATCAACTTTTACAAACATTTCTACTTAAAACAGTCTTTCTTACCAAGCACTCCACTAGGTCATCATTATTATTTCTGTTATTGATAATATTATTAGAAGCATGTTATAAATTGCAAGAACTCTATGATTATACATTTTCTATATTATACAGTTTCATCCCCTTTCTGTCATTAATTTGCTTTTTTTGACACCTGAAAGAGATGGTTTTAGGGGAAAAAATGAAATAGTTTTATCTGCTAAGCATTCTATGTACTATATCTCAAATAAAAATTATAGATTATATACATTATCTCAAACCTTACTGCAATTTTGTATTGTACATGTGGGAAATTCTTAGGCAAAGTGACTTTTCTGGAATCTTGGTTCTGCCCATAGTTAGCAAGTGGTGGAACTTGGGTATTAATGAACATCTGATTTTTGCCAAGGCCATAATTTACAGGATGCTCACTGTTCTACCATTAATGAGGCCACATCATTATATAAGTGCAGAAACTGTAACTGGAACCCAAACTCATGATTCCTGGTTAAGCCTGGCTCTCTCTTAACTCCAGCCTTGCTAATGATCTGAGTGTCCCCGTTCATTGCTTTGGAGTGACAGCTTTGGGAAGGTGCCCTTGTTACCTAGAGAAAAGTGAAGAATGGGAATGGTTTATTTCATTTATTTGCAGGTTCAGTTCATAAGTGAATATTTTTCAGATCAATCTTTTTGTGAGTTCTGTACAGATATCATGACTTCAAATCATGTTGTTTAAGCTTCTTTGCAAAGTAAAGCCATACCTCTGTAATTAGTCTAGGAGTTATCTCTGGGCAAGCTCACATTGTTTTCTAAGCATCTAGTTGTTTTTTAAAGGTGGCTATTTGGGGTATATTCCTTTAACATTAAGAATATAATATATGTGATAACGTCTTCTGGGTTTGGCAGAACCTCTAATGTCCTTGGTAATAATATACCAGCATTCAAATCTTAGTCTTGTGTCATCACTGTCTCAATCGCTTCACAGTCACTACTTTATTTAATCTTTGTGAAAACTCTAAAGGGGCAGGAATTCTTATTTTGTACCTAAGTGGCCTGCTCTAAAATTCACATGACCTCTATAGTACATGAGTTTCCTCAACATTGAAGGGCTACTGGGTCTGCTTATTAGTGCTGTCAGGTAGCTATTTTCCAGATGTCTTGGAAATGGGGAAAATTTCAGTTAAAATGTTAATATAATTAATCACATATATATATGTGTATAACTGGAATAACTTTTTCCAACCCAATATCAATGATTTTAGTAATTCCTCTTTCTTCCTTTCTTTTCCCTCCCTAAAATATTTATTAAATATCTACCCTGTGGTAGACATGGCATCTTGCAAATGCCTTGCTAAAGAAGACAGAACAATTTCTACTCATATGGAGCTTATGTTCTAGTATATGAAACGTACATGACATTTTAAAATAATGTACAAGTCATTATCAATTACAATTATGAAAACTGATTCAGAGCAATACAGAGAACTACAGGAATGAATTCTAGTACGCCCCAACTTAATCTTGAGAGAAGAGGAGGGACAGGGAAGATTTTCCTAAAGAAGTGACATTTAGGATGAAAGACAAAGTATGAATAGGAGTTGGCCAGGTTTGGGGGAAGAGGGAAGTAAGGGATGTGGCAGATAGTTCAGGGCAGTGGAAACCACAACAGAAGAAGCTCAGGGAAAGATGTCTTGGGTAGCTGGAATTCAGTGAGAAAGAGGGAAAGGGTTTGTGGATAATGGGTCTGAGGTTTGGCAGGGACCAGATCATGCAGGACTTTGTGTCATGGGAAGATAATAGGGCTTTCACAAGTACCAAGGTAATCTTGATAGAGTAGTTGCTTGATCATGGATAACAGAACCATCTTACCATCTTCAGGAATGTTCATGACTCTACTCTAGGGATAGTTTTTGTTGTTGTTGTTGTTTCTTTGTGTAGAATCAGTGTCCTCACAGAGCTGCTTTGTTAACTTCGAAGGAGGTTTGGGCTACCTTTTCCCAATTAGAATGTGATATTTTAGAACTAACTATAAGAAATAGAAATAGCTACTAGATGAAAATATTTCTCCCCCTGGAAAAACATACCATTTTATTCTTCCTGTTACTTTTTATCAAGTACCATTGTAAAGTAAATTAAGGCAGGGAATGCAACCTAACGTTCCATTATCAATGCTCAAGGGAGAGATTCTTACAGACAGCACATTTCAGAGTCTAGATGGAGATGGAAATTAGATAAAGCTCAGTGATCCAGATGTTACAAATCTAAATTATGGAAAACATATTTTTTCATGAGTTTCCAATTTCTTTCCTGAAGTTAGGCTGGGAGAAAAATGAAGAATTTTGGAAAGGGATTCTGTAAGAAGGTGTATATTCAAAAATCTGTGTTGTTTCTTAATAAATTATAGAGTGATTGGGAAGACTGCTTGTTAAATGGATCTAAAGCATGGGAAAAATAGACTTGATTTAAGTTTTGTATTTTCCTGTCTCTTTTCTCAGATATAAAATTTAACTTTTATATTTTCATGTACAGCCAATATTCACATTTATGAAACAGATTTGCATCAATGTTCCCAAGTAAGAAGGAAAGCTTAAAGTATATAAAAGCTCACCATTACATTTGTTATTCAGAGTTATAGGAGGAAAAAGAAGAAAATGTAAAAATTTCTCATGGAGACTTCAGTTTTAAACAATCAAATCTCAAATGACAACATAAGGTAGCCTACATGCCACTGAAAACCCAGTGCATGGATCCTGACACGTCCTGCAATTATGAGTGGTTAGAAATCGTACTGATTTTGAGTCAGGCCAAGTCAGGTCTGCCAATCTCTGCTTTGTCCTTCCCAGATGACTATTAGGATGATCAACATCCAGGCCACAGGAGCTCCCTAAGTACCTCAGCTTTACTGCCATCTGGAATAGGAAATGGCATCTGGTAAAAATTCTCAATGACAGGAACCATGCTCAAGTCAGTAGGGTATAAAGAACTTATAGTCTAT
Organism: Spermophilus citellus; assembly: GCF_964194105.1. Lineage (NCBI taxonomy): Eukaryota > Metazoa > Chordata > Mammalia > Rodentia > Sciuridae > Spermophilus > Spermophilus citellus. The sequence goes on from NC_138182.1 coordinate 208,933,806, forward strand.
CTCCTACAATGGGAAAATGTGATGTGGTCTTTTATTTTTTATTGTTGTTGTTCTTTGTAAAGCATTTTACTAAAGTCATAACCAAGTAAACGCTATACTCTTCAAATAGTAAAGCGATTTAATAGTAATTCTAATTTTGTTTTGGTATCATAGACCCTTTTCAGAAGCTAGGGAAAGTTGTCACATTGTGCCCATAAAGAAACATAAATGAGCACAAAGCCAAAATTGTGCATCATATTTCTAGGAAGAAAGATTATGACTTCCAACCTGCAGATTCCAGAACTCTGATTTTCCCTTTGGGGTGAAAAGAAAACTCACTGATAATTTTCATCAGAATAAGATGCCCACATTAGCATTACAAAAATTAAAACCTGAGTTTCTGAGTTTTCAAGGTGACATTGTATATTATTTATCCTAGGATCTTGCAGGGTATAGGGATTGATTCTTTAAAAAGGATCTGTAGATTATCTTCTGATGAAGAGGTGCAGCTGTGTTCAGATTTACTGAAGACACCAGGATACAAGTGAAAAATTTGGTCACAAATCAAATTTACTGTTGATATGGGGTTCTATTTCCTGGAAGGTGATTTCTTTTTCCTTCCTATATATTCTTAAATAGAGGATATATCTTCTTTGGGTTTGAACCACTAAGAAGCAAAATTTCTTTATCAGAGGACAAGATATCTAATCACAGCTTTGCTAATGATCCTCCTCAGTGGTAAACATTTGCTGAAGATCAGCTACATATACATGGAATCTAAAATCTGTTCTAGATTCTGGGGACCCAAAGCTCCTGCCCTCCAGAGATTTTTCCTCTTAGATAAGGAGATTGTATGTGTGTGTTTGTACATGCACTTGTGAGCTGAACTCTCCCTGGATTAGGCTCAAAGGCAAGTCTCTCTTGCTCTCGCTCTCGCTGTCTCTCAAACACACACACACACACACACACACACACATGCACACACACAGACATAACCACCAAGTAACAAAAATGTCCCACTATTAATAAACCCACAGGAATTTCTTTGCTGAGGAGATAAATACAGAGGCTTAATTATCTCATTTGTTAAAGCTGTTGGGACATTGGTCTGGTTTGTACTAGGAGTAATGTGAATAGGTCTTTGTTCTCTTAGCTCTCTACTTATTTCCTTTCAACACTTTCATGGTCATCTTAGAAATAAATGTGTTAGGAAATACAGAAGCTTGAAGTCTGTGAAGAAAGCACTTTGTTAAAGTTAAAGGGCAGTTTTCAAATCTGAGAGGTGGATGATTCAGTGGGACATGGATCTGTGCTCATGGTCCCTGGACCATGACAAATGGAAGCACAAGTACTTCCTTTAAATAGCTAACTAACTCTGGAGCTTGTGGCCTGCAAGCCTGACTCTCTACTTAGGTCAACAGGCCAGGAGAAGGGAACTGAATGGGGATGGGGTGGAAAGTGAACCCTTGTTGGAGAATGGATGCTTGGTGTGCCAGAGGTGAGTAGACTGGCCTGCTGTTGGGGCTGGCTCTATAGGTCCTGCCAGGCTCTGAAGCTGAAGAGGCACATGATCTTTTCCTGTATAATGAAGAGAAACTCTGAGAAGTGGGTAGGAAAGGCAATGTTTTATGAGATGGATGGGGCAGAGCCTAGACATCAGGGATGTTTTATTCAGGACTCTTCCCTTGCAAACGGTAGGAGCTCAGCTCTCCCTGGATTAGGATTTAAAGGAGGAGAAGACCCAGTGCAAGCTGGATCCAGGGCCCCAAATAATGTTTTCAGGTCTCTTTGTTTCCTTCCCCAGGACCCCTTATTTCTTTTCCCAGAATTGCTTGGCTTTGGACATCTTCTTTCTCTTATGTATGCTCTTTATACATAATGCCTCCCTGAAACTCCTGTGTGCAACATTGCTTCTTTGGGCAAATGAAATCAGTAAACAGACAGCCTTCTAATGACCAGTTCAGGAAGTCAGGGGGCTCCCTGAGCTTTATAGATAACATTTTCATATTGCTAAGCCTTCCTACATTTGCAGGGTTTCTCCATTTCACATCTTCGAGTGTTTAGAAAGGAGTGACTCGTGGTTACTTTCTTTGCTTCATATATGTCTTGCACATAGAAAATAGCCTATAAGTATGCAATTAAATTAGATAACTAATAAATGAGTTTTCTATTAATTGGAGAAAAGCTTTTAATTTTTAAAATATTAGGTAGAATAATTAGGTGTAAATGATATAATATGACATAAATGAACTTTATATTTAATTTATGAAATGGGTTTATTATTTAATTTTATTTCAGTGGTTGCATGGTTTCCTCTCTATTATCTGCATCTAGACTTCTTTCCAGTATCTCATTTCCATACTTAAGTAAATTTTACAATGTTTTTCTTCCCAGCATATCTCATACTACAAGCCTCTGAGCCTTCTATCTATTGTGAGATACCTTCACAATTTGTACAGATCACTCCATTGGGTCCTTTTCTTTAGGAAAAGTGTGGCTGTGCTTTTAATTCGGTACTTGTGTTGGTAGCACTTGTGACTTGAGCCAAATGCCTCTGGAAACTTAGAACTGACAAACTGAATTATCCATTTCTGTCTCTTGGGGACTTTATGTGGGGCCGTTACTAAAGGGAAAGACAGTGTAGTTTGTTCAGTTCCTTCATCGTTATTTTTCTTAGGACTTTCAATACTCCTTCCTCAGGAAAGATCCTGGTTATAAATATGTATTTGATTATAGGGAGTTCTGTTTTGGATGGGTGCCATTTGACTGTGCTATATTTTAGAAAGAGATGTTTGGTAATAAGTTTCTATTTGATATAAAAATAGGAAGAATTAAATGGATCTTCTGCAACTCTGCAAACCAATAATAATGACCACCACAATGTAACAGCGTGTGTTTATGGACATTGAAAACTATGTAATCTTTGTTTCTCATATAGGTTTGGCTGCAAGAATGAATTTAACCTTAGAATTTAAATATATTATTCTATACCATATTCTCCGTAGTCTTACTTCTCTAGTATTTATAAATGATTTCTCATTTTAAAAAACTCAGCATTATTTCATGGTCAAATATAATGTGTTTGTTTGCTTAAAAAAATCTCATGGAGTTAATTAACTACAATTTTTTTGAGATTATATGTTTCTGAGTTAAGCTACTATTCATCCTCCTGAGAATTTCCCAGATTGCTGCAACTATATTTATAGGGGCTTTATTTTCCAAGGTTAAGGAGAGATAAAGTTTCTCAAATATAGATGTTCTAACTTGGTTCCTAATCTTTTCAAGCACACAGCTGTCTACACAGTCCAATCTCAGATTTTTGTACTGAGAACTGATGAAGTATTTATTTAATTGAGGTATAATCCTTTTACATTACTCAATTACTCATATTTATTTCTCATTTCTTTCCCTAAAACTGGGTGAAATGCTTAAGAATAGTGATGCTTTGGGTATCTTTTAAAGGTATGTATGGTGTTCTCACTTACACAGAAGCCATTGTGTTAGGTGCTATGAGTTGGAAATGCCTGTTTTCCTCAACCATTTCATACCTAAAATGAGCTATGTACTCCCAGAAGTCGCCTGTGATTTTTTCAAAAAAGTGATTATTAATTGTACAGTTTATTTTCAAGAGCTAGGTCCCTTCATTTAGATGGACTCGTGAAAGTAAAGGAGCAGGCAAAGATTTAGTGAGGACAGACCTGTTATGGTTTGAATCTGGAATGTCCCCCAAAAGCTCATGTGTTAAAAGCCTGATTCTCCTTAACACCAAAATGCCAAAACTCCTTTGTGAAGAGGGAGGATTTCATAAATCATTCTACCTCCACCCCCTCAAAAAGAAAGGACAGTCCCCAGTGCAACAAAATTCAGAGGTAGGAGCTTTAGGCAATGATTAGATCAAGAGGGCTCTGATCTCATCAGTGGACTAATTCATTAATCCATTGATAACCAAATGGATCACTGGGAGGTTAGATCTAACTGGAGGAAGTAGGTCACTGGGGGTGTTCCCTGGAAAGGCTGATCTTGTCTGTAGATATCTGCCCCCTTCCTGGCTGCCATGAGTAGCTTTCCTCTGCCATGCTTTTCTACCATAACATTCTGCCTCACTTCAGGGTCAGAGGAATGGAGCCAGCTGATTGTGGATTGAATTTTCTGAAACTGTGAGCCAAAATAAATCTTTTCTCCTCTCAGTAGTTCTGGTCAGGTATTTTGGTCATGGTGATGAAAAATTGACTACCACAGACCCAAAGAGCAAACCTTGATGCTCTTCCCAGACCCCTTTATCTGGGACATGCCCTGGCTGATGGGGTATGAATTATGATGGCTACAAATATGTGCCTCTACTGGACACTGCCCTTAAAATACGAGAGAATGTCTGTTCTCAACCTTAGGAAATAGTTCTCCCCAAATTATGTCCTTCCAAGGGCCAATGGCTAGTTGATTCAGGGTTATAAAAACTAAGCCTCTTGCTTTAATTTGGGGCAACTGCAGTCCCAGCTCCAGGACTTCCCACATCATTGGCAGAGGCCTCATTTGAAACCACATTGTGAGTCAATATCTCCAACTGTATGCGGTTCTCCATTGCAGAGAACATTTGCAAGGAACTCTGACTGAAACCATTGTGGAATTTCTTAAATTGATCTGTAAGTTTAAGGGAGAAATAATCAGATATTATAGAAACAGAAGCAACAATTTCTGAAGGGCTTGGTGACAGATGGACATTTTGAAGACAATCAAAGGAAGTTTTGCTGGTAGGGTTATACCCAGGCTTAAAATAACATTTATGGGAGGATTAAGAAACACACATGTGCCAGAGGAGATGAGCGTTAGGTGGCACCAGAGGACAGTGAAGCTAACCAGAGATTGCAAGTACTAAAATGAAATCATTTATCATAGAAAAAAAAAGTAAGATTTCTATAAGCATTTTAAAAAATTAACAAAATCCTAATGTGGAAGAAATCTTTTTTCTTTAAGCTACAAAATCACACTGTAACCTGGAGATTCAAGTGATGCAGAGAATTGGTATAAAAACATCTAGCATTTAGTATTCATGTACTACCTCTTGGCAAAGAGCAGAGAATCAAATGTAAGAATTCTGTGAATTAAGGGAATAGCTGGCATTCCTTAATTGTTGTGGATCAGGGTACGAGTACTCCAGGAGGTTCTCTTATTTCTAATAGTATATTAACTTGGTGCATTGCAGTTGCTCAGTTATTCATTGAATCAATGCATGAGGCTGGAAGCTGAAGGCAAATCCTGGATATTTTCCTTGCTATCTTCTTCTGAATAATTTTTCTACTGCATATTTTCCTTAATCATAAAATTTGCTTAGCAAAGCCTCCCATTTTTTATGGGACTTCTGCTGCTTTGGGTTAACTATATTATTTTAACATTTATTTAAACTAGAATGAACTTCTAGGAATCTATTATAAGGACAATCAAAAGTGCAACCCAAAATATATAAGGAATTGTTCATCACTGTGTTATTTTTCATGGAAAAAATGGGACATGGCTAAAATTTCCAACAATAAAGAAATGCTTAAATAATTATAATGAATGCATTCTCTGGGTTGTTACCTCATCATTTTAATGTTTTTTTTTTAAATTTGGTATATTTTAAAATAAATTTTATTTTTAGAATAATTTTGAGTGTGCAGAAAAATTGCAGAGCTCCCATCTACACTGCTCCCAGTTTCCCCTATTATTAATATCTTATAGTATTGTAGTATATTACTTTTATTACTATAATAGTATAAGATATTAATAACTTGTTAGATTTAACTAACTTGAATTCATTGTTAATTTTAAATCCATTCCTTATTCAGATACCCTTAGTTTTTACCTAAAATCCTTTTTCTGTTCCAGGATCCTATACTGGACACTATATTGCATTTAGTCATATCTCTATAAGCTTTTGGTTGGCTGTGATAGTTTGTCAGACTTCTCTTTTTTTTTTTTTTTTTTTTTTTATGACCATGCTAGTTTTCAGGAGTACTGGTAATATATTTTGTAGAATTTCTTAATTGGGATTTGTTTGACTTTTCCCCCTCATAATTAGAGTGCAGTTAATGGGTTTTATAGAAGAAGACCATAAATATAAGGTGCCATGTTCATACCATCATATCAAGGGCACTGTGTTAGTCAACTTTGCATTACTATAACAAAATGCCTGAGGCAATCATGCTGTAAGGAGAAAGCCTTTATTTTGTCTCATGGTTCTTGGGGTTGTAGTCCAAGACTGGGTTGCCCAATAATTGACCTCTGACAAGGATGACATGTCACATGCCAGGTGAGAACACCTGGAAGAGCAAATTACTTACCTCATGAGCCAGAAAACAAACAGTAAAAGAGAGAGGCTAGGGTCACAAGGTTTCCTTCCTGGATAACCCTCCTATAACCTAACGACCTTCTAGACCTTCTAGTAGGTCAATACAAAGCATCTAATACTGCCACACTGGAGACCAAGCTTTTTTTGTGTGTGTGTGGTGGTGGTGGGGGGGTACTGGGGATTGAACTCAGGGGCACTCAGCCACTGAGCCACATCTCCAGCCCTATTTTGTATTTTTATTTAGAGACAGGGTCTCACTGAGTTGCTCAGTGCCTCACTTTTTTTCCCGCCTGAGGCTGGCTTTGAACTGGTCTTCCTTCTGTCTCAGCCTCCTGAGCCGCTGGGATTACAGGTGCATGCCATAATGCCTAGCGAGACCAAGTTTTTTAACCATGGGTTTTGTGGAACATAATATCCAAACTGTTGTAAGTACATGCTGTCAATGTGACTTATTACTGCTAATGTTAACCTTGGTCATTTAACTGAGGTCCTGTTTTTCAGCTTTCTCCTCTGTAAAGCTATTCAATATTCCCCCACCCCACTCCATTGCTTATGTTGTAGTCTTTGGAAGAAAGTTACTCTGTGCAGTTTACACTTAAGGTGTGGGAAGAGATGTTTCACCTCTTTGAGGATGGAGTACTTACATAAATGCTTTGGAATTCAGCACAGATTCATTTTTTTTTCCTCTGTTTTTTACTAAAATACATACATACATTTATACCTATATACATGTATATTTATTTATTTATTCATTCATTCCAGTGTGTACTCATGATTATTTATTTTATACTTTGAATTACTACTGTTTGTTTCTTTGCTTATATTGTTCTAGCCTTGGCCAGTTGGAACTCTCTCATTTGGCCCTTTTGACCCCATGTCTCTTTGACATACTTGCATCATGTGTGTGTGTGTGTGTGTGTGTGTGTGTGTGTGTGTGCATGTGTGTTCTTGAGCACTTCCTTTTGTAGGATGTCCCAGTCTCATCTTCTGTACTTCTTGCCCTCATCTTAGCCATTCTCCAAGGATCCCTCATTTTTATTTATTTATTTACTTTGCTACCAAAGATTGAATTTAGGGACACTCAACCACTAAGCCACATCCCCAGCCCTATATTGTATTTTATTTAGAGACAGTGTCTCACTGAGTTGCTAAGAACCTCACCATTTCTGAGGCTGGCTTTGAACTCATGATCCTCTTGTCTCCGGCTCTGGAGCCGCTGGGATTACAGGTGTGTGCCATTGTACCCGGCTCCTTCATTCCTTTTATTGGCAAATGAAATTGGAACCAAGATATGGACACTAGATGTGCTCAGTTTTATTGGGGAACATTTTTAATGGAACAGAACAATGTTCATTATAATCTGAAATTAGATAAAATGTGATCCAAATTATATGTATTTATAATCTATAGATATATGTTCATCAGAAGGCAAAGAAAAATATTAAAATGTAAACACTTAATTTGTTCATTTATCAAAGATTTGTGAGATTTTTGTATATTTCTGTTTCTTCCAAGTTCTTGATTATGAATTGTATAGCTTATAGTTAGAGAAAAGGAATAGTAGCAATAGTAAAAACACAAAAAGTGTTTTTACAATAGTAAAAACACAAAAGTGTTTTTAAAAATATTCTAATGATTTTTACAAGGTAAAATGAGACAGCTCTTGTTAGTTTTACCCATCTTCTCAGGCTGTATTTTTAGTAGTCATTAAGATCCTAAGTCCCACAAGCCCTCCTTACGTATACAAGGAGTCAGGCCAGAAGCTTATCATCATCTGTTCTGAGAGGAGTTCGAGGATAATGTACTGATGGAAATCTCTCAGCAAACCACAGCACTGTGTCAACATCTTTATCAGTGCAGATGTTCCTCATCATTCGAGAGAGCTGGCCGTGTCTTGATAAATGCATCACACATAGTTGAAGATATCATAAGCAAAAAAATGTATTTAAAACACCTCACCTTCTGAGCACTGAGCTTGGCAGCAGAGTACGATGTAGTTTATCAGTTGTTTCTCTTTGTGATCACACAGCTGACTGGGAGCTGTGGCTTGCTGCCATTGCTCAGCATCATGAGAGTGTATCATATCACATATTACTAGCCCCAGGAAAAGATCAAACTTTGGAATTCAAAATATAGTTTCTACTGAATCTATGTCAGTTTTCTACTATTATAAAGTGCAACAATCATAAGTCAAACCATTGTACATTGGGACCATCTTTATGGTTTAAGAATGTTATCATTGTCTTATTTATTTATCTATCTATCTATCTATCTATCTATATGTACAGGGGATTGAACTCAGGGGCACTTTGCCACTGAGCCACATATCCAGTCCTATTTTGTATTTTATTTAGAGACAAGATCTCACTGAATTAGTTGCTTAGCACCTCACTTTTGCGGAGGCTGGCTTTGAACTCGTGATCCTCCTGTGTCAGCCTCCCAAGCCTCTGGGATTGCAGGCAAGCACCAGAATACCCGGCTAAGAATGTTATTGTTTCTTACGACAGAGTTTCTTGAACTTTAGCCATTCATAGTTTTGGCTATATCTACCCTCCAACCCAACACACATCTGTATGAAATATGTTTAATAGTTTTTTCTAATCTGACTTTCAAAAACTTTAAATGCATAATTCAGAAAAATGTTTCCCTAAGCAAAAATCTATATTATGAATCAAATGAAAATTTCAAATGCAGTGGAACCAAACAATTATTAAGGTTAAAAAAAGAAAGCAAAGAAGGTCTTCATGTAAAGTCAACCTAAAAATATGACTTTAAAAAGTCCTGGATGGTTTTGGACCTGACTTCAGCACTTCGTCTTGCTTTTTCTTTTCCCCACAATCTAAGGCACTCTGCTTTTACTTAGAGCTCTTTATTGGTCATAACTCCCCTGCTTTTTATTTATTTTTTTCCTATTGGGAGTATTTAGCTGATATCTGCTCATTTTCCAGCTGTTAGCAACCTCAGGAGAGCTGTTCCCAGTCTTCCTGACTTGGTCAAATCGCCAATTATATTTTTCTCGTTTATATACCTCTGCTTCATTGCACTGTTCGCAATTGGAACGTTATTATAGTGAGATTTTCAAATGCTTTTATTAGTGTACTATAGTTATATATAATATTGAGGGTACTATGTAGGTTCTGGAGCCAGTCTGCCTGGGCTGGAATTCTGGCTCCATCACATACTTATTTGCTGTTTACTTAGGTAAGATATGTACCCATTCTGCCCCTGCATTTTCTCATCTGAAAATTGAGATAATTATGCTAATTATCTGATAATATTACTCTGAAAATTAAATGCATATAATACACTTAGAACTATGGTTAGTACATAGCAAGACCTCAACAGATAATAACTGCTGTAATTCTCACTATAAATAACATTTTAATTTCTGGTTGACTTATAAATAACATTTTAATTTCTGGTTGACTTAATTTCTGGATAACCTACAAGGTGGCTCATAGAGAAGTATTATCAGTAGAAATTTAGGATCATGAATATAATATTGATAGAAATACCCTAAGGAAAGGAGTTATTTGCAGGTCTATTATGAAGTGTTTCAGTGGTTTGTGGTTTGGAACACTATGTTATTGACATTTTTATTGATTGAGTTTTTAGCAGGAGCAGTAGAATTACCTCTCTTTAGTTTAAAAAAATCTAGGAATTCATTGCTTATTCAATAAAAAGATAATTTTGTGGCCCAGACAAGTATATTTAACAATCATGAAAATTTCAAACTGAAATTTTGTCTGCTATTAGGATATTCATCATGCTTTCAAAATTAGCAAACTTAAAATTTCTTCTTGCTTCCAATCCATCCTCATTACATGATTTCATATGTAATGAAATGAAAATCTTCTTTTTAGAACTTTTATTAGTCTTATTTTTATGTTAGTATAGATTTGCATATTTATTTTCTTAGTATTTATATCCTCATTTTAAACATAGTATCTTTTATAACTATTTTCATTAGGAAAAAACAAAGATTCACTGCGCAAGGTTAATATAAGAAAGGCATAATGCAATGTTTATGTTTGCAGTACATTGCTTACTTGCATCTTAGTTTTCTATTGTATTTGAACTTGTGCATGTCACACATTGTCCTTTTATCTTGTTTTTCATGTTTTTTAAAAACTTACTATGATCAGAGGAAACTCCTCAAATTATGCCAGTTAACTAGTCATCACAGTCTCTGGCAATGTTCTTGGAAAATACATAGATAAAAATTCTTATTCAGAATATATGAAAAATGGATATTTTAGGATATGGTTTTGTTTCAAAAAAGAGCAGTGATTTTCACATACATGGAATTAAGAAAATTCGTCTATGTGTTCTCACCCTCCTTAGTTTCTTGTATATTCTGCTAGTTACCTTGTAATCTGATATACCTATTGTATATTAGCTGTTGATTTTCATCTTCCAAACATACCAACCATTCCTTAACATTAGTTAACATTAGTAGATGGCTACAAACTATTTTTAAAGCACCATCACCTGGAATGTACATAAAATCAACTTATTTGTCTGTTCTCCTTAGGCTATTACTATGTCATTAACTGCTTTAAGCAGTTAATATATAGTGTTTAAAACTTGGGACTTAAACTGGCCCCATTGAAAGTATGGGGTGCTATAATTATGATTTTAAATAGTTCCTCCCTATTATTTGTTATTTATCAAAACAAAGGCAGAAAAAAGTGAGAATTAGGAATGTAATTATACATATGGGGCAAAATAGGAATGGCTTTCATATTAAAAGCATAAAAGCGTAAAGGTAGTACTAGATCTAGACTGTGTAGGCTCAGATCCCAGTTCTACTTCTTAGGTAAGGGCAAGTACAAATTAAAAGTTGAGTTTCAATTCTCTTTTTTATTAATAAGAGAAAACACTTTTACTCAATTTTCTTAGAGCATTTTTTTAAGAAAACTTATTTTGTCTTTGACTCTTCAAAATATATGTAAATCTTTTTAAAGCTAAACAAGGCTCTTCCTGGCTGTGACCCAGGAAAGCTTTTCTCAAGGAACAGAAAACCATCTCTTTACGATGTAACTGTGAAGGAAAATAGTGCCCCAGTCTTAAAATTTCTGTGGGAGGAAATTTTGCTAATTTTGGTGGGTGTGTAACTCCAAAACTTTTTGTTGATTAGATATGAGAAATTAGTTTTTCCTTTGGGTAAATAATCTAATGCAGATAGCCATCCCAATTATCAGTGACTTTATGAACCATGCATAATATGGTGCTGTCACAAATCCTCTTACTTGAGGACTATGTATTGGGTTGCATCTTCCTAGCTAAATAAAAGGTGGGTTTTCTTCCTGTTATGTGATGATGCATATCAGCTGCTGCTTTGATGCTTATTCAATAGTAACATGGTTTGCTTTTTCTTGCATCTTCATGGAAAGGTTTTCTGGGTTTGGAGGAGATATTGTTTTTAATCGTATCTCCCCAACACTTTCTGGATATGTGATTTGGGAAAAATCCCTAAATCTCTTTGCACCTCCATTTCCTCATCTGCTAATTGTAGATAATAGGAATACTTTTTACTACCATTACTTCTAGGATTATTGTGAGAATTAAATAGCCAAATGTATGTAAAATGCTTAGAACAGAGCCGGTCATGGTTGGTATCATATACTACTGATTATTATTACCATACATAGAAATTTTAAATGCTTCCCTGTATAATTATAAAAAGGAGATTCTTGTTATGAATTCTGGTTTCTTTTTTTTTACTACTGTCTACTCCCAAAGGAATTTCAAGACCAAACAAAAAATGTTAAAATAGAGACTCCACCTGCCAATTGCAAAATCTCATCTCAAAGTCTACCATCCACATCAAAATCATGGAGTTAAATACTTCCCCAAAATTTGAGAAATGTGTTGAAAATACTCTGTTAGTGAGTGATTTCTTTCATTATTTCATAATGGCTCATGAACTTCACATCTGTACCAGGGCTTGTAAGGCCTGCATGATGGGTCTTCTGTATGCTCTTTCATTCTGATGCTTCTGCCACTAGCATGCAGCAATAGTGACATTCTTTAGGTTCCTCTAACAGCCATCATTGCCCTCCCCTCAGAGCCTTTGAATGCCCCTTCTCCTTTGAAGGCATTGCTGGCTCCTTCCCCTTTATTCAGGTGGAAGCTAAAGGAAACCCTTCTTGTAGAAGCTCTTTCTATACCTTACAGGTCATCTGTGGTCTCTCATTTTCCTGTTTCCTTTTGTAGCACTTGTGACTATCTGAAATTCATGTCTGTGTTGGCTAAATCTGTTTACCAAAAGTAAATTTCATGACCACATGGGACCTTTTCTCAGTCCCTGCTTTCTAGTTCAGTGCCTGGGGAATAATATTGTCTCAGTAAATATTGCACGAGTTAGTGAATGAATAATGAGCTCCCCTTTATGATTCATCCTTCACTGATTTTAGAGATATTTGGTGAAGTAGCTCATATACCACATACTGAAGGGCCTTAGCATAGTACATACAAGATTTGCTATCAGTTTTGATATTAAGACATGCATACAAAGAAACTTTAAAAAGATAATTCCCAAACTATGGAACTACAAGGGAAAAATAGGAAAAGAAAATATAATAAAAAGGAAAAACCTGTGTGCTAAGCATTATGCTAGGCACTATAAATTATTCCACTTAAATTGTTCTCAAGAACCTTCCCATTTATGTATTGTTGTATTCAGTTTTATAGAGGAGGAGGAGAAGAAACTCAGAAGTTAAATAATGGGCAAGGAGTTGCCCAGTGAGGTTGTTGATGGATGAAACTTCAAACTTCTATCAGTTGGATTCCAAGTGTTATTTTATTTGCATCACACTAAAAAAATGAAAACCCTCTCTTCTATTAAAAACTGTGAAGGGTTGGAAATTTTCACATACAGTACTTGCAAACTAGCAAATTAACTGCCACAGCTTCATGGATGCTGACAGGCAACTCAAGGTCCCTGAGTCAGAGAAAAAGGACATTAAATCTCATGAGAACAACAGCATAAAGTTTGCCTTCATGTTAGTTTTCTAAGTCCCCAGGTCCTGTATGGCAATGCAGAGTGGCTCGGGTAAGTGCCACACACTCTGGATTTGTGCCATCAGAAAAATCATAGGGAACTCAAAACTTTCACAATAGGCTGCAAACAAATGTATCCTTTGCACATCTTCATTATGTTTACAATAAGGGGAGGCATTATCTTTAGGATATAGGACATTAAAAAAAGTGAGGGGAAAGGGAAAAAAACAAGGGGGAGAAATGAATTACAGTAGATGGGGTAGAGAGAGAAGATGGGAGGGGAGGGGATGGGGGATAGTAGAGGATAGGAAAGGCAACAGAATACAACAGACACTAGTATGGCAATATGTAAAACAGTGGATGTGTAACCGATGTGATTCTGCAATCTGTATATGGGGTAAAAATGGGAGTTTATAACCCACTTGAATCAAATGTATGAAATATGATATGTCAATAACTATGTAATGTTTTGAACAACCAACAATAACAATTAAAAAAAATATTTCCCTCTGCTCTGAAGGGAGTCATTATCTCTGTCTTCCAAAATTGTCACTGTACAAAATGTTTGAATGATGTTCTGAAACACAGGCATTCAAACAGTGCCAGCATGCAGAAAGGAAAGGCACCAGTTGAGAGCTGTCCTGTAATACTGTCCACTTATGTTTCCTCTTCCAATGAAGGGTAATGCAGTTGTCTTGGTTGCCCGAGCCAGAAATCTAGTCATCTTGTTCAGTTGTTCTTGTTCCTTCTTTATTAATCACTTTATTTATCTTGCTCTTAACTCCCCTTCTCACCAATTTCAACCAACCACAAATTCTTTCCATTCTTCCTTTTAAAAACAGCTCTTGAATTCAGTTACTTTTTTTTTTTTTAACTTCATCCCACTTACCAACCACTTCCCTCACTGGCTACTTAGTGTGAAGAATGCTCTGTGAACATTCAAGTCCAAATATTCCTGTAGACATGTTTTCATCTCCTTGCATAGGTTCATAGGAGTTGAACAGGCAGGTCATATGCTATTTAGTATTTTTTTAGGTTTTTAAATTTTAATTTTATTTATTCATTTTTTAAATTGGCAGTATAGTTACATTGCTTAAAGCTAAAAAATTTACAGAGGGAAACAGTAAAATCTTCCTGTCATTGTTCTCAGGACCTTGCACTCTCTCTTTTTTAAAAAATTTGTTCTAATTAGTTATACATGACAGTAGAGTGCATTTGATACATTATACATAAACGGGGTATAACTTCTCATTCTTCTGGTTATATATAGTATAGAATCACACTGGTTGTAAACATATATATATATATATATATATATATATATATATATATATACACATAGGATATTACTGTCTGATTCATCTATTATCCTTCCTACCCCATACCCTCTCCCCTCCCTTCACTCCCCTCTGCCTAATACAAAGTACCTCTATTTTTCCTTAGCACACTCCATTTATTGTGAATCAACATCTGCATGTCAGAGAAAACATTCAGCCTTTGGTTCTTTGGGATTGGCTTATTTTGCTTAGCATGATATTCTTCAGCTCCATCCATTTCCCTGCAAATGCCATACTTTCACTCTTCTTTAAGGCTAAATAATATTCTGTTGTGTATATATACACCACATTTTCTTTATCTATTCACCTGTTGAAGGGCATCTAGGTTGGTTCTATAGATTGGCTATTGTGATTGAGCTGCTATAACCATTGACCTGGCTGTGTCATTGTAGTATGCGGATTTTAAGCCCTTTGGGTATAGACCGAGGAGTAGGATAGCTGGGTCAAATGGTGGTTTCATTCCAAGTTTTCTGAGGAATCTCTATACTGCTTTCCATAATGGTTGCACCAATTTGCAGTCCCACCAGCAATGTATGAGTGTGCCTTTTGCCCTACACTTTAACCAACATTTATTGTTGCTTGTATTCTTAATAACTGCCATTCTGACTGGAGTGAGATGAAATCTGAGAGTAGTTTTAATTTTCATTTCTCTAATTGCTAGAAATGTTGATCATTTTTTCATGTATTTGTTGATCAATTATATTTCTTCTGTGAAGTGTCCGTTTGGTTCTTTAGTTCATTTATTGATTGGGTTATTTGTTTTATTAGTGTTGAGTTTTTTTGAGTTTTTTCTATATCTTTTCTTTATCCAACTGCAACTTTGGTTTCAAATCCTTGTCAACTTGAGCAGATTACTAAACTGGTATCTCTGCCTCCAATTTTGCCCTCTCTCATCTATTATCAACTAGATCCAGAATAAGGTGTTTTTTTTTCTTTCTTACACTATGACTAATTTCTCATTGCTCTCACAATAAAATCTAAAGACTTTAACAAAACAGATTAGGTCTTTTATGTTCTGGCCTTTACCTACCTTATTTCTCATTAGTTCTTTAGTCAAATTCTATGTTTTATTCATATTGTATTCCCCAGGTTCCACCTTTACCCATATTCGAGTGCTTAGCATCTCCCTCTGTTGGGGTGTGCTTCCCCCTTTTCTCTCATATCTGCCTTTTTCTTTTTTTAGGTCTCAATTTAAATATCATCACTTCTATCACACACAGGCCTTTACACTCCTATACTTTCTGTGCCTATGTCCTTTTCTTGGTACTTGGTGTGATTATTTTAATATCCCATTCATTGTTTTAAGCTCCTTGAGGATAAGAGTATCAGTTTATTAGATTAATTCCCAGACAAGCACAAAGCTAGGCCCTCAATTGGTCTCCCTAGCCATTTTGTGAAAGAACAGTGAATGCATAGATAATGGAGTAGTGCAAAAGTTAGCATTGCAGAAAAGGAGAACAAGGATGTTTTAACATCTCATTTTATTTAGATAACTATGTGTATTACAAAGAAAGGAATGTATAAATGCATTATGAAACTATTGTGATTCCTGTAGCTATCACAATTTTACCCCATCCTGTAATTTTAACTTGAAAAGTATTAATCTAGAGGATGAAGGGAACTGACAATTGTTGAAGATTTATTGCCTGTAGGCATTGTGCTAGGGTCTTCCTATACTTTTATAAGTCATTTAATCTCTATGACAATCTCAATGAGGTGATGCCACTCATTTCTTCTTTTTACTAATGAAGAAATTGAGGTTCAGATTGATAACTTGTGTGAAGTTACATAAGAGTAAGTCTTTACTAAGTACTTATGATGAACCAGGCATATTCTAAGTGTTTAGTATAATTATACACTAAAGTAGGTAGGATTGTATCTCCTTTTTCAGGTGAAGAAATAGAAGCACAGAAAAAAAAATACACTCTTCATCCATTCACTCATAACAACCATCTTTTCCTTTCAGTCTTTGAACCTATGTATAATAGTTGCTTTGCAATCGTTGTCTACTAATTCCAATACCTGGGTCATGACATGATTGTTTCTACTGAGTACCTTCCCTTGTCACATTTTACTCTTTCATGTTTAGTAACTTTTGTATGGTGTTCTATGTGGATGATATGTCATATGCAGTTTGAGTTATATCCTTTTCTACTGTGTAGCATAGTTTTTAGTTTCAAGGCCTGGGACTCATCTGAATGGGGTCTCAATTGAACACCCAAGGTTTTCAACAAGATCTCTTTACTCTGGTTGCACCAGAACTCCATCTTTCATCTCTTACAAACTTTTTTTTAATCTCTCTCTCTCTCTCTCTCTCTCTCTCTCTCTCTCTCTCTCTCTCTCTCTCTCTCTCTCTTTAGCTCTGAGCTCTGCATGAGTAGTCTCTGGTAGCTCTCACCTTTGTACTCCATATGTTGGCTAAGGACCCATTATAAATTCTCACAATGATTTCTGGCTCACTTTCTCCCTACTCCCTGAAGCTTGGGACTTTATGCTTTCTACCTCCTTAGTTTACTAAAATCTCCACTCTGCTTGGTATTTATTGCCTCGTGCCCCAGAAAGTTCAAACCTGGACCCACATCATTATGATTCCCTTTTTCCCCAAACCACTGGTGTAGTTCATTTGTTGTTTTTGGTTGGAAAACAGTGTAATACTATATTTTTCTCATTTTATAGTTTTTCCTTTTTTGGGTTTAAACCACGCTCATATTTTCTTATCATTGGATATTTTCTATGAATTTATTACTTTAAAAGTCTAGCCTATTTATCTCAATTACTACAAAATTGAGATAAATGTTTAAAAAAGCCAAATTCCCATATATTCACAATTGGTAAGGGGAGGTCAGGGTCCTCATATATCTATGTGTCTCTTTGTGTTGGGCTTCATATTATTTATCTATCTATTTATTTATTTATTCACATGTACTTAATAGTAAAAGTTCTAATTTTGATAGACTTCCTTGCAGGGGTAACAAGAGCAGATTATTTTTATTGTAACAATTGTCACTTAATAAATTTCATGTTAAAAATGTGCATTCTCATGTGTTTTGAAATATGGACATAATCAAAAAATCATCACGACATCAAGATAACAAACTTTTCAATGGCTCCAGAAAACTTCCTGTGTTCTTCTGTAATCCCTTCCTACCTCTATCCCCTTTCCAAGGATACCACTGATCTGATTTCTGTCACCCTAAATTCAATTTTTATTTTGTAGAATTTTATATATGATATCATAAAATTTATATTGTTTTTTTATTGAGTTATGGATGTTTTCAGTCAGTATAAATTTTTTTATTCAGCTTTTTCTTTGTTGTGACCAAAAAACCTGATAAGAACAATGTAGAGGGTGAAAAGTTTATTTTGGCTCCGTTTCAGGGGTCTCAGTCCATAGACATCTGACTCTATAGCTATAGGTTCAAGGTGAGGCAGAACATCATGGCAGAAGGGTATGGCAGAGGAAAGCAGCTCAGAACATGGCAACAAGAAAGCAGAGAGAGCACCATTCAATATATGAACCCCAAAGGCACTCCCTCAATGACCTCCTTTTTAAGCCACACCCTACTTGCCTACAGTTACCACCCAGTTAAACCATATCAGTGAGTTAATCCACTGATTAGGTCACAACTCTCATCACCCAATTATTTCACCTCTAAACTTTATAACATTTTCTCACACATGAACTTTTGGAGGATACCATTTATCCAAACCATAACAACAATTTTAATATTTATTCATGGCATAATGGTTCATATTTTTGCACTGTGAGTGCTGTTCTACTGTATGGATATACTTCGGTTTGTTCACCTAATGGACATTGGATTATTTATACTTTTTGTGCTATTAAAAATAGGGTCAGGAATATGAATATATTACTTTTTCTAGTAGAATATTCCATTTCTTCTCACAACTTACTAATTTAGAAACTTATGTTGAAAAACTGTCTTTTAAAAGATGGCCAACCATTAGACGATTTCCAGAATCCCAATTAAAACCTCCAAATGACTGGAGTTTTGAGAGTACTTTTCTTCTTTGTTCTTTCTCTTTTTTCAGTAATGACTTATCAGAAATAAGTGGGAAATGGGAAAGAAATAATAGTGAAGAATAAAGTAACAAATTAGAAAAATCTAGCTTTTGTTAGAAGATGAATCTATTCATTTCTTAGATGAAATTAGCCTCAGGCTTGTGAATTTTAAATTAATAAAGGCTATTGCATTTGAATGAAATGATTATAAAATGATTATAAGCATTTTTCTCAGGACGTTTTTTCTCACTAAGCCAGTACAGATGTTTTCATTCATAAAGATGTTGATGTTCCTTACAGCTTAAACCCAGTTTATATTTTTATTTTTTTTCTGCCTATTTTCACTTAGTGAGAGACTATGCTTCAGTGTTTCCTTTTTTGGTGTGTATATAACTTTCTGGCTTTTCAGACTTTTTTCCTTTGTAGAATTGTGCCCAGAAAGGGAAGTGACTCATTTCTATACAGTAGCATGTAGGTGTGTGATGAATGTTGGCTGCCAGGTAGAAATAGACAGTAATGCTGTGTAAATGGAGCTTTAAAACTACTAAAATCCGAAGGATTTCCATTTTCTTTGGAATTTAAATTGGGGGGAAATAACTTTAGAAGTTGGTTAAGGCTCTGAGCTCTGAGGAAGAACTTTAGGCAAATTAAAATATTGTATAAATGTTATGAAATTGCCCATGGCCTAATGCAAGAATGATAGTGTTTAGGATGCTTTGCCCCATAAAATATTGGCTTAGAACTGCATAGCTCAAGCAGGATGGCACCCTAGGTGTGGTATAGGTCTGATAACAGATTGCCCAGACAAATTCTTAAAGACTTCTGCTTTATAAATTCCCAGAAATCTCCGAGTCTGTGTTCTTTACACTGATGCAGTATGAAGAAATGAGGAAGTTGATTGTATGGCTATCTGCCTCTGCAGACTTCTTAATGTTCTAAAAATAATGACAGAATCCTTGTTTTGAAGACCATAAGAAGTTGGGTTGCAAATACCTCATTGTCCTGCAAAGTAGCTGTGATATTAAGATGTGAGAATGATTTTTACATGTGTGGACAGCCTTACAGTGGTGTTTTGCACAATTCCTACAGGGACAGGGCTCATTAAATATGAAGAGTGTTAATATATAAAAAAATACCAGGATAATTAAAATTTTCTTCTCCTAATAAAGCCAGATTCCACTGATTATGTCAGTACTTGGAACAGTACCTGGTATTACTGTGTACCTAATAAAGTTGCATAAGAATAGATAATTTAAAAACTGAAAAATTGTTAAGTTTAGAATTCTTCCTTGACATGTGATTATAAGGCTATTTATGTTTTAACTTTGCATTTTGCAGAAAAAATGTAGCCAACTTGATTTTTAAAATCTTTCATTGTGTGTGTGTGTGTGTGTGTGTGTGTGGTGCTGGGGACTGAACCCATCATTGTTTTCTTTTGATCATTGTTTTAATGTGCATTTAGCCTGGACCTTTCTAGTCAGCTGAAACCTGCTATCAAGTCTTAGCCTTCAGAAACACCTTATCATTATTCCTGCCACCCTTGAACTTATGTGATAATACCAGGTTAGCCTCATATCTAGTTGGTACAACCACATTTCTTACTTATGCAAGACATGACATTCAAACTTGAGGTTAATGTCTGAAGGTTAACTTTCAATGCTAGTTAGCCTGGTAGAGGCAACTTAAAATATCCTTGTGTTCTTTCCATGTTGAATGTTGAATTCCAAAAAATTAAGTAATAAAAAGAACAGATGGACATGTAAAACAAAGAGATGGCACTTTCATTAGATAATTTTATGAAGAGCATCATATATTTTAAATAAATTAATATTTATAAAATTACAAAATTTACATATGTCATTGAATGTTATAAAATTTTAAATGCTAACAAATGGAGGAAGAATCCAATGAGAATAACCTATATTTCTAATTTTTGTAGAAATTTTAACTTTGTAAAAAGCTTAATGATTCAAAATTTCCTTGGGGAAAAACGCATATTAATTTTTAACAACATCTGTGATATATCTTCTTCAGTCAAGAGATAACAAACAGCATACAAAGTATGAAGAAGAAAGTATAAGAAGTAGTGATGGACTCAGAAGTATCAGCTGATCTCAGACAAAAGTGATCATTTAGTAAAGCAAATGTGTTGCATAGAAACCTAGTGAGTGAGAAGGCTAAGGAAAAATATTTAAAATATTTTTAATGAGATGATAATAATTCCAATATCTGATAATGTTTCATACTTATTCTTATTGTTCATAAATTCATTTTGTTATGGCAAAATCAACTTAAGTCCCAGCTTTGGTTACATGAGAATTTTAGAACTCAGCCTCCACTAGATTAGAAGTGAATACAGAGTATTAACAGCACATAGTAGAAGGTTCTTTAACTCTGTTAGAGATCAGGGAAGACGCCTGAAAATGAGTAGGAGTTCACCAGGAAAATAAGGGGTGTGGTGAGTATGAGGAGGGCGTGGACCACAGGAGGTTTAGGATTACTAGGGCATAGCATTTAGGGCTAGGGTTGTGGATGATGCAGCTAGAGAGGAACTATATCACCTTTAGGCTTTTTCTTCTGAAGAAATTTAAGAAGAATGACTTGCTTAAATTTGCAACATTTCATGATGGTTTAAGTGGAGCAGTATGGATATTGGTTATAACAGAGACAAAACTATTTAGGTAGCTACTGGAATAGTGAAAGAATAAGATGAAGAGAGCCACACTGAGACATTGTTATATTTGAGATATGTTTCAAAAGTCAAGTAAGTAAGATTGGCGATGATTGGATTTGAAGAGAGACAGGGAATTCCAAGAAACTGCCTAAGCATCATGGCAGGGAGACCATCTGGATTATGGTACAATTAGAAATGTGAATGTAGGAGGTTTGTGGTTAAGGGAGGTGCGATGTTGAGCTTTGGTGCTAATGAGTTTCACAGTGGTTAGGATAGCAGGCATAAGCTGAATACCTCTGGAATGTGATCAAGCACACCCAGAAGCAGATGTAGGTAGAGAAATGATGGGAGCTGGTGAAATCACTTGAGGAGAGCACTAAAAATGTTAGAAGGTGATAAGTTCCATGGGTGGGGCAGGGGAGAGAAATAGAACATGGCAAGGAAGATGAAGAATACTGAGATTTAAGGAGAGAATTTAAATTTTTATATGGGGTGGACAAGTAAGCTTCATTGAGGAGCAAAAGAGCACTGGAACAAAGACTTGAAGAATGAAGAAGTCATTTGTGTGGGTGTTTGGGAAGAGCATGTAGGAGAGGGCTTAGCCAGATGAGCATTCTTAGGTATGCTAGGAACATGAAGGAGGCCAAAGTGCCTTGGATAGGTGAGTGAGCAGGTAGTGGGGAGGTAGTCAGAGGGGAGTCCAAAGAGATAACCCTGAGCTGGAGCATGCAGGCCTTTTTTTTAAAAAAAAAAACATTTTTTTTAGTTGTAGTTGAACATAATTTCTTTTTTTTTTTTTTACTTTTTTTATTGGTTGTTCACAACATTACAAAGCTCTTGACATATCATATTTCATACATTAGATTGAAGTGGGTTATGAACCCCCAATTTTACCCCAAATGCAGATTGCAGAATCACGTCGGTTACACATCCACAATTTTACATAATGCCCTATTAGTAATTGTTGTATTCTGCTACCTTTCCTATCCCCTACTATCCCCCCTCCCCTCCCCTCCCATCTTCTCTCTCTACCCCATCTACTGTAATTCATTTCTCTCCTTGTTTATTTTCCCATTCCCTTCACAACCTCTTATATGTAATTTTGTATAGCAATGAGGGTCTCCCTTCATTTCCATGCAATTTCCCTTTTCTCTCCCTTTCCCTCCCATCTCATGTCTCTGTTTAATGTTAATCTTTTCTTCCTACTCTTCCTCCCTGCTCTGTTCATAGTTGCTCTCATTATATCAAAGAAGACATTTGGTATTTGTTTTTTAGGGATTGGCTAGCTTCACTAAGCATAACCTGCTCTAGTGCCATCCATTTCCCTGCAAATTCTATGATTTTGTCATTTTTTATTGCTGCATATTACTCCATTGTGTATAGATGCCACTTTTTTTTTATCCATTCATCTATTGAAGGGCATCTGGGTTGGTTCCACAGTCTAGCTATTGTGAATTGTGCTGCTATGAACATCGATGTGGCAGTATCCCTGTAGCATGCTCTTTTAAGGTCTTCAGGGAATAGTCCGAGAAGGGCAATAGCAGGGTCAAATGGTGGTTCCATTCCCAGCTTTCCCAGGAATCTCCAAACTGCTTTCCAAATTGGCCTCACCAATTTGCAGTCCCACCAGCAATGTACAAGTGTACCCTTTTCTCCACATCCTCGCCAGCACTTGTTGTTTGACTTCATAGAGGCTGCCAATCTTACTGGAGTGAGATGGTATCTTAGGGTGGTTTTGATTTGCATTTCTCTGACTGCTAGAGATGGTGAGCATTTTTTCATGTACTTGTTGATTAATTGTATGTCCTCTTCTGAGAAGTGTCTGTTCAGGTCCTTGGCCCATTCGTTGATTGGGTTATTTGTTATCTTATTGTCTAATTTTTTGAGTTCTTTGTATACTCTGGATATTAGGGCTCTATCTGAAGTGTGAGGAGTAAAAATTTGTTCCCAGGATGTAGGCTCCCTATTTACCTCTCTTATTGTTTCTCTTGCTGAGAAACTTTAATTAAGTCCCATTTGTTGATTCTTGTTATTTTTTTAATTGTATTCTTTTTTATTGATTATTTAAAGCATTACATAGCTCATGATATATCATCTTTCATACATTTGACTCAAATTGTGTTTTGAACTCCCATTTTCACCCCAAATACAGATTGCAGAATCACATCTGTTACATATTCACATTTTTACATAATGGCATATTAGTGACTGTTGTATTTTGCTACCTTTCCTCTCCCCTACTATCCCCCCTCCCTTCCCCTCCCCTCCCATCTTCCCTCTCTACCTCCCCTGCTGTTGTTCAATTCTCTCCCTTTTTCCTCCTCCCCCTTGCCCCTCATAACCTCTTATAATTCTATGAACATAATTTCTTTATTTAATTTATTTATTTTTATGTGGTGCTGAGGATCGAACCCGGGCCATGCACATACTAGGCTAATGCTCTACCGCTGAGCCACAACCTCAGCCCAATGCAGGCCTTTTATGGCTTTTGTGAGGGTCTTTGGTTCTTCCTTTGTGAACTATAAAATATTGAAAGACTTTCAGCAATGTGATGATATAATCTGACAGTGACTTTAATGGCATCACTATGGGATGGGACAGTACTCCACAAGGAAGCTATTGTAGCAATCAAGGGAGAACCCCCAGCTTTATCTCCTGCCATATGTATTCCTGGCATATGTGTCTCTCCCTCACCTCAGGACCCTGTACATGCTGATCTTCTCTGAGGTGCCGCCTTCTTGCCATTCATCTTTGCTTGGTTAACTCCTCTGGCTCTTTCAGACTTCTCTCAAACACCACTTTCTCAACAAGAGAAAGAAGACTTCCCTGTCTCCCAGTCTACTTTAGCTTCCCACTGTTGTAAACTCTCAAGTTTCCTAGTATTTTACCTTTTTGTAGCTTGTTTGTAAATTTATGAGTGAGTTGGTCACATTCCACGAAGAGTCCATAGTTCTTGAGTGCAGAAACTTATGGCACCTTAGTAAATACTTGCTGAATGAGTTGTAAATGAGTAAAGGGATGATTAAATAGATGAAATAATGAGGTAGAAAGAAGACTCTAAGCTTGAAATTGAAGTATTTGATAGATCGGGCTACCAATTGATAACTGCAGTGAGGAGAGAGAGGCAAGGTGGTAAAATCAAATTTAGGAGCTTCAGAGGCGGATGGTCATCTGTCCTGACCATCCATCAAAAGCAATTGCCCCTCAATTTTCTCCATTCTTTTAGTCCTTTAGAAATTAGAAAAGCAAAGGAGAGAGTTTTAATAGTCTATGTAAGTCAACAAAAGAAAACGTCTATCTCAAGAGTAAATCATTAGCAAATTCATTGATCATCTTTAGCCCAAACCAGATAGTCTCTGAATGAAAACACTTGGTCTTTCATTACAGGTCTCTAAGAATAGCTTCTGTTGCACTTTGTGTTTGATTTTCACAAGTCTTATAATTTCCTCTCTGAGCTACATTCATCAGACTTGTCTTATAGTAACACACTTAGTTAAGTTTTTATTAAAACCTATAGCTGTGAAGAAAAAACAAATTTTAAAGTCCAGTAAATAAATTCTGGAGGACTTTTTTATTATAGGCATTGCTGGGAAAAGATTTTTTTCAGAAAATGAAATGGTTGCAGGATGGCCACTATCATGTATTGGGCCAATTAAACTCAGCAAACTGCAAAACTCTAAATTGACTGAATTTTATGTATTGTTTCCATCTTTCTTCAAGAGAGTTCTCTGGGGCTGGGGATGTGGCTCAAGCGGTAGCACGCTTGCCTGGCATGCGTGCGGCCTGGGTTCGATCCTCAGCACCACATACCAACAAAGATGTTGTGTCTGCCGAGAACTAAAAAATAAATATTAAAAAAAAATTCTCTCTCTCTCTCTCTCTCTCTCTCTCTCTCTCTCCTCTCTCACTCTCTCTTTAAAAAAAAAAGAGAGTTCTCTGGAGTGATTGAATGTGCATCACAACATTTTCATAATTTTACCACTGGAGGGCTCAGTGGCCTTTTAAATGTTTCTTTTAGGAGACCATATATTATTATGTTTGTGGAGCAGTGAGAATTGGAGACAAAAATGTTTTTCTCCTTCTTGAGAAAACCTGTTTTGGGGGTTCCCAAGTGGATGAATCACTATAGCCAAAAAAGTTTTCGTAAATGTCCTCAAGGATGTAAACTCTGGTCTTTGCTGCAGGTTAACTGAAATAAAATAAGATACACTAATGTCTCTCCCAGGGAATACAAGGGACTTAAGATACTGAACAAGGTTTAAGCTCAGATGTGCATGTGCATATGTGGTGTGTTTCCAAGTGTATTCTGGTAGCAATATGCGGGAACAGTGAAATAAGGGTTTAGAAGTCTGTGATGGTCCAGATATTGATTAATGTAGTTGGGGTAGCACTATAGTTTGGATGTTGGGTGTCCCCCAAAGGCCCATGTGTTGAAGGTTTGGTCCCAGGGTGAAAACTTTGAAAGGTGGGCCTTGTAGATATCCTTAGATCACTGGAGAATTCCAAAAGGGATTGTAGGACCTCATGCCCTTCTTCTTTCTTTCTTTTTGCCCCATGGCTTGTGACATAGTGATTTTGCTTGGCCATATGCTCCTATCATGATGTGCTGCCTTCCACAGGCCCATCTATCATGGAGCAAAAGGAAACCATAAGCCAAAATAATCCTTTTATTTTTGTAAGTTCATTATCTTAAGTATTTTGTTATAGTGATGAAAAGCTATAACTAACAGAGGTAGGAATGGGAATATTTAATTTAACTAAAATACTTTATTTATTTTTGGTACTGGGGCTTGAATCCAGGGGCTCTCCTAATCACTAACCACATCCACGGCCATTTTTATTTTTGAGAAAGGGACTTGCTGAATTGCTTGGGGCCTCACTATGTTGCTGAGGCTGGCTTTGAACTTGAGATCATCCTGCCTCAGCCTTCCAAGCCGCTGAGATTATGGGCATATGCTACTGTACCTGGCAGGAGTCACAATACTTTAAAAGACTAATTGAAAGGAGATGGGGTGGTTATCAGGGGACCAGTATTCATAGACAGTTCCAGGACACCTGTTGCATGTCCAGTTATAAAGATTGTGATTGGGATGGGGTTCTTTTCCTGGAGGTGTTATATATGGCTGTTGGCTCTTAAAATCTGGTGCTGAAACATGGATTCATCACAGGAATTCTGATGTAAGTAACATACCAATTTGGTATCTGCATACTTTTTTTGATGATTAGTAGGAGGCAACAATAACAATGAAGGAGTAACAAGGTAATATTATGCAAAAACTTGGGTAATTGTTGACTCTGAAGTGAAAGTATAGTATAAAACCAACATACCAGGGATGGGGTTGTAGCTCAGTGGTAGAGTGCTTGCCTAGCACATGTGAGGCACTGGGTTCAATTCTCAGCACCACATAAAAATAAATTAATTAATTAAATAAAGGTATTGTGTCCATCTACAATAAAAAATAAAAAATAAATAAATAACAACAGAAATGGAAATATCAGAATGGCTCCCAGAATGTATCAGTAACTCAATTCTACTTCATTTGGTATGTGATTTAATACTACTTATCTATAAACTAATTATGAAGGATGAATAATAGGCCATTAAGAAGGGAGATGATTGCTTACACTGAAACCTACACAGACGTAGGGGAATCTGAGAAAAAGGAGTTTGGTCTGGAAACTGTTTAAGAAGATGGCACAGAACTTCGCTTCCCCTCACATTGCAATGGATGCTTGTTCCTCTAAAATTTTGAATCATGGATAAATTCACCTTCTTCTCATTTCAGGCTTGTTTTGCAACATTTATTTTTATTTTTGCAAAGATGGGGATGGAACTCGGGGTCTCACACATGCTAAGGCAAGTCCTCTACCATTGAGCTACATTCCCAGCCTGTTTTCTGCTACATTGTGTTTATGACTTGGCCTTAGATTTGATTTGGCAGAGAATGTACTGGTCATACCAACATGTGTCTTCAGAACCATATGTCACTTGTAGTTTTTGGACTGGCTTAGCATCTACCAGTGTTGGATGCTGAAGGAAGCAGCTCTGAGCCAGCAGTTGAGAACAAGTCTGGACCATGGTGAATTTCCCAAGGCAAGTGCTCCCTTGTTAGGTTGCTGGCGGCCTGCCAGTGAGCCTGTTTTAGTGATGCCCACTATTGTCCACCTTTCTTCCATTCTCTGCAGATCCTATTAACTGTTTCCCAGAGTAAATCAGAAAGACAGGGAGGGACTAGCGGAACTATAATTTTCAAAGAGGAGTACAAAATATTATCATTATAAATTTTCTCATTGTACTTTATTAATAACTCAAGGAGTTAGTGAGCATTTGAATGTGCCTAGCATTGTATTTTCTTCTCTTGTGTGGCACTGCAATTTTCCAAGAAAATAAAATGGGATATTTCTCTCCCTGTGAAGCCTAGTTTTCTTGCCATGAAAGAGCAGCTACGACCTCTAGCAAAGGGTTTCCCTGGAGGCAGAGAACAGTCAGTGAGTGGTAAGCTTAGCCATGGGGTTCCCTACCTCAGTTGTACCCAGAGGAACTGAGGCAGTCCCTTACTCGGGGTTATTCTCTTCTGGTGGATTCCAAGTTTGCTCCTACTTATCCCTTGCTCTAATGATCTATTTGCAGCTACCCTCTGCAGATGTTTCCAGGGAGCTTCAGTCTAGGCTTAGTCATGGCACCTGCTAGTTCTGGGGAAATGTGAAGGGGCTGAGAAGTGGCAGACATGACTTCCCCCAGACTGTTTCTGCCATGGGAATGTCTGGAATCCCTAAATTTGGCCTGACAAGATGCGGCCTTGCCCATCTTTAGAGGATCTTCAAAGATTCTGGCTCAAGGGACAGGCTGAAGAGAAGTACCTGAGGTATTCTACTACACAAGAGTATTCCTGGGAACTTTCTGGGAAGAACTAGTACAAAAGTGGCTTAGACTACAAGAATTATAAGGAAGTTATAATTAAAATGCTTTAAATAAGAAGGCCGTTTTAAAGCCCTCCTAGTGAGGAGTTTTGAGATAGGTACTATTATGATCAGTCTGACTGCTCAACAGAGTCAAGGGCCCATGCTACTTCACATTTCTCTTCTGCCATCATTAGGACATCAGAGATGCTTCCCCTGCTGTCACAGGATAACTCCAGAAGTTCTGATTATCCTGTGTTCTTGGATGTGTTATATGTACTTGTGGTCCAGCCTCTCTGAGACTGATGCTGGAGCATGGAGTGAGCATGGAATTCTGACATATGTGTCACAATTATTTGGCATCTGCATAAATTTTGTTTGTGTGATTTTAGGAGGGAGGCAAATGGTGGATGTCTCTATGTGCATCTCTCCTTTTACCAAGAAGGAAAATCCTTCATGTGATCATCCAGCAGCCTTCACCTTAGGTCTTTTTGGTCAGAACTAAATTTGCATGCCCTCCTTCTATCCAGTTATCAGCAAAGACTGTACAAAAACCTTATATAGACCAATTACATTTGACCTTCTGGGAATGGGTATGTTGCTTCCCAGATGTCCTCAGGAAATACATGATAAAACATAAAGAAAGATGGCTGCCTGTTAACTATATTACCCAAGATCTGAAAAGAGAAAGCCACTTCGCCCCCATCATGCATGTATTATCAATGGAAGGCTTTGGTTCTTTTCCATTTGAATTATATCAAAGAGAATTGAGAGTACCTCCTAGAATTTGCAGACATCATAGTGGTATTGTATGCTAGATCATATTATTGATATTGCATATATGTATTATCTGAAGATCTAAAAACAGAATGAGTAGATATTGACTACAATACAATTCAGCCTTGCTTGGAGGCTGGAAGATGTGTGAAATGACCTTAAGAATTTTTTTTTTAATCAGTTGATAAGAGGAAACATCATTAACAAGGAATTAACTAAGAACTGTATTCAAGCTGTCAGGAATGGGCATGGCTTCTCAAACTTTGAGAGGCCTTAAAAGTTCAGAAGTACATTCTTCTGGTTCAGTTAGTCTTAAACTTGACTGTGTTTGAAAATTATTAGGGAGCTGGTTAAACATACCACTTTCATACCACTTTCCAAATATGTTAATTCAGTAGGTGTATTAGTTTCTGTTACTGTGTAACAAATGATCAAATTTAGTAGCATCAAACAATGCCTATTTATCATTTCACTGTTGTGTAGAAAGTAGTAGTTTGGATAAGTTTCCTAGATGGGTAAGTTTCCTAGTTATAACTAGCTGGAGAAAGTCTGTTTTTCAAGAGCTCACGTCATTTGACCCATCTGGATAATATCTATTTTAAAATCAAGTGATTAGTAACCTTAATTACATGTGAAAAATCTCTTTGGCTATGTACCTTATTATAATAATGGGAGTAAGACCAGAAGGTGGACAACATTGGGGGGTATCTGAGAACTCTGCATACTATAGTATATCTGAAGTGGGAACTTTATGTCTGTCCGCATGTTCAACAGATTCCTCTAAGATTCTGTGCCAAAGTTAAGTATCAGAACTCTATCTGAACTATGACTACAGTAATCCTCATGGATTAAACAGAATCTCTTTAAATCAGAGAGGGAAGCCAAAAACTGAAAAAGTTAATGTGCTGAAATGATCCAGTTTTGAATAAAATTGCTATTGCAGTGTAAGTAATAAATGATCAGTTGCATTTCCTGAATCTACAGGGTGTAGAAGTAGGTTCATCAAGTAGTAAGAGTGTTATAGAGTACATGAGAATTACAGACCATTGTGCTCACTGAGCCAGATTGAAAGGGAAAAAAGTTCCATTAATGAGCATGCCAGGCCAGCTTCAAAGGACTCCTAGCACCTGAATTTTGGAAGCACAGAGTTTATAAAGGCAAAAACTACAAGGACTAGGGAGGTACATGTAGGTCAGGAAAGACCTTGTTGAGTCAGATATTTTGATTGCATGAGAGAATTGTTTTGATTATACATTTCAGAGTGATTTTTGTTATACATTGGGGCCATAGTTAGGGATGCAGGAAGGTCCTACTATTATACTGTCAACATAGATACTGCTATCAGGAGGCTGAAAAGAAAATATTTAAGCAAGCATATAAAATGGGAGTCAGATCAGAACAAAATGGTGTTACTTTGGTTCTTTTCCATTTCAAAGAGATGTTTCTGTCTTTAAATTGGTGTTAGACCCTGGAAAAGCTTTGCAGCTATGAGGAATCATTGTCTGTTTTTGCTTTTTTTTTTCTTCCTGTTCTGAGGGGTGTTAGAAAACTGATCAGCTTATTTAGCATGTTTATATTAGGTATATTCAGAGTATGTAGAATAAATGTTTGAATTTGTAGAAGATATTCCAAGTTTTTACCTTATAGGTGTTATTCCATTTCTTGGTTGCTAAAAAAAAAAAAAAAAGAAAAACTCTTTCTCTTCTCCTTTTTCTCTATTCCCTCCATCCTTCCCTTTCTCTTTCCCTCCCTATGTCTTTCTCTTCCATCTTCCTGACAATGAGACATAAGAAGACGACTGAAAAGTTTTTGGAAAAAGTCTTCCATTGATAATACATGTATGATGGGGGCGAAGTGAGGGGAGCCCCTCTTTTTTGTTAGATATCGTCACAGAAAAGCGTGATACTGGGTTGCAGCAATTACTTTCAGTCAAGTGAGACAAGGCTGTGTACTAAAGATGGTGGAGCAGCATGACAGAAAGAGACTGAAGGAGCTATTAAGCGCACCATGATGGCTCAGCTCTGGCCATGTGTGAAATAACAAGTCCACTAATGGTGTAAGTCATTTTGAGGTGGATATTGTGTTATAACCAATAAAAATATCCTCACTGGCAGAGACTGTGCTCAAATCCAGTGTAAACAACATAGACACAATTATATAAGATAAGTAGTAGACTCAAAGCACATAGTTGGTTTCTAGTTTCTCAAGATGGGTAGAATTATTGGTGGAAGTTTTTGATTTCTTAAAATAGTTAAAATGTAAAGAAAGTGGATGGCTGTAAAGATAACATATGGAACATAATAGGATAGCACTTCTAGTTTAGGAATTTATCAAGGCAGGGGCCTGCAACGAAAGGTCCTAGGTTAATATGCTCTTAATTTTGATGATGTCTGATTTATCAGTTTTTCAAAAACTGTATGCACCATCTCTTTGTTGTTTTAAAAAATCATTGTCTGACTAAAGTTCACAACTATTTCTCTTGTTTTCTATGATAGTTCTACACTTTATATTTAGGATTATGACCTATTTCTGGTTGATTTTTGTATACCATATGACGGGGAAGTTCACCAGTGAAGCTACAGGGCCTTAAGTTATCATTGTGGGAGAGTTTTTAGCAAATTAAAATTTACTAGCTATGTGGCTAAGTCAGGTTATCTGCTTTTTCTTGCATCAGCTTTGGTATTTTACACCTTTCAAGGAATTTGTCCCATTTCCTCTAGGCTGTACATTTTGACTGAAATTTTTATTCACAATATTCCTTCATTCTTTTATACTTGCATAATGTGTAATAATACAACTGAAACATTTTAAGTACTATGTTTATTAATATTATACTGAAAGAAGACATGAGGTTTATGAAACAGCAATGGACTATTATTAATTTATCAGTAGTAATGGTATTGACTCCCCTTTCCTCAATCTTTCACCCTTATTGGAGAATAACAGTCAATTGTCACCTAACATGTACTGATGTCTGACCTAGTCATGAGGAACTGTAAAATCTGAATCTGGAAACTTATGTAAATATTGATCCCTCCCCTCCTGAAAGAGGGAGAGAAAGAGAAAAACTTAGTTTTCTCAATGCAAACAGATTTTACTTAGGAAGAAAAAGTAAGATTTTTGAATTATTAGCCATTGGAATATAAGTAAGTATGTTCAGGAGAAAGTAAGAAAAGTGTTTTTGAGTTTAAAACCTGTTGTCCCTACAGCTCATCTCTCTTGGAAATGTAGACATATACCTCTGCAGACCTAAACCTTTGTAGGTGGTCTCTCACTAACTGACTTCTTTTAAGCTTTTAAGAATTTTTTAATATTTATTTTTTAGTTATAGGTGGACACAATATCTTTATTTTATTTTTATGTGGTGCTGAGGATTGAACCAAGTGCCCCACTCATGGTAGGAGAGCACTCTATCTTTGAGCTACAACCCTAGCCTTAAGATGTTTCTGATGACACAAGTATCAAGTTTATTTGCTCAGAAAGTATGCAGAAAAATTAAAAGTGTTCACTTCTTGGACATTACCTCTTTTATTCTTGTGTTAGAAATTTGTATCCTCTCTTTTTCTCCTAATCAGTCTGATTTGGTTAGAGGATCATCAATTGTATTGATAAGTCTTAAAAATTAATTGGTTTCATTGATTTTCTTTAGTTTTTGTTTTTATTTTATTAATTTCCCCAAAGTTATTTATTGTTTCTTTTATTCTACTTACTTTGGATTTAATTTACTCTTCCTTTTTTAGTTTACAAAAGTAGTAATAAAAGTGATTAATTTGTACCCTTCTTTTCTATTATAGACTTTTATTTTGTTTTATTTTGTTTTTTTGATGAGCCTTTTTTTTATTGATTGTTCAAAACATTACAGAGCTCATGATATATCATCTTTCATACATTAGACTCAATTGGGTTTTGAACTCCCATTTTTACCCCAAATACAGATGGCAGAATCACATCTGTTACATATTCACATTATTACATAATGGCATATTAGTGACTGTTGTATTCTGCTACCTTTCCTATCCCCTACTATCCCCCCTCCCCTCCCCTCCCCTCCCATCTTCCCTCTCTACCTCCTCTGCTGTTGTTCAATTCTCTCCCCTTTTTCCCCCCTCCCCCTTGCCCCTCATAACCTCTTATAATTTTGTGTATCATTGAAGGTCTCCTACCATTTCCATATGCTTTCCCTTCTCTCTCCCTTTTTCTCCCCCCATTCGTCTTTGTTTACTGTTAGTCTTTTCCTCATGCTCTTCCTTCCTGTTCTGTTCTTAGTTGCTCTCTTTATATCAAAGAAGACATTTGGCATTTGTTTTTTAGGGCTTGGCTAGCTTCACTTAGCATAATCTGCTCTAATGCCATCCATTTCCCTGCAAATTCTATGATTTTGTCATTTCTTAGTGCTGCATAATACTCCATTGTGTATAGATGCCACATTTTTTTATCCATTCATCTATTGAAGGGCATCTAGGTTGGTTCCACAGTCTAGCTATTGTGAATTGTGCCGCTATAATCATTGATGTGGCCGTATCCCTATAGTGCGCTCTTTTAAGGTCCTCAGGGAATAGTCCGAGAAGGGCGATAGCTGGTCAAATGGTGGATCCATTCCCAGATTTCCCAGGAATCTCCATACTGCTTTCCAAATTGGCCTCACCATTTTGCAGTCCCACCAGCTGTGTACAAGTGTACCCTTTTCCCCACATCCCCGCCACCACTTATTGTTGTTTGACTTCATAATGGCTGCCAATCTTACTGGAATGAGATGGTATCTTAGGGTGGTTTTGATTTGCATTTCTCTGATTGCTAGAGATGGAGAGCATTTTTTCATGTACTTGTTGATTGATTGTATGTCCTCCTCTGAGAAGTGTCTGTTCAGGTCCTTGGCCCATTTGTTGATTGGGTTATTTGTTATCTTATTGTTTAATTTTTTGAGTTCTTTGTACATTCTGGATATTAGGGCTCTATCTGAGGTGTGAGGGGTAAAAATTTGTTCCCAGGATGTAGGCTCTCTATTTACCTCTTTTATTGTTTCTCTTGCTGAGAAAAAACTTTTTAGTTTAAGTAAGTCCCATTTGTTGATTCTTGTTATTAACTCTTGGGCTATGGGCGTCCTATTAAGGAATTTGGAGCCCAACCCCACTATATGTAGATCAGAGCCAACTTTTTCTTCTATCAGACGCAGGGTCTCTGATTTGATATCTAGCTCCTTGATCCATTTTGAGTTAACTTTTGTGGATGGCGAGAGAAAGGGATTCAATTTCATTTTGTTGCATATGGATTTCCAATTTTCCCAGCACCATTTGTTGAAGATGCTATCCTTCCTCCATTGCATGTTTTTAGCCCCTTTATCAAATATAAGATAGTTGTAACTTTGTGGATTAGTCTCTGTGTCCTCTATTCTGTACCATTGGTCCACCTGCCTGTTTTGGTACCAGTACCATGCTGTTTTTGTTACTATTGCTTTGTAGTACAGTTTGAACTCTGGTATCGCTATACCTCCAGATTCACACTTCCTGCTTAGAATTGCTTTTGCTATTCTGGGTCTTTTGTTTTTCCATATGAATTTCATGATTGCTTTATCTATTTCTACAAGAAATGCCGTTGGGATTTTGATTGGCATCGCATTAAACCTATAGAGAACTTTGGGTAATATCGCCATTTTGATGATGTTGGTTCTGCCTATCCATGAACAGGGTACATTTTTCCATCTTCTGAGATCTTCTTCTATCTCTCTCCTTAGGGTTCTGTAGTTTTCATTGTATAAATCTTTCACCTCTTTTGTTAGGTTGATTCCCAAGTATCTTATTTTCTTTGAGGATATTGTGAATGGAGTGGTTTTCCTTATTTCCATATCAGAGGTTTTGTTGCTGATATACAGGAATGCCTTTGATTTATGCGTGTTGATTTTATAACCTGCCACTTTGCTGAATTCATTTATTAACTCTAGCAGCTTCTTTGTAGACCCTTTTGGGTCTGTTAAGTATATTATCATGTCATCCGCAAATAGCGATAATTTAATTTCTTCTTTTCCTATTTTTATGCCTTTAATTTCTTTTGTCTGTCTAATTGCTCTGGCTAGTACTTCGAGAACTAAATTGAATAGAAGTGGTGATAGAGGGCATCCCTGTCTTGTTCCAGATTTTAGAGGGAATGCCTTCAGTTTTTCTCTGTTTAGGATGATGCTAGCCTGAGGTTTAGCATATATAGCTTTTACAATGTTGAGGTAAGTTCCTGTTATCCCTAGTTTTTCTAATGTTTTGAACATAAAGGGATGCTGTACTTTGTCAAATGCTGTTTCTGCATCTATCAAGATGATCATATGGTTCTTGTCTTTAAGTCTATTGATGTGGTGAATAGCATTTATTGATTTCCGTATATTGAACCAGCCTTGCATCCCAGGGATGAATCCTACTTGATCATGATGCACAAGTTTTTTGATATGTTTTTGTATTCGATTCGCCAGAATTTTATTGAGAATTTTTGCATCCAAGTTCATTAGAGATATTGGTCTGTAGTTTTCTATCTTTGAAATGTCTTTGTCTGGTTTTGGGATCAGAGTGATGTTGGCCTCATAGAATGAATTTGGAAGAGCTCCTTCCTTTTCTATTTCTTGAAATAGCTTGAAAAGTATTGGTATTAATTCTTCTTTGAAGGTTTTGTAGAACTCCGCTGTATACCCATCCAGTCCAGGGCTTTTCTTGGTTGGTAGTCTTTTGATGGCTTCTTCTATTTCTTCCTTTGTTATTGGTCTGTTTAAATTGTGTGTGTATTCCTGTCTCAATCTGGGCAGATCATATGCCTTAAGAAATTTATCAATATCTTCACTATCTTCTATTTTATTGCAATATAGGGTTTCAAAATACTTTCTAATTATCTTCTGTATTTCTGTAGTGTCTGTTGTGATATTGCCTTTTTCATCCCGTATGTTGGTAATTTGAGTTCTCTCTCTTCTTCTCTTCGTTAGCATGGCTAAGGGCCTGTCTATCTTATTTATTTTTTCAAAGAACCAACTTTTAGTTTTATCAATTTTTTCAATGGTTTTTTTTTTGTTTCAATTTCGTTGATTTCTGCTCTAATTTTAATTATTTCTTGTCTTCTACTATATTTGCTGTTGTTTTGCTCTTCCTTTTCTAGGTTTTTGAGGTGTAGTGTGAGTTCATTTATTTGTTGTTTTTTTCTTTTTTTTCCTTCCCCGTCTGAATTCCGATACTAAGCCAGGGGGTCAGTGCGGGCTTGGCCGGCGGGGTTCCACTGAATCGCAGCCACTTTTCTCCCTGCTTGCTAATTAATCCTATTATAGACTTTTAATGCTACAAATTTTCTTCTATTTTAGTGATACCCACACATTTTCATACATTTTAATATTTTCATTTCATTCAGTTAAAAATCCTTCCTTATTTAATAACTCATTTGTTCTTTGACCCATGTATTTATATAGAAGTATGCTAATTCATTTATAAATATTTAGGATTTTTCAGAGATCTTTCTATTTCTAATTTAGTTCCATTGTGATTGAACGTGGAACATTATGAGGAAAAATAACATTAATTTCAAAGTAATAAAGTGGTCAGTTTATCAAGAGAACATAATCTAAATGTTTGTGAGCCTAATAATAGAACTTCAAAATACATGAAGAAAAAGCGGATCACTTTGTCAGGAGAAATAGATCACAATTAAAGTAAGACATTTTAACAACTCTTTCTAATAGTTTATAGAATAAATATAATTACAATAAAAATATAGAAAATTTGAGCATCACAACTCAACTGTCATTCATTGAACATCACATGCAACAACTACAGAATCCACATTTTTTACTTGGATCCTTTTAGATATATTGAGACTTATTTTATGACTCTAGTATTATAGGTCTTGTTAAATGTTCTATGTACACTTGAAAATATTATGTTTAAAAGGATATAGTCACTGTATATGTGAAAGAACCCAAGTCAAGAATGTTTATTCTGCAACTGTTGCATATAATGTTCAATGGATGACAATTAAGTTGAATTGTAGTGCTCAAATCTTCTGTATTTATATTGAGTTTCTATTTATTCTATCAACCATTAGGAAGAGTTGTTAAAATCTCTTAGTTTAATTGTGATTTATCTGTTTCTCCTGACAAAGTGATTTGCTTTTTCTCCATGTTTTGAAACTCTATTATTAGTAATGCAAAAAAAAGAGTACATGTATAATGGCATAAATTGGCGAGAGCATACTTTATATACAGAGATATGAAAAATTGTGCTCTATATGTGTAATAAGGATTGTAATGCATCACACTGTTGTCATGTATTTAAAAAATAAATTTAAAAAAGTGGACACATGCACACTTGTGTGTGTGTGTGTTAACAAATCTAAAAAAAAAGAAACTCTATTATTAGCCTCATAAACATTTAGATTATTTTCTCTTGATAAAGTGACCACTTTACTACTTTGAAATTAATGTTATCTTCCTCATAATATTCTGTGTTCTGAAGCCTTCTTTCCTAGTATTAATATACTTTATTTGGATTACTGTTAGCATATTTTTCCATAATATTGTTTTAACCTCTAGTATCCCTAAATTTAAATTTAGGTTTTTTTTGTAGAATGCATATAATTAAATATTTTATTTTTTTTCAACCTAACAATCTCTCCCTTTTAATTGGGTTATTTGAGCCATTTACATTCAATATGATTACTGATATGATTTTTAGTCTATCATCATTTTGTGCTTTTTCTATTTGTTCCATGTCATTTTTGGTCTCCTTTTCCTTGGTATCTGTTTTTGTTTAAATTAATTTAGTGTTTTAATGGTATCATTTTCTCTTGTATTTATTAGTTATGATTTTAGTTATTTTAGTGGTAATGTTAAGGTAGTAGCTCTCACCTGGAAGTGATTTTGTCCTGTGCATCCTTAAGACACTAATTTAAAAAAAAACTTAAAGTAAATAACATAAAGATCATTAGAGTAGATAAAAATAAGTAGGGGTAAGAAGGAGAGTGAATGCCGGGAGAAGGGGGTAGGGGAAAGGGAAGTACTAGGCACTGAATTAGAACAAATTATATTCTATGTTTTTATGAGTATGTCAAAATGAAACCTAATGTTATGTAAAACTAAAAAGAACCAATAATGAAAAAAGAGTTTATTTGACAATGTATAAGAAGTTTTTTTATTTTTACAACTGGGGGAATGCTATTAGCATCTAGTGAATAGAGTCTAGGGATGCTACTAAACATTCCATATGCACATAATAGCTACCCCTGACCAAAAAAAAAAAAATGATCTGTCCCAAAAGATCAATAGTGCTAAGGTTGAAAAACATTGCTTTAGATTTTATACACTGACTTCAACTCATCAAAACCTACCTTCAAATGATATTATAACTTCTCATGTGTTAAGAATCTTATAATTGTATACTTCTAATTCTCCTTGATTGACCTTAAATACTGTTGTTATCTTACATTTATTTGTATCTGTGATATAAATTCTACAAAATATTGTTACTGATTTCATTTAAGTAAACAATTATCTGGAAGATATTTAAGTAATAAGAAAAACCTTATACATTTACCAATATAGTTGTCATTTCTGGTACTATTACCTTGTGAAGATTCACATTTCCATTACCTTCTTCCTCTGTCATAGCTATTCCTCCCTGCACTATGGCCTTGAGTTTCTTAAGGCAGTAAGTTGGGACAAGTATAAGGCCCACTTACTATATTATCTTTCAAAGATTACTATCTTTGGGGCCTGACATTCTTATCTTAAAAACTATTGTTTAATATTGAATTTTTGGTTTTTGTTGTGGGTGGGGTAGGGCTGTGGCTATTGTTTCAAATGGGAGGTTAAATCTTATCCTTGTTAACTACTTGTCCAGAAGCAGATGTTCATGCAAATGTGTGTGTGTGTGTGTGTGTGTGTGTGGTTTTTTAAATTTTTTTTGTAGTTGTAGATGAACAGCCTGCCTTTATTTTATTTGTTTATTTTTATGTGGTGCCTCATACATGCTAGGCAAGCACTCTGTCACTGAGCTACAGCCTGAGCCCCATAAAGATGTCTTAATACATGCCTATGCATCAATTTTGAGTGGATTTGGCTTCAAGTTACCACGGGTTGCTTTTGTATAATGCATATTTTTCATGATGTTAAAATTATCTTATAAATATATGAAAATGTTATCTGGCATGAACACATCGAGATTTTGTGTACCAAATTGCCCTGTTTCTGCAGTTTTTAGATTACGTTTTAAAATTTTTTCACTATTTCAGTGACATTTAGAAAATGTTTGAGTGCCCACTGTATATAAGAGGCAACTAGAAGATTATTGAAGATAATATTATCTCCTATTATTGGTTAAATTTCTCTAGTAGGAGTCAATAGTCATTTTTCATTCTTTTACCCCAATTTATATTCTCCATGAACATTTTGAAATTTTGCCTTTATTAAGAGCAACTTTTCTGAATAAGATTAAATCTAAATTATGGGGAATATTTTTTCATCATGTGCTAATGAGAAATTATGAAGACTGAATATAGAATTTAAGTTAAATAAAAGATGTGTGGGTATGTTCTTACAGCTGTCAGTGTCAATTCACATCAAATTCACTTCTTCATTGAAATTTAAGTTGTTCAGAAAATGTATTTCTTGTACATATACTGATTCAGATTGATGTTTTTGACAGTTTTATGGCCAGGGAACCCGAAAACCCTAATACTGTGTCCCTCAATCTGTTTTCCACCATCCCTACCCACTCCCTCCACCCTTCCCAGACTCACTAGTAACCATGTTTCATGGAACCCAAGTACAATGGGAATAAAGATTCATCTCAGTGTAGTTGTTTAAAGCAGGGCCTCTAGAATAAGATACCTGCTTTCTTCCTAGCCCTGAAACTTACAGACCTTGGACAAGCCACTTAACCTCTCATTGCCTCAGTATCCTTTTCTCATTTGTGAAATGGGCTTAATAGTAGGATCTATTTAATTGGGTTATCATGAGGGTTAAATTCATACACACAAATATGCACTCCCGTATACTGAACAGTGCCTGTTACATAGAAAATGCTTTTTAGACTGAATTTTATATACCTTGATTTAAGGGTAAACCTAGACTTCTTCATAAGATTTTAAAATCTCCAAGCCTTAGACTAATTGTTTGTTAAATAAAAATAAGGCCCCTACCTGAGTGTTAGTTGTGATACAAGTCAAAGTGGTCCTTTCTGGCAACAGAGGTGCTAGAAATTGTGGCTGAGCTCTGGAGGCCTCTTTTCTTCTCTCTTTCCTGGGTCACAGTGACTAGCAAGGGAATGAACAGAGATAGATAAACATATAGGAAGAGAGCAGGAAAAGGATAAATGGGAGACCATTTCTTTAGCCCTTCCACTTTGGAAAAGGAAGTCTGTTTCCAGTCTATTCCACTAAGCTGCTCAGTATGTAGGCACAGGGTCTCTGTCACCCTTTGACACATAGTCTATGAAGCATCACTGGTCAGCAACCTGACATTGTGTAACCCTGTCTAATCATTAATCTCATCAATGAGGAAGATTAAGAATTGGGGAAAGGAATGGTGGTAGCACTTGCAAATGCTTTGGAGTATCTTAGAAGAGGAATTGTAGATATATGATCCAAGATTTTGGTAGAATCAAGTTGATATCATCATATGGTATGTAGTTCATTAGTGTTTTTGGTTAGCAATTAGCTCTAAAATTCTGCCAAGTAGGGCTGGGATTGGGGCTCAGCAGTAGAATACTTGCCTTGCATGTGTGAGACACTGGGTTTAATTCTCAGCACCACATATAAATAAATAAAATGAAGGTCTATCAACAACTAAAAGGGGCTGGGGTTGTGGCTCAGGCTCAGGGGTAGAGCACTTTCCTAGCATGTGCAAGGTGTTGGATTCCATCCTCAGCACCACATAAAAATAAATAAATAAACAAAGGTATTGTGTCCAACTACAACTAAAAGATACTTAGAAATATATATGTATATGTATATAAACTCTGCCAAGTCACTTCAGTGCTCAAGCACTTTCAGTGGCTCTGCGTAACTATTAAGAT
Source organism: Spermophilus citellus (assembly GCF_964194105.1). Classification (NCBI taxonomy): domain Eukaryota; kingdom Metazoa; phylum Chordata; class Mammalia; order Rodentia; family Sciuridae; genus Spermophilus; species Spermophilus citellus. The sequence goes on from NC_138182.1 coordinate 208,974,856, forward strand.
AAACCTAGACTTCTTCATAATATTCTAAAATTTACAAGCCTTAGCCTAATTGTACCTTTGTAAATATTTCTGTGGATCCTTTTGGTGAAATTGCTTATTCTGGCATTCTCCAGCTTGGTGGGCATCCTCCACATTTTCTGTGCTTCTTAGCTTCTATTTGTTAAAGCAAGTCAGAGCTCTCACCTAGTTTGTCCTTTTTTCTTTCGCCACTCATTTGTGCTCTACCCACTTAACATTCAGCTTTTAAGTTTTATTTCTTCTGGCAAAACTTCCCTGCTGACCCCCAGGATCTGGCTCTTTTTTTTTTTTTTTTTGGCTCCATGGAGGATTTTCTGTTTTTGGCTCAAACCCTCTTATTTTCCCTCTTGGATATCTCTCAAGTTCCTCTGAGTCTTCCTCCCTGTGATTGATTCTCATATTAAATCTCTTTTCCCATCTGGTATGGCTACACTTCCAGAACCTTAATTCAAAGTGTATAAAATTCAGTTTATTACAAATGTTCTCTCTGTGCTGGATAAGCTGAACTACTTAATTTCTGAATATTAATCATTTTTTTCTTGTTCTTTTGGCTATGCTATTTTTTAAATTAAGACCATCTCTTAAAAGTAATCTTTCTCATTCTTTTTTTATTGGTTGTTCAAAACATTACATAGTTCTTGATATATCATATTTCACACTTTGATTCAAATGGGTTATGAACTCCCATTTTTACCCCGTATACAGATTGCAGAGTCACATCAGTTACACTTCCACTGATTTACATATTGACATACTCATGTCTGTTGTATTCTGCTGCCTTTCCTATCCTCTACTATCCCCCCTCCCCTCCCCTCCCCTCTTCTCTCTCTACCCCCTCTACTGTAATTCATTTCTCCCCCTTGTATTATTTTTCCCTTTCCCCTAACTTCCTCTTGTATGTAATTTTGTATAACCCTAAGGGTCTCCTTCCATTTCCAAGCAATTTCCCTTCTCTCTCCCTGTCCCTCCCACCTCTCATCCCTGTTTAATGTTAGTCATCTTCTCATGCTCTTCTTCCCTACTCTGTTCTTACTTACTCTCCTTATATCAAAGAAGACATTTGGCATTTGTTTTTTAGGGATTGGCTAGCTTCACTTAGCATTATCTGCTCTAATGCCATCCATTTCCCTCCAAATTCTATAATTTTGTCATTTTTAATGCAGAGTAATACTCCATTGTGTATAAATGCCACATTTTTTTTATCCATTCGTCTATTGAAGGGCATCTAGGTTGCTTCCACAGTCTTGCTACTGTGAATTGTACTGCTATGACTATCGATGTAGCAGTGTCCCTGTAGCATGCTGTTTTTAGGTCTTTAGGGAATAGACCCAGAAGGGGAATAGCTGGATCAAATGGTGGTTCAATTCCCAGCTTTCCAAGAAATCTCCATACTGCTTTCCAAATTGGTTGCACCAATTTGCAGTCCCACCAACAATGTACAAGTGTACCCTTTTCCCCACATCCTCGCCAGCACTTGTTGTTGTTTGACTTCATAATGGCTGCCAATCTTACTGGAGTGAGATGATATCTTAGGGTGGTTTTGATTTGCATTTCTCTGACTGCTAGCGATGGTGAGCATTTTTTCATGTACTTGTTGATTGATTGTATGTCCTCCTCTGAGAAGTGTCTGTTTAGGTCCTTGGCCCATTTGTTGATTGGGTTATTTGTTATCTTATTGTCTAATTTTTTGAGTTCTTTATATACTCTGGATATTAGGGCTCTATCTGAAGTGTGAGGAGTAAAGATTTGTTCCCATGATGTAGGCTCCCTATTTACCTCTCTTATTGTTTCTCTTGATGAGAAAAAACTTTTTAGTTTGAGCAAGTCCCATTTGTTGATTCTAGATATTAATTCTTGTGCTATGGGTGTCCTATTGAGGAATTTGGAGCCCGGCCTCACAGTATGTAGGTCGTAGCCAACTTTTTCTTCCATCAGATGCCTTGTCTCTGGTTTGATATCAAGCTCCTTGATCCATTTTGAGTTAACTTTTGTGCATGGCAAGAGAAAGGGATTCAGTTTCATTTTGTTGCATATGGATTTCCAGTTTTCCCAGCACCATTTGTTGAAGATGCTATCCTTCCTCCATTGCATGCTTTTAGCCCCTTTATCAAATATAAGAAAGTTGTAGTTTTGTGGGTTGGTTTCTGTGTCCTCTATTCGGTACCATTGGTCCACCCGCCTGTTTTGGTACCAATACCATGCTGTTTTTGTTACTATTGCTCTGTAGTATAGTTTGAAGTCTGGTATCGCTATACCACCTGATTCACACTTCCTGCTTAGCATTGTTTTTGCTATTCTGGGTCTTTTATTTTTCCATATGAATTTCATGATTGCTTTCTCTATTTCTACAAGAAATGCCATTGGGATTTTGATTGGCATTGCATTAAACCTATAGAGAACTTTTGGTAATATCGCCATTTTGATGATGTTAGTTCTGCCTATCCATGAACAGGGTATATTTTTCCATCTTCTAAGATCTTCTTCAATTTCTCTCTTTAGGGTTCTGTAGTTTTTATTGTATAAGTCTTTTACCTCTTTTGTTAGGTTGATTCCCAAGTATTTTATTATTTTTGAGGATATTGTAAATGGAGTGGTTGTCCTCATTTCCATTTCAGAGGGTTTGTCGCTGATATACAGGAATGCCTTTGATTTATGCGTGTTGATTTTATATCCTGCCACTTTGCTGAATTCATTTATTAGCTCTAATAGTTTCTTTGTAGACCCTTTTGGGTTTGCTAGGTATAGAATCATGTTATCTGCAAATAGTGATAATTTAAGTTCTTCTTTTCCTATTTTTATGCCTTTAATTTCTTTCATCTGTCTAATTGCTTTGGCCAGTTTCGAGAACTATGTTGAACAGAAGTGGTGAGAGAGGGCATCCCTGTCTTTTTCCAGATTTTAGAGGGAATGCCTTCAATTTTTCTCCATTCAGAATGATGCTAGCCTGGGGCTTAGTGTAGATTGCTTTTACAATGTTGAGGTATGTTCCTGTTATCCCTATTTTTTCGAGAGTTTTGAACAAAAAGGGATGCTGTACTTTGTCAAATGCTTTTTCCGCATCTATCGAGATGATCATATGGTTCTTATTTTTAAGTCTATTGATGTGGTGGATAACATACATTGATTTCCATATATTGAACCAGCCTTGCATCCCAGGGATGAATCCTACTTGATCATGGTGTACAATTTTTTTGATATGATTTTGTATTCGATTCGCCAGAATTTTATTGAGGATTTTTGCATCTAGGTTCATTAGAGATATAGGTCTGTAGTTTTCTTTCTTTGAAGTGTCTTTGTCTGGTTTTGAAATCAGGGTGATGTTGGCCTCATAGAATGAATTTGGAAGTTCTCCCTCTTTTTCTATTTCCTGAAATAGCTTGAAAAGTATTGGTATTAGTTCCTCTTTAAAGGTTTTGTAAAACTCTGCTGTATACCCAACCGGTCCTGGGCTTTTCTTAGTTGGTAATCTTTTGATGGTTTCTTCTATTTCCTCAATTGATATTGGTCTGTTTAGGTTGTCTATATCCTCCTTTCTCAATCTGGGCAGATCATATGACTTAAGAAATTTATCGATGCCTTCACTATCTTCTATTTTAGTGGAGTATAAGGATTCAAAATAATTTCTGATTATCTTCTGTATTTCTGAAGTGTCTGTTGTGATATTGCCTTTTTCATCCTGTATGCTAGTAATTTGAGTTCTCTCTCTTCTTCTCTTCATTAGCATGGCTAAGGGTCTGTCGATCTTATTTATTTTTTCACAGAACCAACTTTTAGTTTTATCAAATTTTTCAATTGTTTCTTTTGTTTCGATTTCATTAATTTCAGCTCTGATTTTAATTATTTCTTGCCTTCTACTTCTTTTGCTGTTATTTTGCTCTTCTTTTTCTAGGATTTTGAGATGAAGTATGAGATCATTTATTTGTTGGTTTTTTCTTTTTTTAAGGAATGAACTCCATGCAATGAATTTTCCTCTTAGAACTGCTTTCAATGTGTCCCATAGATTCCGATATGTTGTGTCTGTGTTTTCATTTATCTCTAAGAATTTTTTAATTTCCTCCTTAATGTCTTCTATAACCCATTGATCATTCAGTAACCTATTGTTCATTCTCCAAGTGATGCATGATTTTTCCTTCCTTCTTTTATCGTTGATTTTCAGTTTCATTCCATTATGGTCAGATAAGATGCATGGTATTATCTCTACTCCTTTATATTGTCTAAGAGTTGCCCTGTGACATAATATATGATCTATTTTTGAGAAGGATCCATGTGCTGCTGAGAAAAAAGTGTAACTGCTTGATGTTGGGTGGTATATTCTATATATGTCAATTAAGTCTAGGTTGTTAATTGTGTTATTGAGTTCTATAGTTTCCTTATTCAACTTTTGTTTGGAAGATCTGTCCAGTGGTGAGAGAGGTGTGTTGAAGTCTCCCATGATTATTGTATGGTGGTCTATTAGACTCTTGAACTTGAGAAGAGTTTGTTTGATGAACATAGCTGCACCATTGTTTGGGGCATATATATTTATGATTGTTATGTCTTGTTGGTGTATGGTTCCCTTGAGCAGTATGTAGTGTCCCTCTTTATCCCTTTTGATTAACTTTGGCTTGAAATCTATTTTATTTGATATGAGTATGGACACTCCTGCTTGTTTCCGAAGTCCATATGAGTGATATGATTTTTCCCAACCTTTCACCTTCAGTCTATGTATGTCTTTTCCTATCAAATGCGTCTCCTGTAGGCAGCATATTGTTGGGTCATGTTTTTTGATCCATTCTACTAGCCTGTGTCTCTTAATTGGTGAGTTTAAGCCATTAATATTTAGGGTTATTATTGAGATATGGGTTATCTTTCCAGCCATATTTGTTTATTTATGTTACTGAATATGGTTTGTTTTCCTCTTTGATTATTTTCCCCCCTTTACTGTCCTACCTCCCACTGTTGGTTTTCATTGTTATTTTCCATTTCCTCTTCCTGTAATGTTTTGCTGAGGATTTTTTGGAGAGATGGTTTTCTAGCTGCAAATTCTTTTAACTTTTGTTTATCGTGGAAGGTTTTAATTTCATCTTCCATCTTGAAGCTTAATTTCGCCAGATACACAATTCTTGGTTGGAACCCATTTTCTTTCAGTGTTTGAAATATGTTATTCCAGGATCTTCTAGCTTTCAAAGTCTGTGTTGAGAGATCAGCTGTTATCCTGATTGGTTTACCCCTAAATGTAATCTGCTTCCTTTCTCTTGTAGCTTTTAAAATTCTCTCCTTATTCTGTATGTTGGGCATCTTCATTATAATGTGTCTAGGTGTGGATCTCTTATGATTATGCACATTCGGCGTCCTGTAGGCTTCTAGGATTTGGGATTCTGTCTCGTTCTTCAAGTCTGGGAAGTTTTCTCGAATTATTTCATTGAATAGATTGCTCATTCCTTTGGTTTGGAGCTCTGTGCCTTCCTGTATCCCAATGACTCTTAAGTTTGGTCTTTTAATGTTATCCCATATTTCTTGGATGTTCTGCTCATGGTTTCTTAACAGTCTTGCTGAGCTGTCTATGTTCTTTTCAAGTTGAAATATTTTGTCTTCATTGTCTGATATTCTATCTTCTAAGTGTTCTACTCTGCTCGTAGTATTCTCAATTGAGTTTTTAAGTTGGTTTATTGCTTCCTGCATTTCTAGGATTTCTATTTGTTTGTTTTTTATTACCTGTATCTCCCTGTATAGTTGATCTTTTGCTTCCTGGATTTGTTTATGTATTTCATTGTTGAAGAGATCTTTCATTGTCTGATGTTGCTGTCTAATGTCTTCCTTGAGACTCCAGATCATCTGAAGCATGTATCTCCTGAATTCTTTACCTGACATTCCATCTGCTGCAGATATTACCTCTTCTAACGTTGAGTTGACCTGCATTGCTTGTGGTCCTTTCTTTCCTTGTCTCTTCATACTGTTCGCGTTTCTTTCTGCTTACTGAGACTGTTGTGTTGTTGAATTTTCCCCCTATATATTTGTTTTACTCTTGTATAGTTGCAAAGTCTCCCGCGCAGGTGCGGGCAGGGGCTCTGCTCCTCCTCCAATTGGGGCACTGTGCCTACCACATCGGCAGGCTGCTGGGCATGTTCTGCTGGTTGGTAGCAGGTGCGCCTACCTTGCAGGCGCGTGGGGCGGCTCTGCCACTCCCAGGTTGCTGGGCCTGACCTGCTGGTGGGTTGCAGGTCCGGCTACCTTGCAGGTGCGGGGGGAGGGTGCAGACCTATTTGTATTTAGACAGTTACTCGAAATGGAGGACGTAATGCTTGGGATGAAAGTTGGGGGGAAGGGGAAGGTAGGTGGTCTTGAAAAGAAAGAAGGAGAGGGAGATAGATAGCATAGAGGAGAATGGAAAGAGCAGTAAACCTTGGAAGGGGAGAGAGAGAGGGAAAAGGGAGAGAAAAAATTAAAATGAAATAGGAAATAAAATTAGGTCTTAGAGATCCATTTTCTTCTCTTCCCGTAGGCAAAGCTGTGCCCTCCGGGCTGAGTTTTGCCCTCAACAGCAATCCCTGTAAGGCGGTTCCTGGGAGTCTCTCAATCCTGTTGGTCCAGAGCTGTTTCACTTCTACGGCCCCTCCTCCCCTTCCTCCTGCCAGCCAGCCAGGTCCTGCTCACCGGAGGCAGTTCCCCAAGGATTTGGTTACACTTTCAGCCCCACTGAGTGCTCTATTTCCCTAACTACTGAGCACTCTCGCTGTCATTCATCTAAGCCCCAGTGCTGTGTAGCTGGGGTCTGGGAGTCAATTGTTTAATTTTTCCGGACCCCTTTGGTGGGCACACCTTCGGAATCTGGCAGCTAAGACCATTGGTGTCGCTGCTGGTGGTAATAGGAGTTGGGGGTCGAGGATCCCCTCTGCTTCCCTCAGCCCCTACAGTCACAACCACACTGCTGGCGGTAGGAGGAGTTGGGGGTCTGGAGTGTCCTATGTTTCCCTCCGCCCCTACCGTCACACCCTCTCAGTTCGCGGTTGGGGGATTTGGGGGTGGGGAGTCTTCTCTGCTTCCCTCTGCCCCTACAGTCACGCCCTCGTCACTGGCAGTAGGGGGAGTTGGGGGTCGAGAGTCCTTTGGCCCTTACGGTCATGCCCACGGAGAGATTTTGAAGTTTCCCGGTTGTTTGTATCTGGTGTGGGTGGGAGTCACACACCTGCTAAAGTAGATTCTGCTGGGAAGGAATCTCTTTGGCCGAACTTTGGTGGCTTCCCCTCTCTGCTATGGCAGGCCCCTGGCTTCTTGCCGGAGTGTCTGAAGGGAGGGGTGGAACTGGCTTGTCTCTGGTCTGACACAATCTCTGGCTTTAGTTCCCAGTTCGCTATTTTGTAAAGGGTTGGTTAGATTCCCTTCACGCTGTCTCAGGGGGGAGCCGTTCGCCGGGGGGGCGGGGCTGTTAGTAGAGCCAGGAGGGCACGGGCTGTCTGCTGGGCCAGGCGGGGACACTTCTCGCTCCACCAGGCCGCTGGGGGCTTCCTGTAGAGCCGGGCAGCTGCGGCCACATGGCTAAGATCTGGGCGGGTGGGGTGGCCGTTCACTGAGCGAGAGCGGGGCCTCCCAGGACAGCGAGATGGCGGGTGCCGTCTGCGGGTTCGGGTGGGCCGCGCCGCTCGGGGCCGCCAGCCGCTTTCTGAAGCGGCTGGTGGCCGCGGGATTGTACCTCTGCACCCGCTGGGGGGCTGCCTGTAGAGCCGGGCAGCTGTGGCCGTGTGGCTATGAGCCTGGCAGGCGTGGTGGCCGTTCGCAGAGCGAGAGCAGGGCCTCCCCGGGACGGCGGGATGGCGGGTGCTGTCTGCGGGTTCGGGCTGGCCGCACTGCTCTGGGCCGCTGGCCGCTTGCAGAAGCAGCCGGTGGCTGCGGGACTGGACCTCCGCGTCCGTGTGGCCGGCCAAGATCCACTTGTCTGGAACAAACTGACACTTCTAATAAACCTACCAATTCCCGGCAGGTCCCCTCTTAACAGAATTTTGCTAGAAGTTCCTCAGTAGGTAGACTGCCGCTGTTCCAATGGGTCTTTCTGATCCCATTAATGTGGAGACATTGGAATCGCTGCTTCCTCGCCGGCGGCCATGTTCGATCCCCCTGTCATTCTTTATAATATCAATCAAATAGCACCTTACTGAGGCTATCTCTGAACAATGTATTAGAAATGCCTCCTTTTTCTTTAGCCATTTGCTAGAACTGCTATAATAGCATTTTTTTTTTTTTTTTTTAGTTTTTGGTGGACACAACGTCTTTATTTTATTTTTATGTGGTGCTGAGGATCTAACCCAGCGCCCCATGCAAGCAAGAGCTCTACCGCTTGAGCCACATCCCCAGCCCTATAATAGCAATAATAATTCATTTATTCTTAATGTTGTCTGTTTATTTGTCTTATTTATTCCACTTAATTGTAAACTCTCAGGGAGTGGGGACAGCTGCAAAAGAGCTCATGATGGTGCCTTACATGTTTTAAGTTAGTAGTTTATGAGTAGTGATGTGATCCTACCTGTTTGGAGCTGTTCAAGCATGTATTTTCTGAACTATTTTGGTTAATACATATTGAGTGAGCTTTTCACCCAACTAGATTATAGCATGCTTTATGCTTGAGAGTAGAGACATGCTTTATACTTCTTTGTATTTTCACAGTTTAATAAGCCCTTTATATTCTTTTTTTGAAGCAAAGACTTATTAATTGATAGTGTTAATAAAAAAGAATACCCTAGTGATTAAAAACCATACATATATTAGTCCTTTAATTATGCCCTCTATCTTTGTATGTAGAAACAGTCCATCATCAAAAAGGAAAATGTCTGTCTTGGATGGGAATCTGATCTCTCTTTGGCAGCTCTCATTTTCTCTCTTTTGTCTTTTCTGAATTCTGGAGCCAGTAGAAGCTCAGAGCTTTGTCCTGGGCTAGGAATAGAAGTGGGGGATGAATGATTCTGCTGGTGATTAATAGAAAAACTCTCTAAACCTTCTGTTTATAATGGAGTGGAACACCTACCTACCTAACACCCTGTTATTTTCCTAATATTAACTATCTTTCAGAGTGTAATTTCACAATGTTGTTATGTTTAATAAGTCAGTCTCTCCTCTGCTTTACCTATCAAAAGTTAGAGTAAGACAGAAAGAAATGAGCTAAGGAGAAAAGAAAATTTGCGATGCTCAGTAAAGTAGAATTTCTACATGAAACTGTCAGAATCAAAATTTCTGAGCTGGAATCTAACAGTTATGCTAGGCTTCAAGGCATTAAATTCTTAATTTTTCCCTGAAACTAAATAAGTGAATCAAATTCTTTGGTAGCCTCCAAGGCATGGGCCTAAGTCAGGTTGTCTAGGAGGCTGGTAAACTGAGAGAGACCTCAAGACCTTCTAATCAACATCCTCTCATATATTTATCTAGTCTCTTTTGAGTGGCATAAAATTCCATTGTGTTTTGTAGTCTGCCTTTTGTCTGGACTTGCAAAGCTGTTTTGTTGATTGCCTCGGAAAATGAAATATTCCTTCTTGACCTCATGTGGAAAATGATCTCAAATTGCTTTTTCTTCACTTCATTTCATCTTGATATCAGAATATTTTTATATGGGACTGCAGTGTTAAAGCAGGCTATTAGATTTTGGTAAACATTTGGAGTTTTTCTTTTTTAAATTGCATTTTTTTACTTAACAGTAAATATTTTCACACAAAAACTCCGATATTATATGACTTCATAAAATTCTTTCGTAGACAATAGAGAAAGGAGCCCTCTATAGTTGTTGAGTTAAAAAAGAAAGTTTTCTAAAGGAATGGTAAATGGTAAGAAGGGGATTAGTTAACAGGGAGAAAAACTGCAGAAAGCATTTACTGTGGGCTCAAGGCCACTAACTAAAATCCACTCCAATAAAACTAAAGTCTTCGTAGGTCATGCAGAGATTCTTCATGCTAGTGTTGCTAATTCAACAGCCTTCAAAATATTCTTTGGTGTTACTGTGGAGGGCTGGAATGCATGTCCAAGGAAAAGAGAGGTTAATTCAACAGAGTAGGACAGGTTCTCTTTCAGTTAACTATATTTTTTAAAATGACATAGCTACTATGTGTATGGGTGTATGTGTTTATGACATACTTGCTTAAAAACAACAATAAGAATAAGCACATTAAGAATAAATATGCCTTGGATCCAGATGATAGATCAGAGAGATGGGGGGAAGTTGGAGGGAGGAAGGGAGATGGAGAGATGAGGCTAGGGGGACAGACTGGAGAGAAGAGAATAGAGAGGGAAATGCCCATAGACACAAAGGAAAAAAAAAAAGGAACAAGATGAGGAGATATAGAAGAGAAAGATAAAATCCCTAGGAAAGTTGAGAAAGACAGCAAGCAGCAAGCACTATAAACTCTCCATGGAATCTGAAGTAGAAATGAAACAGAAAGAAAGTGTTCTTTCTCCTTTGAACTTAGAGCATTAACTGTACTTTGGGAATGTGATGAACTCAATCGTATGATACAACAATTTGATATACATATTTTGTTTCTAAGCTTTTGTATTTATTTATTTGTTCCTTGTTGTTGAATGTTATCCATACCTGTTAGTAGCTAATCCCTTTGCAGCTGGTACCTTCAAGTTTCTTATATGTTCTCATTCCCTGGGTCAGAAATCATTACCTTGTTTGGAGTTGAAAGATCTCCAATCTGTTATAAAAATTTTTGTTTGGAGGGAAATCAGTTGACTTATTACAACATCTCTATTATCCTTACTGCTGACACCTGTGTCAGGTAATGAACAAATTATCTGCTAACTACCATGTTTTTAGAAGAATCTTTTAAAATAGTAGCCAATAAATGGGATGTCAGGTGTTATTAATAGTTGACTAAGTCCGTAGAGAATGCAGAGGAAATATTACCATATAAGAGCTCATTATTCCATTGGTATGAGACACCTCTGAGCTATTTTTGCATACTTAACTGAGAAACAAGGAAATTTTTCTTCTTGTATGCTAAAAAAACCTCTCTAACTGACTGGTTTAATTTTCAGGTTTAGTTTCTATTCTATTTCTAGCAAAAGCCTTTAAATCTGTTCTTCATTCAGGAACATGTTCTGAGGCATGTTGTCATTTATACATGGTACAGAGAAGCTGAAAGAAATAATATCATGTTTTATCAATTGAGAAGTTAAGACCTGTGCATTTTTCTCTTCAAACATTTGAATCGAGGAGGTGTTAGGAAGAGGGCACATGACTGGAAATTGATTGAGGAAATTTATGCCCTAGGCATAAATGTCCATGGATGACACCATAAGATTCCATCCATTTTTGAAGTTCTGTTTCTAGAAATTGGCTATTTGTGGGATTTATCTATATATTTGAGATTTTCATAAGACAACGATACTCAATTTTATCAGAAAATACCCATTTTATAACAATGAATTTACTCCTAGGATGAATATAGAAGCAGAAATGACGGGTTTATGCTATCTTCTTTTCAGTGTGTTTTCAGCCACAGGATTTTGGACCATGGACAACCCCCTGGCACAAGCACACTTGGTGTGCCATTTAGACCCAAGTCATACATCTTTGTATAATGAAATTGTCAGTTGCTTCCAAAATGATATGAAATGATGGTAGTCCAACTGTTCATGGTGGTGACAAGGGATATTTATGATATATTTGGATTCTTCAATTCATAGCATTTTTGCCAATACATTTTTGAAAGAAGCAATTTTTCCCTTTGAGATGGCACTTATGAACAGAATATAAAACTTCCCAAAGATACATTTGAACTAGTAAAAGAAAATTAATTTGTAGGTTAAATTCTATTGTTAATACTTTTTTTGTTTTTGCTTTTGAGACACTACAGATCCTATGGCACATTGTTAAATAGTTTATATTCTCCATGTTCTTGCCAACTATAGTTAGTGTAATTGGTCTATCTATAGAAGCTGTCTGGCATGGAGTTGAAGAATATACACTCTGGAGGGTTGAGTCTCATATTTGTCACTGATTAGCTCTGTGAACTTGAGCAAGAAACTTAACCTGTTTGTACTTGGAAATGGAGATAAAAACATCATCCATTCTCATGAAGTTGCTGTGGGGATTGAATGGGTTATGCCTGGCACAGTTTAAATGCAGGTGCAGCTCAGTTATGAGTTTGGTCACAAGTGAGGGAAGAAAGCCAACCCCACAATTGTCTATCTAGGGATCGTTTCTATCTGCCTCTAAATCATTCTCCCCACCCTTGAATGAATGGGTACAGCCGCCTCTTTTAGATTGGATTCCTCCAAAGCTATCAGAGGAGGATTCATCTGGATGAACATGATTTATTAAAACTAAAGGCCAAATGTTCTCTCTGATATGAAGATGCTAACACACAACTGGTGGTGGATGGGATGGAGAAGAATAAAAGTTCCATGGATTAGACAAAAAGGAATGAAGAGAAGGGAGGGGGAAAATTTGGAATTGGAGTTGGAAAGACAGTAGAATGAATCAGACATAAATTTCCTATATTCATATATGAATATATCACCAGTGAAACTCCACGTCATGCAAAACCACAAGAATGGGATCCTAATTAGAATAAGTTATATTCTGTGTATGTATAATATGTCAAAATACACCCTACTATCATGTGTATCTAAAAATAACTAACTAAATACATACATACATACATACATACATACATACATACATAAAAAAGAAATTTGCTGAGGAAAGCTGATAGGAGATTGGGAAGACAAGACCATAAACAAAAACCCAGCAAAGGTATCACATCCAGAAAAATCTCCAGGGGTTTACTGGCTCAGTCTTTTTTTAGGGGGTGGGGTGTTACCTGGAGATAGCACAGGTCACATCTCAGAGGTGTACAGATGGGGCAGGGTATCTGGCTTGATCATACTCCTCTCTCCTTTGGGCATTGTTTAAGGGCTGTTGCTTGAAGGCATGTGTTCCCAGGTACTTTTATTTCTGCTATGGGGCTTGAAGAGGAAGAATTTTTGTGTAATTTGTTTAGGATAGGCTCTGTTATTGAAGATTATACAAAGTTTCAGTTTTCTGTATCCATAATGAGTGAGTCAACTGCTTTCATTTTGCTCCATAAGTGTTGGTCATTTCTCCAATGAATATGGGTTTACTTTTAAAATGGATGCTGAAAGAAAATACAGAGCTGATGAATCCATTTAGTAATTTAACTTAAACATTTTCTTTAATGGACTGCAGAGTTTCTTCCTGAGTATACACAAGAACATTCATCCCAGAGTTTTCCATGGTGCCATAAGGCAAAGGGTAGAAAGATACATGTCAGTTGAGTCACATTATATGCTAGATGCTGTATACTAGGATTTTAAAATTTTTTTTTTAATATTTATTTTTTAGTTTTTGGTGGACACAACATCTTTTTTTGTATGTGGTGCTGAGGATCAAACCCGGGATGCACGCATGCCAGGCGAGCGTGCTACCACTTGAGCCACATCCCCAGCCCTGTATACTAGGATTTTGAAAATATTTCACTTAATCCTCACCACACACATGTGAGTTAGCCTAATCTTAAAGCCAAGAGTTAACCTTTAAGAAGTTATTTGCCCAAAGTCACAGAGAACTGGAATTAAAACTGAAGTCAAAACCTTCTTTCTTTGTTAGCTCCTTTTACACAGAAATCTGGAAAACTTTTATATTCTGACTTTAGGTTGGCATCTCTAGACACAGAATTTTCTGTCTTTGAACCATTATGTTTTTTTTTTTTTTTAATGTTTCTGAACTGCTGAGGGAGTAGGGAGTGTGTGTGTGTGTGTGTGTGTGTGTGTGTGTGTGTGTGTACTATTAGCATAACTGTTAGTAGTTAATAAATTTATTACTCCGAGAAATAAAAACCTCAATGGTAAATATATAACACAGCTTGGAAATTGCTTTCTGTTAATTGTATATAAACATACGGATATTGCTTTTTTACATAAAAAAGACACAATTTTTAGACATGAGAAAAGGTAAACCTGGGTAAAACATTTATATCATTCTTCTTTCTCAGAAACAGAACAAGGCTTGTACCTTCTAATAAATCAGTCTGTGCACACCTAACATTTTAGTGACTCTGAGTCATTGATGCCCCTGATTAGTGTCATGACAATTGTTTAAATGCAGAGAAAGTGAGCGGTGTGCTGATTCTTTAGGATCAAAGTGTATTCATTATTTGCGAATAGTTGGCTCTAAATATCCCCACAGACAATGCAAAGGCAACACAGAACTTAGAAGTTCTTTTGGTTTTATCAGGGCTGACAGAGGAAGACATCTAGAAGACTAATTCCCAACTTTGTGGGGGCGTAAGGAGGGGCTGTCCATGTGAAGCTTGTTCCAGGCAGTGATGGCTTTCCTCCCATAGGCCTGTGGAGCACTCAGTTATTCTGGGCCCACTGTGATTCTAGAGTAAAATCCCATGATGTGCTCTTTATGGCAGCTGATGCTAGCATCCCCTGAGCTATTGCACTTCCTGTGTTGCTAAGGATCAGAGTTTCCCCTTTATTTCCCAAGGCTGATACGGGACTTCCTGTTATTTAGGGTTACTTCTTAGGAATAGTTTTTTCGTTTTTTTTTTTTTGTTCTTTAGAAATAGGATTTTCTATTTACTATGAAAATAACAAAGAAAAACAGAAAAATATTTGTTAAAACTGATCAGAAATGTTTGGCATGACTTTCTTAAGAAACAAACAGTTTTACTGTTTGGCTTCTGAAATTAACTTTAGAGCCATGGCCAGTACTTTAGAAGTGACTTTGAAATTTAGGCTCAAGTTAACTTTCAAGAGGGAATTGTAATCCTGTTAGGCCCAAGGAATATCCTCGAGTTTGCAGTGTTTGTTATCCTTTCTATTTAAACCTCCTATTCAGTTAAGATTTTTAGAATTTAGACTATTATTGCAGTAATTTTTCTAGTTTCTCAAGACATGCAAAAAAGAGACTTATGAAATGAATGTTAAAATTAAATAATGGCTAGTGTAATTATTAATGTAGTTGGTTAACAATTGTAACCAACAATGAATTATCTGTTAAACAAAATGTACCTGCTTCATTCCCCCCCAAAAAGAGTGTAGCAGTTAACTTATATATCAATTTGGAGAGTATTTTTGTGAAATTAGTATTTAAATTAGTGAATTTTGAATAAGTAGGTTGGCCTCTATAACATGGGTGGGCCTCTTTCTATCGATTGAAAGCCTGAATAGAATGAAAAGACTGGTCTGAGCAAGAGGAAGTTCTCCACAGGATTGCCTTTGGGTTTTATCAGCACCCTTGGCTACCCTGAGTTTCCAGCCTACAGACTCATACTTTGAACTTAGTTTTAGACTTGGGCTTGTCCATAATTGAGAGATATAATTCCTTATGACAAAATCTCTCTGTACCTACATATATTCAGACAATCCCTGACTTAGATGGTTCAACTTATGGTTTCAGTTTTACATGGTACAAAAGCAATACACATTCAGTAGAAACTGTACTTCAAATTTTGAATTTTGATCTTTTCCCTGACTGGCAATATGCAGCGTTATGCCAGGCAACAGCAGACAGCCATAGCTCCCAGTCAACCACATGTGATCACAAGGGGGAACAACTGACTGCTACCACACACTGTCCTGCTAAACTGTGGTGTTCAGTAGGTTAGGTGTATTTGATGCATTTTAAACTAAATGATAGTTTCAACTTATGCTGGAAGCTCATCATAAGGCCAGAAACATCTGTTCATCTTGTTGGTTCTGGTTCTCTGGAGAACTCTGATTAATACAAGTTGTTTAATGAAACATCATTCATATAAAGTGTTACACTATGTGAAAGCAGATATATTGACACATACTTTTAAAATGTGAAGATATATGCATAAGCCATTTAATGTGCATAAAATGCTTAAAATATTCCTTACCAAATTTATTATGTTAATTGACCCTAAAACTTGTCTTTAAATAGGTAAAAGACTTAATAGAAAAAGAGAAAGGCTTAAAATTTATGATTTTATAATTTCATAAACATTTTGCATTTTGTGATAGTATAAAGAAATCCCTGTGGTAAATAAACTGTAAACCCATAAAGCAGCATTCTTTAAAAGGTGAGGGGAAAATAGAAAATTTTATTGTGGTATCAAACTTAAAGAAACTGTGTTAAATAAATAATTGAGAATCAATTCTTATTTTGTCAATAAAGAACTAACACTAAAATAATTTTTTAAAATTAACAATCTTTGAATATAAACATAGAATTGTTTTTATAAATGTTAATGCATATTAATTATACAAATTAGTGGGATTCATTGTGACATTTCCATGCATGCATACACCATGCTATCATGCTTTATGACTATCCTTCCCTTCTACCCTTCTCTGACTCCATCTTCCCCTCATATCCTTCTCTTTCCTGTAGTCTCTCTTCTACTTTCAGTTCATCATCTTCTTTTTTTTCAAAGTTTCCATATATGAAAGAAAACATGCCAGTACTTGTCTATGTTTGGCTCATTTCTTTTAATGCTGGGCCTCCAGTTCCATCCAATTTCCTGCAATGACATAATTTCATTCTTCCTTATAGCTGAATAATACTACACTGTGTGTGTATGTGTGTGTGTGTGTGTGTGTGTGTGTGTGTGTGTGTATGTATACCCACACACCTTATTTTCTATATCCATTCATCTGTTGATGGGCACCTAGGCTGATTCCATAATCTGGCTATTGTGAACAGTGCCACAGGAAACATGGCTACACACGTATCTATTTGTATGCTGACTTCATTTCCTTTGGATAAATTCCCAGGAATAGTGTAGCTGGATCACATGAGAGTTCTATTTTTAGTTTCCAGAGGAACCTCCATACTGATTTCCATAGTGGTTATACTAATTTACATTCCCACCAACCATATATAAGGGCTCCTTTCTATCTGTATCCATACCAACATTTGTTTTCTTCCTTCCTTCCATTTTTTTCTGATAATGGCTCTTCTGACTGGGTGAGATGGATTCTCAGTGTACTTTTGATTTGCATTTCTCTGATGGCTAAAGCTATTGGGCACTTTTTCATATATTTATTGGCTATTTATATTGTGTATTGAGAAGTATCTGTTCATTTGCCATTTTTTATTGGATTATTTGTTCTTTTTAAAATAATTTTGTGGCCTCTATATGTTCTGGTTATTAATTCTCCATCATACAAATAGCTGACAAAGATTTTTCCCTTATTCTGTAAGTTGTCTCTTAACTCTGTTGATTGCTTCCTTTGCTGTGCAGAAGCTTTTAATTTGGTATAATCTCATGTGTCAATTTTCACTGTTTCCTAGGTTATTGAAGTCCTATTCATGAAATTGCTGTTGGTGCTAATTTCTTGAACATATCCCTTATGTTTTTTTCTAGCAGTTTCAAAGTTTTGGGCTCTGACATTAAGGTCTTTGATCAATTTGGGGTTGATTTTTGTAAAAGGTAATAGATAGGGATGTAGTTTTAATCTTCTACATGTGAATGTCCAGTTTTACCATCACCATTTGTTGAAGAGTTGAGTTTGTTCTTGTTTTTCTAAGACCTTGAGATGCATTGTTAAGTTTGCAATCTATTTTTGTTTGTTTTGTTTTGTTATGACACATACTTTATGCTTTTGTGTTTTCAGAGTTAGCTTATCTTGAGACTCAGAGTTGAATGTAAAAAAATGGAGAATAATAAAGTGTGAAACCATAGAGGAGAATATGGAGAATAATCAACAAACCCACAGAGGCTGCTGTGGCTGTTAGTGTCTGATTGTTGCCAAAAGCTCCGTCCTTGTCCCTGATGTTAATCCAATAATGAGCACATGATTTTGAGAAAAAGGAAAAAGGTTTATTGCTTTGCTAGCAAAGGAGAAACACAGAGAACTCCTGTTCCAAAGGCAGTAATTCTTGAAATCTATTTTAAAAATTCTAGTTAGTTATATATGACAGCAGAGTGCCTTTCAACTTATTGTACACAAATGGAGCACGACTTTTCATTTCTCTGGTTGTACACAATGCAGAGTCACACTATTTGCACAATCATATGTGTACATAGGGTAATGATGTTCATCTTATTCCACCATCTTTCCCACTCTCATAATCCCTCCCCTCCCTCCCCTCTGCCCAATCCAAAGTTCCTTCATTCTTCCTTTCCTCTGCCCCACTTTGGATCAACTTTCACTTATCAGAGAAAACATTGAGACTTTGGTTTTTGGGGATTGGCTTACTTCACTTAGCTCCATCCATTTACCTGCAAATGCCATAATTTCATCTTCTTTAAGGCTGAGTAATATTCTATTGTGTGTATATAAGGATAAAGAAACTGTGTGAGATATATATATATATATCTCACACAGTTTCTTTATCCTTTCATCTATTTAAGGACATCTAGGTTGGTTCCAGAGTTTAGCTATTGTGAATTGAGCTGCTATAAACATTGATGTGGCTGTGTCACTGTAGTATACTTATTTTAAGTCCTTTGGGTAGATACTAAGGAGTTGGGATAGCTAGGTCAAATGGTGGTTCCATTCCAAGTTTTCTAAGAAATCTCCATACTGCTTTCCAGTTTGGTTGCACCAATTACAGTGCCACCAGCAATGAATGAGTGTACCTTTTTCCTCACACCCTTGCCAAAATTTATTGTTGCTTGTATCCTTGATAATTGCCATTCTGATTAGTGTGAGATGAAATCTTAGAGTAGTTTTTATTCACATTTCTCTAATTGTTACAGATGTTGAAAAATTTTTCATATATTTGCTGATCAATTGTGTATTTTCTTCTGTGAATTGTCTGCTCAGTTCCTTAGCCCACCTAATCTCCAGGATATACGAAGAACTTAAAAAACTTAACACCAAAAAAAAAAAAAAACCCAAATAACTCAATCAATAAATGAGCCAAGAAACTGAGCAAACATATCTTGCAGTCTATTTTTTTAAATGTAGTACTTCATAGCTGTAAACTTCCCTCTTGTTACTGCTTTTGTTGTATCCCAAAAGTTCTTGTTTGTTGTGTTTCCATTTTTATTTGATTCTAGGAATTTCAAAATTTCCCATCTTATTTCTTCAAAAAATATACTCGTCATTAAAAAAATGTATTGTCCAATTTTCATGTGTTTGTATAGTTTCTGTCTTTCCTCTTACTGTTTATTTCCAGTTTCTGTCCACTGTAATCTGATGAGATATAAGAAAGTATTTCAATTAAAAAGGTTTTTTTTTTTCCCCAGATCTGGCTTATGGCCTAATATATAACCTATGTTAGAAAAAGTTCCATGTTCTGACAAAAAAATGTGTTTTCTATAGTTATTGGATGGAATATTCTGTAGATATCTGTTAAGTACATTTTTTCTATAGTGTAGTTTAATTCTGATGTTTCTTTGCTGAATGATGACTGTGGCTGACTAAAATCATCCACTATTATTGGATTGGGTCTATCTCTCTCTTTATGTCCAATAGTGTTTGTTTTATAAAATTGGGTGCTCTACTGTTTGGTGCATATGTATTTATAATTTTGAGATTTTCTTGATGAATTGTTTCCTTAATCAGTATACTGATATTCTTTGTCTCCTCCAACTGATCTTGGCTTAGAGCCTGATTTGTTAGATGTGAATATAGCCATTTCTGCTTGCTTTCAGATTCCATTTGCTGGGAATACCATTTTCTATCTTTCACTTTCAGTCTGTGTATGTCTTTGCTGGTGAGGTGAGTGTGTATGCAGCATATTGTTGGATCTTTTTTTTTTTTAATCAAATAAGCCAGTTTGTATCTTTTAATTGAAAAACTAAGTCATTTACATTCAGGATTATTATTGAAAAGTATGTGTTTGTATCTGTCATTTGTTTTTTTTTTTCCTGGTTGTTTATTTTCTCCTGGTTGTTTTGGATATTCTATGTTCAGTTCTTCTTCCCTTATTTATCTTTGAGATTTGATGGTTTACCATATTAATGTTTGGTTCTTTCCTAATTCTTATTTTCTTATCTATTCTTCTAGTCAGATTTCTTCTTTCCCATGCTCTCATGATTGTATTTATCTTTCTTCCTCTTCTGGGTAAAGGATTTCCTGTAAACTGCTGGTTTAGTGATCATGAATTCTCTGAATTCATGCTTATCTTAGAAGGTCTTTATTTCTTATTTGATTCTGAATTGTAACTTTTATGGGTAGAGTAATCTAGGCAGGCAGTTGTTTCTCTCAGGCCTCAAAATACATTGCTGCATGTGCTTCTGGCCTTCAGAGTTTCTTCTGAGAAATTTTCTGATGGGTTCAACTTTAAATGTGACTTGGTACTTCTCTCTTATATGTTTTAATGTTCTTTGTTTTGTACTTTTAGCAGTTTAACTATAACTGTAGTTGAGAGGCTCTTTTGTGGTCTTGTCTCTTTGGGGTTCTAAAGGCTTCCTGTACTTGGATGTCCATATCTTTCTCAAATTTTTTGAAATATTTGCTCATGTTTTACCAAATAGGATTTATTAATTACTACCTGAATGTCATAATTCAATAAACTTGCCTTCAAGTTCTGATATTCTTTCTTTTACTTGTTCTGGTCTATTGCTGAGGTTTTCAACTGATTTTTTAAAAAATAAATCTGACTTACTAAACTTTTCATTTTCTATTTGGTTCTTTTTCATAATCTCTACCTCCTTATTGAATTTCTGTTCATAGCCTGCATTGTCCTCCTTAATTCATTCAGTTGCTTATTTGTGTAATATTGGAATTCATTTATCTTTTGAAAATCATTCTTTGGAAATTTTGTCTAGAATTTCATCTACCTTTATATCTTTAGAAAAAGTTCCTAATGAATTTTTAACTTTAGGAAGTATCATATTGCCTTGTTTTTTCATATTTCTTATGTTTTTATGTTGAATTTTATAATCTGTTATGATGGAAAATTCTTCCACATTTATATGAGGGCCTTCTCCATAAGAAACCACCTTGTGGCAATGTACCCTGGCATATCAATTTGTTTTGTGGTTTTGAGTTTAATAACAAATGGACTTCATAGTGTAGTTTCCCTATAGCTTCTTGGTTGTGATTAGTTGGTTTTGACACAATGCATACCATGTGAGAGCCTGAGCGACCTGTTTTCTCCTTAGATCTTGTAAGAGTAGCATCCCACTAATGGTATAGGCAGGTGTGAAGTAGACAGAAGTCTGTATAGAATATACCCTCTGCAGGTAATTTTCCAGTTTTGTTCAGAAACATATGGTCTGAAATGAATGGGAGTATCCTATGCTGAGGTCCCTGCTGGTGAAGTGTCCACAGCCTTTCTTTTATTTGTCTCTTCTGTTGCTGTGGAGTTGAATGTCCAGAGCAGGTCTTTAGTCCTATTGCTCTCCACCCATGCATATTTAGGGACCTTGCTTGCCAGAGAAACTAGGGCAGAATGCAGAGCTCCCTCAGCAGAGATTTACTCCAGAGATATTTGCCCTGTTCCTTCCAAAGGCAGGGCTAACCCTGGACACTATAGCATGTTAGGGTCTCTGGTGCCTTTTGTGATGCTTTGATACCAACTCAGAAGGCAGGTGGGGTTTCAACAATCCATGATGGGACTCAGGAAATAGCAGTAGACCCCACATAATCTACTTCCCACAACTCTGCTGCCCCAATAGTCATCCCCTTTTCATTCCCTCAAACTCTTGCAGCTGGTTTTCTAAGATGCCATTATTTTTTATTTTTTTGGTACTGGGGATTGAACCGACATCTTGAACAGAAGAGGTGCAGGTGAGGATGACATACCAGACCTGGACTTATGAGCTCAACCCCTGAGCCACATCTCCAGTCCAATTTTGTATTTTCTTTGGAGACAGGGTCTCACTGAGTTGCTTAGTGCCTCACTGTTGCTGAGGCTGGCTTTGAACTCTTGATCCTCCTGCATCAGCCTCCTGAGCCACTGGGATTTCAGGTGTACACCACCACGCCTGGCCTAAGGTGCCATTCTTAATGGGGACATTCCCTTACAGGTCATTTCCTACCAAACAGAATTTTTAGCAGGTTTATTTCAGAGGCTTTCCTACAGTGCCAAACTGAGACTCAAGGCAGAAACCTCTGAATTAGAGATGTAGTGTTTACTGTGGGTTCTTAGAGATAGGGGCCTTTGACTCCCAGAGAAGCTAGCTTAGAAAAAACTGCTCTGGAGGTTCCCTGTTACAGAACTGAGCATACACTAGGAAGTATAGGGAACTTCTCTAATGCCAGATTGCTGTGTAGCTCCTGGGCCCACTGTCTGTTCAGACTGAACTTCTGCAGTGCTGAATCCTGTCTAGTGCTTGCTGGGTCTCTCCTTTCACTTCTACCCCTGCCCTCTGCTTCACTGCAGAGAGATTAATGCAAGGGTATGCTTTGTCTTGTCCTGTGTTCTGATATGTGAAGTTTCTGGGTTTCTCCAAATCTCTGGGTTTCTCCAAATCTCTATCCACTATTGAACTTCAGTATTTTCCCACATTCTTTCACCTCAATGAGTAGTTGTTCTGATTTTATTTTATAAAGAAAGGAGTGAGTGTGGAGTGCCTCTAATCTGCCATCTTTTCTATACCAATACAGGATTCTTAGTTGAAGTAGAGACTGTTTGTTGTTCTCCAGAATCTATTCTCTCTCTGCTTATTCAGTAACAGACATAACAGAACCCCCGATTTTTACCTGGACACATGGATGTCTGGAATAAAGGGTTTTGTTTTGTTTTGTTTTGTTGTTGTTGTTGTTGTTTTTCCCCAGTCTGCCTGTAGCAAGGCATGGACAAATGACCAAGTCCTGGCCAATGGGCTACAGTGTGGACACGACATAATGGAACCCGCCATCTTGAACAGCAGAGGTGCAGGTGAGGATGACATACCAGATCTGGGCTTATGAGCTCCAGTCTTTCTCTTTTTTTTTTTTTTTTTGGTCAGGGAAAAATAAACTATATGTTTAATCAATTTATTTTCACTTATTAGATTTAGACCCATTTCTAGGGTCCAGGGTTACTGACATTAATCCTGACAGATACATCAAATAATTTTTCTTTTTGATCGCTATTAAACAATTTTGTGTGTAAATAAATTCCTTGAGGTAATAAAGTTCAATTACACATTATCTCACTAACACTTGCATTGGAAACCTGTTTTACAATAAGACCTCAGTTGTCAGACTTCAGTGATTAGAGATGTTGGTTAGGTAAGCACAGAAATATGAGCCTGGTTCCTGAGAATATACAGCCTCTATTGGGCTCACCAAGACCTCAAAGGCAGAAACTATTGTTTGCCACCTGAACAAATAAAAGTATCAACAGGTGGAGTGGAAGCCATGTGAAAATATTCTTTGATATT
The DNA here is from genome assembly GCF_964194105.1 of Spermophilus citellus. NCBI lineage: Eukaryota > Metazoa > Chordata > Mammalia > Rodentia > Sciuridae > Spermophilus > Spermophilus citellus. The sequence continues at coordinate 208,998,102 of NC_138182.1, forward strand.
GAAATGTTTTGATATTAAAAATGGATCTAAATTGGGGGCTATTGCTCAGTGGCAGAGCACAGTTGCCTAGCATGTGTGAGGCACTGGATTTGATCCTTAGCACCACATAAAAATAAACAAATAAAGGCATGCTGTCCATCTACAACTATGAAAAATCTAAAAGAAAAATGGGTCTAAATTTCCCCAAATGTATAGGACAGACCATAGAGGAGCCCGGGGTGGTGGTAATGTCAGTGTGTACTTTCTCCTGTCACCACTGATACAGACTGTATTTCTAACTGCATGTCTGACATGTGCCCAGTTAGTCTCCTTGAGAAGTAGAAGACAATCTCAAAGCCACCTGGAACCCCAAGCTTGGGCCCCATAAGTGGTATATCTGTTTTGGTCCATTTGAAAATATCTGAGCAGAGAGATGGCTCTGCCTAAGTAGGCAAAAGCAAAACAAAACAAAACAACAACAACAAAAACTGCTTAGGATGAAGGAGATTTACTTGAAATAAGTTTCCTAAATGGAGATATTTTCCTATCTATAAATTAAATGGAACTTTGCATTCTTTCAAAATTATAAACAGAAGCCTGAACTCATTGCACTTTTAAATGAAATCATGGTATTTTTTTTCCTGTTGATTATAAACTTCATATACCAGTCCTCCTTCAAAGTATAATAGCATGTTAATTGATTTTAAAGAACTAAAAATTATTCTGTTTGGCATATTTTTACATGCTGATTGTAGCATTTATGGATGGACACTATCTTTTGGGCACTTTAAAAAAATGTCACTTTCTTTTCCCCATAAGGTTAAAAATGCTCTGGTCTTATTTTAAGTATGCTAGGCCTTTTCTGTGTAAATTTTCCTGCCTTTAGGGCTGTTTGCAGTACTTCACAATTTAGTGCCATCTGTGAATTCATCAGCTTATGATTTACTGCCTTTTCTAGATCATTAAGGGAGATGTTATGGCAATAATGCTTTATTTACATGTCACTCTTCCAGGAAGCTGGGAATATATTTGTAGGAGTTATTGTATTAAACAATAGCACCCATGTGAGGCAAAGGATTTTATAGTTAGAGAGCACTTCAACATTAGTATGACTTATTTTATGTAGAAAAATATTTCAGTGATTCTTGAGTCTGAATGTGTGATAATACCAGGTATTTATTGTTCTGAGCTGTTGGGTTGTTGCTGTGGCTTCTTGTGGCTGTGTAAGGATGCAAGAGGTGGCACTGATTGGATTAGATTGATGAATGAGTTTTACTTTTGTTTAGTTCTCTCTCCGCCTCAAGACCAAGGTCTCAATTATTGAGAAATGGTTGAAAGCCAATAAATATCAGTCTTAATTATTGTGAAGTGACTAAAAGCTAATAAAGTTAGAGGGAAAGGAGAGAAAAGAATCAGGTAAAATCAATTATAAGGGTAATGAACAATTCACCATAATATCTCTCTTCCTTTAAAATTATGGTTCTATATCAATGTTTGTTCATGCCGGAGCCTACAGGCTAATCAATCCTTTGTAAAAATGGAAATGATTACAATCCATTTTGATTAGTGAGTGTGTATATTTTATTTATTTTTAAATAGTGTTGTACTGTGGCAATTAACTTGTGCTTTTTAAAAATAGAACAATTAATCTTCTTATTGTTAACCAGCGTTTTTACTGACTGTTCAGTGACATATGTCATTAGCTGTTGGTTGAGGAAACTCTGTCTAAGCCCTTTTTTTAAATCCTGGTTTTGAAAGTCTGAAGTTAAATGTTGCAAGTTAGTTCTAGTTGTGTTCCTAATTTAGATAATGCAGGCTGTTGCTGAGTTTACTTTGCAATCTATCAATTATTGACCTTCCAAATGAATTTTGATGTTAAGGGATTTTTGGCTGATTATTGGCTTCAAAATTTATGACTCCTCTTATTGCTGAGACCCATTTGTTCTTTAGCTTAGTAATTTAGTATTTCTAAATTAGCTTAATAATAGAAGGTTAAGAGAATGAATAGGAGACTGTAGCAGGTATCCCTTTCAATAAGAACATAAAATTTATGGCAGACATTGGAAAATGTAGTTGTTACACTTGCACTTAAGTTTCTCACCAGGAAACTAAAGACTGTATTTGGATTTGCTTGGCAACCTCCCCACCCCACACACAAACAAAAAACAAGTGGCTGTGGACCAGTGGTATCCTATGAAAACAAGGGAGATCAGCTGAGTAGAGGAAGAAGATTGAGGGGGAGGGACAAGGGAGGAACAGTGGAATGAAATTGACCAAATAATGCTACATACATAATATGAATATATCACAGTGAATTTCACCTTTTGTGTATCTATAAAGCATCAATAAAAATACTATAAATAGTAGAAGGAATATCAGTAAAGTAGAGGAAGAGGAACAGGGGAGTGAGGAGGGGAGAGAAAGAAGTACTGGGGACTGAAGTGGAGCAAATTATCTTCCATGAATGTATGATTATGTCAAAATGTACCCCAATGCACATTATATAACTCAAATGCACTAATAAACACATTAAAATCAGTTTCCTTTCCTAAAATACTTAGCAATTATACAAATAGGTATACAGTTTGAGCTAGTTGGTGTTACCTGGAGGCTTAGTGCCTGAGAACATCCATCTCCAGTTTAAATAAGGATGGAAAGATTGTAAAGACTTAATAGTACCAAAAGATATTTTATCCTTAATATTAGTACATTCTAAAGAGAAAACCCTTGTCACTGTCTAATTGAGTTTTTAATGTACCGTGATCACCTAAATCATGTCTTAGATCATCCACTGAAGTATCCCATACTAGTGGAAATATTAAACAAAGAAAAAGGATCAGATAAACTGATTCCTCATTTCTTCTCTTTCACCCCTCTTCCTTCCTTCCTTCCTTCCTTCCTTCCTTCCTTCCTTCCTTCCTTCCTTCCTTCCTTCCTTCTTTCCTCTATCTTATTATGTGCCTCAAACTGGATGTGCATTGCTGAATAAAACACAAATCCTTGCCCCATGAACTCAACCATTGAACACAGATCTTTCCTTTCAATTTCTCAATCATGCACCCATTCTTCTTCCTCTCTCTCTCTCTCTCTCTCTCTCTCTCTCTCTCTCTATATATATATATATATATATATATATATATATATATATATGGATATTTTTTAATCTCAGTTTTTCTCCCATTTCTACTCAAGTGCAGTGTAACATTTGGGAAACTAGAAGCTCTTTAGGGTCCTGTCTCTCCTGACATCAGTCCTGTCCATTTGTGTAAGGCTTAGCCTTGGGAAGTGTCTTGAAGGCTCTATCTCTTGTCCATATTCTCTAGGCCTCTAGCACATTTGAACAATATGTAAAGTTTCTTATGAATTTCCTGAAATTCCTGTGTGATAAGAGAAGATGGAGAGCCAGGGGACATATCTAATATTAGACAGTTTGGAGTCCTGATTATTCTTTCCTTTGTGCTACCATTTAGTGGCAAATTTGGTTTTAATTTCCCAGTGTGCTCTGAGACCTCCAGTATTCAATCTAACGTCATTAATTTCTAAGTATTGCCTGTTATAACCACTTGAGCAAAAGTGATTAATTAGAAAGGTATTTATTTATATTACTACTATTTGGTATACTAGTTAAGTACTTTTTTAGGTTTCCATGTAAAATCTTGTCTCCAGTGTTATTACCAAGTCTCAGAAACTTCTTCAGAGTTAACACCTGTGAATTCTTCTATTCATGCTCCATTATCCCCATTAATCACAGTGTAGGTTATTTGATGTTTTGAGAATTTAATAACAGAGATTATGTACTAGTATTCCATAGCCAGAGGGAAAGCAATTGTGGCTAAGGCCAGATTTACCAAAAGCCTATTCTTGTATCTTTATTGGAACAAATATAAAGAATTATCTGTAGTCAGAATATAGAACTCACAAATTCTATTTGTTTTTCTGACTGAACAATCAGTTAAATCATATAAAGGAATTTTACCTCTTCCATCTGCTAAAGGAATTTTACCTCTTCCATCTGCTAAAGGAAGATAAATCTTAAAAACTAATGAAAGCAAGTCCATGAACAAGTTTTAAAGTAATATCAGTGTTAAATTCCAGGAAAGAAAAGCTGTTTATAGTGTATTGTAGGAATATTTGGAAACAATACTAGGAAATATGAATGTGCTAGACTGCATGATTAATAAGTATTTTTAAAATTTGTAAATAGCATCAGTGATCACACATCTCTGGCCTCAGAAGTGAATCTGTCTTGTTGCCTTCTGAAATCTTTACTTGCCTTGTGCAGAGTCATGGGGAATCCATTAGAACTATGCATCACCCCTGCATCTGCTAGAGTCATGTTCCCTTTAGACAGTCAATAAAAATGACTGAGAAGAATTGAAGTCCTCATCTTTTTCTCCCAGAGCTAGCTCCAGGAACTATGACACTGGCAGTGCTCTTGTACTTTACTGATAATAGTAATTGTGAGATGAAGTCTTTGAAGAGCTTGGCATGCAAGTCAGGAGGGGATAGCTCCACTGTTTAGATTGAAAGACAATAAGTATATGTTTGCTGCCAGATGACCTATCAGCTTATTGTACCTCTGTAATTTTCATTTTGGAGTGACAGAATGTTCATAACAAGGGTTGATAATTCTGCCTTTTCACTTGTGTGTGACCTTATGCCTCTGGTACACTACACAGTGGCTTCTGAAAGTATATGATATTAACACACACTTTAATATTCATATTTTGACATCTGGTGGAGTTTCCTCTGAACACCTCAGGAAAAATTCAGGTAGACGTATCAGTGGGGCCATGTCAGCAGGTACCTATCAGATTTGGAAGTCTTGCTCTCCTCTGAACTGGAGAAATGCCAGCAGAACATAGTATCAGAGGAATAATGCCAAGAGAATAGTCTTATTATCAGTGACTATGGATAAAGGACAACCTCCTGTATGGAACATTTTCTGAGCAATTCTCTTGAAAGACTGGGGATGACTTTTCCAGCTCCAGTTCCTTGGACCAAAGCCCAGGCTTCCTATGGTTGTATCATAGCAAGAATTCCTGGCAACATGAGCAGTGTCTCCAGTTAAGCCAGCGCACAAACACAGTCATCTATGAATAGGAAGGACATTGACACAAGGGCGTTTACAAAGTCACGACTATTTTTTAAGTGATATTTAATATATTTTTCTTCATTAGGAAAGGAAATCCTATTTACCATAGGTTTTCTTAGACTGTCATGGAAAACTGTTCACAAAAAAATGCCATAAGATTCAAAAGATAATTTATTTGTGATGTATTTCAGTTTAAGAAAATAAATACTTGGTTTATCAAATCAGCAAATACATTAGTTCATGTTCACAGATGTTAAGCAAATATTGGGTTGTTTCAAAATGTTGTGCCTTCAGGTAGTTTAATAGTTTTTTGTTTGGGTGTGTTTTTGCTTTTTAAACATTTTTTTTAATTTGGAAGTATTAAGAGTGTGCATGGGCTAATATTAGTAAAATGTTGAGGAAATTTCAGGGCACAACATACTCTTTATTTAAAAATATATTTCATGAGCATGTAATTTAATTTGTGTGTTGAATATGAGAGTTGTTGATTAGATACGCTAGGGTAACATTCTGTAAGAATACTCTGGGTTAGACTTCAGAAGAAGCCTTGGACACAGATTTTCAGTGGATTCTCTCTGTCACTTGCCTTAAACTTTTTCAAAGGATCTTCCATTTATCCTTGAAAAATCATCACTTGTGAAAGGATTGGTTGAAGAACGAGACAAATTGGTGAAATCTGAAGCACTCTTATTATTAGCCAGACTGTTTCACTGCATTGGACTTGCTTTCCATTTTTTCTTTGACATCTCATCATTCAGGAAAGGAAAATAGAACAACCCCTGAGCTATGACTTTGAATTCCAAGATAGAAGTCTTATTTAAGACCAAGTCTGAAGGACAGATGGTGGGGAAGCTAATTCACCAGAGTTGTCTTTTCCTCAACTCTTTAATACAATAGCTATGAAAACAGATAAGTGGAACTTTTTAAAATAGTTTCACTAACTTAGGAAAAGATCCAGGTAGTTTGTGTGAATGGATTAAGAATTGTGTTATTTGGATAAACAAGTCCCATCCTGCCAAACCAGTGGCTTAAATATTTTGTTTCATTTTTCTAACTAGGTAGAAGCTTTTTAGGAAATTGGCTGCTGGCTAACATATCACAAAGTTTAGGTTCTATAAATGTGCTCCTTTTTTCTTGTGGTCTTCTTATAATTCCAAGGTAGCAGCCCAATCTCCAATATTACATCTATATTCCAGGCAGAAAAAAAGGGCGGATAAAGTAGAAGGGTTCATTCCTAGTTGAATTTTCTTTCTGTCTGAGTAATTGCTCAATGTACTTAATCCCATTGGCTGGAATCCTGCTGCATGGCCTCTCTTCTCTGCCAGAGAAGCTGATATATATTTTTTTCTAGGTGAAAACATTTTGACCCCCTCTCACCAATTTACATTGTCTTAGGAAGTAATCATAATAATCTATCCCTAATGTTACCTCTTCTTTAATTCTCCAACCTATTCATATGTCTGTAGTTTCATTTTATATAATACTTAACAAATGAGAAATAAGAAAAAAATAGTTAATTTAATTGATCATGGAGGATCTTAAAGAGAAGGTAAGATGGATTTTGAGGTTTAGCTATATTTTGGAAAAGAAGGTGGGGCAGAATTTCTAAGTAAAAGGAAACAGAGGATAAAAATTCCAGCATGGAAATGATCATGGTACAAATGATCATGGTACATATCATATGGTACATGTGATTATGGTTATGGACAAAGAGATAATTAATATGTATGATTTGTGTGAGCTGAAATCTTTGGGACAATCCTATAGATTTTCTTAAAAAAAAAAGAAAAAGAGTAGAATGGAGGGAGAGAACTATGTTGGATACCGAAATTTGGTTGTCATATGGCATTATGGAAAAAGCGTAATGCAACCCAAATTAAGTTTAAGGAACATTCTAAAACTTATATTCTGAGAAATAATAGAAAAAGAAGTGCATCTCAAAATATAGCCTCCATCAATGGCTATTTATACATAGTCTCTATTTCTATAGCCCGTCTCATTCAAGGCTGTCTTAGAATTTTACAAGTTTTTAGGTGATTTATATTTTACCCCCTGCCTATAACATGGGAAGTACTCATGTATTTGCAGCATCAAATTAAACTGAATCACCCCTATTACTAACACCATTAGAATGGACTCACTCCATGGCTCCTGCTGAAGGGTAAGGCCTACGCCACCATTTTGGTTTCTCTGGATATGTCTTTATTCCCAGACCTCCTCACTCAGAGGCTCATGCATACAGATGATATGAGGAAAATGTATTTGCTTTAGAATTTAAACTAGGGTTTCTGAGAGTCTTAATAGCTTTTAGGAAGAAAATCTGTAAGACATATGAGAATAGGGTCACTGAGAGATAAAGGTAGAACAAAGCAGAACAAAGTGATGAGAGGAAAGGGAGGCCATATTACAGAAATAATCAGAGGACACTGATTGTTCAGGGAGTAGCAAATGGGAAGGTATTACCCCAGAGATATCAACATTTTCAGTTCCCAGAGCTTTGTCTACACTTTGTTCTTTTTCCTGTGAAAATCTGCAATGATGTGTGTGTGTGTGTGTGTGTGTGTGTGTGTGTGTGTGTGTGTTTTACTGGGGATTGAACCCAGGAGCATCCTCAGCCCCCTTTTCATTTTGAGATAAGGTCTAGTTAAGTTGCCAAGGCTGGGATCCTCTTGCTTCAGTCTCCCAAGTCTCTGGGATTATAAGAGGGTGCCACTATGCCTAACCTGCAATGTCATTTAATTTCTTCCACTGATTTGTATGCATTTCTTCTTCTTACTATCAGCCATACCTAACACAAATAGAAATATATTTGCATAAATTTCCTATAGAGTCAATGAGATTTTAGTAAGTAAGGGAGGTCAGATAAGATCAGTACAACCACATCCCAACTATCTTATTTTGCTTGGTAAATATCATTGCTTGTGTTTGAAAATAGAAAAGTTATAAGATTAATAGTAAAATCTTTTAAAAAACAAGAGTCTGCTTCATCTCTGAAATTAGTGCAAATGATCTTACTGAAATTAGTGCAAATGATCTTACTCCACTACTTTTTAACTTATTAGTCACAATGTATCCAATCATATATGCTCTAATAACAAAGGATAGGAAAGATGTAAGTAGATTTTTTCACATTTTTATTGGGAAAGCCAGAATTTCCTCTAGGAGCCAAACAAAACTTTGTTTAGTAAAAAGACCACAACTCTATGGTGACATGGCACCTTCTTATTCCAGTGAGACTTTTGGTCTTGCCACAGATATCACAATCACCTCCTTGATCCGTTGGGTGAGAATTGCTTATTGAGCCAAACTTGACCTTAGGTGTTCATCATACTGGACCCAAAGATGCTGTAAAGTAAGTGCTGATGAGAAGTTTAAGCAGCTGCCTGAGATAAAGAAAGGTGAGGAGACCTCAGCAGGTATCAAAAGAAAAACCATGATCAGGGGCATATAATTTTGTTTTGTCTTACAAAACTTCTCTCTGCAATAGAAATAAAGTCATTCAGAAGGAAAGGACTTGTTTTGAATCCTGGGTAATTGAGGATATTCCCCATCAGGGGTTTTGAATATTCTCTGTGCTAACCCATGCCTGTGTCTTAGTCACAGAACCCTGGAAAGGTAAGGTAGATAAGGTATAGGATTGGATCCAAACCTCCAATGTTTGATACGTTAACATGTTAGTGGGGCTTTATTTTCTGGGAAAAAAGGGAATGGAGAAGGATGATGAAAAGCTCTAGGGTTACCTTTGGATTGGATGAAGCACCTCTGGGAATGCACTGGGGCATGAGATGTATTGAGGAAATTTGAATTCAAGGGGCAAGAAAAATCCTCCTTCCTTATAACTCCTTCACTCTCCCCTTCTCACACTATGTATTTTTGCTTTACTAGAGAGACAAAGAATCACTGTGTTTTGAAGACCAGCTACAACGCAGGATTTCATGTCCAACTTCTGATCAAAGCACCCCAAAATCCTGTGAGAATAGGATGACTCTGTCTATCAAAATGGTCTTCCCTGGTCTAATTCATGTGAACTCCCAATACAGTGCAAATTAATCCTTGTGATTGCGGAATCAGTAAAAGGAATATCCATAAGAAGGAGCTGGTTATAAATAACATGACAAGTAGTAATTTGTTGCATTGGGGTATATTTATTTTTGATAATTATACCAAATTAATTTTTTCTTTTCTAAGTATTGTTTTTTTTTCAAAACAGAGACAGAGATAGAATGAGTTTCTAAAAACCTGATTATTTGAATATAATTATATAATATATAATATCAGACAAATTATTATATTATATAATTATTATACTAACAAATATTAGTAAGTTTCAGATTTGGAAGCTTTGTAAGAATCATCAATATACACTATAAGTGGTTGTCTGGCTGCAGTTTCAGCATTTTCTACAAAAATTCATTCTGTTTTTTGCTTCCCAGAATGCTGAATGTTAATAATTAGTTTTATGCTGACTTTGCATCAGGATATGTGTGGTATTGCTTTGCATGTGATATGAGTGAATTATTTGACTCTAGAAGTTAGTAATTAGATCTGTTTGCCTTGAGAAGAGAAAAACATTATTTTATCTTTGGAGGGATTAGTTTTTGCCTCTATAATATACAAATCATTTCTCTTAGAGATATCTGGTGTATCAAGGTACCCATTTATATTTTGATATGCTTTGCAATTTTAAAGAATTTTGTTAGAGTTCCAGAGAGTTTTTTAAAAAAATTTTTAGGTCTTTTTTTTTTTGTAGTTGTAGATGGACATCATGGCTTTATTTTATTTATTTTTGTATACTGTACTAAGGATCGAACCCAGTGCCTCACACATGCTAGGCAAATGTCTGCCACTGAGCCACAACTCCAGCCCCAAGTTTCAGAGTTTTGATTAAAATTAAAATTTATTATAATTTATTAGGCATAAACTATTGTGTGATAATTATCTCCTTTAGATATAACATATTAAATATCACCTATGTTAGCTCATTATTTACACTCAGTTTTATGGTTTTTATTTTATTTAATTTCATTTAATATTCTAAAATAAAAATGAAAAAAAAATTTATGAGGTTTGTTGAAATAATTACCCCAGAAAAACACCCCAGAAAATCTATTACAAATTAAGGAACAGATAGATATTCTAGTAATCTAATTAGCATTGAGATAAATTTATGAATGATAAAGTGAGGTATGTATGGATTTTTTAATAAGAAAATGAGATTAGTTTTTCACATAAAACATTTTTATATATGGGGAAATTATATAATAATATGGCTTCTTATTTTATGTAATATGTTATTAAGAAACATTGTTAATAATGTTCTTCATATGTGATTAAGAAAATGTACAAATAGGTGAATAACACATTATTTCTGTGTCAAAACACTAATGAACCAATGAACTCCAGGTAATTTAAAGTGAATATGCTGTTTAATTTATAATTGGTACTCTAACATGAGTTGCTTCATTGGAGAGTGAGATTTCCCTTCCCTCTGGTTGTGAGTTTTTAATTGAGATAATCCAAATGGTTATTGACCCAAAGGGAAGTAATGGAATTTACTCCAGTGATATCTTGGAGATTTGCAAATTTATATTTGTGAATATTTATGTTATATACATATTCCTATTTCTTGATAAAATTAACATACTTGAAGTCAGTTTTTCATCTTTTATGTATAATTCTTTGTAACATCATTTGATAGAGCAGAGGGTTTTAATGTTCCAAATGGTCTCATCTAGGTGGAATTAATGCTTATAATTAAGTCTTTCTTTTATTCAAACTAAATGAGTTGAATTTATTACATTTGAAAGTCAAGCATTGTAGGACAGGATGTTATGTTTAATATTTTCTGTGCTTTCATTTTGATCTATTGCTATGATGCTTTCTTCTGCTTTTTTGACAAAGGGAGAATATATCTTGGCAAACTTTCTTTCTGACCTATTCTATTAAAAACTGCTTAGTTATCTTACAGCATTAAAGTGGAAAAAATAGAAGCATTTGAGTTCACATTTATAGGATCTATGGCAGGTCTAGAAAATAGCCATCACCATGCAAGTCAGAAGTTGCAGATCATTTAGGGAAATTGAGTTGAAGTATTTGGGCTTCTGGGTCATATTATTGATTACATCTGAGGGTCAAAATTGGGCACTTGTACAGAAAAAGCATCATAAGAGTCTCCATTTCCCTCTTGAAGCTGTGTGTTTTGTATAGAATCATTTTGATTATACAAGGATCTAAAAAGTAAAATAAGTAAGATTACTTTTTTGGTACTGTAATAACAAATGAAAGAGATGAAACAATTTTGTAGTTTGTTCTACTGTTATAATTTAACCTTCTGAATTTCTACTAAGATGTATTTACTCCCTTACAACTTTTACATTAGGAACATTATCTAGCAATTTTGCTAGAAAGTATACTTCTTTTTTCTTTTCTTCCAGAAGCCAATCTGATGCTGTATAATGTCACATGCTACCTGTCAGTATAATGCTTTTCATTTTTTAATGCTCTTCAATAGGTGATAGCAAATTTCAGTAAATATTTATGCCACATTTATATGATAAGAGCTGGGTGAAATTTGAAAAAATAAAATTGTAATCTAGTGGGGGAGATACCTATAAATGTTGACTATAGGATAAATATGAGTAAAGTGGATAAGAAAAATAAAACATTATAGAATTGTTAAGAAAGAGCATTGGAGTAGAGGTGGTACTAAAAGGAGCTTCCTTGATGACATTATGTTTAAGCAGAACTTTGAAAGACAATTAGGAGAGGGATGAGAACATTTCATTCCTAACATGGCCTTACATGGGTTAAAGTATAGACATTGGTGAGCTTCAGAAGCATCAAATAATCCATTTTTAGGGGAAGCCTAATAGTATGAATTGAGACCAGACCCTGAAATGGGCTTGGAGGTTGTGCTAAGGAATCTGTGGGTTGTGGGGATTCTTTGAAGGCTTTGGAAAGAGGACTAATCTCTAAGAATGGTGACTCTGATGGTCGTAGCAAGGAGGCAGGTACGAAAGTAACAGAGAAAGAAGGATTGAAGGGCCAGGCACACAGGAGGATTTCTTAGGTAGATATGTGTAGTTTTGAAACACTGGACTAGATGGAGAAGGTGGTGGGTTCCTGAGTAACATGACTAGTGTCTGATTGCTGATTGGCCAGGGAAGGGGAAAAGAAAGTAGTTAAAAGGTTCTTCCCTCAATATTTGACCATTAATAGGAAGAATGGTGATGTTGTAAGTTAACACTGGGAATGTTGGAAGACAATTGGGGAAGATACACTATTTCATTTGGTAATGTTACATATGAGGATCAATGGAGTGTTCTTGTTGAGCAATCAGTTCAATAGCTATGGCAGAAGTAAAGACTTACAGGGCTAGATACACTGAGTGTCTTCCTAAAGTAGGAGGAAACCTTTACATAAATGAAGCAATGCAGAAGAAACGCAAAAGAGGAGATGACAGAGGACAAAGTCATGAAAAGAAACAGAGTAAAGAAGGAAGGAATAGTAAATAGTGTTAAATTACTTTTAGAAAGTAATTACTAGATAAGTAAGAACATTTCATTTAGATAGCACCAAAATATGCTCAGGACATTTTTTTCTTTTTCAGGAAGTGTTCAAAATGAACAGGGTTGGTACCTGTTTCATGTCCAATTCTGTTTTCTGTACTCCTGACCCTATGGTATGTGGGTACATGGGTCCAGGGCCAGTCATTCACATCTTCCTTTGCTTGTATCCTCCTGTTCAAGTAATTTAGACCCTCAAAGCTTAAGTTTCTTCATGTGCTACATGAAAATAATGATATCCAGCTCAGAGGTAGTTGACAATGAGTTTATGCATACAAAAGCATAAGCTATAAAACAAATCCTATACAAATATTGCTGTTACAATATCTGTATTTGTTTCGATAGAATGGGGAAAACAGAATTATACAATATTAATCTGTTTCTTGATATTGCTTCATCAAATGATTCTGTGTTATCTTCATTTATGATGTTAGAAATGTATGTCTTATATGCAGGGGGATCCTATAGATATTTATATTTATTTTTATATCTTATAGATATTTATATATTATTTTTATTTCCTTTCGGTTTATACCTATGAGTAGAAATGCTGGTTAATACAGTAGCTCTATGGTTAATTTTTTGAGGAACTCCTAGACTGTTTTGCAAAGTGGATACATTATTTTACATTCTCATCAACAGTGTATGAGGATCTGAATTTTTCTGCATCCTTATTAACATTTCTTATCATCTGTCCTCTTGATTATAGCCACCTTAATGGTTGTGGAATGGAATTTCATTGTGGTTTTCATTTGCATTTCCCCGATGGACAAAGAGGTTGTGTTTCTTTTCATGTGTTATTGTGCATTTGTATATCTTCTTTGAAGAAACGTCTATTTATATCTTTTACATGCTTTTAATTGGCTCATTTATTCTTTTATTGTTTAGTTTTTATTATTGCATTGTAAAAGATTTTAATATATTCTAGGTACAAGTCAAACATAATTTTCAAATGCCTTTTCTCAATATATGAGAAATCTTTTCACTTTTTTGATGGCATCCTTTGAAGGACAAATGATTTTATTTTGTTTGTTTAATTTTTCTTTTTTTTACATTTTTATTAGTGTAGTATAATTATACATAATGATGGGATGTGTTGTTATTTATTCATACATGCACACAATATAACAATATAATTTGGCCAATATCACTCTCTAGCACTTTCCCCTTCCCTTATTTCCTCCCACCTCAGGTCCCTTTTTCATACTGATCTCCCTTTCATTTTCATGATATCCTTTTGACCTTTCTTTTCCTTTTTTATCTTTAGCTTGCACATATGAGACAAGACACACTACCCTTGACGTTATGTGTTTGGCTTATTTCACTTAACATGATAGTCTCTAGTTCCATCCATTTTCCTCAAAATGACATAATTTTATTTTTCTTTATGGCTAAATTAAACTCCATGTGTATACACACACACACACACACACACACACACACACATCTATCTATCTATCTACACACATTCACACACACACTCACATTTTCTGTATTCATTCATTGATGGACACCTAGGATTGTTCCATAGTTTGACTATTGTGAATTGTGCTGCTATAAACATGGGTATGCATGTTTCACTGTAGTAAGATGACTTTTGATTCATCAGGATAAATACTGAGAAGTGGTATACTGGGTCATATGGAGGTTTCATGCCTAGTCTTTTAAGGAACTTCCATACTGATTTCCATAAGTGGTTGTACTAGTTTATAATCCTACCAACAATGTAAAAGTGTCCTTTTTCTCTATATCCTCTCTAGCGTTTATTATTATTTGTATTCTTTTTTTAGTTGTAGATGGACATAATAACTATTTGTTTGTTTGTTTGTTTGTTTATGTGGTGCTGAGAATTGAATCCAGTTTTGGGCTACAACCTGAATCCTTATTATTTGTATTCTTCATGACTGCCATTCTGACACATGAGATGAAATCTCCCTGTAGTTTTGATTTACATTTCCGTAATTGCTAATGATGTTGAACATGTTTTTCACATATTGATAATTTGTATTGTTCTTTTGAGAATTGTCTATTTAATTCATTTGCTCATTTATTAATTGGGTTTTTAAATTTTTTGGTGTAAACGTTTTTTGTTTTGTTTTTGTATTTTAGTTCTTAATGTTTTCTAGATATTAATTCTCTGTTGAGAGAGTAGATGGCAAAAATTTTCTCCCATTCTATAGGTTCTCTCTTCACATTCCTAATTGTTTCCTTTGCTATGCAGAAGCTTTATAATTTGGTACCATTCCATTTATTAACACTTGGCATTATTTCCTGAGCTTTAGGGATTCTATTGAGAAAGCTGTTGCCTGTGCCTTAAAGCTGAGGTGTTGATGCTGCATTTTCTTCTAGGAGTTGCGTAATTTCTAGTCTAATTCCTGGGTCTTTGATTCATTTGGAGTTGATTTTTTTTATGGTGAGAGATAAGGGTCTTGTTTCATTGTTCTATATATGGATTACCAGTTTTCCCAGGTCCATTTGTTAAAAAGTTTTTTTTTTCCTCCAATGTATGTTTTTGGCACCTTAGTCAAGAAGCAGATGACAGTAGACGTGTGGATGTGGATTTGTCTCTGTGTCTTCCCTTCTGTACCATTGCTCTATGTGTCTGTTCTGATGCCAGTGCCACGCAATTTTTATTACTACAGCTCTGTAGTATAATTTGAAGTCAACATTGCTTTTTTCACAAATGATTTTAAATTTGACAAAGTATAATTATCTTTTATTGCTGGGCTTTGAGTTCCAGAAGAAACCCAAATTAATTCAAGTTCATGAAGACCAATGTTTTTTCCTAAAAGAAGTAGAGTTTTGGCTCTTTCATTTAGGAAAGTAAGTCTATTTGATCCATTTTGAGCTAATTTTTGAAAATGTAATGTGAGATAAGACTCCAGCTTCATTTTTTTTTTGTATGTGGATATCCAGGTGTGGCTGAACAATATGTTGAAAAACTATTTTCCCCATTGAATTTTTTTGACATCCTTATCAAAAGTTAATTGACCATAAATATAAAGGTTTATTTATGGATTCTTAAGTCTAAATCATTTTATCTATCTTCTATCCTCATGACAATACCAAACTACTGTGTGTACTGTAGATTTGTAATAGTTTTTAATTTAGGAAGTATGAGTTCTTCAAGTTCTTTCTTCATTCTTAAAATTGTTTTTACTATTGTGGTTTCTTTGAATTTTCATATAAATTTTAGGATCAGCTTGTCAATTTTTGCAGACAAGCTAACTGGAATTTTGATAAAGATGGTATTAAATTTATAGAACAATTTGGGGAGTAATATCATCTTGATGATGTTAAATCTTTTAACCCATAAACGTGATAACTCTCCATTTATTTAGGTTGTGATAATTTCTTTCAACAATGTTTTATACTTTTCACAGTATAAATTTTGTACTTATTTTGTTAAACTTATTCACAATAATTTTATTATATGTAAGGTTATTGCATATATGTGGAAGTGTTTCTTTAATTTCTTTTCAGTTTGTTCATTTGTACTATACAGAAATAAATTAAATTTTGTATATTAGTCTTGAACCTTACAGCCTTGATGAACTTTTTTTTATCAGTTTTAATAGTTTTGTAGTGGATTCATTAAAATTTTCTATATTTAAGATTATGTTGTTTGCAAAAAGAGATAATTTTATTTATTTATTTCTCATCTAGATGCCTGTTCATTTATTTTCTTATTAATGTCCTGAAAAGAATCTCCATGTAATGCTGATTAGAAGTGAAAAGAGCAGACACCCTTATTGGTTCCTGACTTTAGGGAAAAAGTATTCAGTATTTAGTATAATGCTAACTGAGTTTTTCATGGGTGTCTTTTACAATGGTGAGGATGTTTCCTTTGGATATGTGGTTTGTAAATAAATCTATTGTAGGAATGTTGTTGAACCTACGCTTCCTTGCTAATTAACTGGCTTTTGTTGAAAAATATTATGGAACTTTTGAATTTCATTAAAATTAGTGCAGTAGACACCAAATTGAAGTGGAATTTTGACTCTCAGCCAAGCATTAAAATGAAAGCTTTACAAATTAAAACATTTAATTTGAAACAGTGATTGAATTTTTTAAAAATGTATTTAATGACTAATGAGGATTTATGAAGCTGTCCTTAAAATGTCACTTTATGTTAATTAATTAACATATACTAACACTGCTTGTGTTCAAAAATCTTAACAGAAAATTTAATGACTTAATGTCCAGGGCTAGAAAAATTAATCTCAAAATATAAATCTTAATTTACTTTTGATGATTCAATGCATAGCACCATTAACAAATCAATGCAGTAATCTTGCCCAGAATAAAAGAGATTTTAATTTTTTCATGAATATTTTCTAATATCTCTACACCAATTGCCAGATTTTAAGTCTTGGCCAGTGCTGAGAAATATAAGCATAAAATTTAGAGGCTGTCATTTATTTATTGGTTGGTTCATTTCCTTGCTTTTAAATATTTTTTAAACACTCACTTTGTGATGCTCAGAAAGAGTGAAGTGTGTATCCTGTTTTCACTGAGTTCTCAGGCATGTTTGTAGTTATACAACATTTAATTTTCATCAGAATGTAAAAGTTTCATCTTTCTTTTTAAAGGGGGAGAATAAAGCCCCTATAAAATACAGGCTAGTTTATAAAGTACAGGTTTTAATTATTGGTTAAAAATGCTTTGCAGTAGATTGATTTCTGATAGTTTAAAGCTGCATTTTGTTATTTTAGATTTAAATTAAATTTTTTTTATCTTTAGGTGAGTAATATAGAAATTCATTATTTTTACAACTATAAAGTAAATGGAAATAGATAAAGTCTCCTTTGAATATTATCCTAAATCTCAATCTCTGTGCATTTATATATGCATATATATGTGTGTATATGTATGTACATATATACATACATATATGGATAGAGAAAGAATGAGATCCAGATGTACATGATTGGGTGTGGGTATTTTTCTACAAAATTAATGTCTTACACATTTTCTGCAATTTGGTTTTTTTCTTAACAAGTCTTGGAGATCCTAGTATGTATATATAGATTGAGTTTATTGGTTTCAGCTGCTACATGGGATTCCTGTTTAACTACTTTTTCCATTTGATGGTCATTTATGTTGCTTCCAGGTTTTGCTCTACACTGAGCATCCTTACATGTGCTTTACCCATCCTGCCTGTGTGGGGATTTCTACAGGTTAAACACTGAGTGGTCCAATTGCTCTACCAGGGATTTTGTACCTTCTGTGTTTTGTTAGATACTTCCAAAGTGTTATATTAATTTGTTTGGGTAGATATAATCTTACCCATATTACAAATTATTAAATCTTAACAAGTAGGCTTTGTGAAAAACAACTTGTTCCTGCTCAGTTTAATTTCCTCAGTGACAAGTAAAGGGGAAGGAAGAAAAGCAATATATTTGGAGTGAAACTTTGGATTAAATTACACAAGATTCTTGTTAATGAACTTGGGGAAACTGCTTTGAAACATGCAATGACCTCATGTACAATTAGCTAGGGTGCCCAAAACAGAAGCCAACAATCAATCATTTAACATAAATCTGAGTATCTTTATTGAAGCTCTTATTTTTTTAATCACTAAAAAGATTAAAAAGAAGGCTTAATGAAACCCCAAATAAAGCTTGAGAAGAGGGGTCTTGGGCCTATTTTGAAAAGAAAGCATTAAAATTAAGATCTTCCTGACTGGTGATTCCATTCAATGACTGAATCCAGTGTTGAGAAGGGATCCGAACAGCTGGTGAGAAGCTCTCCTGGCTAGCACTTTCTCCCCCAGCTCTCCACAGCCCTCCTCCACTGCCAGACTGCTCCCAATTCTAAGGACCAGTGCAAACATACCTGCCAGTTCACACTGAGGCTGGCAGTTGCTAAATGTGTGTAGTCTTATAGAGTTCCCTCATATTATTATGAATTACATCTATTCTTTTCTCTCTTTCTTTTCACTACTTATATGGGTTCCTTGAAGACTGAACCATGAGTTATATACATCGTATACTCCCACGTGGCAGCACAGTGCTTAGGAGCTCAGGGTTTTAGCATGTAAGTGTCAGACAGATCTACAGTCAATTTCTTCCACTTCCCAGCCCTGTGTGTTCTTGGGAAGATTGCTTAAGATACCTAGGTCTCAGTTTCCTTTTCTGTAAATTGGGACTATCTGTGCTTAAAGGACTATTTGGGGGAAAGTAATTGTAATATCCTCATGCTTAGCACAGTATAAACCGTGAAAGGATGATAACTACTATGAATAATACTACTATTATTGAAATAAGGTTTAAGAAATAAAACTTGCAGGCTAAGTAATATGTTATAAAAATCTAATCCAAATGTATAGTCTCTTGTTTTCCAACATAGGGAATATATACGAGCTTACTTTTGTTTCCATCTAGCTGTATCTCTCTGCATTTATTCATCACAGACTTAGGGAGCTCCCTGAAAAATATAGTTAGGTTTCTAAGACATTTGTCTGCTCAAGCACCTAAAAATATGGCAGAGGGCATAGCATTTACTCTTAATTGTGATAATATTTAGGAATGAGCTGGCATACTGAGCTCAGTGGTCTCTCCTATTTGGCCCAGTATAGAGATTTCACAAAGGTGAGAGACAACATATAAAGGAAATAATTAAACATTTTCAGAATACAGTATCATGGGTAGTTTTATCATCTTCTTAAGAATGTGCTCTTAATATAATAAGTCTAGAGAAAGTTTAAATAGTGGTAATGCATTACAGATAGATCTTTAATCCTCCTTTGGGAATTAACACACATCATTCTTCCATATATATAAAATATTTATTTTTCCCACTAAGAGGTACACTGCTACTGTTAAAATCTGAGTCTAAGAATTATTACTTAGCTCTCAGCTCAGTCATTTTATGTCCCCCCTCTCTCATGTTTATTTCACGGATCCTAAGCTACCCCAGTGCTAGATTGCCTGGGCATTTGGATCCAAACCAGACCTTTTACAGTGTCTGGCTGTCAGATTGGTACTCAGTGTACTGTCTGCTCCTGAAACCCTTTCTGATTCTTACTTTGCTTTGATTTTATGTGCATCCTTTAATTCTCTCTTTCCTTATAGAAAAATAAATCTCACAAACAAACATGGTTTCTATGATCATGCAGCCTAGAGAGCTCCATTTCCTATGCCACCCCTCATTATTGAATGAGTATCTCCTTGTCTTCTGTCACAGTAGTGTGTGTGTGTGTGTGTGTGTGTGTGTGTGTGTGTGTCTGTCTGTCTGTCTGTCTTTCTTTTTTAGAAATTGAAAGTATCACATCATTCTTTTTGAAGGGGAATTTTAATTTTCACATCCCATCTGAGCTTCTGTGGGTGGTATAAATAGAAAACAGATTTTGTGTATCAATCTTGTTACCTCCAGTCAAGTTGCCTCTGGGGTAAAACTAGAAATTCTGCAAGGTTGCTGTGCCCAATCATAAATAAGACACTGTTCTCTGTTGTTGATTTGACTATCAGGTGTGTTTTCTAGGATGTTCTTTGAATAAGGTTGTACCTGGTGCCACCTTCTACTCTTTGGTTGATAGCCATCTTCCATCTCAGGCCTGAGGCCTTTAAGGCTTGGCTGGATTCCACACCCTACAGTGCCAAATTAACCAACCTGCCTTTCTATTCTGATTCTTCTCTGAATGCTTTCCAGCAGTTTGTTATTACCAAGGCCTCTGCCCCTAGTTTTAAAGCCTTCAAGGCTTGCCTTTTCCTTTCCATCCTTCTGGCCTCATTTGATCTTCTGCTGTCCAGGTCTCTGTTTCTGTGGGTGCTAGTCTTTGTGTTTGGGGAGTCTCCTCCATACTATTCACTTCCTGCCTTTGTCCTCAGCTCAAATTTGAAGCAGGCTTAGTTTGGTTGCCTTTTCTTCTCAGTGAATTTAAGTCTAGGTACCACCCTGGACACAGCTCTTTCACTTCTTTCACACAGGTGTCAGAAGAGTCATTGTCATCCCTCTGACAGTTAAAAATGCAGGAGTTGAACAGTGAATGTGCTCATTTCTGAAGACCTGTATCTAATAGTGGCATTTAAAAACAAATCCTAAAAAGCAAACTTCTAAATACGGTAAGTTAGTGAGGTGAGGATTGTTAAGATGTATCTTACTTGCTTTTTTTTTCAAATCATGCCAAGTAGGTAGCACTAGATCATAAAATAAGCCCTGCCCCTTCCTCCTCCTCCTCCTTCTTCTTTATATTTAAAAAAATATTTTTAGTTGTAGATGGACACAATGCCTTTATTTATTCATTTATTTATTTTTTAATATGATGCTGAGAATTGAACCCAGAGCCTCATGTGTGCTAGGCAAGCTCACTACCACTTAGCTACACCTCAGCCCCCCCTCCCTTCTTTATGCTGTTCCGAGTTCCCTTTCACCATGGCAGATGACTTCTCTAGGAAGTAGAGCAAGGGTAAAGGCAAGTTGTAGGGAACCAAGCTGCCTGGGCTTGCAACTCCCTTTGACTATTTATTAGATGAAAGGTCTTGAGTGACATTTCTTAATCTTACTTTCCCAGTGCATTAAATGCTCATAAAGCTATCACCTATCTCACAAAGTTCCTGTTTTGGAATTACATAAAGTTTAAATTCATTTTATTATCTTGAAATAAAAAAATAAATCAAGTCATAAATTCCATCTACCTACCATCACTTCTATAGATTTGTGCTTTGATAAAAATCTAACTTTTTTGTACTATTATGCACATTAATCATGTTGTCATTCTTTACCTGTTTGTTCTTCCTATGAAATGAAAATCCTGTGTAAACAGAAAAACAAAATACAAATATAAAATATATTAATTAGTAAGAAGTAATCTCACAAAAATAGTGTATTTTCTTTAGCTAAAAGTAAGGCTGTTGGGGTTAGACTCATGTTGTAGAAAAAACTTTGAGGAAGATGTAAAGTGCATAAAATATTTGTCTCTGATCTATTGATCAATGACTATGATTGTATATTTGCTTTTATATCTCTTTAGATCTTTATTCAACTTTAGTCTTGCTTTAAAACAAATTTTCCAAAGTATATCTAGTTGGATGGAGTATAATTCTGTGGCTTACTAACATTCATTAGGTGTAACTTTCTGTAGTTTTGAGTAAAAGTAGTGGCTGCTCAAGGTAGACCCATTTGTAGGACAGGTGAAGTGTTAGGAGCTGCACATGTCATTTCTTCATTTTGCAGTTTCTCACTTAGCATCCAGCATTGCCTCCCTCACAGCCACATCTCAGCAAACAGCAATCTATTCCTTCAGGAAGTTCCTGCTGATGTAGAAAAATAGAAAGGAAATGTCACTAGAATAATAATAGGCCTTTATAAATCTTGGCTTTAAAATCGACACAAACCATTATTGTGTTCTTAGATCCTCTGATATTCTTTCATTAAAGTCCTTTAGGCCTGAAAATGGCTAATATATAAGATAAAATAAAATGTATTTTATTTGATGGAATGTGACTTTAAATGCTTTTATAAGACATGTATAAGTATTTGTGGACTGGTAATTTTTTTTAATTGATTATTTAAAGCATTACATAGCTAATGATATATCATCTTTCATATATTTGACTCAAATTGTGTTTTGAACTCCCATTTTCACCCCAAATACAGATTGCAGAATCACATCTGTTACATATTCACATTTTTACATAATGCCATATTAGTGACTGTTGTATTCTGCTACCTTTCCTATCCCTTACTACCCCCCTCCCCTCCCCTCCCCTCCCATCTTCTCTCTCTACCTCCCCTGCTATTGTTCAATTCTCTCCCTCTTTTTCCCTCCCCCTTGCCCCTCATAACCTCTTATAATTTTATGTATCATTGAAGGTCTCCTACCATTTCCATGTGCTTTCCCTTCTCTCCCCATTTCTCTCCCCCCATTCGTCTTTGTTTACTGTAGTCTTTTCCTCATGTTCTTCCTTCCTGTTCTGTTCTTAGTTGTTCTCTTTAATATCAAAGCAGACATTTGGCATTTGTTTTTTAGGGCTTGGCTAGCTTCGCTTAGCATAATCTGCTCTAATGTCATCCATTTCCCTGCAAATTCTATGATTTTGTCATTTCTTAGTGCTGCATAATACTCCATTGTGTATAGATGCCACATTTTTTTTATCCATTCATCTATTGAGGGGCATCTAGGTTGGTTCCACAGTCTAGCTATTGTGAATTGTGCCGCTATAATCATTGATGCAGCCGTATCCCTATAGAGCGCTTTTTTAAGGTCCTCTGGGAATAGTCCGAGAAGTGCGATAGCTGGGTCAAATGGTGGATCCATTCCCAGATTTCCCAGGAATCTCCATACTGCTTTCCAAATTGGCCTCACCATTTTGCAGCCCCACCAGCAGTGTACAAGTGTACCCTTTTCCCCACATCCCCGCCAACGCTTATTGTTGTTTGACTTCATAATGGCTGCCAATCTTACTGGAGTGAGATGGTATCTTAGGGTGGTTTTGATTTGCATTTCTCTGATTGCTAGAGATGGTGAGCATTTTTTCATGTACTTGTTGATTGATTGTATGTCCTCCTCTGAGAAGTGTCTGTTCAGATCCTTGGCCCATTTGTTAATTGGGTTATTTGTTATCTTATTGTTTAATTTTTTGAGTTCTTTGTACATTCTGGATATTAGGGCTCTATCTGAGGTGTGGGGGGTAAAAATTTGTTCCCAGGCTGTAGGCTCTCTATTTACCTCTTTTATTGTTTCTCTTGCTGAGAAAAAACTTTTTAGTTTAAGTAAGTCCCATTTGTTTATTCTTGTTGTTAATTCTTGGGCTATGGGTGTCCTATTAAGGAATTTGGAGCCCGACCCCACAATATGTAGATCGTAGCCAACTTTTTCTTCTATCAGACGCAGTGTCTCTGATTTGATA
Organism: Spermophilus citellus; assembly: GCF_964194105.1. Lineage (NCBI taxonomy): Eukaryota > Metazoa > Chordata > Mammalia > Rodentia > Sciuridae > Spermophilus > Spermophilus citellus. Next base: position 209,021,594 of record NC_138182.1, read on the forward strand.
TCTAGCTCCCTAGCAGGGACATGGGGTTCTGTGAAATTGCCATCAATGAACAATAAAGTAAGGTGTACAAAAACAACAGGTGTACTCACCAATGCCGCAGTCTTGGCTGGGCACAAGATCATGAGCCACTCACAGCTTTGTCAATTCAAACAGCAATTCTTTATTCCCGAACTCAGACCGGCCTCTACACACACGTTCTGCCGCCGCCCAATTCACCTACTCCACGAGGCTTATTTCCCAAACTTTTTTTATGAATCTCACGAGAACTCAACAGGAGCTCAGGTAGCAGGAACGCCCTATTTCCAGCAGCAATAATCTTCAACCTCCAACTTCCCTAAAACCCATATTGTCTTAAACCGGGAACCCCTTAAACTTGTCTTAAACCGGGAACTCCCTAAACCCAAGGACCGGGATACTTCCTCAAACCTGATCAGCTCTAAACCCGGATCAGCCCTGGTCCTTGAGCAAGGTCACCTTACATGCAATGTCAACAGTGAAATTCCAAGGCAAGTCCATTTAACATGGGGTACGCTGGCAAGGAAATTTCCATGTGTCATTCCTACTTGGCAATGGCCCTCAGCACTCACCCTGAGGATAGACACATGGAAACGAAAGGAAATAATTAAGAAGTACTTGCAGAAAGAAAGATGAATGGGATCAACTCCTAGCAGGGTCTGCTGAGGTCATTATAAAGTTAGGGTTTATGGCCATATGTTTCTCAATGTATTTCAGAAGGAAATTTCATTAGTAGTGCAGTTGCACTAAGATGAAGTTGCTGATCATTAACCCCCAACACCTATATTAACATAGAATTGACTTGTAGATGAATCCCCCTGAATAGGATGGTGGCCATGATGTTTCCAGAAAAGACCAACTGTAGTCAAAAACTCCTCCACCAGACATGAAGGAGGAGATCAACATAGATGGTGAAAACTGCAGAAGGTGGACCCTGGTCTCTTGACATACATCAAACAGTAACAGATTTAGAAGCAGCACTGTTTCCTTTGTCATTCTGTGCTCCTAGATAACCTACTGTCTCTCAAGAGTGCTCTCTGCTTGAGCCTTACCACACTTTTACTCATAATAAAACTATGTTACTTGGCTTTTCATATCTTATTTTAAATTTTCTTCATTAAGACATAAAAACAGGTTTGGAACATTAAGTCCTCACTCTCCTGTGTCAGGCTAAATTAAATATTCTCAGTATTATAAAGGAAAAGGTACATTAAAATGTATTGCTATATTATGAATATGGTTACATATTTATTTGCCTCACTTTGATAAATTTAGCAACTCAAAACATATCTATTTTATTGAATTTATACTTTTAATTGAAAATTGGAGGTGTATCTAATTTTAAAAATATCAAATGTATAGTCAGCATTCTAATTTGTCCCATGGTGGCTAGCTTGACAGTTGGAAAGCAAGGTTGAACAAAACGTTATAAATGGGTTTCAAATCTAGAGAATGAAGACCTATATGTGTATGTATGTATATATAAAGTTATATATTATAAAGTTTGGGTTTATGGCCATATGTTTCTCAATGTATTTATATGTACATATATACATACATACATATATACATACATACACACTTGGAATTTGATTCCCAAAACTTAGATTTTTAAAAATTTTATCCTAGAGAAATATTTTTATGTGGAAAGAGGAAGACCAATGGGGTTAGTCAACAATAACAGTGCATTTGTAATAAGAGGTGAGAATCACTTCAGGAAACAAATTCTTGTTGATTAAAATGGATTTATTAGTGACATAGTATAGACCACTTGTGAAAGAAAAGTAGAGAACATATTTTCAAGAAGACCAGTATATTGATTTTTAACCTTCCCAGAAATGTTTGAAAAAGTGAAACACAGAAATGCAACTCTTTGGGACTCATACGTGAAGCCATGAGTTGGATAAGAAGGTGTAGTGGTAGAAACTAAAATAAATTGCTTCTTTGGGTGAAATCATGAAACTCTGGCAGATGGTTTCTCAGATCATAACCTCCTTTTCAGATTAAGTGCAATAGAAGATAGTATAAATATTGATTGGAATACACTGTTATATTTTTATAAGCATGATTAAAACTTTCTATTTGAAAGCATGTGGAAGAAGTCCATTTCCATTTAAATCTCAGTCTAATCACAACTATTTTGTTAGTAGTGCATTATAATTATACATAATAGTGGGATTTATTATGCCATATTTATACATGCACATAACATAATTTACTCAGTCTCCTTCCCTAATACCTTTCCTTACTGCCTTCCCCAGATCTGCTTGTTCTACTCTACAGATCTCCCTTCTATTATTGTTATTGTTTTAATTAGTGTATTATTATATACATAAGCAGATATATTTTGGTATATTTGTAAGTAATCATAGCATAATTTGGTAGATTTTTCCCCATAGTGGTTCCCCATACCCTCCCGTCATCGCTTCCTCTCAATCCCTTTCTTGAATCTATTGCTTTTGCTTTTATTTTCATGAGATCCCCCCTTTTATATTCCTTTTATCTCCCTTCTCCACCTCATCTAGCTTCTGCGTATGAGAGAAAACACTTGGCTGAGTCTGGCTCGTTTCATTTAGCATGATGTTCTCTACTTCCATCCATTTATCAGCAAATAACATAATTTTATTCTTCTTTATGACTAAAAACCCATCATGTATATATACCACATTTTCTTTATCCATTTGTCTGTTGATGTGCACCTAAGCTGGTTCCCTAACTTAGCTATTGTGAACTGTGCTACAATAAACATTGGTATGCATGTATCACCATAGTATACTTATTTTAAATTTTTTAATCTTTTGGGCAAATACTAGGGAGTGGGATAGCTGGATTATATGGGGGTTCCATTCCTAGTCTTTTGAGGAATCTGCATATTGCTTTCCAAAGTGGTTTACTGATTTGTAGTCCTAACAACAATGTGTAAGTGTGTCTTCCCCTGCAACATCTTCACCTGCAATTACTGTTATTTGTATTCTTTATGATTACCATTCTGACTAGAGTAAAATGAAATCTCAGTGTCAGAAGAATAGCTGGCAGCCCAGCATGGTGGTATTTACCTGTAACCCCAGCAATTTGGGAGGTGAGTCAGGAGGATTGCAAGTTCAAAGCTGCAACTTAGTGAGGCCCTAGGCAACTTAGTGAGACCCTATCTCAAAATAAAAAATAAAAAAGGCTGGGGATTTGGCTCGTGGTAAAGCACGCCTGGGATCAATTCCTGGTACCCAAAACAAAACAAAAACAAGAGTAGCTGGATAGCATATTCCCCCATTTCACAGACTTTCTCTTCAGGTTCTTGTTTTCTTCATTGTGCAGATGATTTTTAATTGGATGCCGCCCCACTTATTGATTCTTGGTTTTATTTCTTGAGCTTTAGGAGTCTTATTAGGGAAGTTGGCACCTGTGCCAATATTGTTGATCCTGTGTTTTCTTCTAACAGTTTCAGTGTTTATGATCTAATTCCTAGGTCTTTGATCCACTTTGAATTGATTTTTGTGCAGTGTGAGAGATAGGGATCTAGTTTTATTCTTCTATGTATGGATATCCATTTTCTCTAGCACCATCTGTTAAAAAGGCTATCTTATCTCCAATGTATGTTTTTAATGCCTTTGTCAAGTATTAGGTGACTTTAAGTAAGTGATTTTGTCTCTGTTATTACACTAGTATTCATAAAAACATGTCTGTTTTGAAGTTAGTAACCATGCTGTTTTTGTTACTGTGGCTCTAGTATCATTTCGGATCAGGCATTGTGATGCTTCAAGCTTTGCTCTTATTGCTCAGTATTGCACAGGCAATACTTGATTCTTCCAAATAAATTTTAACACTGTTTTTTTTTTACTTCTTCTTCTAAGCATGGATTATTTTTAAGGTGAGCCCTTTGTACAGATATTTGAATAAAGTTCCTTGGCCTGTTTTAACATATCACTATAGGTAAGTTTTATTCTTCATTATTGAAGTAAAATGGGAAGAATAGAGAACATTTACTTAATGATTTACATTTGTTTTTGTTTATTATGTGCTTTGATCTTCTGTATCAAGTAGTTTCTAAAAGGTCATGAAAATTTATGAACTTGCGTAGAATAGTTTTATTGTGTAAGACTTTTTCTTTGTGTTTGGCTGACTCTGGTTTCATATCATTGTCATTCTGCATAAAACCAGATGTACAGTACCATTGTAATATCAAAGACATGGCTTGTGTTTTAGCTACATTTATTCATTTATTTAATCTTTCCAACATCCTTTTCAGAAGATAGGGAAAGAAATATTTTATCCCTGTTTTTGTAGCAAGGAAATTGAGAAATAGGCAACTAGTAACTGACCTGGCTTTCTGGTTTCAATAGCTCCGCTATTTCCTGGGTCCAGATTGGAAATTATCAGTTGATGGATTTGCTCCTGGTTTGCATGGAAAGAGCTCACAATTCACTATCTGCAGATATAAATGTCAAGTAAGAGGTTTGGCAGAAGAAAACATACATGAAAAGTTTGTTAAATTGCTTTTTTTGGTTGTTGTTGAAACTCACTTTATTAAACAAAAGCTGTCATGAACAGTAAATTCCAATCATTTCCCCCTTTTATAAATTCTTCATAAAACATATTCGACAATTTAAAAAAATTTTCAGAAGTTACTTTCATTTCTGAAGTGCTAATGACTTATTTTTTTTTGACCATTTTGTCTTGCTGGTGAATTATTTTGTAGTTGCTACAATAGTTTGATTGATAACTTTTTACAATTAAAAACAACAAGAACAACAAAGAAAAGAAAAAGACCAGCAGAAAGAACTATTCTATAGTGAAGAAGTGATCCTTTACATTAAATAACTGACCCAAGATAATTGAGTGCTTTCTTTAAATCTAGCATCTCGAGATCTTTCATGTCATATTTTCTTTCTTTCAAATTAAGATGATGACACAATTTTCTAGAACTGGCTTCTGCAGGACAGCTGCAGGTTCTCAGTGGATGGGCATTGGAATTCAATCAACCCCAGGAGGCATAGTTGGTAGGGAGCTGTTTATGTCCTTACTAGATTTCCTTTTAGGCTGTAGTGTGCTCCTGGAGTGTTTGTGAGAGATGCATGCGACTGCTTTAAGAACACAGTCAGGGTGAGGCAGTTGAAGGCCATTAATAAAAAGGCTGATAGCTTCATTTCTAAGCTCACTTTTCTCTGGAATGTGTTTCAGTCTGTGAATATTTCTCTCTCCTGCCAAGTATGGATATTCAGACCACCAATCAATATTTTCCAGGTCATTTAATCTCCTGGCCCGTTTGTTCATTTTCTGGAAATGCACAGTAATCAAAGTGCATGGTCAAGGAAGGGCATGATAAAAATTAGGTGTGTTCCTGAAAAGTTTTGTTGTTGTTGTTGTTCTTTACCTAAGCCTTAAAGGTAATACTGATTAAATATTTATGTGAAAATACAAATTTAGCCCATGCAAATTATAAGTCATCATTAACAGTCTCATGAAGAATGGACCTTAGGGTTCTTATTTCTCACATACTCCATGGTATAAATAGATGCTATAACAGAAAAAAGAAGCTTTACCTCTCTGATTTCTTGGATTTTTTTACTCAACATTCCCAATTTCCTTGACTGATGTGCCCTGCCCTTTAAGGCCATCTGATTGGGATCAGAGACACCTGTTCTAGGACCTCCTCAAATGCTGCTTCCTCATTTCCATTCTCCATATCCTTCTCTATGCTACAGCCAATCGGATGGTTTAAAGAAAATATGTAACTCATTGAGGCATAATTTACATATAATAAACACAAAGATTTAGGATACACTTTGATTAATGTTCATAAATGTTTGTACTGTGACCAGCACCAAATCAAGATATGAAGCACCTGGATCGTTCTATAAAGCCCCCACCTCTCCCATTCCACTCTGTCACTCAATCATCCACTGATCTAATTTTTGTCATTATAGATTAGTTTCATTGATGTAGAGCTTCACATAAATGCTTCTTTCAGGTTAATTAATTAATTTAATTAATCATTAATTAATCTGGGAGATTAATTGTGGTGTTGCACGTAGCAATAATTTGTGATTTCTGTTTCTGCACAGGATGTCATTGTTGCTTCTTTCATCACCTGTTGACAAACACTGGAGTTATTTCCTGTCTGGAATTATTATAAAAAATGCTACCATGTGACTGTAAAAATTTTTGTTTTAATAAAACTTTTTGTTTTGAGACAGCTGTAGCTTCACATGAATTTGACCTTATGTGTAGAGATTCCATGCATCCTTTATTCAGTTTTCTGTAGTGGTCGCATATTGCAACATTATACTAGCAGGAATTTGACAAGGTAAGAAACGCTGATCTTATATAGATTTCCTGGTTTTACATGTACTTCTTTGCGTGTCGAGATGTGTATATGTATTTAGTTCTAGGTAACTGTCACTCTACTGAGGCAAGTGCCCAGCCAGGTACTTGGTCAAATACTATTCTGCATGTTTCTGTAAATGTGCTGTTTGGATGAGATGAATATTTAAATCAGCAGATTTTGATTCAAGCAGACTCCCCTCCATAATGTAATTGGGCTTTTCCAATCCATTGACAACCTGAATAGGGCAAAAAATGACCACCCATGAGCAAGGAAGAAATACATGTATAAAGACATGAATTGGCGTGAACATACTTTATATACAAATATATGAAAAATTGTGCTCTATATGCGTAATAAGAATTGTAATGCATTCTGCTGTCATGTATTTAAAAAATAAAATCAATTAAAAAAGAAATCTGCCAGCAGAATTTTAAATAATATGTGTATATGTGTATACATGTGTATATATATAAAGCATGTATATAGATAGATAGATAGATACGTGAATGTTTATATATTTTTTAAATGAAAGTTTACTGGAAATAAGTAATTTATATGGCTTATGGTTGTGTATACCTCAGACTTAGAACAGTGCTGGGCATACTCAACAAGTATTTGTTAAAATAGTGAATTATATCAGTTAGAAAAAACAATGTATTTATATCATTTACCATCTGTTAGCTTACTTGATTTTCTCAAGGACCAGATAAAGTCTATGAATAGGAATCACCACTATTTTACAAAGAGGAGTTGTAGAACCAAAAATATTGACTCTGTTTTGGGTGTTAGAAGTAGGTTTTTGACTCAGTCTGTGTTTTGCCTGTTGTATCCTGATGTCCTGGTAGCACTCCTGGAAAACAAAAGGGTAATATAAATGTCAGGTTTTCCTGTTTTTGTTCTGTTTTGGTTTTGGAAAGAACTTCTTTTAATTTTTCTTTCACTGAGGCTGAATTGGATTTGCTGGGGATGTGATATGGGGGAGGCCAGCCATCCCAGCAGGGCCTAGAGGGTGGGGCCTCTGAAGGCTATCCTGAGAACACCTTGTTTATGGAGAGGAAATGTGGCTGCAGAAAGGCATTTCCCCTTACACTAAACATGCAATTGTACTGAAAATGTGGATCTAGCCAGAAGCTATTTCAAGCAGTCTTTAACAAAAGCCATCCTTCAGCATGCTATAAAGTTTGATTTTTCTATGATACAGGACTTGAGGTTTTTTTTTTTAATTTTTTATTTCTTTTTCTTGCCAGGAGGCAGATTTATTTTGGAGATCCTTTTAGTTCAGCCATACTGAATGACAAACAGTCTAAGAACATGAGGTTGGTTCAACGCTTCTTGTGCCATTTCCTGCATGTTTGCTCTGCTAAAGGGCAGTAAGTGTTCAAAGCTATCTGTCTTCATTTAAAATTTGCCTGACAATAATGAAAAATGACAGTTCAGAAAGGCATTAAGAACTGGAGATATAGCCAAGTGCTTGTATTCAACATTGATGGATGAATTGCAATCTCACAGGATAATTTTCATTTACAATTTGTAACTTAATTTTTTTTTATAGTACAACATGATTTTCATTTTTTCCCGCTGTGTCTAAAGAGCCACTGTTTCTTGTAGTTTTTTCCTCAGTGATACTTAAGTTATTTACCTAAGCATACCTTTTTCATCCTTTTCTCCTTACTTAAGAAATTGTTGTCCCAATAATCTAATAAATGTTGAAGTAAGGAACAGGAAGACAAATGGGAAAAAATATGAAGTATGGATACCATTACGTAAGTTAGAAAATACAAATGTCTTGCTGGCTTTTCCTTTCCTTCCCTCCCCACCCCTCCCTTCCTCCTCACTCCCTGTCTGTCTTTATCCCTCCCTCCCTCCCTCCCTCCCTTCCTTCCTTCCTTCCTTCCTTCTACTGGGGATTTAACCCAGGTGTGCTTCACCACTGAGCTACATCCCTAGTCCTTTTTATTTTTTATTTCAAGACAGAGTCTTGCTAGGTGGCTTTGAGTTGCTGAAGCTGGCTTTAAACTTGTGATCCTCTTGTCTCAGCTGCTCCAGTCTCTGAGATTACAGTGCCACCACACCCAGCTTTACCAATAACTTTCTAATAACCAAAAAATGTATACAATAAATAAGTAATATCTTGCTGATCTGTAGAAGCTATTTCTTTATTTTAGGATAATTGAGATCAGTAATTAACAATTTATTGAGATTATACATGTATTTATTAATATATATGCAAATTAAAAGGTCAAATAATGATAGATGGCTTAGAATAGAGACCTGTGGTGAATCTCTAACATGTTTTCCCTCTACATATTCTCCTGGTATTCCTAGGTTAAATTTTCATTACATTGATCTTTAGTGTTTTTAGTTTTATGTTTATGTAAATATATTTAACAGTTGAGCCATGGTAATTTCCTTTCATGTATGATTTTTTTCCTGAACTTTTGTTTTTGTTTTTGTACTTGCTTAGTTTTCTTAGAATCTATACTAGGTCTTTCCACATTCAGCAATTTATAGAACAATAGTTCTGTATTTTTTCACATGGTCAAATTTGTTGAATCTATTGGTTACAGTTTTTCTTCTTTTTTGGAGACCTGTCTTCTGGAAACTTCCATTCTCTAGCTTCCATATGGACTAATTGCTCTTCAGGCTTAGTGAACCATTGTCATCCAGGGACTTCTCTTCATTGTCAACCTAGGAATTCCTATTCTCACTGCCATCCTGGTAATTCTCTCTGATGTTGGATCCTATGCTTCCTAGTGAAAGTCTACCTCTTTCTTGGTTTTACTTGTACTTTGGTAGACTATATCCTCCAGTAGTTTTCGAAAAAAAGACATATGAAACATAAATGTTCTGTTACTTTTCATGTATAAAATGTCTCTAATATAGCCTATGATTTGATTAATAGTTTTAAGCTAAGAAATATTTTCTTTTAAAATTTGAAGTCTTGTTCCTCTAATTTATAACTTCAAATATTCTTTTGAGACATTTAAAGCTTTCTAATTTCTATTTATTTGAATACAGCTAGTGTTTACTCTTGGATTTGGGATCTTTTCTTTATTCCTGATTTTGAAATTTCATGATAATGAGTATTGATTTTGGTGGGGAGGTACTGGAGATTGAACTCAGGGGCACTCAACCACTGAGCTACATCCCCAGCCCTATTTTGTATTTTATTTAGAGACAGGGTCTCACTGAGTTGCTTAGTGCCTCCCTTTTGCTGAGGCTGGCTTTGAACTCTTGATCCTCCTGGCTCAGCTCCCCAGCTGCTGGGATCACAGGTGTGGTCCACTGCACTCAACTTGATTTTTTTTTTTTAAGAAAATTGTGCTGGACACTTGGTACGTTATTTCAGTGATACTTGTTTTTAATTTGGGGAGATATCTGTTTTCTTCTTTTAACCCATCATGGTCTCTGTTCTTTTTTTGGACCACTCACTTATCCATTCAAATAGTTGTGCTCTTTTTCTCTGCCAGGCACTGTAATTCTGTGTGAGTGGTGGTAGCAGTGAGTAAAACACTATCCTCATGGAGCCAAATAATCAGACATTGGGATTCTTGAATGATCCTTTAATTTTCTTAATGGATTTTTTTCTATAGTCCATCTTTTCAACTAGTTTATTTTACTTTCTGTAAGATTTCCCTGGATTTATCTTCCAGTTCTGTAACATTTTAAATTCCAGTTCTTTTATTATTATTTTACAATTATACTTTCTTGTTCTTCATTTTTTTGGGGGGGGCATCCTGATTTTTTTCTTATCTCAAGAAAAAATATTTTGAAAACTATACTCTCTGCATAGTCTCTATGCTGGATTTCTTTTGTGATTTATTTGGGTCCTTTTCATACTGGTGGCTTTCCCTCAATGTCTGATGATCCTTGTCTGTGTATTCATATTTGAGTTAAGAACTAAAATTCTGATTGGATACTCTGCCTCCATGAATAAGTTTATAGTCTAGTAAGCTGCTCCATAGGTCAATTATGTAGCCATGAGACAAAGAAGAAGAAAGTGGAATTGAGACTGGATATAACAAGTTGGTTCAGAGTGTAGTATGCCTTGTGTACAAACATAAGCACTTCAAACTTTATTTTGCAAACACTGAGAATGTAGGTGATGGTCATAAGGCAAGACTTTTGTAGTCACTCCCTTTAGTCCTAGGATATAAACTTCCTGTCTCCATTCTTTCCTCTTAGATTTTTCCAGGCTATGATGATTATGTTTTATTTTTGGTGAGTAAACATTAGTCTATTGCTTCGACTTGCTATATACATTACCAATGTAATTTGCTTCTTGCATTCTGAGTATAAGCATCAAGTAATAACTCAAGCCAGTTATCCTTTTGCTGTTCAGGGAACCATTGAATTTTAATAAATTGAAATCATTTGTGATCTCATTGGCTCCAACACGAGTCAGTCAATAAAGTCTATTTCTAGGGCAGTGTTTTAATAACTATTCTTTTGATAAAGTAGAATTATGAGTCTGTTTTCTATAGGACACATGGAAAGGAATGGCACATAATAGCATAAAAGATACCATGGTTCTTCTATGCATGTCCCTATTAATTCAACAAAAATGAGTTTTGTATGTTATGAACCCAAATATAAGCATTGTATGTTATGAACCAGGCACCATTGAAGAAGATAAAATGTACATCTTGATAAATCTCTGCAATGCTTTGTGTAGTGCCAGACGTCACTCTGGCTCCAAATAAATGTTTGATGTGAAGAATGTGATCATTCATCTAAACTTGTGAAGAAGTCCAAAGAGGTTTTCTAGCATTTTGACAGCTTAATAGAGTGGAATATGTAGGAAGCTGCCAGTACCTGAAGGAGTCTTAAAAGGAATATGAATTATGAGCTACTTTGATAAGAAAGTAAGAATCTAGCTATGTGACAGTACAACATTATAAGGTTCTAGTTCTTAAGTGTTTTATGCAAAACACACTTACCTGCATTTTTATTTATTTACTATTGGAGAGAAAAAAATTTTAGAGGAATATTTTGATATGAAGAACTAAATGCTTAGGCTCACCTGTTTGGAGTATTCAAAGCTTTTAGAGAAGAAGAAAAATGAGAAATTGGCATAGAGAAAAGCAAACATATTAAGTCCATTTTCCCTTTGGTAGATAAAGTGTGAAAAGCCAAGTCTGTAGCAGTCTGAGCAATTTTCACCTCTGTATAGGACTGGAACTCACTGTTATTGGCACTGAGAACAAGTGGTGGCCATTTATCATTTCAAATGTCAGGAGAATGCTTTCATAAAGACAATTCGGGAACACAGCTATCAATACTGGCCATAGATTTAATATCAGTGCCCATAGGGACTGAAGTTGGTGAGCAAAATGCTAACAGTGGGGTTATGGAAAGCTTATCAGGAGCCTGGTTACACTGGTAGGAGGTATTACATGGTCATCACAAGTCCCAGTGGGTGGCAGCTCATCAGATGTGAAATTCTCTGCCAACTGGAAAGGTCAGAGTCACTGGGTTGAGATCTGAGATGGCCAAGGACACAAGAAGTACCAGATTAATTTCAGAATATACAAAATTTTAAGTATTTTTCAGTACAGATCAGTCATGAACAAGCAAGAAAGCATCTAAATCTCAGTATTGGAAACACAGACTCAAAGGCCTGTGTAATGTGGATCATTGTTTTCTTTCCTATTGAGTGAAGTCTTCAGGACCAAGTGCTGTATCCCAGAGTAAGAGAATTTGGCTGCTGGAGGTCTTTGTAGCAGATAGTGAGATCCTCTGAGGAGTCCTCAGTTGAACTATGTACTTTGATTTGTGTATCATAATTCCTCAAAGCAGTTCACATCTGCAACTTCATTCTCATGACAGGCCTTTGCTATAGATTGGTATAGTTACATAACCATAATTTTTCAGTAACAGGAAAAACGTGTCCACTCAAAACCATCTTTGTTTCTATGACTTACAAAATATCACAGATTATGCATCCTTAATACAAAGAGGGAGAATCCCGATGGTGTTGAATGGTATCTGTCTCCAACATCACAAAGTAAAATGATTCCTAGAATGATTATTGTGTTTATTTCCCTGGGTTCCATGCTGAGGCACAGATGATAACTTTTCACTGGAATGTCAGCTGTCCTATTTATTATGCAGAGTTGTCTCTGGGAAGTTGATAACCAGCAAGGAATTAAATTCCTCAGCCCCTGTTGAATCTGTGTGGGGCCCTGTGGCTACTTATCACTAATGACTCATGAGTGGAAACAATGTCATTTAGGGGTCAAGGTAATTAAGAAGTAGGTGCCAGGCCTGGGCATAACCTGGGCTTTTCTGGTTCAACTTCACTATATAACTGCTTTAAAATAAATACAAAATTACAATATTTGGGAGTAAAATAGTAATTAAAAGCAGATATTTTTAGGTAGATTCATATTTTATGTACTTTTAAAAAATTTAAACATTTAGTTGTTATTATTATCATTATTATTGTTGTTAACCAGTAAATAAAATTGAAATTCTGAAGGTCTGGGTCACATTGATTTGTTCAAAGAATAAGAGTCTCATTTCTAACATTTCTTTCCAATTTAGGCTATCTTTTAGATGGGATGTAGTATTTAATCCTAGTTCCTGCTAATATTGTGCCTTTGCTAAGCAGAGCCAGAAAATGGTGCCAAGTGATGCTGTCAGGTTTATATGTAAATCTTCAGGGAAAAGCACAAAGTGAAGCATTGTTCAGACCTGACAGATTAATGGTGTTAGTGACATGGAATCTCATTGTTGCAGAACGAAGTAGGTTATTATTGAAACCAGGAGAAAGGAAAGTAATCCAAAATTTTTCTTGCTAACAAAATGATGTGTGTGGTTTCCACAATTTCACATTGGATCCTGGCATTCCATTAGTATTTTGGCTGAAATATCTTATAGCAATACAAATGAGTCTTTTTGGAATAATCCTTTTTTAAAAATAGTTTGATATAATCTTGCTGACATAGTTTACAGACTTAGCACATCTGCAGTAGCTTGACTGTCTCAGAGCTCATAAATAATCTGAAAGAGATCTATTCTCACTTAACAGTCTCTTTCCCCCTGTGGATTTCTCTCCTATAATGTAAGGCCAACAAAGAAGTGTTGAAAAATGCTGTCCAGTGATGGATTCATGTTTTTAAAAAATATTGCTTTTATTATCTTCTGATAAATGAAAATGCAACTTTCTTCCAAAGGAAATGAATTTGTGTTTGTAATGAGATAGAGATACATCCATATAGATAAATAGAGGTAATTTACATATATCCAAATATAATGTTATGTCGTGAACTTGGGTTTACCTCCCTCTACACTTTCCTTCTCACTCTTCACCATCTTCTTGGCACCTCCTTTATCCACTAGTAGAAAACCATGAGTGGCATCCAGTGCTAACTAACTGCCTTCAGCAGAGTACCTAGCTCCAGATCTACGTTTTCAACTTCTCTCTGAGCATCTCAGTAAGTATCTTAAAGTTAATGTATTCCCATAGGACCACAGCATCTGTGCTAAGAAACTGATTTCAATTCCTAAGTTCTCTTATGCCTCTCCATATTTATTTTATATGAGAATAGCAGAGTAGTTTAAAAGCACCCACTATAAAACCAGACTGGCTGTGTTTAATCCTGGGTTTGTCACTTTCTAGTTGGTGTTTAATCAAGATTGAGTAAACAAAGCTTTTAGTTCCTACACATGGCAAAGTCTATAAATGTTATTTATTTCCATATGGATTTCTTTTTCCTACATAGTTGCTTTGTGAATTTCTTATCTATTGAGGTTTATCTTCAAGGACACCTCTTCAGATAAGATCTCTATAATCTTTCCAGGTAAAACTTGATGCTTTCTTCTTCATATTTTTCATTTTATTCATGGTACTTTCTTTATCTCTATATCATATGGTATATCTTCCAGAAAAAATGACTGTTACATTTTAAGGTACTACAGAATTCACCAGTGGAACTTAGAGAAACTTACCATTAACACAGCTTCTTGAATCAAATATTGCAAATGTCATGTGTTACTTGAGCTTTGAGTAATTGGGATTTGAAGTCAGTGGTTGATCTCTCTGAAAGAATATTTGGAAACCTGGTATTGTGGTTTGAACTTTTTATACTAGATGAGTGAACAATCCTTGAAATAATCAGGTGCTCTCACTTGAATTCCTTCCTAGATATGGTGTCATTTTACTTCTACTAATTGTGCACTGGGATGTTGCCTATAAGCTATATCAAAAATATTTTTTAAAAATAATATTTTCAAAGATATGGACAACCATGTACCAGAAACTCAAAAATTCTGTACCATAAATAAAAAAATTGTTGTATTGACAAAATTTGCTTTTGAATGTAATCATTCATCTAAAATTGCACGTTTTTAAAAAAACTAAATTAAATGACTTTGGAAAATCCTGGGAGTAAGCTTGATATATTTTGGTAATTTTTTTTTCTGATTCCTTAATAATGATGTCCCAATTGTTTAAATCCCAATTACTCAAATCAAACATACCATATTTATTATTTTTTATAAAATATCTCGTAACCTAAAATTACATTTTTCCATCTCACTCAGGCTCTAATTTTAATTTATGCATATAGGTTTGTGTAATTTTTACAAGATTGCATTACATAAAAGTCTGTAGAAAAGTAAAAGCCAAGAAAACATTTTTCCCACTTTTTATATTGGTACATTATAGTTGTACATAATAGTGGAGTTTGTTATTACATATCAGGACATGCATACAATATAACAATATAATTTGGCCACTGTCCATTCCCAACCCTTCCCAGCTCCCTCTTCTTCTCCCACACCCTGGTTATAAAAATATTTTATGCCCAAAATCTGAAGATACTATTTGTAATAAAAGAATAATGTGTAATGATGAAAAATACCAATGAAATATGTTTACCATTTTTGAAACTTTTTATACTAGATGAGTGAACAATCCTTAGAATAATCAGGTGCTCTGACTTGAATTCCAGGTGTATACAAAAAAATCAAGATGTATCATAACTCATGTTGCATAGTTACGTATTTGTGCAATCACCTGCCAAGCTTAATATACAGTAGTCCTCTCTTTTCAGTGGATGCCTAAAACTAGCATGAATAGCAAAAGTAGCATGAATTTCCTTTTCCTTCTTTACAATTTCATGAAAAGAAGGTTCATTCTTAAATTTATCTACCATTATCATACTTTCCTTAAACAAACAAAGAAAAACTATTCTGGTATTTAACAGTATTATGAAAAGTACAACATGAAATTAACTTTCATAATATTCCAGTTGCTCCAATTTTCATTCGCTTTCTTTCTTTTTACTCATTTTTAAAAAATTCAGTACTTATAAGATCTTCAGGCAACCTCCTGTAAATTTTGGTTGTAAGATTAAATGTTTGTCATTATACAGAAATGCCCCTTCTCCCTCCCTCCCCACCCCTTTTGTTTTAAAGTTAGGATCTGTATAATCTTACTTTGAAGGAGTTAACTTGTTCAAGCTAAAATATTCTTGTAAATGTGGTGGCAGCTTTCTTGTTCATTATGTTGGAGGTTAGAATTTTATAGCTAAAATGGGCCTTATCATTCATCTATTTCATTATATCACAAATGAAGAAACCCATACCAAGGGACTTACTGTCTAGTAGGTTCAGAGAGGTTCCTTAGTCTCAGGTTTATTCAGTATATAAGTTTATATGACTACACAAGCATGCTGCTCTTCTGCTTGTATTGCCTAAGCTTGCAGGCCTTTTATAAGAAGTAGCTAAGCCCTGAGCATTAACCTAGTTCACCACTGAGGAAAACAGTATGTCAGATATCTTCCTGGCTGAGCCACACAGTGTGGCAGGATGAGCACAAACACCTCACCAATAGAGAAAGCAACATCATCACTGCGGCCAGCAACTCATAGGTTCCTAGCATCATTGTTAGGATATCAGATTATAAATGGATAAATGCATAAATTTACGAATGTATTTTGTCAAAAAGGAATATTCTTTCATTATTAAAAATTATTATGCATTTCTTTTGGGCATGGATTTCAGAGTACGGAGGTAAATATATACTTTTTGATTTTTTTTTAACAAGTACAATGCCAACCTTTAATTTTAGAAAGACAGGCACAGGTTATTCAAAAGCCTCTAGTTACTCATTCTCTTTGAAAAGAACACACACACACACACACACCTTAAAAACAAAGACTGCTCCTAATGAGGCTTCAGAATCCTGCAAACATTCCTGGCAAAGCAGAGCTGCATTTCCTCTTATGGGAAAGCATTCTGGCTCACTACCCCTTGATCACTCCCCAAAGAGATCACCATGAAGCAGACTTAAAGACATATTTTTTTTCAGTGCTTTAGAATTTTGTGTTTCTGTTGCCTTCACACTGAGCTTTCCAAACTCCAATGAAACCTTTATGTTTAGGAGGATTTTGTCTTATTTCATTCTCTCTTTGTACTACACACAGATCTGAGAGTCAGATGGAGAAATGTCAGGACCACAGTGCCTGAGGCTGCTGTCTGGGCACAGTTTATTGTGTTTTAGGCCTCATGAGCCTTTTGGTTGAACTGGACAGGATTCATCTGGGTTCACTGAACTTCTAATGTGTATTGAATGGTAACTGTTCTGGTATATTGTTGGTTAAGGAAAGTATCTATTATTTTCTTTCCCTCACAGTGGGAATGTTGGATTTACAAGACCACATTTCCATATCTCTACTCTCTCCCATCTCCCCTCTATAAGATCATTGGTCAGGAAAAGGAAAGTATCTATTCAATCGGGAAAGGAAAGGAAAGGACAGGCTCTCTGGGACCAATTCCAGTCTTTGATATCCTTAGCAGTTATATAAGGGGCTGAGCCAAATAGCCACAAAGCACATGTTGATGTTTCTTCCTGTTTCTGATTAGTTAAGTGAATTTTCACACACACACACACACACACACACACACACACACAGAGAGAGAGAAATATAAATAAAGAATAGAGCCAAAATTATTTTTCTCTGCTACTCTGCCCTGCAGGAATATTTGCTAAAAGAACAAAGCAAATGGATAGAGTTTAACCATAACCCACATTAAGGAAACCAATTAGGTTTAGACTTTCTTTCTGGGTCTACACTTCCCCATTTTCTAAAGTTATTTTTTCCCATATCTGGTAACATTTCCTAGTGTCTAAGTGGTAGAATTACACTAGGTATTACCCATATATCTTGAGATGAACCTGCAAGAAGAATAGCTGGGTGTTAGGCCTCAGTATTTATAAGTGTATTCTTCCCTACACATAGAAAGCATTTCTCTGGCTATTGATTTTCAGTGTGATGTGTCTGAGGCTTCTTGCCCAAGCTCATTTCCATTGCATGTCTAATTCAAAGATGCAAACAAAGTGGAATAGAATCTGGAATGATCCTGGCATTTGATCAGATTTAAAGTAGGGATGAATCCAAATAATTTTACTTCTCATTCCTGAATTGCCATTAATGCTTACTAGAGTAGAGAGCAAGTGATATGATTTTTAGGCTTTTGTTCAGTTTTTCCTTAGTTACTGTTTTGACTATATTAAATGATTTTAAATTTTAAAAATTGATTCTCATTGCACTTATAATTCAAAGCATTTTTTACTCATACTGTTTAACTGGCTTAAAGGAAAGATGAATGGCAAAGTATCATCTTTGGCTATAACCTGTAATATTTAGTAAAGCCTTCAACAAGTGTTGGCACTTACAACTGTTGGCTGTCTCCAGAGGGAGCCATAGGATGTTGCTAGGTGTGTGTGTGTGTGTGTGTGTGTGTGTGTGTGTGTAAGGGACAGTGGTCAGGACTGTACTGGTGGTGTTGTCCTCTCTGGTTAGAGGGAAGCATCCAGTCAAAGGATGAAGCAGAGAGGAAATGCTAAGGTAAGAGACCACTGCTTGTCTATGGAAAGATAGATTTTGCTTAAAAGTTTAAACAAGTGGAAAACGGTTAGACCTTCTAGTCCCAATGGCCAAGTCAGAGGAGCAGGCAAATGAGGGAAGCAGTGGGTTGAAATGGAGATAACAGCAGTTTAGAGAGTCTAAGGTGGTATCAGTAGTGGGCTTTAATTGGTTGTTTTTAACTCTTAAGTCCATTTTTGTCCAAGTTGTGAAAGAATGGTCCCTTCAGAAGCTACCTTTGATACGAAGTAATAGTATTGTATGGAAATGTACAAATTCTTTCCATTGTGTCATTTTTAGGTTTACAGTCTTTAGACATGAAATAGAAAATTAGTTGAACTTGCATGTTCTTTTTACTTTGTTAAGAGAAATGCTAAGAATTAGAACCTTTGTGGTATTAGACAATGACACAGTCACCAGTACCTAATAAATAGGTATTTAATTTGTTTATAAGTTGGGTTTTTTTGTTGCTATTAATTTTATGTCTCCATTTTAATCTAAAAGTAACTGGGTAAGACCAAGAATGAGAAAACCTATCAACTAACATCAAGGTTTTTTTACTCCTAAGCCTCACATATATTTAATACTCATTTAGGATTCCATGACATGAAATCTAATTATTTTTTTACAAAATGATTAAAATCACCAGTTTATAAGGAAAATTGTTTTGCTAATGGCTGTCAAAAGTTATAGTTTAATGTTAAGCAGAAGCTATAATCTAATATCAAGAGAAAACTAGAAATTAGAAAGAAGAGACATAATTATAGCATTAACTAATATAATAAAGATGCTAATAACATCACATCCATCAATAAAAGCTGTAGTTATCATCATTTAACTTATGTACTTAAAATTAATATAGGAAAGGGATGCTACATTTTAGAAAGCTTTAAATAAAAATCATTAGGAATATAAAAAGACTTATTTTATAATCTGATAAGTTGAGTTTCTGTTTCCTAGTAATTTTATTTCTGTGTATTGAACAGTTAATTCCACAACTTTATGGCAAGAAGTATTGTTTGTAGAGATTTGAGCCAATTTGGGGCCTGTTGAATAGAGACAAGTTTTATTAAAACCCACGAGCTTATTGTTAAATCTGTTTTCCTTGAGGAATCAGTAAAAAGAAACTGAGCTGCATCCCATTCCTCTGGGTCCTTCTGCCAGGGATGAGGCACAGGGTCACAGTGGGGGTACCCTGTGGAGGAAGGGGCTCCTGTGACACACGATAATCATCCTTGGCAGGGTAAAAGAAACAGCTTCTTAGTAACCCATATTTTGGTAACATTTTGGAATTTGGCCCCTGTCTTTCCTTTTAGAATTTTCAATTTCTTGTCATTAGGGAAAATAACATTTTCTTTGCACAGTGATGCTGATAGTTATGCTGATGGTGATGCTGATAGTGTTTCTTTTCCACATCCATCATCATATGTAAAGCAATAGCTTTTCCTTCATTGGCTTGAGTCCCTCCATGACCTCAGCTGCATGGTTACTATCTCTTATCATGTCATTATTGTTCTTGATTTTCTAAAAATATTATTTTGTGTTACTGGGTAATCAAGACTTCATGCTGTCCACAGTGGTCCAAAGCAAAAGGTCCTGAGTAATCAGTGGATAGAGACCAATGAGATATTTGGTTCCATGCAAATAAACTCTGAATTTTTATTTGAAAAACTTGAAAATTTTTACTTGAAAAGCAGGGGTTTCTTAGGTTTCTTAGGGGTTTCTTAGGTTTTTCATCAAAAAGTTAACCTTTAAATTAAACTAAATTAAATTAATCTGAATCCAGTCTCTGATTACATTATATTTATTTCATTACTTTACCCATAGTGGGAAAGACAATTATAACTTTCAGATTAAATTATATTTATTTTATTACTTTACCCATAGTGGGAAAGACAATTATAACTTTCAGTTTTCTGAGAATTCAAGATTTTGATCTCAATGTGTCTGTAGGGAAATGTGACATAGGGTCCAAACTGGAATGGAGTTTCCAAGTACGCCTGAGAGCTGTGCCTTCTGTGGAAATCCCATGTTCAATTCCTAATTATATGCTCAAGTTCTATTGTAAAAAGTTATTATGTTTCCTGTTAACTTTATTTCTTGGCAGTCAGTTCAAATCAGTCATAACAATAGAGATACATGATAAGCCCTGATTCGTTCACTAGAGACTTGCAAATTAAGAGAATCATGTGATTTCTTTCTAGAAACAATGACCAAGCTAAAGTCTGTGTTATTAAAGGTCCTAATAAGTAAAGATAGCTTTGTATACAGCCTTCATGAAACCTGCCTTAGAGCCTGTAGACAATTCATTATATACTAACCCCAATGGCTAGGAGGCTGAGGTAAGAGGATTGTGAATTCAAAGCCACCTCAGCAAAAGCAAGGCACTAATCAGCTCAGTGAGACCCTGTCTCTAAATAAAATACAAAATAGGGCTGGGGATGAGGCTCAGTGGTTGGGTTGAGTGCCCCAGAGTTCATTCCCCAGTACTAAAAAAAATAAATTAAAAAAAAAAATAAAATTTAATGATGAGTCAATTTGAAATGATAAAGGAAGACTATTTTAGAAAATTTGGAAAAAAATGAAGTTTTACTTCTGCCAGTTTCTTGATATTCTTCTAGAAAACATTTTAAAAGTGTGCAATACTTGGTTTTATTTATTATTCCTGAAAATGGAAATTAGTAGTAAGTTAATGGTTTAATGTATTTTTAAAAATTCTTTACCAATAATTTTTCTAAAGAAAAACACTTTAGCAGGCAGTTTACTGCCTAACAAAGTTTGGAACTGCCTTAACAAAAATTGTAGTCTAAATAAAGATAAGAGTTTTCATTTTTATACGAAAACTAACAGTGGCACATAAAAAGAGAAAGAAAGAAGAAAAGTAGAATGAAGGAGAGAGGAAGGAGAAAAGAAAATAAGGAGAAACCAAGAAGATAATGAGGAAGGGCAGAGTAATAATTACCAGACACTGGGAGGAGAAGATGCTTTTGAGACTTTGATATCAGATGGCAGAAAGGAGTACAACACAAGGAAGAATTTTTTTTTTTTAAAGGCAAAACACTCAAGTTGTTGCATAAGCACAGCAGTGATGTAAATGTAGCCAGATTTTGAGACACCCCCCTCCCCCGCAACAACCCCATGCATAAAAGCTAGGCTCTGAAGGTGGGGCATTCTTGATTTAATTTGCAGAGTGACTTAAGTGATTAGTGGGTTTCTAAAGTGTTTTTAAAACAGACTGTTGTCTTGAGTAACCAGCATATTCCCATTGCAATAACTTTGCAGTTTTTTTTTTAATTTACTTAGTCAAATGCTTTTAAAAGTTCATAATTAAAAGTAAAAGTTAACATTTCCAATGATGAATTCTAAATCTGTAGGAATTTTTAGGAGAGAACTGAAATGGATAAATGATTACTCTAAATGAAGAGGAGTGATGATGTTCCTGACCAGGAGAAGAAATATCAAGTCTCTTGCATTTGTCTTGTGCCTCTTCTGTTGGAAAATAACTTCATTCTGAAACTGTAGATCATGGAAGAAATGCATAGGCCTCTTGTGTGCTCTCATTAAATCATTCATAAAGCAGAATGATAGTTCAAAAACTAATTGTCATGATTGTTTTTTCCAAAATTGAAAAAAAAGTGTTTTTGCTTTTTGAAGTTTCAAATCTTCATAATAGTAGTATGGCTTAAAAATTCCTACATAAAATAATGTCATGTTTGATGAAAAATTCGTCTGTCCTCTCAAGGTTTCTCTGAAATATTAGAGAAGTAATAAGAAAAGCATTTGGTACAATTTTTCCTGTTACTAATTGCCCTAGAACACCTTCAATATAGTGTTGCAAAGTTCCAGATTGATATGAATGACAGCTTGCACTTTGGAAAACAGACTGGAGTTCAAAACAGATGGCAGAAAACAGATTTTTGCAAATGGGACTTTTTAAAGGAGGAAGTGAATGATTGCTCTCATGAAGGTAAAAGCCTGCCTGGCCTGTTTGGAAATAGTACACCTTTCTGCAATTCCAAATCCTGGCTGCAAGTGGGAGCATGAAGATGAGAAGACAGAGGGTCAGGCTAAATTTAAAGTGGATTTAACCTTTGCTGAAAGGATTCCAACATTGAAAAGAAGTTTGGCAGGACAAATATAAAAGTCTCTCTAAACACTAAATATTTAAATTTAATGATTTTTAAGTTCATTCTTTTCTGGATCATCTTTTGTAAGATAAAACTTTATGAAAGTTGATCCCCTTTCCCATATTCATTTATTATTCAGCTGTTTATTAAGCTGCATGTGTCAGGCTGTGTGCTAGATAATAAAACAAAGATTAGTGTCAATTTCACTTTTTTAGGAGCTCTGTATAGTGGGGAGTGGGGCTAATGCCACTTAATATTGTGCATGAGGAAACAGCTGCTGTGAATCTGCAGTTGTACAGATTTAGACTTGTATTCCTGGATGAGTTGCTAAAAATAGAAACCTTTGGTATAGAAACTAACCTTTTATGAGCAGCAAAAATTATTTTTATGTAGTACTGGCCTCAAGTGATCTGTTCTTAATTAATTTGTTAAAAAAATAAGATTGATTTTGAGATTGCTTTGGCTAAAATAGTTTAAAAAAAAGGATAAAAATATAAAAAGAAGCTCCTTTGTTCCAAAGTGAGAGGCAAAGACACTGCAACAGGCAAATTTTGCTCTCACCTGCACTCATTTTCATTTCACATGCTGCAATTTTTAGGTATTTTAATTTCCTTAAGAAATTTGCATTTGCCTGAATGAAAACCATGCAAATATCTGTAAATCTCCAACCTTGTTTCCTCCTGTTGGGTGTATTATCACAAAGCCTTCTAGATTACAAAGACATTAAGAATAATAGAATTTGGATCTATCCTCTATTTTGAGCAGCAAATGTTTTTGGCAATTAGTATTCATCTATTAATCTTTTTTTCTTGGCACTTATATTTTGAGCTTTAATATGAAAGTATAACTTTCTAGTGATATCCTAAATCATAATTATATATCTTAGTTGAGGTTAAGCTAATGACTATTTGAAAGGAAGAAGTCTAAATATTTATATACATTCTAAATATTTTGAAAATGTAATCTCTAAGATCAGACTGACAACCCTATAAGTAATTCATACATATGTGTATATGTAAAATACATAAAGAAAATAGATATAAAAGAATACCCTGACAAATCTAACACATTAGAAAAATCTAATTGAAAATAGCTGTTAATGGGATTGTCCAGATCCATTACAACTAGTTGAAAATTGTCTATCCAGCTATAGGTGGGGTCTGCTTTGTACACTCTAGGGACCTCAAAAGTTCAAAAATATGAGCAAAATATAAGGAATAATTATAAATAAAATATACACTGTGATAAGGAATTTGAAGTGCTGTGTGATGAGAGTGGCTAGTGGGGTGAAGGCAGCAGGAGGGACAGCTTCTCAGATGGGCCATCAGAGAAGGTCTCTGTGAGGAGGTGACCTTTGTTTTGTGAACTGATAAGTGATGAGTCTGCTTCTTTGGTTAGCAGACCAAACCCTCTCCTAAACCCTTTTGAGAACCTGCTAGACCTAAAGCACTAGTTGTATGAAATTTGTATTCAAACAGTTTGTTGTTTGGATAACAAGGCATTTTAGAAAGGAATCTTAAGCTGAATGAATGGATAATCCTTTCTTTGTATGTGTGACTAATTTAGTGTTCTATCACTGCTATGGTTTGAATCTTGAATGTCCCCAAAGGCTCATATTCTTGGGCATAAGCTAGTGACACTATTGGAAGGTGGCCTAGCATGTGTGAGGCACTGGGTTTGATCCTTAGCACCACATAAAAATTTAAAAAAAATAAAATAAAAGTATAAAATGTAAAAAGGGGGGGGGGGGCTAGTGGAAGGAAGTTAGGTCACTGGGGCCATGTGCCCTCTGAGGAGATATGGGACAGTAGCTCCTCCTTTTCCTTGCTCTTTGCTTCCTGGACATCTTGAAGTGAACAGATCTCCACTTGCATCACACCCTCCTGCCATGGAGTACTGTGTCACCACAGGCCCAAAACAGCAGGTCCAAAGAGGGAGCATGGACTGAAATCTTTGAAACCATGAGCTAAGCAGCCTTTTTACTTTATAAGTTATTTTTCCCAGGTGTTTTGTCACAGTCATGAAAAATGTTATTTTGAAAGTTATAGGAGAGTATGATAAGAATGTCCCAGATGGGCATTTAGAAAGCTGTGTTCTTGTTCAGTTCCACTGCTGCTATATTTATACCCTATAAACTCTTAAGATCTTGTTTTCTCATCTAAAATGTGACAAAGCTGAGTTCTATGCCTTCTACATTCCTATTCAGTTCAAAAAACATGTATCTTTTCTTTTTTTTCTTACTTTTTTTTTGGGGGGGGGGTACTGGGGATTGAACTCAGGGGCACTCAACCACTGAGCCATATCCCAATCCTTATTTTGTGTTTTATTTAGACACAGGGTATCACTGAGTTGCCTGGCACCTTACCTTTGCTGAGGCTGGCTTTGAACTTGTGATCGTCCTGCCTCAGCCTCCTAAGTCGCTGGGATTACAGGCATGCACCACCACACCCAGCAAACATATATCATTTTAATGGAGTTTTTTTATATCTGTGAATATATCTTGTTGTCTGATCATGGTGACTTTGCTACCAGATACAACTCAATCTCCTCTCCTGTAAGAAAGAGATATTAGTTGAAATTATTATTAAAGAAAATGTTGAAAACTGTTACACCCTGTTTTAGTCAGCTTTTTTGCTACTGTGACCAAAAGACTCGACAATGATTTCAGAGGAGGAAAAGTTTATTTGGAGGCTCATGATTTCAGAGATCTCAGTCCATAGATGGCTAGCTCCATTGCTCTGGACTCAAAGTGTGGCAGAACATCATGACAGAAGA
Source organism: Spermophilus citellus (assembly GCF_964194105.1). Taxonomy (NCBI): domain Eukaryota; kingdom Metazoa; phylum Chordata; class Mammalia; order Rodentia; family Sciuridae; genus Spermophilus; species Spermophilus citellus. The sequence continues at coordinate 209,046,709 of NC_138182.1, forward strand.
GTATGGTAGAGAACAGCAGCTCAGGACATGGCACTAGGAAGCAGAGAGACTGAGCTCAGCTCACAGTATATATACCCCAAAGACATGCCCCCAGTGACCAACCTTCTCCAGCCACATGCTATCTGCCTATAGTAACCAGTTAATTCCTATTAGGGGATTAACACCCTGACTATGTTAAGGCTCTCATAACTCAATTACTTCTTGCATTGTCTCACAAATGAGCTCTTGGGATACACCTAATACTTAAACCTTAACACACTCTATTGAAATATAAACTTGAAGTAATTTGAAAACATTTAAACATTCATGATTGTTATATAGAACTGGAATTTTAATATTCACTGTAGTACTTTCAATAACTATTACATCTGAAAGTCAATATTCATGCACCAATTCAGTAAATATTTTCAAAGAACATGTTGCATGCAAATCATCAAGCTTAACTTTGTGGGGAGACACCATTTTCCCCACCAGAGAGGAGTAGTCTTTCTTGATGGTTAAGCAGATATAGAAACAAGAAAAATCATTTATTCATCTATTATTTTTGCTTTATCCCACAAATCTTTGAAGCCACTTACAATAGTATGTATACCAATACAAACAAGTAGTCAGGATGAGGTAAAATATAGATAGAATGGAAGGTAATGTTAAGATAGATATCGTCAAGCAACAGAGTCCCACAGATCTGCTAAGGTCAAGGTGAAAGTTTATCCCAAGATTTTAGTAGTGTCCAGAGCTAAAAGAGAAGCTAAGCATCCATAAAAGGAACAATATGTTAAAACTTTAGAAGAAGCAAAGTCTTTCCTAGAATGTAGATGTGAAAGAAATTGCATAGAACATTATTAGGGGATACTGTCTAATGAGGACATTTATGGGGTGCCTATTATGTGGTAGGCATGGTATTGTTTCACAAACATTTCCTCATGTGATTTCACAATAGCCATATGAGCCAGGTACTGTCAAGTTATTGATGTCAAAACAGAGGTTTAGTGAATCCAATAAACTTTATATGCCACACTGAGCACCAGTCGGAGGCAGGACTTGAATGATTAAAGAGACTGTCTCCTCATCCGTGGGTTACTCCTCCCCAGAGCAGTGCTTCTTGCCTCCCCTAGCAGGACCAAGGACCTGACAACAAGCCACAAACGCAACATTCGATTCCATGATGAGGCGTTGCTTATAATATCACTTCAAGTAAGCTGGGCTGTCTCACCAAAATAATTTGGGGAAAGAATTTCTGTTATAAGCCAAGAATGAATAAGCTTAGTAATTGCTTTCATTATCAAAATTTAAAATATAGTCTGTCTGGATTAATAGATGGGATATCCTTCACAAATAATTTTTGCTAAGCGTATTTTTTTTTCTCCATTGTGGTCTTGGTGAAATGGATTAGGAGACAGTTCCAGGCAAGAGAAGGGAGTTATTCTTTGTTGATTGGAGGGCAGAACTTTGTGAGACAGGAAGGCTTAGTGGATATTGCTCTGGTTTGAGGGGGTCTAGATACTAGTTAATGCTCTTGCCTCTTTCTAACTGAGATCAGGATGAGGTATTCTATCTCTGTGCCTCAGTTTCCTGTAAAGTAGGAATAACAACAATATTTATCAGTAAGAGTATTATCAACATCAGAAAAGATAATGTCTGTCAACTTTTTAAAAACCTAGAGTCAGACATGCTGTTAGCTATCAGTTAGAACTTCCCCTTTTTCTTACTTTTCCCTCTTCTTGACTTGATTCCTCCTAAACGTCTTTCCTTCTCCAGTTCCCTCCTCCTTGACTTTCTTTCTCCCTGACATTTTCTTCCCTCTCAAGAATTTGCCATTTTTCATTTTTTCCTCTCTTCTTTCTCCTTATTCCAATTTGTCCTCCTTTGTCTAATAGCTAGACCTGGATGAACCTGAGACACCTGGGCTTTTCCCCAAGTGGATAGGACCATCTTCCCAAGAAACCAGCCTGAAGGCTACCAAGAATCACAGGGGAACACATAGTTTCCAGAAGAGAGTTACAACTGCTTGGGGACATTAGGGAAGGATACGGGGGGAGTGTTTCATTTCACTGAATCTTCCAAAAGACAAAGAATACATGAGTTGAAAGAGAGGGATGTTGAGGCTTAGAAACAATGATTGTCAAGGTGTATGCAAAAAACCAAGTGTTTAAAGCTACCTGAAGACTCATGCTTTGCAGTAGGTAAAGATATTAAAGGAGTTTAGGGACAGATTTTTGAAACCTGGTCCAATTACACTGAAATCCACTCTATGGCAAACTTCAAGTGGGTACTAGAGCCTTTCTCTCAATACATATGTGATTTTCTAAAATACAGAATGCTGAAAGAACTAGTTTGATACAGTACGACAAACTGTTTTTTGGTTTTTTATTCAAATTTTTGAACTAGAATACTATAATTATCAATGAATTCAATGACACATCATTTGCTTTTCAAACTTGTTTATTTCCCAGGGCTTTTGAAATTCAGATTATAAATAAGTCATAACTTTATCATTAATAACTTCATATATATATGAAATATTTTTGGTATCTCTGGTTCCTGTGTGAAGTTAAGAATGAGTTATTTTTATTCACTATTTTTTATAGTTATAGAAACTGTCTCCATATTTGTTCAGCGAACATATTTTTCTTCAGTTTTATTTCTCTGCACTGGTATTGGAACTGTAACTCTGTACCTGATGTAATGAAATATTGATTTTCACATACTTCAGTGTCAGAGTCTGATCTTTTTTCCTAATTCTGAAAAAGAAGGAAATGTTGTTTTGTTTTGTTTTGTTTTGTTTGCCATCAGGCAAAACTAAATCAAAATACTACAAAAGCAGTGTAACACAGAGGTTGTAATGAACCCCAACTACTGTTCAGAGCTTGTCTGCTATTTGGTCAAAGGTACTAACTGCAATAATATTTTGAAAACTGAGAAGGAGGATTATTTTGATTAATTTGTTACACTTCATAGTAAATTGTCATAATAATAGCTTCTAGTTTATCAGGCTTACCCATATCAGTGTCTTACTTTACTTGGAGCTTGACCTGGGTTTGCTTTGGCTAATAGTATATTAGCAAAGCGTTGCAACAAAGCCTTGAAAACACTTCCACATTGGGTCTGTTTCCCTTGTTGCTTTTAGAACCCAGCTTTTGCTTCAAGAAACCCTGGATCACCTGCTAGAGACTTGTGACTTGGCCAATAGCCAGCATCAACTCATGTGAATAGAAATATCTTTAGACCTTCTGATTCCATCTGAAAAACTAGCACATTACAGCTGCATGTGTGAGTCCAAAAGAGTACTGCCCAGCCACACCTATCTCAAATTACCAGTAAACTGAATCTTCAGCAAAGGAGGGGATTGTTGTTTAAACCACTAAGTTTGAGTGATTTATTACAAAGCAATACTTATCCACTGCTTGCCATTCTTTTATATGTAACCTCAGTGGTAATATAGGAGACCATACATATGTCAGAATTGAGGCCAGCTAAAATACATAAGTACTTTTAGTGAAATATATTTAACAACTCAAGATATTTTGAAAAATAGAGTTTTAAAAAGCACAAACTTACTATAATTATTAAAACACTTAACATTGGAAAGATTAAAGATTTACTTATCATTTCCAATCTCACCTATTTACAGAATAGATCTGAAGCTTCTTACAGTATTAAACATGTAGACCCAAAGTAATTAAAGAGAATACAACATGATTCTGAAGATCAGAGAAACAGAAGAAAAGAGCCAAGTATACATTAATTGTTCAAATAAGGAGCTCATCTTTGGTCTTTTTTGGTAGCCAAGAAAAAGTAACAAACAAAGAAACAACAACAACAACAACAAAGTAAAACAGGTATATCTAGCTCTTATTCAAGTAGGAAGAGCACACATTCAAATGAAGAACAAATGTTTTTTCTTTCCATAGGAGAAACTTACTACATAGACCTTAATTGCAGATAAAAAGTTTTGCTTTTGTTTTCTAATAAGTGTTTTCTAAAAGTTATAAATATTATTTTGATGGGCCTTTTAATATTATCTCCCATAAGAAACTTAGTATATATGATCAAATCTTAAACCAGAACTTCCTTAGAGGTGATTTGTTACATAGCAACCAAGTAACTAGATAAGTAGAGGGACCAGGTAAATAGCTATGATGATTTTCATTTAAGTGCCTCATGCAAAAGAAGGAGCTTGGTCAGAATCCAGAAATATTCAGCTGTCATTTTCTCAGCTCCTCACCTGGTTTCTACCAGTGTCCAACACTTGAAAAGTGAGGGCACAATGAATGAATATATTTACCGAACACCTACTTGCGCAGGGCATAGCAACATGTACTGGAGGGAACTAGTATGAGTGAAATAGCCACTGACCCACAAGTATCCTGTGTTACTTGGATTAATGTGGAGACAAGTATGAATCAAATAGTCACCTAGTATATGACCACCTGTTGTGATAAATGCTACAATGCTAAACCTCAAGGGACCGAATACATCAGGAAGTGAGAGGAGCCTCCCCTGAGGAAGAAATTCTAGAGGTGGAATCCCCTTGGTATGACCAGATGAAAGGAAGGATGATGGGGCAGCATACCTGGCAAAGGAAAGATCCATTTCCAAGGTGCTGAAGCAGTAAGAGCACAAGGTAGAGCAGCCAGGGATCTGCAAGAAGGCAGGTGAGCCTGGTGAGCAGTGTGAGGTGTGATGAAAGTGTAGAATCAGGCCTCAATTTCCTGCACACAAGGGAATTCCTTCAAAATGCTGTCTGTTCTTGTTTGTTTCTTGAGTGTTCTCTGTTTAGCACATAATACTTTGGCATTGGAAAAAAAATTGTTTGCAAAAGGTAGCTCCATGAAATATCTTAAAAGTGTCACTTTTCTAATTTTTTCATGGCTTTTTTTCCCAGTTGTGCTTCATGTCCTACCCAGCTCAGTGTGCTTAATTTAAAAAACTTGATTAAACTTGCAAAAGACGGTAAAACACACAGGTATGAAAGAACACATTGTCAAATGTGATTATCTAAATGCATGAGAAACGAGAGTTATGTGTCCTGCTGCAAATATTATAAGCAGTGTAAACTGATCATAATGACTTTATAAAATTTTCTTGGGCTCCCTTTCCTCAATTCTAGTGATTGTGCAGTGAGAGATTTTTTTTCATCATTGTTAATTCTCTATAGTCTCATCACAAGTCTTTGTCCTTTCAGGATGGATTTGACTTGAGGAAAGTACCAAAAGTCATTTGGAATAAAGTCCTATAAAGAAAATAGTTGGTAAGACTGAAAAGTGATGGCCATAGTGAAAAGTAGAACTATGAAAGTAATAAGACTAATTGATGGTGTAGCTCATAAAAAGAAGTCCTAAATATTTTTGAGTAATTAGAATGAGCATAGAGTCCCCAAAGACAATTCAAGGGATGCCATACTTATATAATACTGGAATACCCACTTAAAAATCGATTTAGTCAGTCAATGAGACATATTCATTCATTCACTCATTCATTTAACCAATCTTTATTTAATATCTACTCTGAATACCAGCTTTATCTAGGTTCTTGGGATATATTGATAAATAAAACAGAGAAATTTACATTTTAGTGTGATATAAACATAAAAGGAGTAAGTGAAATAGATAATACTATATTTTGTTACAAGTGATAACTAATATTTTAAAAAGAAAAGAAAAAAAAAGCAAGGTGATTGGGAATACACCAAACCTTTAAACCTAGTATTATAGAACAAAAATGAGACCCAAACATGGAAATGATAAAGTTTATGTTTTACATTTCCCTTTGTCTTTAAAGGTCTTGGCCTGTTGGAGGTCCTCGTTGTAAGTTCCATTTCATGATGCCAACCTTGGCTACTGATGAATCTAACATTAGATTATACTAGCAACTCTCAGAATCCTGTTATCCAGTGATTAAGAGGAGTGTTCTAACACAAAATCTTGATATACAAACAGACCAGATCAATTAAAACCAAACCCTGTTAATTTAAATCACATTTTCATGAACTCAGCCTGGACTTATCAATAGCCATTCCTCACATGCTTAACCTTGACCTTTCTCTCTTTCTCCTTTCAGCACCTTATGCTGAGTTATACATAAGTAGTGCTCATCTCTCTCGGATATACACCCATGGACATACCCAGAAGTAATGTTTTATTAGCTATCGGGGGCATGTCCAGCCCACTCAGATTGATACAGAAAATGAACCATCACACTCACATATGATTACAGAATCTCTGGAATGTGCCCTTTGTTTTACAGATTGAGTAACTGCTCCTGACAGGGCTTAAGTTGAACAGCATAGTGAAGAACCATCCAGGAGTACACCCTTCAGTCAGATGGTTCATTGAGTTACATTGATTTGGCACACTTGACCAAAATGATGAAACTTACGTCAGCTAAGAAGTGCTGAAATTTATGAGCTGAAAAATCCAAGACTGATAACTTGGTCTTTTTCTCTAGTGCTAAGCCTCTCCTGTAAGATGGTCCTGAGATGTAAGGAGTTGTCTTAGATCTCTTGAACTGGAAGCTTTGGTCACCTTATGGTTTCATAAATTTGGGTATGATTTCATTTTCCTATTGAAATAAACTTAGGCCCTCATATGTTTACACATCTTTTATTCCTTTAGCCCTCTCCATTCCCAAAACTTTCCAACCATTTCTTCCCTATCTCTTTCGAGAAGTTTCTTATTCCACTGGGTTCTCTACCTGGTGTTGCTCAGGTACCACTCTAGGGCTACTGTTGTTTTGTTGGAAGGGCCATATCTACCTTTCTTTAAATACTTTGTTGAACTTAAATTAACAGTCTACCTATATAAAAGGTACAGTTCAATGGCTTTTAGTATATTCACAGAGATATGCATCTATCACATAATTGTTTTTATAATACTTTCATTAATCCAAATAGAAATCTTGTGCCTCTTATTCATCACTCCCCAATCTCCCCACCTTTCCTCCCTTTCCCAGTCCTAAGCAACCATTAATCTTCGTTATGAATCTATAGATTTGCCTATTCTGTACATTTCATATAAGGGGAATTATATGTGGTCCTTTGTGACTGGCTTCATTTACTTAGTATAATGTTCTCAAGGTTCTACCCATGTTGTGGCATGCATTAGTTCTTCATTTCTTTTTATTGATGATAATATTCTATTGTATGACACTTGGATTGTTTCTGCTTTTTGGCTGTATGAATGCATGTATTGGGATGTTTATGAGGCTAAACAAATTCAATTTAAAAATCATATTAAGGAATATTTATGGACTGTGTTTTTAATTGAAGCAGAGATTTTTCTGAAACAAAAAGACAGTTAGGCACACGAAAATTAAAAACTTAAAGAAGTACATACATAATGCTTCTATGAATGTTTATATGTAAGTTTTGTGTCTATGTGTGTTTTCATTTCTCTTGGGCATATACCTGGAAGTGACATTGCTGGGTCATATAATAATTCTATATTTTGTCCTCGGAGGAACAGTTTGAAGAAATAGTAGATTATTTCCCAAACCTTTCATCCCCTATCATGGCTGGAGACACCATCCCAGCTGTGCTCTTGATCACGGACCTCACCATGCTTCTGTACACAGTGCAGTGTCCTCACTGCTGAATGCATTTCTGGTTTGGCCTTTCAGCCTCCAACTTTTTCCTTCTCAAAACAACCTCTGCATGGGGCCAGACTGAGCAGTCTAAAATGCATTCCTAACCACATGGTTTCACTGTTTAGAACCTTCCCCTGGCTTTCTGTCAGCACCTGATGGTATGCAAGCCTCTATAGCCCGGTACACATGTGTGCCCACTCTCTGGGCACTATCCAGCCTCCCTATTCTCTCCCTGCCTCTTACTTTAGGTTTCATTAGTACCTTGTGGCTCTGGTTTCCCTCCCAGAACATACTTTGCTCTTAAGTCTTGTGCATCTATTGCTTCAAGGTTCAATCTGGGTTTTTGGATGTTCCACTTGGCTTTAAAGGTAAAGAATTGAAGGCTATGTATACTAGAGGTTGAAGCTATCAGCTGACCACTTACTCTCCTTGTATATTTCAAGAGCTTCCTTCTCTTGTTCTTTCACCTGCGTACTGATGCCTCCACTCACAGTTTCCCTGTCTGGGGTCAGTATATGTCCTCCATGCTCCTTACTGACCCTACTGATTGTTACAATGTTTCAGTGTTTCCTTACTTTTTTGTAAATAGATGATGTTTCAAGCTTCCCAAGGACCACACCACCACCTACAATGCCCTGAGCCCTGCCCTAAGCTCCCCAGATTCCCTCATGATCCAGGAACTAAGGGACTGAGGCACCAGTGACCTCCAGAACCTACTCCCACACTGTGGCAGGTCTGCTTGGCTTCAGTGTCCTGTGTCAAAAATTGAAAACATCACCCCGCATGTTCCATGGAGGAGGACTTCCTACTTGTCATTCCATAGATATTCAAAAAATATTGGTAGAGTGAAGTTAATGAGTAGCAATCCTCTTTCTTTTCATTTGAAGGTTAGATATCAAGGATAAAATCCTTCTGCAGATCTAATGTCAGTTTCTCTGTCACCAACCCTTCAAGGGACATTTCATCTGTCATCCAAATGGCATTCATATTTACTGAAGGCTAGATGAGAACTTTCCCTGCTGTGTTTATGAAATCACCCAAAAGAGTAAAGTTCTTCCTTGCTCTACTATGTCTTGAAAAATCACTCTTTAAAATGTAGCTCATCCTCCTGTTTTCATTTCCTTTGGTAAAATGAGGTTTTCAAGGAGACCATTCAAAGCATCAGAAATAACCAAAAGTGGTTATTTTAAAACCTGTGGTTTCCACTGATTTCTGACATAGGGGAAATTGACTTCATTAAGTGTTTTTCTCATCAAAGATATTTTCAAGAACCAAATGAATTTGCCACGTGGAATTTACTAGAAAGAATTTGCTGTGGATAGAAAAAAATAGCCTTCTTAGATGCTTCACATACTGCACCTTAGCCAAAATTGTGAACAGGTTCTTTATTATCTGAAAATGTAATCTGCAAACATAGTAAAGCATAATTCCAGCATTTTCCTGCTTTAGTAAATTTAAATGCAATAAAATAATGACATACAAAATCTAGTCTGCTATAGAAATAAGAATACACATATTGGGGTGTTTATGAGGCTAAACAAATTCAATTTAAAAACCATATTTAGGAACATTTGTGAACTGTGTTTTTAATTGAAACAGAGATTTTCCTGAAACAAAAAGATAATTAGGCACATGAAAATGAAAAGCTTTACGAAGTACATGCATAGTTTTCTGGTCTTTGTCTTTGCTATGTCTCATATATATGACTTATTTCATTCCTGTGATGTAAGCCAAGTTAAATACAAATAACTCTCAAATATAATTTTTGTAACTTCACTATTATTGATATTAATAAATGGAAGGAACACTAACATTGTCCCTAGGTGATATCCTCAGTTTATTTCTAGATAAATCATCTAGATATATCATCTGAGTATATCTTCTCTCTCTTTCTGTACCCCCCTACATACCTTAAGCACATGCTACAAATTAAACCAAAGTGCTCAGTTTATTGCAACAACCAACTCTTGATCTTTATTGAAAATTATTTTTGATAGAGTCACAAAAAACATTTAGCATATTATGTTTTTCTATAGCTTTGTGTTAGATTTTTAGAGGTAGAGTATTCTCCACTTCTCTGCAACATTTATGATTTTAGTGGTCAACTGCAGTCTTAAAATATTCGATGGAAACTCTAGAAATAAACAATTCATAATTTTAAAATTCCACACCATTCTGAGTTTTGTGGGGAAATCTCATCTCATTTTGTTTCATTCTGCCTGGGATATGAATCATCTCTTTGTCCAGGGTATCCACACTGTATATGCTACCAGCCCATTAGTCACTTAGGGGTCATGTAGGTTATGTGATCAACTGTTGCAGTATTGCTACAGTGACTGTATTCAAGTAGCCCTTATTTTACTTAATAGTGGCCACAAAATATGAGTGGCAGATGCTGGAAATTCAGATATACCAAAGAGAATCTGTAAAGTGCTTCCTTTCAGTGAAAAGGAGAAGGCTTGCAATTTAACGGGAAAGAAAAAAATCCATGCCGAGTTTGCTAAGAACATATCTCTCAACTAAAATTGTGATTAAGAAAAATAAAATCCCATTACTTTTGCACCTGAAACTGAGAACGTTATGGTCAATAGTGTATGATGGGTGTTTAATTAAGATGAAAAAGCATTGCATTGGTGGATAGAAAACATGTTCCAAAGGACAGTAACATGTTTCTCCAGAAAACACTGAATCATACTTCATCTCATCATGCAGGCATTGTATCATCTCATATCATCTCAAGAAGATGCGTGAATGCAGTACCATAAATATTTTCATGCAGTACAATAAATATTTTAAGAGAAAAAGAGTGACAACAGTCACCCAATTTTTATTATGGTATTCTGTTATAATTGTTCTGTTTTACTATTAGTAGTTGTTAATCTCTTACTGTACCTAACTTACAAATCAAACTTTATGCTTACTAAGCATTATAGGAAAAAAACATGGTATATATAGGGTTTGTTAATGTCTGCGGTTTCACACATCCATGATAGAGCTTAGGAATATATTCCGCATGGAGAAGTGGAAACTACTATATATGTTTGTAGAAGAAATCTTCATATGCTGCTTGCAGTTTTGGAGTAATCTGAAGAAAAATTAAAGAATATTTGGCTGGATAATTAGTTGACATATGAGAATTGGATCCCTATAAAGTGACTAAATTGAGTAAGATTTTTAAGACCTGATATATGGTTAACAGTAATTTTAAGACACACATAGTTTGGGTTTATGGTTTCACTTATTTATTCATTCATAGAGCGTTGATTGAGCATCTACTATGGCTAAGTGCTACTTCAAACCCTGGAGACACACCAATCAATAAGGTGCAGTCTTTATACTAATGGGGTTTACATTAAAAAACAATAAAAATTCAGGTACCAGTGAATGGTAGGAACAAGATAAGACAGTCTGATTTCATAGCGTGCCTTTGCATGGGGTTGGAGAATACTTAAATCGGCCAGAGAAATGCTAAAGTGACAACATTTAAGCTAACATCTCAAAGACAAGAAGACAGTCAGGTAAAGATGGGACTACCAAATTGCAGGAAGAGGTATTGTTATGGGCAAAGACTTGGAGGCTCTGCTGGGAGTGAAGTTAATTACCTAATAGCAGAAAGTCATATTGTGATCATGTAGTCAGTCTGTAAAATAGCTCATAGTTTAAAATTCTTCCACCCAGATTCAAACCAGACAATTTTTTGTTCACTTGGAAGTTAACAGATATATACTTGCATTCCTATGTACCCCAAAGAGACAATCATTATCACCTGAAGAAGTGATTAGACAGGGAGATCAAGAGTTGAACAAAAACTTATTTCCTAATAATCAATGACAGTATTACTCCCCTTCTACACAAAACACACATGTCCTAACTTTTAGTGTGCTTAATTTCAGTGTTAAAAAGCATATTGACCTTCTAAGATGTTTTGTTGTTTATGTTGAAAAGTTCAGCGCACTCTGACTCTTGATTGCTGATACTGTTGAAGGACATTCAAAGAAAGATCCTATGGTCTGGCTGCAACCTGTTTGGGGTGAAGTGGTATCTTTGATGTCCAGATGAAAGCGCTTTTAAATTCTAGCAAAACAAAAGAAAAAGGCATGTGAAAGATGAAAGTCATCAGGTAATATAAGAAGAGAAGAAAAAGATTAAGATAAATGCTTTTGAAAAGTGATATCCTCTACATTTTATCAAATAATTTGAATAAGTGATTTAGTCATCCCAGAACCCAGCTGAGTGGGATCATGTATTTGTGGAAAATGAGATGGAATTCATGTTCTATGGCTTAGGAACTATTCCTTTGCTTTCCTATAAAGAATAGGATAGTACTTTACCCTCAGCATATGCTTCATAAATGCACAATTGAAGGAGCAAGGATTGCAAATACTGTTGACTCATTTTAAAGAGGTAAAATATTAGAACACAGTTCCAGAATATTTCTCATATTGAAACAAGTACTGTGTTTTAGAAACTTATGTCTAACAGATATCTCTATTGGGGTTCTCTGCATGGGAACAAAACTGATAGGAGATTTACAAGCATACATGCTTTATAAAATGGGTGCAGCTGTTTTAAGTCTCTAAGGCTGAAGGCCTGAGAACCAGGAACTCCCATGTCTAAGGGTAGAAGAAGATGGACATCCCAGCTCAAGTTCAAGAAGAAAGGGAATTCCTCTTCCTCTGCCTTTTTGTTGTGTTCTGATCTTCAATAGATGAGATGATGCCTGGACACATTGGTCATAGTAGAGCATCTATACACTTTCTATTCTTCAGATGCTCATCACTTCTGGAAACATACTCACAGACACACCTAGAAGGCAGCTATCTGGACATCCCTTAGCCTGTCTGTTAACACATAAAAATAACATTTACAACTTCCAATCCCAGTGCTCTGAAACACATTGTTTGAATGAATGACTTTAACATTAATTTGTTTCAATAACCAGTGATCCTCTTTGGGGAGTTCCATATTCCAGTATGAAAATGAGTGTCTAAAAATTAAATAACAAATGTTTGTATGTATTATATAGCTCTCTCTAAAGAGAATAGATAACTTCAATAGTAAACTTTAAATAAATTCTATTAAACTGTAGTTGTCTAATATGAAGAGAATACAGATTAAATAAGTTATGCAATTTCTACTTATGAAACACTTCATAGTGTTAATTTTGAAAAGATATTTGGGAATAATCCTGACTGGACTCACTACAAATTTATTGCTTCAAATTTTAAATAGATACTCAACACTGTCAGATGATCTTATTCATCTCTAATAAGTTCACCTAATAAGTAAAAGACCATGCTTTTACTCTTCTTCCTTCTTTTTTTCTGAAAATTTCAGTATCCTCTCCCCAGCTGATTATCTCTTCAAATACTTACAAAGAAAATAAATACATTCAGACAAACTTTACATCTTCCCACTGCCAAAATCTATTGCTCTATATTCCTCCCTTGCCACATCCTTGGGCAACCTTCCTCATATGATGGCAGACCTGTTCCTGATTCTTCTAAGGCTATACCCATTATTAGGCACTGGATCAGATTCATTGCATAATTGACTCTGCAAATACCTCTTTTCTATCCTGTTTTTGGAATTTTCCCCCTTCTTTCTGTGTAATTCCCATTTGGCACGTAAACATGTATTCTCATTTACAAGTAGAGAAATCCATTGTTTTTAGCCCATGTCATCCTGCAGTGACTTCCCTTTTCTCTCTACTTCTTACAGTGTTTCTTCTCATTATATTCTTTTTATTCATCTCATATTCTCTTAACCAGTTGAAATAGGTTTTTATTCCTACCACCCTATTGAAATGGCTTCTATTAAGATCAAAATCCTGCCAAAGATAATAATGATAATCTCATGATAACTCCTCTATAAAGCTTACTGTGTGTTAGATACAAATTTTAAGTACTTGATACGTATTAACTCATTTAATTTTCACAACCCTTGTATAAGATAGGTACTATCATAATACCCATCCTACAAATGAGGAAACTAGAAGATTGGATAACTTGAATAAGGTCTTGCCATTGATAAGTAGCAGAGGTGGGGCTGTTTGGCTCTCTATTTCTTATCTATATTACTCTATTATACCTCATAGCACTCTGCCTGCCATATCAGCAGCACAAACATGGTTTACAGTGTCCTTCCTGAGCCATTTCATTTCCTAGGGCTCTGTGAACCATGCAGAGTATGAAATTTTAATTAGCACCTTAATTAATTTCAGTTTCTTGGCTCTTCTTTCTGAGTCTCATTTATTGGTTCCCCATCCTCCATCAGACTTGTAGTTCACTAGAGCTCTGTCCTCAGTCCTCTTCTTTACTCATACCTTATATTGTAAAATGCCATCTCTGCACTATTGACTCATGCCCATGTCTAAGCTGGTCCTCTCCAGTGAGCTCCAAGCTTACAGAGCTTACAGGAGGTGGGTCATTGGGCCTACCCAATAGTCATTTCAAACCTGTGTTAACATGGATCAAAACAAAACTATTGATTCATCCCTCTAACCTTTATGGCAAAAATTCCCTTTCCATAACCTTATTAGTCCCAATTAATGACACAAAGACTATGACAAATATATGTCAGTGCAAACTCAACCAGATTCTCTTGGGGTGCTGTTTTGGATTCCCTTGCTCAGGTTTTGAACAGGTACTTAGAACCTATGAAGTACTTATTCTAGTTCTTGCATTACTGCAGGCAACACAAGGAACTAGATTTCTGTAGGGCACGTTCCACTCAGAAAGATGCTGCAGATACTATGAAAATGTGTTTCTGGCCACAGCATCACAGCAGAATGTTAGGAAGGGTGTGTGAATCACCAGCAAAAATGTAGCTTTTAAGGTGATAGGAACATTTTAAAGAATTGATTTGAGTCCTTTGTTGAATCTATATACTTTTTGAGTCAGATTTTCTTGTTTTATAAAGTGCCTTTTTCCAATTTTATAAAGACAATCTGACAGATAGTGTGTGCTTTCCCACACAAATCTGTCAGCTCACTCATCTTTATCCACTGCACCCACCTATGGTTCAAATTTGAAACCTTTCTGAAGTAGAGAGTGCCAGTCAGCTAGAGGCAGTTTGGTGAACAATCAAAGTTGAAAATTCATCTAAACTGCCATTTACTCTGGATCTTAACCACACTGCAATAGGTAGCTGCCGGGTGAGTGAAGGTCTTAGCCTTCCAGGGTCTTGTGGCATCTTTGGGGTCGCAGGTTTGGTTCACAAATAGCATTTTACTCTTAAAAACCTCTTCTTTATGCATTTAGACATTTAAGAGTCTCAGGAAACCCTTACTTATATATTACTAAATGCATCTAAAAAATCGGAGCTTGTTAAAATACAAATGTATGTATCTTATTTCTTCCAATTGGTGAGCTTTACCTCTCCTGAAGAAGCCAAATAATGATGTCTTCAGCAAGTGAGGGACACAAATATTCCACATGCAAAGAGTGAGTTTTTTTCTTGCAAAACCCAGGAAGTCAACAAAGGAAATGTACTTCTCTTCTCAGGTACACGTTGTGGATCCTTGGTGACATCTAAACATAGGGGAAGACTTGCAAGAAGTCTAAGCTCATATGTTTTGTTTATAATTTCTTTGTCCTTGTCCAGTGGATTAGAAAAATCAAACTGTTTACATTTTGTACTATGTTACATCAATTTTTAAAAGAGAGGATCTTTTAATTATTTTATTTTTTTAATTGGCAAAATTAGTACCAGTATACACTACTTAGTTCAAAAGGTATTAAGGGACAATGGTAAAAATTCTCTTTCCTATACTGTATTCTGTGTTTTGATTCTCTCTCTGGAGAAAGTAAGGGTTACAAGTTTCTAGATATGTGTAATGTTGTACTCTTTTGATCATTAAGTTTATTTAAGAGTAGCTTTAAATCATTAAAGATCTAAATACTTTTAAAATTACATATTTTTATGTGATTAATATTTTTGGGGGACAATAAGTGTACATTTTAAAAGAAAATCTTCCGCTCTGTATTTCCATAATATATTTATTATATCTAACATGTTCTCTGTCCATTTTCTCATTACATTGATTCTAAGATGTATTTTTATTACACATTCTAACTTTTCACAAATTAAAATATTTCTCAAAATTGTTGGCATCCTATGATGAACTGGCAGTTTTTATTTTTTCAATTGTATAGTAATTGCTTTATATTTGTGGGGGATAGCATAACACAAGATCAGTACATTTTTAGATAAAATACATTTTGTCTTCTATTTCTTAAAATAAATGACAAGTTGGAACTATGGTAGATTAAATAAATGAGGAGGAGTTTTCTAGATCACTACTTAGAACTTCAGATGAAATTTAACATTTTAATGCTTATTCCCAACCATTTTTTTGCTTTTAGCCTTTAGGCTACAGAATGATGGATATCTCTAACATTTTAAAAATATAATATTTATGGTTTTCAAATGCCACTGCAGGATGTAGATGAAGAAATGCTGTGGACAAGTATAAATGCAATGTTTAAGACTGTACTTAACCGCATATACTGTTATTAACTCCATATATTTTTTAAGAGAGATCTGTAATTTCTTTTTTTATTTTTTCTAATTATTTATGCATGACAATAGAATGCACTATGATACATCATAAATAAATAAAGTATAACTTCTTATTCTGTAGAATGCCATCAGTTGCACAGTCATATTTGAGTAATAATATCTGATTCAGTCTATGATCTTTTCTACCCCTAGACCCCCTCCCCTCCCTTCACTCTCCTCTACTTAATCTAAAGTAACTCTATTCTTCCCTAGCACCCTCCACCATTGTGAGTTAGCATCCCCATATCAGAGAAAACTTTTGGCCTTTGTTTGGGGGGATTGGCTTATTTTGCTTAGCATGTATTCTAGCTCCATACATTTACCAACAAATGCCATAATTTCATTCTTTTTAAAGGCTGAGTAGTATTTCATTGTATATGTATACGTGTATATATACCACATTTTCTTTATCCATTCACCTGTTGAAGGGCACCTAGGTTAGCTGTTGTGAGTCGAGCTGCTATAAACATTGATGTGGCTGAGTCACTGTATATGCTGATTTTAAGTCCTTTGGGTTCTAAACTGAGGAGTGGGATAGCTGAGTCAAATGGTGGTTCCATTCCAAGTTTTCTGAGGAATATCCATACTGCTTCCCATAATGATTGCACCAATTTGCAGTCCCACCAGCAATGTATGAGTGTGCCTTTTTCCCCACATCCTGCCAACATTTATTTGTTGTTGCTTGTATGCTTGATAATTTCCATTCTGATTGGAATGAGAAGAAATCTTAGAGTAGTTTTGATTTGTAATTCTCTAATTGCTGTAGATATTAAACATTTTTTCATATATTTGTTGAACCATTTGCATTTCTTCTGTGAAGTGTCTGTTCAATTCTTTATCCCATTTATTGATTGGGTTATTTTTTATTTTATTATTTGTGTGTGTGTGTGTGTGTGTGTGTGTGTGTTAAGTTTTTTTGAGTTCTTTATGTATCCTGGAGATTAATGCTATATCTGAGGTGCATGTGGTAAAGATTTTCTCCCATTCTGTAGGCTCTCTCTTTACATTATTGATTGTTTCCTTTGCTGAGAAGAAGTTTTTTAGTTTGAACCCATCCCATTTATTGATTCTTGATTTTACTTCTTGCACTCAAGGAGTTTTGTTAAGGAAGTCAGATCCTAAGCCAACATGGTAAAGTTTTGGGCCTACATTTTCTACTATTAGGTGCAGGGTATCTGTTCTAGGGCCCAAATCTTTGTTCCACTTAGAGTTTTGTTCAGAGTGAGAGATAGAGGTTTAATTTCATTTTGATACATGTGGATTTTCAATGTTCCAAGCACCATTTGTTGAATAGGCTACCTTTGAATGTTTTTGGCACCTTTGTCTAGTAATTATGTTTATGTGGGTTTGTGTCTGTGTCTTCTATTATGTACCATTGGTCTGTGTGACTGTTTTGGTGCCAATTCCATGCTGCTTTTGTTATTATGTCTCTGAATATAGGTTAAGGCCTGGTATTGTAATGCCTCCTGCTTCATTCTTCTTGCTAAGGATAGCTTTGGTTATTATGGGTCTCTTATTTTTCCAAATAAATTTCATGATTGTTTTTCTAGTTCTACAAAAAATGTCATTGGGATTTTAATAGGAATTGCATTAAATATGTATAACACTTTTGGTGTATGGCCATTTTGACTATATTAATTCTGCCTATCTAGCATCATGGGAGGACTTTCCATCTTCTAAGTTCTCTTCAATTGTTTTCTTTAGCATTCTGTAGTTTTCAACTCTTTTGTTAGATTGATTCCCAAGTGTTTTTATTATTATTTCTTGAGGCTATTGTGAATGGGGTAGTTTTTCTAATTTCTCCTTCAGTAGATGCATCACTGATGTATAGGAACATGTTTGATTTACAGGTATTGATTTTATATCCTGATACTTTGCTGAATTCATTCATTAATTCAAGTATAAATGCAATGGTTAAGACTGCACTTAACGGCATATACTGTAATTAACACCATTTACTTAAAAAAACAGGGATCTGCGATTTCTTTTTTCAAAAATACATTTATTTTTTTATTTTTTTTTTTATATAGTAGCTGGACAGCATACCATTATTTATTTATTTATTTCATGTGGTGCTGAGGATCAAACCCAGTGCCTCACTCATGCTAGGTAAGTGCTCTGCTACTGAGTTACAGCCCCAACCCTATTTTATTTATTTCAATGTGGCGCTGAGGATTGAATCCAGTGCCTCACATGTGCTAGGCAAGCACTCTACCACTGAGCCAGAGCCTCAGCCCTTCCATATATTTTTTAAATGCTTATATTTGAGTATTTGTTCTAGGTATAGTTCCACTGAAGTTAAAGTGAGAGCTGTCCTCTGAAATTATTAAGAAACATTGAATTATTGGGAGAGTGTCCAAGAGAACTTCCACTCTAGCTGCCTTGTTATACGAGGTACAGAAGCCGTATTGACATCTGGATGTGAACGTTCCCCCATGAGACATTACAGACACGAGCCTGTGGGTGGTGTTCTATGGTATGCACATACCTCTCAAACATTTGTTGTGATTTTTATACACGTGTGTCATTATATTATGTACTGGAGTACAGGAGAGACCAGAATAATCAAATGTGGATGCATGCTCAGAGCTGTGGTTTATTAATATAGACAAGCAATATATAAATAGCTAGAAAAAATAAGTTAGAGAATTTTCAGTGCCATACAATGTACATAAAGAAAGAGATTACATCTACTAGAGAAAAATAAGAAAAATTTTATGAACATACATTTCTAAAATTTTCGTTAAAAATTAACACCAGAGGAAATTAGTCATTCAGTCTAAATTATTGGAAAAAATCTACTTCACTGGGTTTTTATGTTCAACTCAATTGAAACAGATCCTCTTCCAAGATGATAATGGTATTTTTGTATATATGGTTTTAAATTAAAAGTTTAATTTACACTGAAACTCTTTTTGGGAAATCTGATCTTGTTATTTGATGAATATAACATATATTTAAAGTGGATGAAATTGTTTGTGGGCTTTAGAGTGTGGGTTACATAAGCATCACCTTAGATTTAACAAACATAGGCTGAGCTGGAAATAGATTTTGCTGTGAAGTATGAAGATCTCAAACTTGGTCATTCTGTTAGAAGCTGTGATAAAAAATGGACAGACAAAACCAAAAAACTTTGTGGTACTCTGTACTACTAATTTATTTCAAGCACTTCTTCTTCAACGTACCATTGAAGGAAACACACCTTCGCGAGCATATTTCCCCAGTTTAGCTTATTTTTTTTCTTTTTTCTTAAGAAGTTACCATTTTCACTGGGTGCGATGGCATATGCCTATAATCCCAGAGGCTTGGGAGGCTGAGGAAGGAGGATTGTGAGTTCAAATCCAGCCTAAGCAAAGGTGAGGAGCTAAACAACTCAATGAGACCCTGTGTCTAAATAAAATACAAAATGGGGCTGGGGATGTGGCTCAGTGGTCAAGTGCCCCTGAGTTCAATCCCAAGTACATGACCCCCCAAAAGATACCATTTTCATTAATATATAAACAGATGCCAAACAGGACAACAAACCTTTCCATTAGAATTTAACTTATTTAAATCAAGACTTTTTAACTGTAGGAACACACACACACACACACACACACACACACACACACACACTTTTAATTAAAAAGGAGGCACAACTTTACTTTTAGTCAGGCCTTAGAAATCTGAACATATTTTAGGACCTTATTTATGACAGATTGTAAAGTGTCTCCAAGAATCCTTCATACTAGTACCAGGAACTGATGCTTTTTCCCCCTCCCTTGCAAAAGAATAAGTCCTTTTACATGAAGCCTACTAGGAAAGAGACATTGCTTTGCTGAATCATAAAATAGAGAGTTCCAAGGAAGCACCCTTGAATTTCATAGACTTGAAGTGATGTGATTTACTATAGAAATCTGAAGTCAGGTACAATTACAGTAAGCTTTGAAATGCAGAGTATTAGAAGAATATAAAGTCTTTCTAAATGTTCAGTTTAACTGTAGAATTCCTGAATTTTGGCTATACTTAGTTATAGCCTAGCCAGTGATCATGATCTTAGGAACATGATAGAGGAAAATTTTAATAATAAAATTGACATATTCTATGCCACATTTATCAGCAACTATTATTGTCTGAATGCCCAGAATACTTTGCCCTGGCTATATCTAGTTGAGTCAATGTTTTAATTGGGGCTTTGCTAATAGCTGTAATAATAAACTCCAAAATTTCTGTGGCTTAACATAATAATAGATGCTTGTTTTCACTCAAATAATGTTCAGTGTGGGTGTTTGTGAGGTTTCCAAGAATTTGGGTTCTTTCTATGTTGGGATTGTGTTATTTGTTACTGATCTTAGAAAGTCCTCAGTGACCAGGCAGAAGGCACAGCCTCCTGTCATACATGTTTGCTGATAGGTGATACGTTTTTTCCACTTAGGATCCACTGATGAGAACTAGTCATGTGGCCCCACCTAGATGTGAGAGTTGATAGGAAATAACATGACTGGGTAGTTGCTTTATGACAAAAGATCGAAAATAAAACAAAACAAAACAACAACAACAAAAAAAACCAAAGTAAATTTGCTGGATCCTCAGGATTTGTATTATGGGAGGGAGTCCATAGGGTCTATTAGAGAGTGTGCTGTCTTCACAGTTAAATTTGATCATGTTGTATCAGGGATGGTGTGAAAAACCCAGTGGTAATTCATTTTGCAAAGTTGTGATGCTTTAGAGGGAAATACTTTATGCCTACTGGATAGATGTTTATAAATTCCTGGAGAGATAACTGGGGCATGGGAGTACTAAATACTCACCAGTCTACCATGTACTAATTATTTACTTGTTATAGGCATAGTAGAGGAATGGCTCTGTTGGGTGATTCTGTGAATACAGAAAACCTACCTACTCTCTTTTTTTTTTTAAATTTTCATATCCTTTCTAAAAGGAAATAAGAAATTATGCAAAAGTACTTCTGATTTGTTTTGCTTGTCTGTAAACATTTGAGTTGATGAAGTATTGATATAAGGAAATTGTCTTCTACCAAAGGGATTAACCTACAACAGAATGTAATGAGTAAGAACAGTTGGACTCAGAACATAGGTAGTTGTATAATAAATAGATCCCTCGTAAAAAGCCAGAGAGCTGTCTTCTGATCTTATTTTCTGCCTCTGTATAAACCCAGGGAAGTCCTCACCATCCTCAGCTATAAAATTAGATTTGAACTTGATCCAGCTCTGGCTCTTTCTGGTACTTAATATTTTATCCGATCTTTACTTATAAACCTCTGGGATTTTTAAAGGACAGAATCAGAGCCTAAAGAATTCATTATATAGGGGTAGCATGAAGGGTCAAGAATAAAGAGAAAATTGCTAGCCTATCAAACACTTTCTTGATGAGCAATTCCTATCTTCTGATAATTTTTATTTGAAGAAAGATTTACAATCTAAATAAATCTGAAAATGATTTTGTAATTTTTTTGCCAGTTTGAGTGACTTTTAGAATATTTTTGTGACTCAACATTTCTATTGGTTAGTTGATGTCTGTTCTTATCTTTGCTTCAATATTGTGCCTTCCTTTTGCTTAAAGAGTATATCTTCCTCCACTGGCAGATAAAGGAGTATTTTTGGTGTTGGGTAAAAGTTAAGTGGTCAGGACTATGGTGAATGTGAAGTTCTTAAACTCAGGATGGTCTGGGGGAGAAGCTGAACCTCCTGAAGAAAACATGTCATCCACCTGAGCTTAAATTTGTGACCTTGAGTCCAGACTCTTGGTAAACTTAAACATACATTGAATAAGCCTTTATCAGGTACCTTCATGCCACGCATGGACCATTCTTAAACGGAGAACAATTTTACTCTATTTAATACTATTTTTGTGATTTGAGTGTGATTTGATTTAATTCAAAATAAAGCCTCGGATTTATAGTAGATGCTAATAGCTAACTATTGTTACCTCCAACTACTATTTTTTTCTGGATCTTCATCCTTTCAATGCTGTTTTAATTCTTTTGGGTTTTTCCAACCCATTCTAAAACCACTTTACAAATATTTATTTGCCTCCACTATGTGTGATGGACTTTATTATGGGTATTGGTAGATATTATTACCCATAGGTAATAGTATCAGATGGCACAAAAGGAAAGGTGGCTATAGACTATTTACCAATTGTTAACAAGACCTGCTTTCTTTTATGATGGATGAAATAAATGTTATGAAATTGATTAGATTTGAGGAGTGCTAGATGCCTTATTGATCTAAAGACTTTATAAGCAGCCTAAATCTCTGATATAACATTAAAATGTACTATCCTCTCTTCTTTGTCGTTATATCTTTTAAAACATATTACTGGCTGTATTTGAGCTTGTAACATTAAATTGGTTATTAATCATTAACATTAACACCTTACTGAGAATTACTTGGTGCAGTTGCACCAGTCAGTAAGGTGTGTCAGGGCTGGGACCCAGCAGACAGGAGCTGCCTTGACTCAGCGAAAGTTCTTGGTTACCATCTGGTCCTCCTCAAGGGCTGGCCTTCCTTCTAGCTGTACCTGGAACAAAGAGCACTTAAGGGAGAGTGACCGAATCCCTTTTCTTTAGGAAAGCTGAGGTAAACCTTGGTCTTATTACTGGGAAGAATGTGGAAAAAGGAAATAAACCTTTGCATATGTTATAAAGAGGAATGCAGAGCACCGATTTCCTACCTTTTTAAACTATAGTTCGCATTCAGATTGGGCTCGTTCCTTCACCTTGGCTTAAAGATATTGGTACTTGAGCCTCCAAGTTCCCTTTTAATGCAGGTATGTTGTATTGCTTCTGAATGTAAGATTCAATAGACTGAAAATTAAGTTTTCCTAGTCCTATCCCACCTAAAGAAAGTAACATTTCAAACTATACACCAACATATAATTCCAGTCTACTGAATAATGGTCAATACTTGGACAAAAGGAAAGGAGAGGAATATTGAATATTTCTAGAATTTTGAAAAATTTCCAGATTAATGGAATCTGGGGGACAGGAACCTGAAGAATTATATAGAAAAATAGATGCTCAGAAAAGTGGGGGCTGAAGCCAAACTTTATGTACTTCTTAGCTTTACTTCTTGCTCTTCTTGATAGCCTTGGTATTCTTATCAGATATATTTCTGTAAAAGTTATATGCTAATTTTTATTTTACCTTTTTATTATGTGCTACTTTAGACATTTTATAATAAAATGTGGCTTTTATTTATAACTGGTGAATGATACTAATATAAGATTTTGAACAATGTCTCCTTTTTGACTCATCTAGTTTTATGAAGGGTATTACTGGCAATTCTTCATTTATTAAAAGCAAATGCCTCAAAGCATTTCAGTGCTGTATCTCCCAAGATACCTGATTCATAGCATGAAATAAATAAATCTGTGTTCATTTGGAAAGGTAAGCTGTTTCCTCATGTGTTTTAAAATTGAAAGTAAGTAGTGATTAATGATACTTAAATAAATTATTCAAAACATAGAATTCTCTAAATAAATTAGTGTGTACCCATGTTTCATATTTTATGCTTTTTCTGGGTTTCTTTTATTTATATCCATTATAATTAGCACCCAATCAAATTTAGCATTAGTATATTTTTTGACATTGTTTTCAGTAGTAGGCTTTAAATATTTACTATTGTGTCCTAGAAAAATTCTGCTTCTCACTGAGTAGCATCTCAAAGATAATTTTATGTTTTGCTTATTAAACTGTGAAAACATAGTGCCAGATTTATATTTTGAAAGCATGCTTACTAATTGAGTATTTTCCCTTGCCCTTCAAAATGACTGTTCTGGTCCAGTGAGATAGGGTCAGTACATGTATTCGTGAACTGTGATTTTCAAAACAGCATGTGGCCAGCTGACCTGTGTTACTGCCAAGTTCAGAACTCCTAGGAGTGAAACTCCATTTCATTCATATCTGAGACACCAGAATCTAATGCAGTGTCTGGCCCTCAGAAGGTCTTCAAATGATATCTGTTGAATGGAAGTAAATGGAAATACAGCCAAGATAGTCAAATATTCTTTTTGTTTGTTTGTTTGTTTGTTTGTTTCCCAAGTGATAGAAAAGTAGCACAAACCAGACGGAACAAAATAGTAATTTATTGGATCAATAGCTGAGAAATTCCAGCTATATACATGGCTTCAGGTTCAACAGGCTCCAAGGGTCTCCTCAGTGTCCTTTCTCTTGCTGGTGTGCACTCTGCTCTGCTCAGGGATGGTGGGTTCCCTGAATGTGAAGGTAAGGAAGCCCACAAGCAACCCCATACTTTGATTGCCCTGATACCTGGCCTTCTCCAAAAGAGAAGAGTCTTTCCAGATGGTTTCAGCACAAGTCCCTATCTAATGCTTTGCTACTTGGTGGCTTTGTTCAGGTAACCTCAATATTTCTGAACCCATACCTTTGTGCAGGTGCGAAGTATATTCTGTTCAGACCTGGGTCAGGGAAAGTCTACCTGCTATCATCTCCACCCAAGTCTTATATTTTAAGAAGGGGGAGTTTGGTTCCCCAGAAAGATGCCAGCGGATGATCACCAACTTAGGGAAATGTTACAAAATAAGGGCTGCAGCAGTTGGCATCATATAACAAATACAAAGGAGACTAAGTATAAAATGAGGTAAATCTCCTTGCCTTGGGCTTTTCTGCAGCTAGTAGGCTTGGTGTTTTTAGGAATCAGTATAGGTTCAAGACTCCACTTGGAGTTTCTGGGCCCCTAAACCTATTAAGAAGTAATGAGAAAAATGTATTCTCTATCCTTGGTGTGGAGAATTTTAAAAGGATTGATTATCATATTTGTCCTGGATGGTGTGTCCACTGGGGACCAAATTCCTTTTAAAGTTGAGTCATGGTGGAATAGACAGCTCCTAGCACAGTATTATTTAGACCAACATTTCTTCCTGCTACTCTCACAGGGGACAATTCCTGGACTTTCCTATTAGTAGTGCTTCCAGGACTCCATCCTGGTAGCATAAACTCCCTGCACATTCCATCCTTCCCACGACGGGTATGTGAATAAAGAGATATTAACAAGATATGCTATCCTCTTCCACACATCCATGCCCACGACCCCAGGAGACTTGGCAAAAGTTCCTTGAATGCTTTTATCATGTTTTTCTTTGGGTTATAAATGCTCACAAGCATATTCATTCCTATGAAAATTTTTGTGGGTCTCAGATTTCTCCAAGATAAGAGACAAATTGAGGCCCTAATAATGATCCCAAGTTCCATAACAGGCTACTTCTGGATTAATACTTTGCTAGAGTTTCCATACTAAGGTACTGTTTTAAGTTTTCAAGGTCAGACCAACGAGAAGCTAAAACTCATTATAGAATTATACCAAAATCTTTTAAACCTGAACAGCATACCTTTCTTCTTTCTCCCTTCATTTGCAAAAACAAGATGTACTTGCAAGTTTTCTGAGAACCCCAGTTATTCCTGTGAGATATTGCTTCCTGGTATCATTGACTCTTCTATTTTTGTGAATATCTGGAGAAATCATACTAATTAAGAAAATTAGAAAATGAATATCTGCTATAGCACAATTTCAGTGAGTATTGAAACTTGTTTTCATTAATACTGACCTATTGAATAAGTATATATATATATATATATATATATATATATATATACACACATATTCTATCATTTTTATGTTATGAATATTTTTTATTTATTAGAGAGGATAATTGGCCTTTAAAGAATTTCACATCAATTATTATTTTAATATAACAAGCTTTCAGTAACTATGATGTAATATATCCTGACAACAAAATAATATGTTGTTTAAATTTTTAACTAAAAATGAATTTTCCAAATATTCACATTCAAATTAAAACACTAACAAATTGGAAATATTTTTCACCAAATTAATTCAGATGCTAGGCAAGAATCTTGCAGTTTACACAGAAATTTTCCCATGAAGTCTAAATGGTGAGTCTTCATATCATGGTTTAAATTCATACACAGATGCACTAAAATACACATGATAGACTGCAGCTGAGTATATCTTCTAAGAAATAAAATAGTCTCACCATTCCTTAATGGTCAGCATTATTATTATTGTTTCCAGATTTCTTCAAAGGAAACTTGAGTCAAAATTTTATCTTAATATCTGCTATTTTTTTGGTGGGGGATACTGGGGATTCAACCCACGGCCTCATGCATGCCAGGTATGTTCTCTACCACTGAGCCATGTTCTCAGCCCTTACTATGATTTTCTTCATTTACTCTTCATGAAAGATATAATTCAGTACTCTTACTTGTGTACTATTTTTGTAGTCATCATGTGTCAAAATTATTCACCAAAACAAAATGACCATAGTAGACTAAAGAAAACATATGGGAGGAAAAAAAGTTTTTGTCTTTTAATTTCTTTAATTTATTAATATATTTACAATATTTTAATTGTCTTTCTCCTTTTGGTTAGATTTTTATTTATTTTTAAATATTGTGTGCATATGTATACATATATATCAGCTATATAGGAATCTGTCACATATACAAATCTATAACAGATTTAAATACACACACACATACATACATACTAACAATAAATAAAATAATAGCTGACTTACACTAAGTACTTCCTGTGTTGTTCTGGTTATGGTAATGACCTAAACTTACTGGAAGTGAGTCATATGATCCTGGTGGCTAAGTGTACTGACTCTGGAGCTAGACTGTCTGTGTTCAAATCCCAGCTCCATGGTTTACTGATTGGCCACAAGCTGCAGCAGTAGCTCTCATTCACTTTTCATTCACTGAGATTATACCAAACAGGAGAATTACACAAAATACATATAGCATGCTATGGACCACTCTAGGTCTGTTTTTAGGAAACTTTTAGCACTACTTGGGGGCAATATTAAATAAGGCATGTTAATGTGAAGAATGATTTTTTTTTCACAATAGTTAATGACAATTGATATTATTCATCTGAATAAATGTTATTTTATTTTACTGTCACTTTTAGTCCTCCCTATTTAAATATGCAGTTAAAAAGACAGGATTTACAAAAGCAAGGGAGTTATTCAGTTTTGAGAATGATGACCTAGGTTCCCAACCTAGACAGAAATTTGAAGATTGCTGAAAATATTTTTATTTGTTATAAGAAACTCGTAGTACCTGTTAGTATGTATGTTTCTTCTCAAAATGTTTTTATTATTATAATTACTAGCACATATTAATTGTGTAAAATTATGGGTTACTTTGTAACATTTCACATGTGGATATAGCATACTTTGGTCATGCCTACTCTCCTTTTTGACCTGTCTCACCCTCTTCTCTCTCCCCACTTCCCCTTTCCTAATAGTCCCCCTTCTTTCATGTTGTCTTTTTTATCCTCCTAGATTCCACATATGAGAAAAAAAAACATGTGATATTTGTCTTTTTGAGCCTGGCTATGTTCTTACAGTAGATTTTGGCATAATAGTGAAATTTAAAACAGCATAATAAAAGTGTTCATTGTGGTATAGATGAACACAGACTGAACACAGGTATGAAGCATGAAAATATTAACTCATAGATAGAGTCCCAGTAAGAAGCACCTATGCATCTGTGGTTGCTTCCACATGTGGATTAAAGAGGTGACTATTGGCTACTCTTGCTCTAAGGACAGTGCAATAATCCACAAAAAAAAAGTTACAAGGTATTTTTCATGTTGGATTTTACTTCTTAAAATTCGAATGTTATGAACATGTTTTCATGTATGATACACATTGAACAAAAATCCAAACTTATGAAACTGAGAGCCAAAAGGGTTCAGAACCAGCTTAGAGTTTTCTTAAGCTGTGTTCTTCATTTACTACTGAGTTTAGAGTGCTATTTAAATTTGGTCCCATTAGCAATCAATGCTGAATTTCACTTCTGGGATGTGGGAATGGGGTAAATCTGCATATGCAGTGTTTATGATTTAACTCTATTGGGCCAGGTTGTATATCAGTATAAATAATTCTATTATTCCTTTTATAACTGACAGCTCAAGAGTTCATGTTGGTAAGCACAGGCAGTAGATGCAGATATGTTGCAGAGGGTTTAGAAAGAAGTGGGAGATAGAGAAATTGGAGATCACAGAAATGGGGGAAAAACTGGAGTCATATTTTATCCAGTGCACTGCATATCTTTTTAAACTTCCCTGGGGGCTAGGGATGTGACTTAGTGGTAGAGTGCTTGCCTAGTATGTGAAAGGCCCCAGGTTCAATTCCCAGTATGACAAAGCAAAAATAAACAAAACAAAACAAAAACAACTTTAACCTCTTAGTCCCTCCCTGGCTCCCAGAATTCATATTTCTAACCAATTACATTCATGGAACTAGATCCTTTGCCCTATTACAACATGGCACATTGAGTTGTAGCAGTTTGCTCCCAAGGTTGTCCTGTCTTCTAGCCTGGAAATGCTCTGAGAGCAGGGCTTACATCTTAGTACTTGGAATCCCCTGTGTTGAAGAAGTGCCAATCCATAGAAGGAACTTAAAAACTGTTGCTGAGTAAAGGAATTGGTGTCATCTCATTCATGCATAAATAGCAAGTTTATGTTTTGACTGCTTCCCAAAAGACTGCTGCATATATTAATTCCAAATGAGAGTTGGTAGTGACTCCATAGTGCCTTTGGGATGAACCTCAAACTCTTTACTTTGAATATGAGTTCCTTCGTGACTGGCTCTTGCTATTTCCCCTACCTCATCTATCCCAACCTTGTCCCTCGCACATTATATTTTGGTCAGATTTGGCATTTGCAGTCCCACATATGTACCATATAGTTTCACACCACCCTATCTCTATACTTGATGTTTCTTCAGTTTAGAGCAGCTGTTCTTTACTTTAAAAAAAAATTGAAAACTTTTATTTATTACAGAAACAGAATATTTTAAAATAAGATAAAGAATTTGCTTCTTTTCAAGGTTTGAGTATGTGTATTTGCAGTATTCAGTGATCTCCTGAATTAGGATTTACTTTCTATTTTGTTAAAATACTTTTAAATCCAAAGAAACATATGCTTATGGTAACAAGGAAATAAAACAACAAAACAAAATGTTATGGTTTAGATATGTGTCCTCCAAAAGCAATGCAAGAAAGTTTAGAGATGACATGATTGGGTTATATAAGGTTTAACCTAATTGGCACATTAATCCCCTGTTAGGACTTAGCTTAGTGATAACTCTAGGCACATAGGATGGGGATGGAGGAGGTGGGTCCACCGGGGCGTGCCTTTGGAGTCTATATTTTGTTCCTGATTAGTGGAGCTGCATCTTCTTGGTGACCATGCCCTGGTCTGATATCCTCTGCCACATTCTTCAGCTGTGATGTTCTACTTCATAGCAGGCCCTGAGGAATGGAGGTGGCTATCTTTTGACTGAGACCTCTGAAACTGTGAACTCCAAAATAAATTTTTCCTCCTTAAAATTGTTCTTATCAAGTCTTTTGGTCACAGAAGTAAGAGAGCTGACTAAAACACACACACACACAAAACAACACAACCCACACAGCCTTTATGAAGTATATATTACATGTTAGCACTGTGTTAGCACTTCACATAGATGGTCTTATTTATTATTTGGAGTAACCCTCTGAACTAAGTGCTGTTCGTATCATGTTTTGCTGATGAGGAAACTAAGATTGAGACAAGTGCAGTTATTTGCTGAGGTTCACATAGCTGGTGACTAGGGCAACTATTAAAAGTTAATCTTCCCCTCTTTCTGCAGTCCCATCTTGCCATGCAGTTAAATTTGTAGCCTTCAAGTCTTCCTCTGTGTCTGTACGGTACATACATACCCACACTTTAACCTGTACTGCTTCATTTAGTTGGTTTTGCTTCATTTTAAAAACACTTTGTCAACCTATCTCCTCAAGAACTTCCTCTGACTTCTGCAACCCTTATTCTGGGTCCTGGGCATCTCTCACATTATTCTGAACATAGCATTGTTATGGATTGCTGCTATACCTTGCATGAATACATATAATTATCCTCTCTTTGGCTAGCCCCAGAGTGCCTTAATGACAGGAACCACATCTCTTTCTCTAAATCTATCCTGGATTTAACACACAGCACTGACACACAATAGGCATTGTATTAGATGGATTAATCTCCTTAGAAACATATTTATGCAACTTTTAATGTGTACCTTTTCAATATGCTTTCACTAGGGATGGTGGTATATCTATTAGCTTTTGTTGCAGAATAAACACCCCTAAACTTTGGGGCTTAAAATAGCCATTTGTTTAGCTTATAATGCAAGTTGGCATTTTGGCTGGGCTGAGCTGGGCTTGTCTTCTGGTGTTGGCTTAGTTCACACATGCATCTGCAGTTAGCTGTTGGGTCAGCCAAGGCTGGCTAGACTGGAATGGCCTCAGCCACTTGTCTTTGATGAAATTGGTTTCTTATGCTCTGGCTGGCTAGCCTGGGCTTATTCACACTGGCAAGTCTGTGAGAGCTTGAAAGGCCTCTTGGGGCTGCATTTGGAACTAGCACAGCATTAACTTTAGATGTGTGCTATCATTTAAAACAAGTCACAAACCAACCTCTGTTCAAGGAAAGGTAAAATAAATTCTACCTCTTAACAGGAGCAGCAAAGACATATTGCCTTATGTATGAATACAAGGAGGAGTAAAAGATTGTGGTCACATTCACAGTTACCACAAATTGTGAAGGAAAAAAACAAAGTCTGCCTTAAGTGATCTACTGGATGATCTACTGGATAAAATACAATATTATTTGTAAGGTCACATAGAAGAGCTATATTTTCCACCACTCACTCACCATTAGAAACCACTGAAGCTATTTGTTTAGTCTTTGATAGGCATTTCCTTCATTTAAGTCTAGCCTGCTTGTGAATAATTCACATTCTTCATTCCCTCTTTCTTATTGTACCTGTGGCCAGCAGAAGATATTCCCAGTGGGAACTCTGGAAGCTACAAGAAGAGTGGGATCCCTTACCAATGCAGCTTCAGCATGATTTGGATTCTTTCTCTCTGCTAGATTAACTTCCACTTGCTGCCCACTCTGTCCTGGGCACACTCACTGGCATACATATTCAGGACAAATCTGATTAACTGGAGTATTGGTGGGACAAGTGGTAACTTCTCACATCCCTGGCTCTGGCTCAGAAACCCCAAAACGTTGATTATAAGAAACATAAAACATGAATACATGAAAGTTGTCACTTTGGTCAAGAGGGCGATCTGAATTGCTCTTCACACAGTTGAACCCAAAAGACACAAGATGTTTTCTCCCCCATGTGTACTATGTAGTATCTCAACAGGAACTACCTATCTTGAAATAAAATTGTCTTGTTTCAGAACATATAGCTTTTAAACAATTTATATAAATATACTGCGAGTGGACTTTTGTTTATATTTTAATTTTAAAAAATATTTAAATTATCTCACTCCTTCTGTGTTTAGTTGTGGAAGTTCTTTTGCAGGGAACAGTTTCCTCTACCTGACTTATCTTACTGTCAAATACCACTATGTACCTACAGTTGTTTGTTTGTTTTTTTTTTTTAATTTTTAGTTTTTTTCTATCCAATGTAGATGTGTTCAAGCTGGATTGTGTATTCTTATGGCATGACCTATTAATACTAAGTCATGTCTCATTGCTGGCTGGCGTGTGATATTCAAACTCATCCTTGTGCTTTCCCTCCATTAGACAGGAATCAGATATTTATGTAGGAATGCCTGATTCCTTTTGGTGAAAATATTTGAAATACATATTTTCTCAGTGTGACTATGTGAACTACTTGATAAACTGTTAGTTTAATTTGTATGTATTTGTTTTCAATTTTAATCCTTGCTCTTTTTCATTGCTTGTTTGGTTCTGTTTTGTTTCTACTCTAATAAGTTGGTTTGATGTTTTGAATTGATCTGGTGATTTAATTTGGGGAATATGTGATAATGAAATGGCAACACTAGCTGTGGGGTGTGTGAGATGCTATACCTGTTCAGTTGTGTCAATGGTGAAATCCTGAAACTGAGCACTCAAAAACAGAAGTGTGAGGATCGATGCGGTTATTCCTATGGAAGCATTGGATCAAGTCTCTGGGACCTAAAACCCACAAAACCCCATTTTAGGATTATTGAATTATTCTTAAATGGGTTCAAAGGTAAACCTTCAAAGTATTTATAGGTGAGTGTTTAGCTCGTATAATATTATAGACAACAAAAATCATGAAGGAAAATATTGGTACATTTCTTTGTGTAAAAAAACAAATAATTTTATGTATCAGAAAACATTAAAAATAAAATTGGAACAAAATTGACAAATCTAGATTGCATATAATTTTCTTAATATAAAAGGAGTTTTAAAAAACTCATTGAGAAAAATAACTCCTCTCATTAAAAAATACATCAAAACATGAGCAAAATGTCCAAGTCAGCCATGACAAAAGAAGAAATGAAGTGACCAATGTGTATAAATATGGTTTAATTCCAGGGTTTCTAGGGTTATTTGGTTGGGAACACATTTACCTTTATTTATATTATGTAACCATCCTAGTACTGTAAAAATTATATATATAACACATATATATGTATTGTGTTATATATATATATATATATATGTATTATATATATGTGTGTGTGTGTGTGTGTGTGTGTGTGTGTGTGTGATCTTATTTTAAAGAGTAGACCCACCATTGATCTATAAAGTAGATCAAACAAAGAAGTTGGAATATTAGAAATTATTTAGTTGTATAAAGAAAAACATGCCAGAAATCTCAGGTACCAATTACTATAATTTAAATCTAATTGTGTCTGTGAGACACTTGGTAGCTAAATCAAAAATGAAATATTCAGTTTGTTGGCAGGAAGGCAAGGACTATGGAGAAAATTCAGGGTTTTTTTTCTTGTTAATTTTTTACTGTGTGAAAAAGAACTTTATGTATGCCTATTTACTACTATCTAATAAGAATGACTATGCTTCCAATTCTTTAGACCAAAATAAAAAAAATCATCTTTGATTCCTTTCTTCACATTTTAATCTGTCCTCTTAGCTATTTATTATCACCTTTACCCCAAATACTTCCTGAATCTTACCACATCTCATCCAAACTACCTGAATTCCTGCAAGCCTCATAACAGGTGCACTCACTCCCCCTCCCCACGCCCCTCATCCTCAGATCTAATCTGCACCCAGCAGTTCTTTGTAGAAGAGATTGCCAAACTCCTGGATGGGAACCACTAAAATGAAATCCAAGTTTCTTTCTATTGTTTTCAAGACTCTAAAGGCTCAGATCATGTTCATTTCTCTGATTTTTTTCTTCTTTGACTCTGCCCCTCTTTTATGAGGCCGTGGTCATGCCTTCTTCCTGACTTTTCTGCAAAGATCATATCTGTGCTGGCCTGTGTTCCTGAAGCCATCTTAAAACCTTCCCCTGTATCTTGACACAACTGCTTCCTCCTCATCAATTGGCTCCACTGAAGACTTTGTCAAAGTAACCCAGCTCAAGCTCTTCTTAGTTCCCACCTATAGTCCTCTCACTTGTCTATTAACCTATTTTGTATTCTTCACAATAGTTTTTCATGTTTGCTGTTATTTATTTCCTTGTAGGATTTCTTTTTCAGTCTCTGCTGGAGTTTCTGCTGTCATTCTAAAACAAGTGTCTGGCACATTGGAAGTGCTCATAAATATTGTTAAAAACATGAATATATTAACATTGGCTATTTGAGAAATTTTATGTCATAAAAATATTTTCTTACAACATTTCAAAGAAATCTTCAATATATATTAGGAAATAGACATTGATTATTGAAATAACAAGGTAACAACGCTGTTAAAATGATTTACTGTCATGGTAGAATACCACATCTGTATGTTGGAGGAACTGTAATATGTAATTCATTTCAACACCACAAAAATGCAAAAACATAATGGAATTACACCAAGCTGTATAGATTGGCTCCATTTAAGCTGTTTAGAACAACATGGTATACTATGATATCATATTCATTCATATGTTGTGGAGCTGTTTTTGAAATTTAACTTATTTCTTTTCTTCTCCATTCAATATTCATGGGAAGACTTTACAATTAAAATCCTGCCCTTTCTAAGAAAAACCATTTCAGACCTTTTATGGTATTTAGCTTTCGTTCCTGAAATTCAGCTCTGTGAGATACTAAAAGCTTTTGTGCTTTAGCATACTGCAAGAATTAGAGCTTCTTCCATTTATGGAAAACCTTTTTAAGCAGACCCATTTTCTCAAGCAAATTCTGAAGCAACTTGTGGCTTCTCCCTTTCTCTTGTTTTTGCTATTGCTTCACATGCATTCCATCTCTTTCTTCCTTTTCCTTCACTACTTTTTAGACTTTCAGAAAAGTAGAAACTGGGTTGCTACTAATCAGCCCTCTTGGATGTTGCTCTGCAATTGCCAATCAAAGCTGGGTTTGTTATATGAGGTTTATTCCTTTTCTGATTATATAACTTTATCAAATTGAACAAGCAATTAAGAATTTCATTTGTTTTCCTGAGAATAAAATAGTTTTTAGAGTTGTTTTTGGTTTTTGTTTTGGCACTGGGGGTTGAACCCAGGTGTACTTTATTACTAACCTACATCCCCAGCCCTTTTTGTTTTTCGTTTTGAGACAGGGTCTTGCTATGTTATTGAGGCTAACTTGGAACTTGTGATCATGTTGCCTCAGCCTTCTTGAGTGGCTGGAATTACAAGTATGCACTGCTGTGTGGGGGCCAGTTTTTAGTTTGTCCACTAACTATGTCCTCCTGTTGACCCCATTAAGAAGTTGTTGAGGGGCTGGGGATGTGGCTCAAGCGGTAGCGCGCTCGTCTGGCATGCGTGCGGCCCGGGTTCGATCCTCAGCACCACATACAAACAACGATGTTGTGTCCGCCGATAACTAAAAAATAAATATTGAAAAATTCTCTCTCTCTCTCTCCCTCTATCACTCTCTCTTTAAAAAAAAAAAAAAAAAGAAGTTGTTGAAATTCCATGCTTCACCCACCCTCCAAAATCAAAATTTTCTCTCAAGAAGTCAGTCTTCCACAGGGGGAATATTAAATTCTCTGTGTTTTTTAAATTTTGTTTTGCTGAATATGTGATACTTTTGAATGAGTTTCTTCCTATAAAATCAGGTAGTTGATAAATATGACATTCTTCATCATCTTTAAATCAGGTTAGTTCTGAGTCCCAACTCCAAGTGTCTAAGAACCTACCTGCTTAAATGTCATATACTACATTCCTCTTTGAGGACTTGTTGCCTCTGAGGGAGAAAGAACTCACTACCTGTTCTCTCTGCCCTCTATGTCTTCCATTATTTCAAATCCACCGTTACTACCACTACTTACTTCTTTATGTCATAAGTCAATTAATTTCCTCAGAGGGTTAGAGACAGCTCAGGTCAAATAGAGTCAATGACTTCAGGCTACTTTCACTTTTAGCCTTGCTCAAATCTGATATAATATACAAAGAGTAATTACTATAGCATAAAAGACTGGAAAAAGCAGAGTAGCCTGCGTCTACAGATACAGAAATCAACCAGGAAATGGAAACTCCTGGCACCTTCTTTTCCCAAGGTGGGGGCATACCTTGGGAAAAGAAGTTACGCAGCTGGTTTGCATACAGTTATTTTTACAATTCCCTGAGTTCTCACTGCTCTGCAAATAGACCAACCCCTACTGACTTCTGATGATGATGCTCTGTTCCTTACCCTGTGATATTCTCCTTCTAACTTTGTTCTTTTTTGCTCTTGCAGTGTGGAAGATGTTCATTTAAACAAACACCTCTGTCCCCAAACCTCTTCATGCTAAGCACCTTAAATTCCTTGGAGGAAAGAGTTGTTACAAAAACCTAACACAAATAATAAAAAAGAAAATGGTTGCTTTGGATAGAAGTAATGACAAGGAAACAAAAATAAATAAATTAATTAATAAAAGGTGCAAACTCAAGAATCTGTTACAGGGGGAGTTTGCTATAGAAACAGTTAATTCTCAGGAAAAAAGGTAGAATATTATTTTAACAGAAAATTTTGAAATTCTCAGAAATTTTAATAGCCATTAGTATTCTTAGTATATTGAGGTTTGCTTATAATCTTGTGCTTTTTTGTGATAAAACAGAATACTCTGTATTTGTAGTTCAATATTTATCAAAATCAGGTTATTCAAATTTAAGCGAAACAACATGTCATCTACTTATGAATAAACATTTGGTGATTTTTCACACCACATTTACTTAGTCACAAGGTGTTTTCATAAGGAATGTTTCTCAACTTGTATGTATGAACTAGTTCAGCATTTGAACATTTAAAATTTTTTTTCCTTGGATTTCTTAAAGGGAAATCAACATTATTGTTAATTTGGTGATTCAATTTCACAGAATTCGTGTATTATGGGTCAGGATTCCAATGATAATCCTAATAAATTTCCAGGAACAAATATTTTGATAATCTTTTCAGTGAATTTTTAATGCTACTGTGATGTTAAGAAACCACTCATGGCCTTGAGATCCTTATGGTTTCATGATAGAGACTCAAATGGGAAGAAAGAAAGGTCTAAAGCATGACTTCAACAGACACATCTTCTAAAAATTCATGGGTAATGAAAGGAAATAGAATAGGGCAGGCAAGGAAAGCACTAAGAAAGTACTATTTACTGATGCACAACAAATCCCAAAGTTTAATGACTTAAAAAAGAGTCATTTGTTTTGCTCATTGATGTGCTATTTGTCAGGGCTTGACGAAGGCAGCTGGCCTCTATGCTACGCCACTCAGGTGAGGTTTAGAGGATCCTCTTCAAGATGATTCATTCAAGAACCTGAAAAGTTTGTGCTGGTCATTAGCAGGGAGCTTAGACCGGGGCATTAGATTGTTCTCCTTAAGGGCTTCTCTATGGGCTGCTTGAGTTTCCTTGTGGTATGGTAACTAGATCCTAGAGCAAGACCTCAAGGGAGCCAGATGAATGCTGTATCAGGTTTTATGGTCTTGCCTCAGAAGTCACAGAGCATCACTTCTGCTACAGTCATAATCCTGTCCATATTCAAGGGGAACGAACCTCCATCTCACCTTTGATGGGAGGCATGTCAAAGTCACGCGTTGTAAGAAAAGCATATGGAATGGGAGAGACTTGTGGCCATCTTTGGAAAATGCAATCTTCTGTAACTAATCAAGCAGCTAAAATTCTGTCATTCTCATGTGCAAAATAAACCCAATTTATCCCCAAATCCTAAAAATCTAAACATCTTCTTAAGTCTATTTTATATCTAAGAACCAAGTGAAGATTAGGTTCTTTGTGTATAGTTCTTTGGGTACAGTTTCTCAGTCTGATGAAACTTAATTGAAGAGATAGTATAGGTCATCACCCACACACCCCCAACTTTCAGTGATTGGACAGGCTCAGACATTTCCACTGAAAATGGGGGTATCAGGAGGCACGTACAGTAACTGGCCCATAGTGAGCATAATGTCCAGCCAGACTAGTGTTGCTAGTTTATTCATTAGTGCTTAATATTCCTGCTGAGATTTATCCATTGCAATTCTGGTTTCCATACTGTGGGTTTTGCCCTTTGAGTTGGTTTTTATATTCTTTTAAAACAATAACAACAACAATAAAAAGTACTGCATTTAAAAATATATACTGCATTTATAACTAGTCTTCTCTGCCTGTTTGCAGCCCATATAATGTTAAATGTCCAAGTCCACTTTTATTTTGTATTGTCCCTATCTTTTTTTTTAGTATAGAATCAGTGCTTCTTACACCTGAACAATTCCCTTAATGGTGGTTTTTCTGATTGCATATGTACCAATATCCCCCAAGATAAGTA
Organism: Spermophilus citellus; assembly: GCF_964194105.1. Classification (NCBI taxonomy): domain Eukaryota; kingdom Metazoa; phylum Chordata; class Mammalia; order Rodentia; family Sciuridae; genus Spermophilus; species Spermophilus citellus. The sequence goes on from NC_138182.1 coordinate 209,084,599, forward strand.
CTGCTTTACTTAGGTTCCCTATAAGATAAATTCTTAAGACACTTACAAACCCAGTTGTTTAATGCAGAGAATTTGTGAAATATATTATTAAGTAATTATAACCAAAATGGGTTTTAGTGTAACTCTCATTATTAAGATGGTTGTTTATTTTGAGATTAAAAAAAATATAGGAGGGCCATTGTCAACCTTAAAAGTTTGAATAGATACTGACTTAGCTGAAGTCTTAATAGAGATCTTATAATTTCATCTTAGATTGTTGGATTCTCTGGCCTAATACTGTTCATAAACTGAAAATAGTTTACTGTTTAGAGAGGCTGAGGATAAGAAACAGATATTTGTTTACTTTTCTGTTAAACCCAACAATTTGTTCTTTACCTCATGTATTTACTTTTGAATTTATTAAAGATGAATAAACAAAAAATTAAACAGAACAACAACAACAAAAAGCCCTACAAATATCTTCATCTTAATCATCAAAAATTTTAAGTACATTTCTAATTTCTACATTACCACAAATAATCATTTCCAAGCTATACAATTCTATATTACAAGGGAAACCCTTACTCCCAATTTCCAGCAATATTTTTCTTTCTTTCCTTTGAGCACTTGCTGACAGCCTCCTTGAAGCTTGTAACTAATTCCTGCTAACTTCTGCTGACACTTTCTTGGAGAACCCTTCAGCATCTCCTTACTCACTGACATAAGTCCTTTATGTTTCTGTTATGGTAGACCCTTACTTCTGTGTTTGTTACTATAGCTGTCTAACAGATTACCTATAATTTAGCAGGTACCATTTTATTTTGCTCTTGATCTTAGAAAACAGGACTGTGTGCATGATTTGCCTGGAAAGGTTTAGCTCAGCATTTATGCAGTTGCATTCAGATAGCACTCAGAGCTGAAATAGATGTGGGACAAACTAGAGAAGCTCAGGCAGTCAGAACTGACAGTTTCTCTCTCTCTCTCTCTCTCTCTCTCTCTCTCTCTCTCTCTCTTATTCTTGCTTTCACTCCCCTCTCAGGGATTCCCATGAGGGCCACCTGGGCTTCCCCAAGGAAAATTAGCCCTGGGCAGTTGAGTCGCTGAAGGCTTCTTGAGAGGCTGTACCAGTGAGCAGGGCAGAAACTGCAAACCTTTTAGGATCTCACCTGAGGAGTCACAGGCTATCACTTCTGTCATACTTTATTGTTCAAAACAGTCACAAAAGCCAATTTATTTCAAAAGGAGAGGACATAAACCCCACCTCTTCAGAATAGGAGTCATAAACAATTTCAAACATGTTTTTTTAATTTGCCACATAAAGTAACTGCAATTATTCATGCAGGTAATTATGCATAAAGAAGTTTTATGAAGGACAGAAAGTAGGCCATGGGAATGAGAAGATCACAGGTCACTGAATTGGCAGGCCTTTGTGAGTGATTGGCCCTTAGTGGTGAAAGAAGGTCCTGGATGAATTCCAGGTGTCTGGTTTGGGCAAAAGCCTATAGCAACAAGGAAGGAGGCACTAAGGAAAGGAGGATTGGAAAGGAGGGGGCATTATGGAGTAGGATGACACTGATACAAATCCAAAAGCCCAGTTTGATATACCAGGAACATATCCAGGTGAAGGTATCTAGGAAATACTTTGATAGATTATAAACCCCTCTGGATATGGAGATTATATATATACACACACACACTGAATGAAAGGAAGATATATATGTCAATATTGTGTGTGTGTGTGTGTGTGTGTGTGTGTGTGTGTGTGTACTGAGCAGAAAAAAATAGCAGCACCTTTAGATAGGTGAGTGAATGCCCCAGCCATGCCTCTAATGTGTGCCAAACACCTGTTCTACTTCATGAAGTTTAGGACATCTACTTTTTAGCAAGAAAAGCAGAGGACTTAGGACTCATGACTCTGGACCAGTAGCATTGAAGGGACAGGAGAAAACAGCAAAGAGGACTAAGAAGAAAAGACCAGATAACTCATTAAGAGTATGTATAAAATATAATTTCTAATTGATTTACCATCAGAACTACTACATCATTTTTTTAAATGAGGCATTGGCTAAAAAAGAAAGCTAGGTAATTTATAATTTCTAATTTTTAAATTATTTTTATTCCTTACTTCAGAGTCAAGTGATTCAATTTTAAACATCAAGTAATGATGATGACAATAATAAACACAGTACGTAACTGGTGTAATAGTCTGGATTTAAAGCATACTATCTTAACTGCCATGCAGCACTGCCTTAAAAGTTTGCTGTAAGACCCCTAAAATTGTTTTTTTTTTGTTTGTTTGTTTGTAAAGGAACGAAAGGAAGAATGAGAACAGCATGAGAGAATGGGAGAGAGAGATGAAGATGAAATAGATAAGGTTGCACAGGAGGGGCCTCAATGTGGAGCTGTGTGGAAAACCCCATGTAATAGAAGGCTAGAGGAGGTGTTCTGCCAGGCGAGTGAGCTCTGTTTTGATAACCAGACTATGTAAATTGTTTTGAGCAAAAATGATTATGCCACTTGTGGAGAACAGAGGACTGAAAAAAGGTATCATTAAAACCATTAAGTATTGTCCCTTGTTCAGTGCCACTTTATGAGCTGGCTCTACAGCATGCTCTATCTCCCAAGATGATGGTTTCTAGTGTAGTGGCATCCCCTCCTCCACAGAAAATCTTAACCAAGCGTCTCCAGAAATCTTCACCATAATTGATTTTAGGACCATCAGCAAAAGAGTCTCTACAAAAGACCTCAATGTAGGCAAACTTTGTATTTTCCTGTTGCTCTATTTTACTTGGCCACTGGCCTGGAAGAAATCAGCACTACAGGTTCTGAACGCCCCTTTACTAGTTTTTCACAAACATTTATCCAGTATAGCAGTTTGTAGAAGTGTGTTTACAAATGCAAAATGTGATAATAAAAAGACAAATCCTTTAACAAGGCCTCTGGCCTTGAGCTGGAACTTCACAGAGATGTCCACATTTCTAAGATAAGGGAGGTTACCAATTGGGCTCCATGGTAACAGCTGGCAGAGGGAGGAAAGAAGAAGAGACGAAGCTCTCCCCTTCTCGGGTGTTGTCCTTGAAGGGTTAACTTGCCCAGAACATTGAAAGAAAAAGCTGCTTTTATGTGAAATTCTACAGACTGTGAACTTCTGAGCCCCTCCCCTTACATGCTGGGTATAAAGTTCTGAAACTTCCTGAACTCGGGGTTCAGGGTATTAATTGATTACTGTAAAAGCTGTGCCCTCTGAACCTGGCTGCAGCCAAATAAAACTATTTCCTGCGTCTTCAGTGCCTTGCTTTATCTGTCCCCTACAACACTAGAGCAACTAATGAACTAAATCACTCTGAAAAGGAATAAGGCAGATTGGGACTTAAGGAAAGAGTCCTTCTGACTTAGGTTTGACTGTGTTCTTTAGCCCCTGACTGAGAGGGTCTAACTGGACTGTTGATTGTATAGGAACCAGTGAATGCCTAGCCTCACTATTTAAATAGAAGAGTTTCCTTCACATTTATAATGAGTCAGAAGTTGTTATTTTTACAAAATCAATTCCAAAGTATTATTCTTAATAAAAGTCAAGAATTTATGGATCTGAAAGTTCTATTTTAAGTGAAACAGAAAACTATCTTAAAATAGGAGATATACACATCTATTTCTTTATGTTTAATGCCTTTTTATTCTGAAGTTAAATTTCCTTCATTTCTAAAAGAAATTACTTTTAAATTAAACTCTGAGATGTTTGCTTCATTTTACATTTCTCAAAAGTATTCCAATCTTTACCTCTCAGGATTTATGAAGGCAGAAATAAAAAGTATTTCTTTAATTCTCTCTGCAGTAGTGAGGAAAGAAAAGCAGCAGACTTAGATTGTCATCCTCCTTGGATGGATCTCCTTAACATAATTGTCTCCAGGACTGTAGTGTTTTATGGTATAGTTAATTGTTCCATAGTTCTTAAATCCTGAAGAAAAATTGCAGTTTTTCTAATTGGTGTAAAATAAAGAAAAATGATATGACATAAGAAATTCCTTTACCTTGTGTTTCCATCCATCCACCTGAAAATGGTACTTAAAGCAGTACAGATATTGAAATTGGAGTCTTTACCACTTCTCTCTGTGGAGTAGTACAAAGTCTGAGAGGCTGCCCTCTGGAGCTTAAGACCTGGTTATGCCACCTACTAGCTGTACAATCTCGAGAAAATTACTTAACTTCTCTTTGTCTCAGTTTCTTTATAAGAATAGGATTATTGTGTGTCCATTTCATAGCATCAAGGATAATAAATGAAGTCATATTAGTAAAGTAGCTAGAAAAGCATTTGGCATAAATAAGTGCAAAATGTATATTTGATGTAAAACAACAAACAGAGATACAAAAATTGTGGTATATATGTACATTAAGAATTGTAGTGGAAAAAAAAAAGAATAGCTTTACCTTAGATTAGGTAGAGGGAAGTGAAAGGAGGGGAAGGCAAGGGATGTGGGGATAAGAAAGATAGTAGAATGAAACAGACATTATGACTTTATGTATATATGTGACTGTATGACCAATATGATTCTACAATATATATATACTCAGAAAAATGAGAGATTATATCCCATCTATGTATGATATATCAAAGTATATAAGTGCATTCTACTGTCAGGTATAACTAATTAAAACTAATAATTTTTTTTAAAAAAGACCTGAAACAACAACAACAAAAGAGTGAAATAAAGTATACACAACATACTATGGTGCAGGTTCGAGGGTGAAGGTTCAAGCCCAACTTGTCAGATGTGTCCATGTGACCAGATTACTTAACCTCCTAAAGTATTGTTTTCCTCATTTGTAAAATGGAATAATCACCCAAAGCAGTACATGCTTCACCTGGTTTCTACAAACATTAAATGGGATGGTCTGTGGCAAGCACATAGCACAGTGCCTGCTCCCTAGTGCCAATGATTACCAATATGTATTCTAATTCCTGTGAATGTTCTGGCTCTGTCCCTGGGGATTTATCTTTAATTCTCAAGTTCACATTTCTAAGTCCTTTCTGGATATCTAGAGACCTAGGTAGGATCCTCTTTGAAATGGATGGCCATGGGGCTAGAGTGAGGGCAAAATAAATTACTTAAGATCCCAACAGACTTTGCAGGGTGGCTTTGTTTTAGAGTATTTGCTACTATCCACAGTCTGGTCCAAAGCCTGTGGGCCCAGAAACCACACTTGTCAGCAGTTTCAGAGCACATCTCTCCTCCAAAGCTGGATTCACTCTAACAAAGCTCATACAACTAATATGCAAGATCAGAATGCCAATGTTTCCATTTGCAACATGAAGTGGAACTTCTGGGCATGAGCAGCTCCTGTGCCCATCCAGTTCATTGTGTCTGGAGGCCAGTCACACATGTGGAAATCTCTAACCCATCTGTTTGTTTTAATTTATAGTGGAATACAGATACTGAGTTGCTCTTCAAGTCAAGTTTCTCCATGAAGGCATGCTAGATATACCAAATTCTAATCAGATAGCAGCTTGGTGAACATGGAATCAGAAGGGCAGATTGTTCTTGGACTTGCAGGTTTAGTAGTATTAGGGAGATAGGTCCACAGGTGAAAGACATTAGTCTGCTTTACCTGTTAGTAATGTGCCTCCCTCCAGCTATTTGAGTCTGTATCATCCTGACAGTTGAAGCTACTTTCATTTATCTATATTCTAATATGTATATTTTTATTACAAGCCTTAATTCTCAGATGGCAGTCTTCTTTGAATGGCTACTGCCTGTGCTTGCTTCTGAAACTACTTTTTACTTATTTTCCTGGTCTGTGCTATGTCCTACCTGTTTCACACATTGTTTCAATCAATCAGGCTATTGCTGTGCCAAAGAGTCTGAGACTGACAACCCGTGGGACACATTTGGACTTCAAAAGCTTATTTTGTCTCATACTGTATAGAGGCTAAGATTTTAAAACAACTCAGATCTGTAGCCTTTCTTGAAAAATCCAGAGATCTGCCTCCTTTCCACATCTGGTTAATTGGCGCTGAGTTGAGGATGTCTTCTCTAAATAAGGCTAGAGTCCTGCCCTTCATTCTGGTTACCATGGTTCCTACCAGATCTAAGATATTGGTCTGCTTTGCTGTTAGTAATGTGTGTGTCTCCAGCCATTTGAGTTTGCATCATTCTGACAATTGAAGTTGCCTTCATTTATCTATGCACTGACCTGTTAGATTTTTATTTCTAACTTTAATTCTCAGATGGCAGTTCTATTTTCTCATTTTCAGATTCAGTTCTCTGTCACCCCTGAGTAGGGAAAACACATTTAAGTTAGTAAGTCCTGGAAGGTTACAGTGAAGTGAAGGCTCAAGCGTAAGTCACAGAGCTGCAGGGAAGTGGGATGCCCTTAATCTTTCCTCAGGAAATGTGTGGTGCTGATGGTCACCCTTTTCTATTTCTAGCTCAAGAGCTTTTCTTCCTCCTGGGTGAAGAATATCAAACAGTCTAATTTTCCATACTTTTTAAGGTTGTAGTTTTAAATGTAATGCGAGAATCTATATTTACAAAAGAAAGAAATTTGAATGCATTGTCTAAGTGTATTTACTGTATGATTTCATTCAGGAACAAAAGCCTATTTTTATCTTCAGTGTTATAAATTATTAATAGTCTGATACAGCAAGAAGTGTGCACCATTTGTTAGGATTCTTAAGAAGCAAAGGATTTTTTCTTACTTTTTTTCTCTAATGAATGGAGAAACTGATTGAATCACTGATTATAAAAATAAACTTGTCTCCCAAGGGAACATTTTTTGTTGAAATTAATAACCTTTCCTTTCCTTTAACTTTTATTTATCTTCTAAATAAATTAGGATTAATTTTTGAGTGATCTGAATAGACCTCCTTGAGAAAATATGAATCTCAGCTCCAGGTCTTCTGTATTTAGTTTTCAGGTACAAACTATACCTTAGTCTTTGGGGTGCAAGGTTATAATATAATCTCCTTCTATGTCCATAGCATTGGGTGTGTGTCTGTGTGTGTGTGTGTGCGTGTGTGTGTTACAATGACATTTTAGTCCACCCTGCTTATGCTACTATAAAGAATGCATTAGCATAATCTCTGGCATATGGTTACATTTTCATTTCATTATCATCATTACCAATATTCAATCATAAATTGATTACTTGCATGGACCACTGCATGTATGGGGCACATGGCAGGTGTTCAATAAATGGGGAACTAAATTGAAATTGCTCTTATGAAATAGGAATTCTCAGTTCTCCTTTAGATATAAAATGACAGTATCATTGGTAATGCTTTAGGAATAATGATTGAAGAACTTAATTTTCTTTCTTACATTTTTGTTATTATATTGCTGCTGGGGATTGAACTCAGGAGTGCAAGCTACATCCCAGGTTTAGTGAGACAAGTTTCTAGGACTTCACTAAATTGTTAAGATTAGCCTTGAACTTGGGATCCTCTTTCCTCAGCTTTTGAATCTCTGGATTACAGGCTTCCACCACTATACAGGTCCAATTTTCATATTTTGACACAAGAAATACTTGTAATTAACTGAAAAGAATAGATTTTAAAAATTAAAACCATATCAAAATATTTAAAATTTAAAAACAAAACAGCAAAGGAAGTTATAAAGAGTTTTGAGTTACAGATAGAACTGTAACTCAAAACACTGACAAGGTAGTGTTTATAATATATAAAGACTTACACAAATTAAGATATCTTCCCAAAATATGGAAGGGACAGACCAATGATCTAATAGGAAAAAAATAGTAACAATAAGATAAAATGCTCAATTTCAATAGCAATCAGGGAAATCCAAATTAATACACTGAGATTCTATACGAAATATAAACAAAATGCAATAGTGCCAGTCAGGAAAATCAACATTCTTGATATTTCAACATTTGGAGTAACAGTACTATGGAGATTATTTGCAAGAATGAGTATGACAAGAATTCTCATACATTGTTGGCTGCATTGTAAAGTAATCTATTTGGGGGTGCAGTTTGTCAAAATCTAGAAAAATAAGGTGTGCATATCCAATGACCCCACAATTCTATTGATAGGTACCCATCATTAGAGAAATCCTTTCACATAGATGAGAATTAAAATAGCTTGATTATAGCAATAAATTAGGAACAACCTAAATGTCCACTAATGGGGGATGGATACATAAATTGAAATCTATCAGCAGTTAAAAAGAATAATCTATGCAGAACTACATGTAAATCTCAAGATAATGCTAAGCCAAAAATAATTTAAAAGATATATGCCTATGTATATATAAACTCTGATGCTGTTTTTATAGCACTTAAAACATGAAAATTAATATCTTAATTATGATATACATATATCCAGTGAAAATATCAAAATGCATGGGAACAATACATGCTAGCCCAGTAGTATTCACTGTTGAAGAGAAAGGAAGGAGAATGGGATAGAAGGGATATATATGGGCTTCAAGTGTATCTGTAATGTTTTATTCCAGAAAATCTAAAGCAAATTTGGCATGATATTAAGACTTTACACAGAGGTGGGGAATAAGAATATCAATAGACTATGTAGAAGGTTTAAGCTATAAAGGATAAGTATGCTTTAAGAACAAAACAGTAGTATTTACATTAAGTTGTCAACTCAGTATGCACTCAAATCCTGGTGAGTCATATTAACAGTCAAAAGAGTACTGACTCCTGCTCAGACTCTAAGCATCTTAGCTGTGGAATGTTTAAAAAGAGAACACTCGGGGCTAGGGCTGTAGCTCAGTGGTCAAGTGCTTGCCTTGCATGGGTGAAGCACTAGGTTCGATCCTCAGCACCACATAAAAATAAATAAATAAAGATACTGTGTGTTCATCTACAATTAAATAAATATCTTTTAAAAATAAGGGCACACAGTGGAAATCTAGGGAAACACCAAAGCATAAGGTATTATGAATATGCCCAAAATAATGTAAAGATGTTTGAGAGAGAGAGAGCAAACCAAAAAAGCAACCAAAGTTTCAGATTTTGAGTTTACCCATTTTGTTCATTTCCCATGTTAAACACCTTTAAAAACTTAAGCCAAGTAATATATATGCCACTTATGGTAACTTTGAAATAGTTAAGTTCACAGAATTAAAAATGTAGAACTCAATGGGTTAATTAGGAAAGCAAGTATTGTACCCAATTCAAGTACCAGAGAATTTTCTGTGAGCAGTAAATAATCAAGTTTATTTACTCTGTTCCAACATTAAGTTAAGAAAGGCATGTTGTCATAAATTCTGGACTGCTGATATGTGTACACTTTAATAAATCTGAGCTTTATTTTATGAAGCCAATAGAAGAGCATACAGGAAACAAAGAGAAAAACAGTCAAAGACATTGGCTGGTATTAGAAGGCACATTGGAGATTCTAATGAAGCTTGCCGTCTGTTTCTGTTGCTCTCTGTCCTTTGTCTCCGTTCTGTCTTTGGCATATCCCTTAGCCAGACTGAAAAATCAGGAAAAAAAAAATTGGGACTGTAAAAAAATGGAGATTGAGCCAAGGAAGAGCACTTTTATTTCTGTTACATTGTTTTGAGAAAATAATAAGGGAGAGTGAGTATAACGTAGCAAAATGTAGAAAGATAAAAATATTCTTAAAGTAAAGGTTTTCTTCAAATTACCTAAGGAATACATGAGTTCATTTTCATTTTAATGACATAGACAATTGATAATAAACCAGCAAATTGATCAGATCTCTCTTTGTCCCTTATCACTCCCTTATTTTAAATCTCTTTCCCAGACATAACCACCTGTCCACAATTGGTATGTAGTCCTTCAGATACTTTCCTATGAATTAGCACATAAAAATCCATATACTCATTCAGGTATAATGTATTTTTCTGCCATGTTATTTCCAGTTAATACATTTAATATCTTTCAGGAAGCTTTGACTGTCAGTGCATTTATATAGCCTGATTCTTTCAAAAAATAACTGCCCAGTAACCCTTGGTATAGTTAACCCACTATTTATTTAACCCTTTCACTGTTCATGATCCACTGCAAAATTTCCAGATTTTCATTATTACGATTCTGCACTGAATATTCCAGCATAACCATCATTAAAGCAGAGGGCAGATGTCACTTAATGCATGACCATATCTGGGAATTAGAATAGTGTTGCCAGAAATTTGTCTTTTATGTCTTTGACTTTATTTTTTCTTTTGATTGGCCTTGTTTTTAGACAGTTTCACCTAATGTGGTAGTAAACTTGAAGCCAGCAGTTTCAGGCTTACATTCTCCAAACTTAACCTCTTTCCCATTATCAGCAAGATTGGGCAGTATGGCTCTCCCCAAACAACTTAGGTCATATGCTCATTCTTGACCCTAGTACTGTGGCTCTCTGAGCCATATAACCTGATTTGTGATTTGTGTGTGTGTGTGTGTGTGTGTGTGTGTGTGTGTGTGAGAGAGAGAGAGAGAGAGAGAGAGAGAGAGAGAAGGAGGGAGAGAGAGAGAATGGGCAATAAATAGACATCCTAGTGATATTCAGATTTATATCATAGGGACCAAAATATTGTAGGTTTATTTTAAGATATTTGCTAGAGTAATAAAATGACATATAGTATTATGTATAAGAATAAAACATTTTATAGATTAAGGACCATTAATATTCTTAAAAAGAGGCAATGTCTTAATTCAGAAAAGCATTGCCCTAATATATTTGCTGAAAATTCACTGATATGAAAAACATACTTTGTAACATTCTGTTATTTGCCAAACCATAGTAGAAATTATATATTTTATTTCCTTATTAAACAATGTTTATTAAATTCTGTTATGCATTGAGATAAAAAGTTGAATACAACAAAATCCTTAACCTCAGATTTCTTACTTTACTTGCACTGTTTGTAAGCAAACATGAATAAAGAAGACTATTTCAGACTGTGATGTACTATGAGAAATAAAAAAAAAAGATATCAAATGGGAAGACATTAGAGAAGGTCATTTTAGAAAAGATGGTGTGGGAAGATCTTTCTTAAAAGAGACCATTTGAGTTACAACTTGAAGACTGAGAATGAACTTTAAACTCTAGACCTATGTTATTTATTATGGTAGCCATTAGCCACTTGTGGCTACTGAGCACTTGAATATACTAGCTCAGATGGAATATAACATGAGTGTAAAATGTATATCAATCTATAAGACTAGTTCAAAAGTATTAAATTATTTTAATAGTATTATTTGTATAAATTAATGTTAAAATCATGATGTTTTACATATGTTATAGTAAACTTTATTAAAATTAATTTTTTTACTTTGTTAATATGAGTGCTAAAATGTTTAAGATTACATAGGTGGATAACCTTACATTTCTTTTTAATAGTCCTGGTTTAGTTTATTTCAGCCTATTTGCTATAATTAACATGTTTTTTAAAATATTTTTCCTTGGGGAGGATGATAGTGGATGAATTTACATAGTAGACTTTTCTCCAAGGATCTAAGTCTATAATATTTATTCACTGAGGTGCTCAAATATGATAATTCAATGTGTGTTCAAGCTTAATACAGCTCAGAATTAAGGGGTAATGGGTGGTAGAAAAAGCACAGAAAATTGCCACATTTGCTAGAAAAGTTGTGTCATTAGTCATGTTCTCTTAGAAATGTTCACAAAACAGATAAAGAAGGACTTGGAATTGGATAGGTGGGCAGAACTAGCATCACAAGGTAATGACAGCGTAGGACAGGATTTCTGTGGGAAACAGTACTAGAAAACTACAAAGCTCTATTTCCATTCTGTACTTAGTGAAAGAGATTCTATTGTGTTGTATAGAATTGCCATTTCTTGAATGTTAAAATAGAATTTTATTCTACACATTATTTTTGCATTGATGGGAATGTTAGTAACTTTGGTGTACCTTTTTTTTTATGTCTATCAGGGAGATGTTGGCAAGTTCACACACCTTTAATAACATTAAATGAAATCACTGCAGGGAACAAGCAGATTCATTTTCTTTATGCAATGTTATCATTCTCATTTCTGACTGTGGTTTGTGCCATAGGAAAGACTTTGACTATTTAGTCAAATTGTGTCTGGTTGAACAGGAGAATGGTTCTCTAATGTTTAGTTTGTGAACATTTTAAGATCCCAAATATGATATTTGTTACGTAATCTGTACTAACAATTTGGTTGGGGAAACTATACCCCTACTGGTTTGAGAGTTGAGTCACATCCTGTGAAACTGAAGCAACGGTATTTAAACATCACGGGTTCCTCTTACTTTCATTCTAAGTCACTGCAGTTCAGAGCAGCAAGTGCTCTGTGCAAAGAGGCTGTTGCTATCCCTCGGTGGTGAACAGACACTCTTGCCAGTGTTCAGTGAAGGAAGCCAAGTCTGGATATGCAGTTCTCTTACTGGAGTGGAAGATGTATTGTTCATTTCTGAACAACTATGCTAGATAGCTGCAAACTGAAAAGTGCCTACAATTTGCCATTTGTTTGTAGTAAGGTAAGTATCATGTTTTGGTGCACTCATTAGATTGTGGCAGTTTCAGTATTTGATGGTGCCTCAGAAAATGCCTTCTCACAGGGTACTGGAGATGGCATTTGGGGTTCTAGTGTAAGTAATTAAAATCCCAATACAATCCATTTGTGATATAGGTTAATGGAAAAATATTCCTTTGATAATAGTTATTTTTATAATAAAAAATGTAGTGCCTGTAATGGAAATACTATCGTAGTTTTATATTGGTTTAGGGTAATTTTTTTTCTTTATAAGAATTTGGGGTCTTAAATTTTTTTGTTACTGTATGATCTCAGTTAAAGATGAAATGTACACAAGAGTCCCATTAGTTATGTTTAAAAATTTATTCTAAATAATTATAGTTCCATAATTATTTCTTCATTAAAATAAAAGTGGTCTTAGTAACTAAAAAGTTTAAAGTGGAAAAGGAGTGAAAGCCTCTGCTCTGTTGTATTTGAGTCTCTACTTAATGAACAGACACCATATTTCTAAACTTCTGATTGATCTGTTTATTTTAAAATGTGTACAAGCTTATTTATCATAGCCTGCTTTCTCAGTTGCTGTTGGAGACAGTCATATACAAATTGTGTGGATAGAGGAATCTGGATGGAGAATGACTGAGAGGTTTGTTTTTCAAATTCTTTAAGCTGGCTGCTGAAAGATTGGGATGAAAGACAGGAATGCTGTCTTGGCATTTTATTGTTTAAAAAATAACATCAAATCAAAGTTTTAGGTAGTGTGTGGTCTCATAAATTTGGACCCTCATATTTAAGCTCCTTAAATTAGTTTGAGGTTAAAAAATAAAGTTAATTTTGATTTCGAGAGCTATTGCTTTGAATTTATAAGATGTTAATCAATTGAGATTTTTTTTAAAATGTATCTAATAACAGTTGGAATTATGAATATCTTTTCTTAATTGATTCACTATCGTGCTTAGGAATTGTTTCAATTCTTTTCAAAATTATATCCACCACTAAATTACTAGGTTCTGACTAAAACATGAAAATTCTCATTAGACATGTATTCAATAATTCATGTTTTTGCAAAGGTCAAAAGGTTAATAAGCTGATGGAAGGAAAGTAGTTTCCCTCTTCTTTATAGGAGAAATTAACATTATTTAAACTTCCTAATATATGTGAAGACAGCATTCCATGTGGAAAATAGAAAGGGAAAGAATTATAGAAAAGAACGTAGCACTGAGAATCTTTGGGACCTCAAATAGTGAAAAAGCACAAATTCTAAAAGATCATGAAGTGTTATAAATAGAATATCCTGATGCTAGATTATGTATCATACTCTGATTTTTTTGCCTGGGCAAGGAAGGAGCTATTCTGATTCAAATGATATTCTGCTAGAAATTTTTCCTTATGCTTATGTGTGAATTATTAAACTTCAATAAAAAGAATAGAGTACACCCACATAAAGAGAGAAGCATGTCTTATTGCAATTTGCCTTGATTCCAGGTCTTCATTATGAATTATAGTGGCCATAAAAACTGTTAGTAGGAATGGCAACTCAGGTTGACAAAATGTTATCAAATCTGGTTTTTGTAATATGCTCCATTTCAAATATGGACATAATTATTTGTGATGTTGTACAACTGACTGGTGATTGCCTAATCACATTATTGAGGCATCTTGTTTCTTTTCCTTTCTGTTGCCCATCCTTTGGCTGATTTCCTGATTCTTTGCACTTCCAGAGGGGTGTGGTCAGTGGGAAAGAGGGAGGGAACAGGAGAGCAGAGAAGGAAAGTGATGCATGCAAAGGATGTCATATTTTTGCCTCTCAACCTCTCCTTATAGGGTTTTTTGTTTGTTCTGTTTTTTGTACTGGAGGTTGAATCTAGGGGTGCTTGAATACTAAGCCACATCCCTAGCCATTTTTTATATTTTATTTAGAGACAAGGTCTTGCTAATTTGCTTGGTCCTCAATAATTTGCTGAGGCTGGCTTTGAACTTGTGTTCCTCTTGCTTCAGCCTCCCAAGCTGCTGCTCATAATAGTTTTGATGAAGAAAGAGGTTAGTCTAGTAGACTATAGGAAGGAAAGAGGAAGCATGGGGAGGACAAGAGGGAAAAGGAGAAAGGAAAATGGGGGATTATGAACTGAAATCATTTCCATGCATGTACGAGTTTTTTGGGATAAATCCAACTACTATCTATAACTATAAAGGTCTAAAAAGGAGCAAAGGAAGGAAGGGAGGAAGGGAGGAAGGAAGGAAGGAAGGAAGGAAGGAAGGAAGGAAGGAAGGAAGGAAGGAAGGGGTTAGATATAATGCAAAATCAGTTTTTCAGATAACATGGATTTTAACCATCAAGAAATGCTTTGACTTCTAATTATCTTCTGTATTTCTGTAGTGTCCATCATAACATTTTCTTTTTCATCACGGATGTTAGTAATTTGAGTTTTCTTTCTCCTTCTCTTCACTAGCATGGCTAATGGTTTATCTTATTTATTTTTTCAAAGAACCAACTTTTTGTTTTGTCAATTTTTCAATTGTTTTGTTTGTTTCAATTTCATTGATTTCAGTTCTGATTTTAATTATTTCCTGTCTTCTACTGCTTTTGGGGTTGATTTGTTCTTCTTTTTCAAGGACTTTGAGATGTAATGCTAGGTCATTTATTTGTTGACTTTTTCTTCATTGAAGGAATGAACTCCAATGCAATGAAATTTTCTCTCAGAACTGCCTTCACAGTGTCCCAGAGATTTTGATACGTTGTATTGGTATTCTCATTTACATCTAAGAATTTTTTAATCTCCTCTTTCATATCTTTTGCAACCCATTGTTCATTTAATAGCATATTATTCAGTCTCCTGGTATTGGAATAGCTTTTAATTTTTTATTTTATTACTGATTTCTAATTGGGAACTTAACTTGGGACAGACATTTCAGATTTTACTTACCTCATGGGACTGTTGAAAAGATGTTATTGTATTTTATTTACTATGTTATTGTATTTTATTTACTATGAAGTGTTGGGCATATTTTTAAGGAAATGTTTTTGAGTTCTCTTAAAGTAATGGGGGTTGAAACACATCAGAGATACTTGAAATTCCACCCAGGGTTTAAGATATTTTCTTTTAGGAATAAAGAGTCTCATCTTTCCATTTCTTTATATATATATATATATATATATATATATATATATATATATATATATATATATATTTGTTTTTAGTTGTAGGTGGGCACAATGCCTTTATTTCACTTTTTTATTTATTTTTATGTAGTGCTGAGGATCAAATCCAGGGTCCCGCGTTTGTGAGGCGAGCGCTTCACTGCTGAGCCACAACCCCAGCTCCCTCATCTTTTCATTTCTAAACCATTTATTTCTTGTCCCTTTTCAACATACATGAAAACATTTTACAGAGATAATATATACCCTAAAATAAAAAAATAAATAAAAACTCAATTTTACCTAAGCCCTAGTGGTCTTTCAAACTTCAAATACCTCAAGGAAATTCATTTTCACTCAAATATTCACTAAATGGCAATTAAAGATCATTTTCACTAAAGTTAATATATGATTTGTCTCAACTGGGAACTTCATCATCAGAAGTAATCAGCATCACGTTTTTCTTCACTTTCTTTCCTTCTTTCTCTTTCTTTCTTTCTTTCTTTCTTTCTTTCTTTCTTTCTTTCTTTCTTTCTTCTTCTTTTTATTAAGTCTTTAAAGTGTTCATGATTTGAGGAACCATAGCATAGGAAGAAGAAGATTTTAAGGTGCTTGTTCTGACTCCTGAAAACTTAGGTTTTCTGGATGGTACTTTAGATCCAATTGTCTCTAGTGAATCCTACCTAATATCAAAGCAGATACTTGAGGAAACTAATGAGTAATAACTGCACTCACCTTAACCTGAATATCACTTATAATAAAGATCCAATGAGATTATTGATGTGAGAGCACTTTGTGAACTTCATGTTATCCTCAAATTTCATCATCACAGAGTATTATATTCATAATTACACATTTGAAAGGGAACTTAGATGTCGTTTCATGAAGAAGGGAATTAAGGTCAGAATGAGTTAAGGAAGTTTCATTGGCAAGTATCTGAGAAAAGACTGAAGCCTGTATCTTTTTGCCTGTCTTGTTAGCTCTTCTGTATTACCCTTGAGGTGGCTTTTAAAAAATAATTAATAATGCTTTACAAATGCTGATGAACATGCTCATAGAAATATATATTCTTTGTTAAATTCTTTGCTGAAGACATATTACTTTCTCTGCAGGTTTTGTGGACTGAGGATTCTCTCTTTGGTCTAGTTTGATGAAGCATGGATTTGTGGAATAGTTATCAAAATATCCTATCTGACTTTTGCAATTTCTTTGCTATTGCCATAGTTCTCCCATTGTTCTTAGGAGATGAGCCATAAAAGTAAACATATTGAATAAATAAGGATATATACATATATTTCTGCTTTTAAGATTGAAGGTGATATGGTAGATTGTTTGGATACATTTGTTGAAAGTGGTTAACAAAAAGAGATTTCTCCCAATGTTTACCTTTTAAAAAGAGACAAAATTTAAACAGCCTATGAAATTCAAACCATTTCTGTTAGAATTGATCTGGCTATTTTCTATTTATAGTACTTTACTATTTTTAAGGACAATGACAAGAGAAAAAGATGATTTCACAATTATAGAAACTAATGACCTACTGTATCAGTAAACAAGATTTAAAGAGGAGATGTTGATTTAAAACCTTTTAACAGTAAGATTAGAAGATAAAACACAAGGGCTGTGACAATAGCTCAATAGCAGAGTGCTTGCCTATCATGCTTGAGGTCTTGGGTTCTATCTCTAGAACTGTTTTTTTTTTTCCTCAAAATATAGTATCACCATTTCTTTTAATAAAAATGTAACTCCTATGAAAAGTACATGCTATCTTTGTATCCCATGCTGCAACTTAGAGCTTCAAGAGATAAATGAAACTTACAATCATGCCATCTTATGAATAAGTCCTAGTGCTGCTTTGTAATAACATTCATGTTTGCTCTGATTCCAAATGAATGAATCTATATATAACCATTCGGATATCAAGGGTGAGATAAATAGGAATGGATCTTAAAAATATTTTTGGTACATATAAATGCAATGGGATAGTGTGAGGCCTAAGGAACCAAACCCTGAGGCATAGGAATGCAGTGAGAGGAATTAGCAGTTTCTTGATAATATTGGCCTGTTCCTCCAGTTTGTCACCAGAGGTGACAATGAAAACCTCATCTACTTTTAAATTTTTGTTTTCATATCTACAAAGGTGGGAGAACACTTTCATGCCAGATAACAATCTCATACTTCCCATAGGTGCTTGATGGGTATTGATTAGTGATCCTGTGAACATCAGAGTACGTGAATTATTCCATCTCACTAGAAAGATCCATAGATGTGTCTTTGTTATAGATGATGAGATTGATTCCTGGGTTTTAATTCCATCTTAATTTAGTAGAGATACCCACATTAGTCACTTATCTCCCTTTTCTTGAGTCATTTTGCTAGTGGGATGGCATTAGTAATATTAATTCATGGCAATTATAAGCATGCCCAAATATAACAAATCAAGTTCCAAATCCTTCACTCCACAAGCACTTCTCTCCAGGATGAAAATAATAATCATGTCCAGTAAATTAAGTCAGGCTGTATGATAACTTTTTGTGATTAATTTATCTTTATAGAAACCTTATAAGCTTTTGACACTATTATTGTTTTTTATTATTTTTATCATTCACTTACTATAGATGAAGAAACTGAAGTATAAAGAAATCAAATGACTTATCCCAGGAATCACACAAATAGTAATAGAATAACCAGAGTCAAACCATGGTAGTCAAGATTCAGAGTCAAGATATTTAACTACATTTTATGCTGCCTCAGCTTAGATTTCTCTTGATTTTGGTAATTTGAAATGATTACTATAAAGTACTACAAAAAGGAAAGGAAAAAAATTAATGTTATTACACTTAGTCCTTTTGATGACTACAACATTCTCATTCTTTGTGAGGCCAAGGACTTTATGATCTGAAAATATACTGAAGTGATTTGGGAACCATATAAGGCGAGGCTGGTATTAATGTAAAATGTGTCTGGAATGAGCAAAGATAACAGTTCTTGTGAGTGATCATGGTTTGACTATGTGAAAATATTTTTGCTGTTGTTTTATTATTTTTGAGATTGGCGGTTGGGCATAATCAGTTTTCAAGATATTCAGTCACCTGGTGAAGTTCCAGGAAAGTTTGTGAGAATTTATGTATATTAAGGGAAGATTCATATCATGTCTACTTTTCCATGTATGCTCCCTAAACATTTCCTTATGATAGTCATTTGGGTAAAGGAGTAAATTGAGTGAGTGGTATAATGGAAAAGTTTAGGTCAATTATGCAACCAGGTCTTTTTAGATCTGCTTTATCCAGAGACAACTCAAAATATGCTTGAAATTCTTGGATAGTTTTTAAATTCATGTTTCCTCAGGTCTTGCAATGAAGAACTTGCTTCATAATGTTGTGTACATTTAGTGCTAGCACAGAGCCTAATACACAGCAGACTCTCAGAAACAGTTTCTGGCAAGTTGACTGGCTGGTTGGCTGGCTGGGTGTAGACAGGTAGGTGGGTGGATTCATGGATGGATGCATAGATGGATGAATGTTAGGGATAAACTGGGGCATCCCCAGATCTTCTCTAAGTCATGACTCATGCTTGAAACTGGGTTGGGACCAGACCGTCACTGAGCATGTGGGCACAGGGGAATGATGTACAAAGTATGGAAGACTTTACTTCAGTTCAACTCATATTTTTATCTAGAATGGACATAGATGTAAGCCATTTCTTGCCACAAGCTCTTCCTACTATTTCATATTAAGGTTTTTAATTATACATAATGAATTATAATTTCTCACTTTCTTGATTCAAAAAGCTATAATTATGCAGTTATATGTATATATAATATATGTATATATGTATAATATATGTAATATATGTATGTGTGCCTGAGTGTATACACAGAGGGAGATAATGACAGAGATAGACCTAGATTGGATAATAAAATTAAAAGATTAAAATAAATTTGAACACCCAAAATAAGGATAATTGTTAGAATTTAACGATTTTAAAATTTATTGTGAAAAATATTTAATATGAAGAAAAAACAAGTAGGACAGAATATCAAAAAAGAGAAAGGGATTTTATAAAATCAATTTTTTAGTCATTTACAATATTTCTTTTAATTCAAAAATGGAAGATTTTTTTTCTTCATTGGCCTGCTCACACTAAGACTAGGAATCAAAATTTATTTGTCACTATCCATGACTGTGAGTGAGGGTTTCCAAAATGAGGATGGTGACCAAGGGCTCAAGTTAGGAAGTTCTACAAGTTTCAGAGAGGGTATTAAGATACTTCTTGTTTCAAGTTTCCCAAAGGGTGGGAAGAAAAGAGAGAAAAATTTCCTGTAAATACACTTGAACAAGCAAAACTAAATAGGGGCAAAATAGATCCAAGTTGTAGACAATGGAAATGACTCTATTTGGAAAATTACACACTTGGCCTTGACCCAAAACAATCATTAAAACAAAAAGAAAAGAAAATCCCCCAATCAGCACAGAATCATTGGATAGATTTTCTTTCCCATGGCCCTAAACAAAATAGCACAGAGTCACTATTTGAGGACATTCTATTCCTTGGTGTGCAAGTGCTTTGTGTTATTGGAAATGCATTCAATTCCTATGGTTCCCTTAGAAATATCATGTTCCAAGCCAGCAGTGAACAGTGTTATCTCAGCTATCAGGACACCTGGATTCCATGTAACTATAGTAGAGGCTCAGTTTCAACATCCTTCACTGAAGGATTCATCTTCTAACTCCTCTCACATTTTCTGAAAGTCTGTGAATTATTTTAGAATGGGATTCCTTTTTCTTTTGCTTGTTCAATTTAGTGACTGCTGTGAATCTTGATATCATTTCCAAAACTTACTTTCAATTCTTATCCACTTGGAAATTTTTTGTTAAGCCCATGCCTGGAATTGGAGAAACTCTTATGCTTAGTGGAAATGAGTGAATGAATGAATGAATGAGTGAAAGAAAATGAGTGAATGCTTCATGACAAATGGGTACTTTAAGTAAGTAAATAACTAAAAAGAATTATTAATGCACCAGATTTAAGAACACTTTGTATTCTTATTACCTGTTTTAAATCATTGATATAAGTCACACGGTATATTTATGTTCAAAAGTGTTTTAAAGGTCTATTACAATTTCAAACCCACCACAAAGCTAATAATATTGACAATAGTCACTTTTGAGAAAGAATATTAAGATAGTTACCCTTAAGGGAAGAAAACACAGAGAAAATTTTCCTGTAACAATAGATTTGTTCCTTTAGTCTGTAATGCAGGTGCTTTACAATGAAAGGTAGAGTCCCCACTTATACACTTTTTATTTATTAAGCATTAGTGTGTATGTATATATATATATTTTTTTAAATCAATCAAGAACAGAAAACTACTTGCTATATTAAAATACTTTTCTCATTATGTCCTGATCTCACCCTCATTTTTGTCTATTATTTTTGCAAATTATCATGGAAGATTATTACATTTTATAATTTTAATTAAAGTCTTACAAATGAAAGTTAACTAAAAACCAAATATCAGCTTTATTTTTAAAGTTTAGCTCAGTAAGTCATTGTAGTTCAAAGCATTGTAACAGCTATAAAATTTCCATAACCTGTTCCTTTACCTGAATAGTATGTAATTCATACTTATTTGGGAATTAAAATTTGCTTTAGTGGTCAATTAGCCCAGCTTCCTAATTTTGCAAAGGAAAACTATTCTGCCACAGAAAAATTAAAGGACTTTTCCAAGGTCATATAGCCAGGTCCTGGCACAGTTCAACTGAGCATGGGGTTCCTGACGTACACCTCTACAATATTTTTACTTCATCATTTACTAAAGACATAATTCTCTGATTTAATATTCAAATAACACATCAGATTTTTACTTCTTACTACAATGTTAGGTGTGCACAGCATACAGCCATTCAAGTCAATTTCCTTTTGGCTACTATTTTTTTTTCCATTTTGAGGGGAATAATGTATTTTAACTACAGATGAGATATAGAAAATTTTCTCATGCCTGAAAGTTTGCCTTTATTTTATTCACTTGGCACTATAGATATACTTGTAAAAACAGGTTTACATTTAACCTGTACATCTAAGACTGGTTTTGCTTTTCTAGCTCCCCCAGCTTTCCAGATCCTAAAAATAAATGCATATTCAAACTTTCAAAAAACGTCATAAATGTAAATTATTGTATTAGTAAACAACATATGCACCTATCCAAATCACTTAACTACTGAATGGCAAAAGTGAACAGTGCCCTATAGTAATTAATAACCTGTACTTTTGTCATCAGTGTAGCATAGCCTTACTAGTTGCCAGCCCTGCTGCCTTTCTTGGCATCTCCTTCAGAAAATGGGCAGCCAACACACGCATCAGCACTGCAGAGCACATGGTCCTCTACATCTCTGTGGACAGTGCCAAGGAACTTGGCCTTCATCTTATAGCACTTGATTCTTCAGTTGCATTGTGCAGCACATTCAGCAGGGAATCATATTCAAACATCATGTGTTCAGGCCTATGCCTAAGAGATTCTGATTCATTAGGTCATGATCAAGAATGTAAATTTTGTGAAAAGCATCCCCCCAGGTGATTCTAATATATACCCCAGGTGGAGAACACTTTGCTACTGGTGATACATATGGTGTACTCTCACCTCATAGTGCTGCCATCTTCATAAATTGGAGAAACTTTTTGAGTATGCAAGTAGCCAGTTGAGTAGATATGGGGGAACAAAGGATTTGTGAGAGCTCACAGAATGTTCTGCGTCATGAATCCAGTAGGGGCTATGATCAGCCATTTATGCACTCAGCGCTCTTACTAAGGAGGTATACAGGGGTGGGAGGATAGGGTAGCATATGCATAGCCTGCAGCAGTGATTGAGTCCCCTCAACTCTGAGCCAAAGTCTCCAGCCAAGACTCAACATCTAATAGCATTTGAGCCATGAGTCTGAAGAGAAAACTAATGAAAGCTGAGATTCTTCTGATAAAAAATAGTTTGGGCAAGTGCCATGATGTGAGAATGGTCTTTCTTTGCCCAAGACTAAGAAAATTAAGATGAACTCTCTGGAAAGGAGGATGATGAGCTGAACAGGAGAGCCAGGCTGCAATGTGATCACAGGGTAATGTGATGAGCTCTAATAGGAACAGAAAGGGCCATGTGGCACATGATTTGACATCTCTACATGCATTCCAATGAAAAAGCATATATAATAACCGGGGGATGATAACCTGTAATGATATTTGACAAATTATATTGTTATATTATGTGCATGTACAAATATGTAACAACAAATTCCATCATTATGTGCAACTATTATGCACCAATAAAAATATGGAAAAAAGAAAAAAGCATGTACAAATAGACTCCAGATTTGCAGCTAGAAGACCTGGGTTCATATCCATATTGTGACTTTGAGTATATTATTTGGCATCTCTGGGCTCCAGATTCCTTTTTCTGAAATTAGAATTGGAATACCCTATTTGGAACTAGCAATAGAAGGTCTGGATGCAGAGTACAATGTAGGCCCCTTCATGCTGCCAATCAATGCACAAGACCACTTCTCATCCTAATTTGAGCACTCACCAATCTATTGGTCTCTGATGGCATCAATTCATGTGAGACAGTCTTGGGCAAAAATTGAAAAAGCTTGTTACTTTGCAGGGTAAATGTAACAAGTAGAGTGATTTATTGACTCTTGTTTACAAGCTCTTGTTTATATTTTCTCAGCCTTATGTAATTTGTTTTCTTCAATGTTTATCTAGCTAGGGTTAGGAGAGTGGAACATACTGTACTGAAGAACTGACAGAATTGCTCTCCATTCTGATTTTATGGGAAAATAGGGGCAGAAGGAGGGATGGGGTCCATTAGTTCTTACAAACAAAGCCAAACATGTTTGGCATCTGTTTACCATCTGACTCCTCTCCTCAATCACCACACATAAGGACAGTGTACCAAGTAGTCTCATATTAGAGTCTCTGAGAAGTCTAAGAGATTTGTACACCACTTAAACCTTTTAACTCTAAAGGGAAGACTTATTTTTCTCACGTATCTATTGAAATTTCTCTAGCAGTTTTCCGACATGAGAGTTCTGGGAAAGAGTATAAATAAAATGACTTTCATGTGTACATATTTTCCTTATTTGTTTTCTTAGATGTCTAGGAAAGAAGTATAATAGATATGATTATTTTATATGATTGCCAGATTTTAATAAGAATCTAATCAATGTTAAATTTTATTGAAGACCTCTCATTGATGTGATTATGGATGTCAGTCTGACTTTGAGGTATTTTATGTGTGCAGTGGCCCTGATTCCACCCACAAGGGCCTCTGTGCTCACATGTGATGTACTGTTGATGGTTTGCTCATTCCCCTTCATGTATTCCAGGATGCAAAAATGGGTTTTGAGATCTAGTGTGATAGAAACTGTGGGGCCACAGTTGGGGGACAAAATGGATACAATGTTTGCTCAAAAGGAGTTCTAGTCACATACATGAATATCAAATTATAAGCGATACTGAGTTACATTAAAGTAGAAGATAATATAGTATAGTGGGGGAAATTAATCTAGATTATAGGCTCAGAAAAATCCTACCTGAGAAAGTGACTTTCAAGCTGAGACTAGAAGTGTATAAAGTTAATTTTTCCCCATTGTTTGGAAATTTGTGAGGATTAGTGGTAATGTATGTGAAGTACCCAACCCAGTATCTGGCACAAAAGGTAGAAGGTGATTCAGATTCGGCCTGTCCGCAAATCAGTGGATGCCAAGCCAGCCAGTGCTTTAGAGACCAGCTCATGAGCTGCATGTGCTGCCTCAAGCTCTGGTTTTGATGAGCTATGATTGCACTGCAGATTAGCTGAGGACCTGCCTGCCCCACAGCCTCTCTGCTTAGCCTTGACAGAGTATGCTCTGTGTGTGAATTTCTGCTCAGATCTGCTTTGCTAAACATTTCTCTGCAGAGATGACACCCTTTCCCTCCATTCCCCTGTGTTCTAGTCCATTTAGTTTGGCTCTGACTCCATGCTTCCACTTTGTGGGAAAGGATTCATTTTCTGGCACCCCAATCCCATGGAACTTCCCTTGAACTAAGAGACAGTCATCTCTTAGTTCCAACAGAAGTGTCTGCCTCCTTTCCTTCTCTCCCCCAACTCCTTAACCAGGCCAGGCCCCTTCCATGAAGCCCCTAAGACTTTGTGTTTCCTATTTGCTCTCACTCTTGGGGGGTGGGGGTATGGAACTAACCCTGGATAAATTTATCAAGCCACAACCCAGACCTGTCTTTATAGTGTTTTCATCCACTGGTCAGTCTGCCCCGGATAACCTGCTCTCCCACATGGTGAAAGACTTGTGGATAACTGTTTAGGCTGTTGTTTTCTGGGCTAAGCCTGCACAGGGCAACTTGCTGAAGGAGAGAGGACAGTGGCAATGCTTGTATTGGGGATCAGGCCACACTGGGCTTTGCTGAGAAGAATGAGGCCATCATCCAGAGTGGGCTTGAAATGGAATGGGTCTGGAATACTTGTCAGAGGATCCAGACTAATTATGAAGAAACCAAGTTGCTGGGAATGCCAGGAGTTTTGGAGCTCCTGATGATATCCTCCAGTCTGTGTTGAAGAAATGGAATCCCATGACCTAGAAGGTGTTGCTGCCATGAGGTACCCATGAGCTGCTGGTGCTCAGGCAGAAGAAAACAGGGGTGCTGGCAATACTGCTCCAGCACCTGCCTCCATTCCTGCCAGGCCAAGAGGCAAGCCATTGTTCAGGGCAGCACTATAGCAGAGGGGGCCTGTGACCTTGGCCTTGCGGGCCTTTCATGGGTGGAGTAGGGCATACGTTGTAAGAAGAGAACTTAGATATCATCAGCGAGTGTTCCATTATGGGGAAGAACATGACACACTCCACCACAGAGACCAGGAAGTCAATTATCTGCCTTCTTTGTAGTGCCTGATATTCATGATTCCAGGCTGCCAGGAACTCTTAGGGAAAGGGGTAGTCATTTATTTTTCTGTATGAAGCACCCAGAAAACAAGGGCACACAAAAGGCAAGGAAGACAGGGAAAGGCATGCTTCTAGAAAGGATGACTTTGTTGTTTCCACAGGGGTTTCTGTTTTCAGATACATGTGTAGACAGGCATACCAGATTCTGCTCTGGCAGATATGTCACCGGGCCTGTGTCATCAAAATGTAGCTTATTTCTATATATGTTATTTTAATAAGAAAAAAAAAAGCTATGTTCTCAAAGTCTGGGTTGACTAAGGAAGGTGCTTGTAAGAAGTTTCTTTATTATGTTTAATATGATCAGTGTGGCTTCCATCATGGAAGATCCCACAAACCAATAAAAACCATAATCATCAAAGTTAGGAATGCATACAAATACTTGTACTATGTAGACTTCAAACTTTTTCATGATCAATGCCTCCTGTCACAGGTCCCATGGGCTGACTTACCAATAATTTGACAGAGTTCTTGGTGTTGCATTATTACCCCCATCACTGCCTCCTTGCTTTCAGAGCAATCAGAGTGGGCGACGAGAAAAATAGGGCACATTTGAGAGAAAATAGGTGACTATACAAAAGACAAGCACATTTCTTTGGCTGTCAGAATTAGCAATGAAAATTAAGATGGAGAACATCTGTTTTGATTATGTATGTAGCACAGGCTGTTCTGTTGTTTCACAGTTTCTCTCAGTGGAAAAAAAAAAAAGAAAAGTTAACCTGCAAGTCTCTCACAGTCTGCCCTTGGAACTTAGTCTAATTTGCTTTTATCTATAAAAAGCCACTATATTGATATTAAATAATATCCTATGTGCAAATATTATGTAAAATGCTTATAATTCACGTCTCAGGCCCTTTATCATAAGATTGGAGAGGATATCCTAAATGCAATAAATAAAAAAGACAGCCAAAGTGGGTTTGCTGAATGTGTAATTAAGCATAGAAGCTTTATTTTTCAACCCAGTCATGAATGCCATATGAATGCAAACAGACACTGAGAAAGCTGCTGGGATAGCAAAGGAAATAGATGTGGACTGTGTAGAAAACAGGGCCCGGACATCCAGGCAGTTAAAGACTTAAAATATTCACCAAGTGTTAGCTACTGTAGAAAATTAACCCATAAAACTGCAAGGGCTCTGTGCATCTGCCATCTGCTACTGAGAATGTTGATGTATTTGACTAGACTCTCCTGGGGTTGTTTTGTTTTGTTCTCATTTCCTTTTAAAAAATAATTATAGTCAAATTTCTATGTACATTGATCCCGAAAATTAAATGTCCATTTCTGTTTCCACTAATCTCTCTTTCTCTTCTTCTCCACCCCCTCTCCCTCTCCCTCTCCCTCTCCCTCTCTCAATCTCTCTCTCTCTCTCTCTCTCTCTCTCTCTCTCTCTCTCTCTCTCTCTCTCTCTCTCTCCCCTCTCTCTCTCCACTATTAATCATATCCATTTTCTCTTATTAGATATTTCTTAAGGGAAACCTCTCCAAGATATTTTCTCTGTTCTTGAGAAACCTATAGTCAAATGTGCCTCAGTTCTATTCCCAGTACTGCAACAGATAAGGAAAGAATGAAGGAAGGGGGAAAGGGAAAAAAAGGAAGGAAAGGAGGAGGGAAGGAAGGAAGGGAGGGAGAGACATGGTGGCACAGGTTAGTGGTCCCAGTTGCTCAGGAAGGTGAACTAGGAGGGTTTCTTGAGCCCAGGAACTCAGGGTTAGCCTGGGCATCAGTGAGACCCCATCTCTTTACCAAGAAAGAAGGAAAGAGGGGGGGGGGAGGGAGGGAAGGAGGGAGGAAGGAAGGAAGAGAACGAGAGAGAGAGAGAGAGAGAGAGAGAGAGAGAGAGAGAGAGAGAGAGAAAGAAAGAGGACGAGAGAGAGAGAGAGAGAACAAATTATATCAATAATTTATTTTCTAAGTTTAGGTTAAGAAAGGGATTGAAGTTTGTTCTACAAAATATATATTTAGCAGGGCATGGTGGTGCACACCAGTAATCCCAGTGGCTTGGGAGGCTTAGACAGGAGGATTGTGAGTTCAAAACCAGTCTCAGTAAAGGTGAGGTGCTAAGCAACTCAGTGAGACCCTCTCTCTAAATAAAATTTTAAAATGGGGCTGGGGATGTGGCTCAGTGGATGAGTTCCCCTGAGTTCAATCCCTGATATATATATATATATTTATTTATATTAAATGTTGAATTTTTCAAATGCTTTTCCTATATCTTTTGAGGTGGTCATATGCATTTTGTCTAATTAGTGAGAAATTATACTAATTAGTATAAAACAATACTTTATTTTCTAATAGTAACTCACTTTCTAATTCATAGGATAAAACTTTATTGGTCATAATGTTTAATCATTTGCATACATTGCTGGATTTAGTTAGCTAAAATTTTGTTTGGAATTTTTGCATGTTTATTTGTGAGTGATCTTGGCCAATATTTTTTCCTTTCTTGCAAATTCCATGTCAACTCTTTGTGTTTAGATATTGGCCTCAAAAAATGGATAATAAATGTTTTATACTCTGGAGTAATTCCTATAATCTTGAAAAGATCTTAGGTGGAGAAATATTTTAAGTACTTATAACATTTCTTTAAAAAGTTTCAGTATTTTCAAATTTTATCATCCTTTTTAAATTGTAATAAATTTATTTTCAGATATATATCAATTTTATATAAGTTTCAAATAAATTAGCAAAATTTATCCACTTATGTAGGAAATATGGAAATATTGAAGTTTTTTAAGCAGAAAAATGGTACAATGCTCAGGGATGTTGTGCAAGATGAATTGGATCAGGAGTTTTAAATTATTCCTCTTCATTTGTAGGCTATTAGATGGCAATTGTCAACATTATTTTTTAAATGATTATACTCAGCTTCACCAACATCTGAATCCATTCAGAAAATTATTGATTTTCTAATCCTCAAAAAGCTTTCATTAGCATCTTCCATCCTGTGGCTTATTGGTTTAGTAAATGATATTTTAAAGGAAACTTCCAGGGCTGGTCAATATCCCATTGTCAACTATCATACTAGTGCATCTTCAGGCCTTTGCATGTGGCTGTACTCCAGAGCACTAAGTGGTGTCTGCTGCAACCCTGGGAGTCTTAGACATTATTTTTTCAGGGACTGAGAACTCATTCAAAATATCAGATTGGTGGTAGTATTCTTAGAGTCTAATGACTTCTGCATAGACAATCATTTTTATGTACACAGAGAGAATATTTTATTTACTAGTCACTACCAAGAGAGCTAGTCAGGGTAACTAAAATTGGGTATTTGTGAATGAAATTACCATCATCAGATTCTGAGGATACAGAATCAGAAACTCCACCAAAAGTCCAACTGTCATGCCTCAACTAGAAGCATTGCTTAGCTCCTATTGTATACACAAACCACACTTGGAGAGGCAGGGTCTCCATGGATTTTTGGATTGAGGGTTTGTTATTGATGTATCATTTGTGTTGATTTTAGTTTATTGTGATTGTCAGTTGCAGCTATTATCATGTAGACTGCCATCAGTTTTGTTTAATCATCAATTCCATTTGCCCTGTGTTATCTAGATGACCCAATAGCATGTCAAATGCATACTTGTATAAACAGTTCTTGGAGACTATCATTTTCTAATAACTAGACCTTAAGATGTGCTGTAGTTTGAGTATGAAGTGTTCATGCTTCTAATGAAAAAGCAGATATTCACACAGTTTGATCCCACAGTGATGTTTCATTGTTTTCACCGTTGCCTTGCCACTCCATCTCCTCTATCCCACTTGAAGATGGAAAAGGGGAGATAGGTTGGCTGTGGAGTTATTTACCTTGTTGTAATTGGACTGAAGTGACAGCTTTTGTGGATCACACTGTAGAAGACTCTTAAGGGTAACATTCTATGATTAAAAATTAAGTGGACATGAGTGAACATTCCATATTAAACATTTCCACCTTCTCTTTAAAATACAGATTAAATGAATGTTTCCTTGTGACCCATCTCCAAAAAGTGAGGTTAGTTCTGAAATTAGCTTCTGTGACTTTCTTTGAAAGTGAATGGCCACATCATCACCATGGATTTATTTACTGCAATAGAAACACTTCACAGGAGAAAGATACAGTACACTAAAAGGGAAATAGAAATGGAAAATTGAAAAAAATAAATAAATAAAAAGCCCTGAGTTGTGGCATTTGAAAGTAGAGGTTCCCTTTTTCTCTGCCACAGTCACATTACATAGGATCACTCATAGAATGCCTTCCTTCTTCATCTGTTGGAGAATTCAACTCTCTATGGATGTTAGGGAAATACGTTTTTAAAAATATGCAGGAAAAGTCATTTCAAAAGATCAATTCTTGAATCTGGCAACAATAAGAAAACATTGTGTGGACAAACCCGTGGTATGCAGTGCACAAACTGGAATGTATTTTTCTGAGTGCCTGTTTGACTGTGAGTAGACTTTTCCAGCTTGGAGAAGATGTGTCATCACCCAAGTTAAATAATGCAAATTACAGAAGGCTCTGAGGGGACTGTTCAGTTCCTTTGGCCCATCCCATGCTGAGAGGACTTGGTTGGGTTCAAAATACCATCCTGTCAATCTTATTTCTGCTGTTTATCTGACTTTCACTTCTCTAAACGAAGCTGAAGCTTAGCATGGGAAGGGAACTAGGAAGTTTGTTTTCCTACAGCTCAAGCTGGACTTCATGCTGCTCTAAATCTAAAGATAGAGATGCTACCAACCAAGGGTTGAGAGTCAGAATAAAGTTTAGGCCCAAATAATACATCTCTGATGTTTTTTTTTTCCCTAAAATATATACTCTTCAATAAGAAGCACAAAGGATGCACATAGATTCCCTTAAATTTTGCTTTAGTGTTTATTCTAGAAATACATCATAGAATGAAAATATCAATTATAAAGAACTAAATAGTACCTAGCAAACATTGTGATCAAACTCCATTGATTGAATTAGTAGAAATGATAATGTCTTTTTTTAAAATTTGCTCTTTCTAGCTATACATGACAGTAGAGTATATTTTGACATATTATACATACATGGAGTATAACTTATTCTAATTAGGATCCCATTCTTGTAGTTGTACATAATGTGGAGTTTCACTGGTTGTATATTCATATATGAACACAGGAAAGTTATGTCCACTACTGTCTTTTTTATTCCCATCTTCCATCCCTTCCCTTCATTCCCCTTTGTCTAATCCAATGAACTGCTATCCCCTGCCCACCCTTCCTTGTTGTGTGTTAGCATTCCATGTATCAGAGAGAACATTCAGTCTTTGGGGGGATTGGCTTATTTCATTTAGCATGGTAGTTTCTAGTTCCATCCAGTAATAAGCAAATGCCATAATTTCATTCTTCTTTATGGCTGAGTAATATTCCATTGTGTGTATATACCACATTTTCTTTATCCAGTCATCTGTTGAAGGACTCCTATGTTGGTTTCCTAGCTTAGTTATTGTGAATTGAGCTGCTATAAACATTGGTGTGCCCACATCACCATAGCATGCTGATTTTAAGTCCTTTGAGTATATGCTGAGGAGTGCGATAACTGGGTCAAATGGTAGTTCCATTCCAGGTTTTCTGAGGAATCTCCCCATTCTGTTTTCCATAGTGGTTGCACCAGTTTGCAGTCCTACCAGCAATCTATGAGTGTACCTTTTTCCCCACATCCTCATAACATGTATTGTTGCTTGTATTCTTGATAATTGCCAATCTGACTGGAGTGATAAGGATTCTTAGTGTAATTTTAATTGCATAGAAATGATAATCCTTGAATTCAATTCTCTTTGCTTTCATATTTTAAATTGCTGACTGCTAGCTTGTATAAGTAAGGTGTCCAAACTGAACCTTGAGTTGTTCCTTGAATACAAGTTGTTACAATGAAGGAGTGAGTCCATGGGCTCTGGAGTCAGCCTGGGGTGGAAGCCCAGCCACCCGACTCCCTTTGTAGCTGTTTAACCTAAGGCATGTTGGTGCACGTGCTGCTCTATGATTCAGGATCCTTGTGTGTGAAGTATGATTGCCACAAAACTGCCTCCTGGTGCTGTCGTGAGTTTAAAATGAGGCAGTGAGTGCCAAACCCTTAACACAAGACCTCCTACAAAAGAAGCACTTAATACATGTTAGTTATTAAAAACAATCTCAAAGAGGTTTTGTGAAAAGGGATATAGATATATGTTGGGCCAGCACTGGAAACTGAAAGCCATGAATAAAGATAGGTGAAGAAAATCCTTTTACAAACGTGACCTGGAAACCTAAGCTCCATTTTAAAAAGAGTTTACTTTTCAATTATGGTTTTCTTTGATTCCTTTCCTGAACGTTTATTTCCCCTATCTTCAATCAGCCCATGCTTCAATCTTTTCATGTCAAAGAGTCACTGTGGCTAAATCCAAATCAGCCCACCTTTTGTGACCAGTGTCTTCATCATAGCCTAATGGATTGTCACATGATGAGAAGGGTAACAAGGGTCTAATAATCCCTTGAAGGGTTCAGAAATAAATACAGGCTTGAGGCAGATTCTTCTTTATCTTCTGGTTTAACATAGTATCTGAACTGACCAATCAACTATTAACAGAGGTGATGATTTTTAATTATTGCAAAGAATCAAAAGATACATGGTAGCCCTTTTCTTAAATATCTCCAAGCTCCCATACACCTGCAGAAGTGACCATTTACAGATAGAACTGGAGAATATATCATGCTAAGTGAAATCAAACAATACCAAAAAACCAAAGGCTGAATGTTTTCTCTGATGGGTGGAGCCTAATTCAAAATGGTGGGGCAGGGAATAGAAGTACTTTGGATTAGGCAAAAGGGAATGAAGGGAAGGGAAGGGGAATGTGAATAGGAAAGACAGTAGAAGGAATCAGACATTACTCTCCTATGTGCATACATGATTACATGACCAGTGTAATTCCATATCATGTACAATGAGAAGAATGAGAAGTTATACTCCATATATGTATAATATGTCAGAATACATTCTCCTATCATGTATAATTAATAAGAACAAATAAAAAAAGAAATGGCCGTTTACCTCTTTATTTTTAAAATTCTTCATTATTATCACGTTTAGTTACACATAATGATCTGCAAGACTGCCTACTGGAAGTTGGGGAGCATTTTCTTTCAGAATAATTGAACAACAAAATGTTGATCTATCAAGGGGAGCCCACAGAGTGTCTGGTAAGGTCCTAATTTCAAGTGTGCTGGTCAAGTTCTGATCTAGCTCTGTGGGAGCCAGTCACCCGGAGAGTCAGAGATGTCTTGCTGAAGTGTAGCTGGGTTCTTTTCTTCACCTTCCCTTGGCAGCAGGCAGATAAGGCACCCTGCCAGCTCCAGGTATTTACAGCAGCTATCCCAAAGAAACTGTGCTCTGTCTAAAGGTGTGAGGATGGTGGTTGATTCCCCAGAAATGCTAAGAATGGAAAATACAGAGCAGTTCATTGTAAGCAAAAAATAACCAGGAGCTTAGGACCTGTCACTTGTCACTTTTATTTTGGACTGATTCTTTAAATATCTCTTTTCTGTCCTACAGGACACTGGGGGTCAAACTCCTACTTTCCTTTTCAGTTGCCCTAATTTGTTGCTTCTGACTGAGGTGTCTCGCCACCTTGGGTTCACAGAACAGAATAGTATATCAAGTTCTCTTCTCCCTTGCCTTGGAAAACATGGCCTGTTCTCAGAAAGTGTGAGGAATTTTACTCCAAGTGATGAAAGAAAGTTGCCTAGAAATAAAAAAGTCCCTCACTCTACCCCATGACTACCACCTCACCCCAAAGCTCTTCTTCTCTCTGCTACTCTCTCTTTTTGCCTACTTTTTTTTTTTTAAGGTTTACCTTGGCTCTTTTTTTTTTTAAATATCTTTATGTGGTGCTGAGGCTCGAACCCACATGTAAGGCAAGCGCTCTCACTCTGAGCCATAATTCCAGCCCCTCCTTTCTTAGTTTTACACGTTGATCTGAGATAAAGCTCCTATGATATAACTTAGGTACAAAATGGATTCATTTAACTCAACTTTTGCATGCATATTATTGTCACCAGAATGGCTGGAGCTTCCAGGCCCCTGGGCCCTGATGAGGAATGTGGTCCTGGACATAGGATGTGAGATGGAAATTGGAGATGTTGTTGAGTAGAGCAGCACTAAGAGTAAGGAACGACGCATGTTTAAGAAGAGAATGCCAAAGAACTCTAACGCATATTGTTCCTCTCATCTCCTAAAAACTTGGTTTGGAGTTATGCCTAGGGTGAGGTAAAAGGAGAAAAAAATTATTGTGGGTGGCAGTAAGATCTGCAAAAATAAGAGCCTTGAAGAGAAAAGGGGAAATTCTCACAATCTTCCCTACATGGTAATCTTTATCTTTACCCCTTGCATTTGTTGGCTACTTAAATCTTTGTTGGAGTAGCACATTTTAAGTTTGTAGAATACTTTAATAGTTTCCAAAGTGCTTTCCAATACCACATTTCATTAGACTCAAAATAGTTGTGGAAGGTAGGCAAAGGTTGTCTAGGAGGCCTTATTTTATTGATGAAGAAGGCTGGGTCCAGAAAGATGCAGTTGTAAAGATCATTCAGAGAATGTATCTGGGACTGGACTTTAACTCTTCCTTCATTTCCCCTCATCTTATTACAATTCTTTCTCATAATTCTAGTCTTGACTCTTGTGATTGGCAAAAAAATTAATATAAATTTAAAGTTTTATGTTTTAAAAATCTGAACTATGCAATAGTTTAGACTAAAACAGGAATGAATTTTCCTTCAGATTTCTTTGGCATTGTACTATTACGTTAAATTCTGTTTTTGCAAGAATAAACCATAAATAATTCATGCATTTGAAATATTTGGAAGAGCTAAGAAGAAGAGCTAAAGCCTCAGCTAATTTATACCACTAGAATATGAATTAAAAACTTCAGGCTGTAAAAATGGCTGGGTTGAAAATGATTTTGGTTAGAATACTGACTCATCTTGAGAAGCCCAGCTGGATTTTATTTTGTAACTTAATTAACATAGACCCAGTTAATAGAAATAAAGTTACTCTTTCATTATAAACAAGCCTCCAGTCATTGGAATAAGTCCCATTAACTGGAGATGGGAAATAAATATTTGTTGTTTAGGGGATGTTTATCTAGGTTTGATTATCTCTACCCCTGCTTCACATCCTTCTGTTTTGACATTTTGCAGCTTATTATTGGTATTCTATCAGAGACTGAACACGGAAACTCTTACCAAATAGAGCTCACAAAGCTGTATTTGTCACTGCATTGACTGCTCTCAAGAAAAACTAGGGGTTCCAAGAGACACTTAACATTGTATACCAAGGTGAAATTTGGGAGTTAGGACCATTATCAAGAAGTTTGGAAGCTATTTGGCGACACAAGCAGTTAATGTCTTCGGAGAGACATTCTCAATCTCTATTTGAACGTGTATTTTGCATAATCTTGATAGGCATACAAGTTTATTCTGATTGCCTTTCTAATTTTTAAGTGGCTTATGTAGACTATATAATCTGATGTAGAACTTTTTAGCAAATTATGTATAATTATGTATAATACTGAAAGAATTACCAATGCCAATCCATAACTGCTAAATTATACATTCTGATTCCTTTTCCCATTGCATCACGTTGCAGGACAAATAAGAGTTTTCAAAATAAAAAGAAACTTTTTCTCAAAATGGTTTTTACTGCCCAGTTGAATATTTTTAAATTTGCCTAGAAATAAAAAGTCCCTCATTCTATGCCATGACTACCATCTGCACTCCACATAGCTCTTCTTCTCTCTACTCCTCTCTTTTTGCCTCTCCTCTCCTCTCTTTGTTTTTTCACTTTGGTCTGAGAGAGATAAAGCTCCTATGATATAAATTTGACGATTCCTATAATGTGATTTTGTTAATTTGCATTTTAGTTCATTCTATTCTTTATTATTTATTTATTTATCTATTTGGTGGTGCTGGGAATCAAACCCAGGGCCTCCTGCATGCTAGGAAAGTACTCTACTACTAAGGTATACCCCACCGTAATGTTTATGTTATTCTTGTATTTTAAGACATATTAAAAAGTGCATAAAGTATAAAGAATAACAAATGTCTCCATTTCGATTCTCCATAATCTATAAATGTTAATTTTTTTGTATGTTCCCAGTCCCATTTTCTCCAGAAAATACAATATTACAGATAAGATTAGAGACTCTGTAGCCATGAATCTGGCATTCTTTGAATCTCTTTTCAATTAATATATATGTATTTTTCTACAAATACATACATATATATATCCATAAACAAAATATAGTATATTTTTATTTATATAAATGAAATAAAAATTTTTCTCTATAACTTGCTTTTCATAGAATTATTTCTATAAGATCAGTCCTTGGAAGAAAAGAGAGAGAAAGAGAGGGAGAGAGAGAGAGAGAGAGAGAGAGAGAGAGAGAGAATGTGTGTGTGTGTGTGTGTGTGTGTGTGTGTGTGTGTTGGACAAATGATCTACCACTGAGCCACATCCTCAGCCCTGTCTATTTGGGATGAAGGAGTTCATTCCTTTTAATGGAAACACTGTAGCTGTAATATTTGGGAACTGAGGTAGTAGTACTCCCCAGAGAAATACCAAAAGCAAGATCATTAAGGTAGGAATTACTACCATCAAAGGAGGACATAAAATGTGGGCTCCAATGTTGGAATTGAATGCCAATGAGTCCACTGTGTTACTAACAGTGCATAAATACTAGAGAGCTTCAGAGTGAAAGATTAATTTCTACCCACCTTTCTCACAGTTAGGGAATTAATATCCCAAATGTTAAAAAAATATATCTACTGTGTACATTAATCCTTGATAATTCATGTAAGCTGAAAAATCATTATATCCGTTTTTGATATTTTAAAATGTCATTGTGATAGCACACATTTTACCTAGATTATATGCTTGTTAATCTAAGTAGGTAAGAAAGACACCTGTGAAACAGAATTTCAAAATCATTGATATCTTAACTACCATGATCTGATTTTCCCTAGCTCCTTTTCCTTAAACATGTTTCTACCCACACTGTCGATAATGTTTCATATTAGCAAGATATGCCTGCAATGAGAAAATTTTGAGAGATGCGTTAATGAGATTTTAAGTATAAGCATTATACAAATGGTTGTGTTAAGAGCTAATAATTCTTTCTAGCTAGAATATTAAGTATGTGGAGAGTCAAGCCCATAAAGAAATCCTTAATTTCATAATTTTATGTAATATTCCAAGTCATGTATAATTTTCTTCTGCTCTTCTGTTTGATAATACTGACTTTGAAATTTTGATTGATGCCAAATAAATAGTATGAATTACAAAGTATGCACATAAGGCCAAATATTAACATAGAAGTTTATTATCATTTTTCCCTCACATAATTTATATTACATTAAAGTTGAAGTGTAACATAGTAGTCTTAAGTCAAAATATTGATTTTGTTATACATAATAACTAATGTTTATTCATTGCTTATAAGCCAGGCATCATCCTTTTTTTTTTTGCATACATTGCTTCTAATTATCTCCAAACTTAGCTCAATAGATACTATTGATCTTACCTTACAGTTTTAAAAACTAAAGCCTAATGATATTAAGTAACCCATGGCAGTACAACTGTATGTGCACTTTCTATCACACCACATTGCTCCTTAGGAACATGCAAAGGCTCAATAGATTAGTATCTTCCGTGAGATACACTTTTGGTCAGATTGTCTGGCCTCAAGCACTAACTTAACTTTCAAGTGAACTTAGACATGTTATTTAACCTCTGTTTGTCTCAGTCTCTTTACAGAGAGGTTTATAAAGGTTAGACCTGTTAATATTTTTAAATTCTTAGAAAAAGTGCCCGGCACATAGTAATATTAAATGTTAATTGTTATTATACTATCACCTACTTCCCTCAATCCTCAATATTAATGGAACTGTCATGGGCTTTTTATGTTGTTGAATGTGTAAATAAATAAATGTTTGCACATATGCCATAGAAAATAAGGATTGATAAGAATTATTTATTGATATTTGGTATCAGGGATTGAACCTAAACCACTGAGCCTCATCCTCAGCCCTTTTTATTTTTAATTTAATTTTTCAGACAGGGTCTCACTAAGTTGCTTAGGGCCTCGCTAAGTTACTGAGGCTGGCTTTGTACTTGCTGTCCTCCTGCCTCAGTCTCCCCAGTTGCTGGGATTACAGGTGTGCATCACCACTCTTGGCTTGTTAATAATCTTGATTAGCTCAGGAGAGGAATTACAAAAAGAGCTCCAGTAAATAAAGTTAAAAATATTCACAAAAAGGAGACACCTCATTGCAAAACTTAATTTTCCAAACCAACAGAAAATAATCTCCCTGAGCACACATAGATTCCCATATGGAGAGGAACTACCCATTAGGATACACCAAAGGAAATAGATAGAATCATGTATTACATAATGACATTTTTGTCAGTATCAGGCCAAATATAGGATGGTGATTCAATAAATAAAAGTTATAATAGAACTGAAAAGATTCTATTTTTCTAGTGACATCAAAGCCATCTTTGTGTAAGCACACCTATGATGTTTGCATAATGAGGAAACTTCTCACAAAAATATCCCTGTCAGTAAGTGACACATGTATTATATCTGTGAGATACATAGAGATACATCAATTAAGCACAAGATGATGGCAAATTCTGACGGTCTATGTCTTCCCTTTATTTGTTCCTATTGTTACCCATATGTTATCTTCCTTAGAGTGGGGATTTGATGAGTAGTTAATGACTGTGGGAAACTCCCCCTTTTGTAAAATTCTAATCTAGGAAGAATTATTTCAAGGGATAGGAGTGGGTAAACATTAGGGGATCTGCTGTGGGTGCTATAATCTCAACTGTGTGTATCAAATGAGCGATGCCCATCCCTCAACCATCCAAATAAGAACTAGAGGGATTTTTTTGGTCCATTTTTTTAATGTCTTCTGCAGGATGTAATACAATGTCCTGCACAGAATAGATAATGGTTGTTGAACTAGATCATAGTTTATTCTTTTAAAATTTCCCGATAGTATTCCTGATTTCCATTCTCTGCTTTAAAACAATTTTACTTAGTTTATGGCAATGATGTATTAAGTTTGGCTACTGAAGAAGTTGAAACAAGTTCTGGCTCCACTAATGTACTAACTGGGTGATCTACCCAGGTCCCTTGAGCTTGTCACAATTCTTATCCATTTCATTCTATTATATTCCTTGTACATACTGAAATAGAATAAGATCACATTAAGCTTTTTTTTATTTGTAGATGGACACAATATCTTCATTTTATTTATTTATGTGGTGCTGAGGATTGTACCCAGTGCCCCACACATTTGAGGCAAGCACTCTACCACTGAGCTGCAACTCCAGCCCCACATTAAGCTTTAAGTATCCAAAATTCCTAAAAGCAAAACACTATAACAAACCAGTGTTTTCTGGATTCATAGACTAGAAGAATTAATCACCTGGACTGATTAAGCATCAGCTCCTTTTGGATCTCAGTGCTTTTCCATACCAAATACACCAGGTGATTTTCATACTCAGGCAAGTTTGGAACATTTAATCATGGATATAAAAGACAACTTATTTCTATTCACTGCCTAATAGCTTTTTTAGTCTCAAGTTCAGTCATATTATTCTTACATAATGAATTCCTTCTATCTTCCCCTCAGATTTTGCTTTTCAAATTCAAACATTTTGTGAATTCTTGACTGTCCCTTTCTGTCTTTTGAGTTGCGGAGGCCACAGTTGGCTTGCACATCAATCAGAAAGGATTGTATTGCGATTTGTGAATCCAAGTCCCTTGAGGACTGCTTGGTACCTAGTAGTTACTCTGCAAACAATGCTTTTTTTAAATTATTTTATTTTATTTCTTCTTTTCTCCTCTTCCTTGTGGTTATAGCCTTGCTTTTTGAAGTGTAGTCTGTGAATGACCTGGAGCTCAGCCTCACCTGAGACTGCAGAATCTGATCTGTTTTAGCGAGGAATCTGGTGATTCTGTGCACTTCTCCTTAAGGTTGGAGAAAAGGGACTTTGGGATATGCTGGGATGAGGGGGCAGGAAAGGCTTACCACTACTCTTCACTACTAGCTAGAGAGAACCTTAAAGCTCAAGGTCTATGTTTAGCCATAGTTTTATATTCATATGTGAATAACACCTTAATAAATACAATAATACCTTGAATTGATGCCTGCTGTGGAGAACATGATTATATAAGGACTGAACATCTTGTCATTCTGATTTAAGAGGGTAGAGATGTGTTTATTGAAATCCATAAAAGAGCTCATGCTCTTAGTAATAACTGAAAACAATTCTGCCAATTCAATCTTTGTTCTGTACTTATCCAAAGTATTGTTGCTTCTCCTTGATTTACATGTAATATATGAAATATGCACAAATATATTGTTTTGTGTCTGAAAATAGATCTAATATTTTTTGAATAACAAATAGGCTTATATTTAATATTGAAAGTAATTATTTGTGTCCTTTTCTTTGCTTTGCTAATTAAAGAACTACAAAGCACTTTTCCCTGCTGGAATATTAGTTTTTTTATTTAAATGTTAAATGGCCAGAAATGAACAAAAAACAAAGAGCCTTTTCTCCTAGTATTAAAACACAGGTTTAACTGGACAACTACTCCAGTCTTCTTCTATCAAACAAGATTAAAGAAATTTTGTGTGTTTAGAAGTCATCTGTTAAAACTATAGCCTAGCATCATAAGTTTAACCTGGGGCCACTAAACAAACATGCCCAAAATGTCTTTTAGTTATATATGACAGTAGAGTGTATTTTGACATATTGTGGATATGGAGTATAACTTCCCAATTTGGTGGTTGTACATGATATGGAGTTACACTGGTTGTGTATTCATATGTGAACATAGGAAAGTTACCTCTTCCACAAGAGCCATAGTCCTTCAGTGCAGAGTCCCTCATACCTCTGCTGCATCTAGAGGAAGACTCTTAGAAAGGCTATAGGATGAGAATCCAATTTGTAAAAATACAGAAAAAGAATGGCAAGAGAATATTTGGAATTTTAGCCAACCATGGAAGCACTTTAAATCATATCAAATCTCATATTTTAATGTGCATAAAAACCTCCCTGAGCAAATTGCTGGATCACATTTCCCAAGAGTCTGAATGACTCAGTAGCTCTAAGGTGGAACTTAGGACATTGCCATGGTAACAAGCCAATGAACACAGCTTTGTGGACCACATTGGAGAATTACCTGTTTAAATTGTTTTAAATGAATCTAACTCTATATAAAGGCTTACCCAGAAAGTGGTAAATCTTATTTAAAAACCTCAGTGGATTGATTTTGAAAAAAACCTCTTTACTTTCCCAAACTTTTAGACAAACCTTACCTCAATGTTACATGCAAATGCATTCTCATGGATTGTTTTCTTAAAGTTCATTTCCTTATTCTTTCAAATTCTTTTCTGATAATGTTCAGAGATGTAGTATTTCTCAAGTATATATTTTATCACATCTCTATTTAAAGTGTAATAAGTAGCTGGTTAAAGATAGGTGATGGCTGAGACTAAGAGCTCAGAGACCACCTTTCACAGCACAGAAGGTTAGAGGGGACACCCTTCCTACAATCTGAGGCAGACATTCTGGTGATTAAATTATTGCTAGTACAGAGGTGCCAACATAGTTGGTCATCTGAACAGATAGATAAAATCCCTGTCACAGGATGGGGCGAGACCTGGGGGCCCTCTCTGTGTATTTCGATTTATAACCTAGTCCATATTTCCTTAATGATTGTGAGTTCTGTGAGGCCTCAGTCTTTGAGCATATGGAATACTGAGTAGGTACCGAGCCTCTAGCCTGGAATAGGATTGGATAAGAATGGGGTAAAAATGCGAATATGTAACAGATGTGATTCTGCAATCTGTATTTGGGGTGAAAATGGGAGTTCAAAGCACAATTTGAGTCTAATGTATGAAAGATGATATATCATGAACTATGTAATGCGATAAATAATCAATAAAAAAAAAAGAAAAAAAAAAAAAAAAAAGAATGGGGTACAAAACAGGCTTTCGTCCAAGCATTTAGCTCAGAACCAAAAAGTCGGCTATGATCTACATACTGTGGGGTCAGGCCCCAAATTCCTCAATAGGACACCCATAGCGCAAGAGTTAACAACCAGAATCAACAAATGGGACTTACTCAAACTAAAAAGTTTTCTCTCAACAAAAGAAACAATAAGAGAGATAAACAGGGAGCCTACATCCTGGGAACAAATCTTTACCCCACACACTTCAGATAGAGCCCTAATATCCAGAGTATACAAAGAACTCAAAAAATTAGATAATAAGATAACAAATAACCCAATCAACAAATGGGCCAAGGACCTGAACAGACACTTCTCAGAGGAGGACATACAGTCAATCAACAAGTACATGAAAAAATGCTCAACATCGCTAGCAGTCAGAGAAATGCAAATCAAAACCACCCTAAGATACCATCTCACTCCAGTAAGATTGGCAGCCATTAAGAAGTCCAACAACAACAAGTGCCGGAGAGGATGCGGGGAAATGGGTACACTTGTTCATTGTTGGTGGGACTGCAAAATGGTGCAGCCAATTTGGAAAGCAGTATGGAGATTCCTTGGAAAGCTGGGAATGGAACCACCATTTGACCTAGCTATTCCCCTACTCGGTCTATTCCCTAAAGACCTAACAAGAGCATGCTACAGGGATGTTCATAGCAGCACAATTCACGATAGCAAGATTGTGGAACCAACCTAGAAGCCCTTCAATAGATGAATGAATTAAAAAAATGTGGCATTTATACACTATGGAGTATTACTCTGCAATAAGAAATGACAAAATCATAGAATTTGGAGGGAAATGGATGGCATTAGAGCAGATTATGCTAAGTGAAGCTAGCCAATCCTTAAAAAACAAATGTCAAATGTCTTCTTTGATATAAGGGGAGTAACCAAGGACAGGGTAGAGACGAAGAGCTGGAGAAGAAGAATAACATTAAACAGGGATGATAGGCGGGAGGGAAAGTGAGAATTAAGGGAAATTGCATGGAATTGGAAGGTGAGCCTCAGGGTTATACACAATTACATATAAGAGGAAAGGAGGAGTAGGAGGAAAATTATATAAGTGGAAGAAACGATTTATATAGAGGGGATGGAGAGAGAGAAGGGGAGGGGAGGGGAGGGGAGGGGTGAGGGGACAGTGGAGAATGGGATAGACAGCAGAATACATCAGTCACTAGAAAGGCAATTTGTAAATCAATGGAAATGTAACTGATGTGACACAGCAATCTGTATACGGGGTAAAAATGGGAGTTCATAACCCACTTGAATCAATCTGTGAAATATGGTATATTAAGAACTATGTAATGTTTTGAACAACCAACAATAAAATAAAAAAAATAAAAAAAAGTTTTCAATAATAAATTAATCTAAGATGACTGTAAAAAAATAGTTAATCATTAAAAATAAATGTCAACAATAAAAGGCTCACTTGGTGCACGTGTTGGTCTCTTGGATGTGCCCCCAACAACGTGTCACAAACGGAGCAGCTTAAGCAACAGAAATGCTTTTCCTTAACAGTTTCAAGGCTGGAAGTCCAAAATCAAAGTGTCCTCAAGGATATGCTCCTTCTGAATGCACAGGGAAGAATCTGGCCCAGGTTTCTCTCCTAACTTCTGATAGATTCTGAGTTTGTGTCAGCATAACATAATCAGCACATAGTATATACTCCCCATAGATATGTCTTAGTGTTCAAATTCCTCCTTTTTATCAGGACATCAGCCACACTGGATTATGGGCCCACCCTACTCCAGTATTACCTGTTTAGCTGATTATATCAACAACCTATTTCCAGATAGGCTCCATCCTGAGGTGCCAGGGACTCATATTTGGTGGAACATGATTTAATCCATAGCAATGCACCTTTGTCAGAGTAGAACCAAAGGTCAAATATTAGCAGGCATAAATCTGGCAACTTTGTGGAAAGATCCTGATGTTATCTATAATTGCTTTATACTATCAGAGAAGCATGTCTTGGGCTACCATAGTAAGGAATAGTGCTTTCTGGGTTAAAAGTGCATTGTATGCCCAGCTGTTGCTAACAGACACAGGAATATGTGAGTTTAGCCAAGTCCCAACAAGTGTGGAATACCTGCATGTGACTGTGAGATCTGCTGGCTTCATTCCTACTCTGTTCCCCCAGCCATACCTAGGCAAGGAACGGGGAAAGGGAGGTTTTCCTTCCACACCTAGGAAATATGGCTGCCAGATAAAATACAGGCATCCCAGTTAAATTTGAGGTTTAGAGAAACAACAAAAAGTCTCTTTTAGTATAAATAATTCCCAAATATTAAACAGGAAATATTTAAACTAAAAAATTATTCATCTGAAATTCACATTTATTTGGGCATCCTTTAAATGTTCTTTTCTAAATCTGGTGCCTACCTTTAAATTGTGTTGCTTGGCTCTTCTTCAGCTATAAATGTGAGCCTAGTATTATGGGACATGATTTCCAGATGTTTCTTTGGTGGTACAAAGACTGGCACATCCCCTAGGTGGCTGCCTAAGGTGTCTTGGTGAGGAGGTCCCCTGGGCCACCCAGGGTCCCAGTTACTGACCATCCCGCTGAGTGCCTAAAGAGGTGACGGTAATGGTGTTAGACAAATGTTTATTCTGATGTTGAGTATTCTTTTTTATACCACATTTCTTAAGACTTTGATCAATTTGACTTGAGATAGGAAAGAGTGATGAACTGGCAGCCATGGCTAAGCTATATTCTGTTTTCAATTAAGATAAGGTAGAGGGAGGTTCATTCCTTTTTTAATTTTTATTTTTTGTGCCACCTGGTCCTTGTACTACAGTGTTGGTTTTGCAGATTTTAAAATAGCATCATCTGCAGAATGAAAGGACATGAACATTAGATTATTATTAGTGAATTTTTGAAAACCAGAAAGA
Source organism: Spermophilus citellus (assembly GCF_964194105.1). Taxonomy (NCBI): domain Eukaryota; kingdom Metazoa; phylum Chordata; class Mammalia; order Rodentia; family Sciuridae; genus Spermophilus; species Spermophilus citellus. Next base: position 209,129,080 of record NC_138182.1, read on the forward strand.
AGGTTGAAAAGTGAGGTAATAATCTCTTTTTACCAAAGGGAAAATATTTAAATGTAGAATAGATTAGTACTTTCCTGGGAGCTAAGGCCTTTTATAATTACTATTTTGCATTTTGACTTTTTAGTATTTGTGCCTCTGGAGGCAATTTTATTCTTTTTTGTGTTTCATTTTCCCACACAGTAATACTTTACTTATTTATGTCTTAGATTTTTTTTTTTTTTTTTTAGTTTTTATTACATACCACTATATCCCGTCTTTGGTTTGTTCATCCGAGGCTTTTGCTTCAACAAACTTTATTCTTGTTAGTGGGCAGTAATTCAAAGCTCCTCAAAAGAGTTTTGGCACAAGGCTGGAAGATGGTTTCCTTGAATGGGATGCTGTTCCTTGGGAGGTAAATGTTATGAAACTTGATGGGAAGTGCTAGCCCCAGAAGTGCTTTGCTGGAATTTTTGTTTTGCAGAGAAATGAGCTAATGTTTAGAATCAGCACTATGAGCTTCTCACCCTTGAGTTTGGTGAGGAAATTAAGACTCTGGGGATTCGAATTTATCATTCTTTAATTAAAGATGATGCCATTAAATCAATTAGAGGCAGAAGAGCAAAACAGCTCATGCCAAAGCTTAGGAAGCTTTGCCATCGATGCCTTTTAGACTCCAATATATCCTAATGCAAAGATTTTTCCATCAGGGCAAATTCTTGGCTACACATGTCTTCATCCCAGCGACTGACATGGAGTTCTTTGGAAGTAGATGCAAGCCAGCAAAGGCTCTTTGCTATAAAATTTCATTGCTCCTTTCTCTTCTGTAAGGAGGAATGTGGTAGACTTGATCTTTCATCTCTATCTGTGTCTCCAAGTCCCCTGCCCCTCCCTGACGGTGAATGAAATTGCAAAACCCTATCTGTTGTTATAATAAACCTTTCTCAGACAAGGAAATGACAAATTGGGCCCTTCAGTCATTCATCACACAACTACAGAATACCCGTGGGCTTCAAGTCTTCAAACCAGCAAGTTTAATATTTGGATTTCTTATTCCAAAGTAATTCTTTGATGTTGCCTTAGTATTTCTTCTTAAGGGAAAAAGTAGTATGTGCTTGTGCAATGGTAAACTCTTTCTTCTGACAATGATTTATCTATTTTAGTGGTTTCTCAACTCCCCTTAGAGGAAATAAGTGACATTTTGACTAAGTCAGGTAACAACATTCATCACAATTATTTGGTATTCTAAGCACGATAACGTTGAGCATAAATTCTTTATGAAAAAGAAATTTTCCTTATAATGCTCTGTGTTGGTTCTTCCTTGGGGTACAAATTTTAGTAAATATTGTCAGTCAAAATAACACTTTTCTTGTAAAAATTACATAAAACCCATATGTTATGCTTTTTCTTTGTCATCTTTAGTTTATGGCAGTGATTGTAACTAATGTCAGATAAAGATTAAAAGTACATCAGTAAATTATTCACATTCTGACTCCTAAATAATCTATTTTTATAGAAACCAAAAAAAAATCCTATTTCTTTTTCTGAGGTTTTAGATAAAGAAAAAGCAATTTATGCTGCAGCTATGTTAATCAGTTTGTGTTATTCAAGCCCAAGTAGGATAAGCTACATTTTAAATATAATCATTATGAGAAAGCTTCCTTTGAATATATTATCTGATTTAATAATTTTTCTGCTTAATATCTTATTACATTAGAGGCAACATCAAATTTATGAACTTATAAGTGGTGAAAAACATGTCTTCATCCATGTTTATATATTCATTCCCTGGCCCAGTATAAAGACTACTGTAGTACTTAATGGTGGGTGAATGGGTGGATGGACAGATGGATAGATGGATGAATGGATGGAAAAGAGAGATGTCAGATTAGTCAAGGGAGAGGAAAGGGTAGATAGGCAGGTTTTTTGGCATTCAAAATTTATTTTCTTAGACGTATCATTATAAATATTTTAAACAGGTGTCAGACTACTAAATGCCCCCATTTTAACTTCATAGGACTGACTTATGAATGCTATTCATAGGGGAGAAGGAGGGTGAAATGGTAATGCCCTTTTATTCCCTTTATTCTTTAAAACTTAAATTATTGAGTTAAAAACAGCTAATAGTTTTTATTAAAAGGGCAGCGTTACTAAAGTTTCTTATTTGTATTGATATTCTCTCATAATATTTCATTTATGATCAGACAATCATGACCCAACATATGCCCCGGTAGCTACTGAGGAAGCTGGGAAGAGGACCTGACTTTCCTAGGATAAACTGACAATGCCAAGGAGAAACATTCAGCCAGGGATCAGTGCGAGTCTGCACCACAGTTTTGGACCATTTGTGTGAGGCCCTAGGAAGAACAGATGTTCACAGAGGCCACAGTGATGCCAGCTTAGAGGTCTTTTTGCAATCACATCAGGCATTTTTCCTGCCAAATGAAAATCTCTCTCTGGTTGGTGCCAATTGACATTGATATTTAATGTTGTATTCACTTTACACAATTCATTTGAAAGTAAAAATGTCAAAGAGGTCTACATCCAAAAGGAACATGATGCAAGAGTAAATCTCTGACCTCAACAAGCAAATCCTGAGTACTCAGAGAGAGGTGGCACCACCCCTGCCCCTGTGCAACTGCAAGACAACATGATGAGGGCAGGTCCCAGGCTGATACTGACTGTTCTTGAGGCCTTGGAAAAGCAATCTGGGCTTGGGAACCCTACATAAAGTAATCACTATGTAAAGTAAACCAAACCAGAATTTAAATACTTTGTAACTTTGAATTCTCTTAAGTGGGCATCTTTCACAGAGGGACTATATTCATGTTTGTACATGGTGTCAAAGTGAAACAGAGACTACATATGTGGGAAAAACAAATGGTCCTGAGTGATATTATCTACTTCCATATTGTCATATCCTCTGACTTATTCTCAGGGCTGTTAGGATGCAGGGATGATAAATAGCACCCTAGGCTATAGGTATCTTCTCTATTCCCTCATTTAATATTTCTAGAGTGCTCACTGTGTCAGACACAGTTCTAGATGCACACAGGAGTGAACTAAATGTGCAAAAATCATTGCTCACACAGAGCTTACATTCCAACAGGAATGCTGTTGGAAGTGCAACATTGAATGCCACATATTTGACATGAACTTGGTCTTCCCTTAACTTCACATCAATCTCATAGCCCTCATCAGGGTAAGGAGAGATGAGTGAGTCATGGTCCCATCTACAGTCTAGTAGGGGAAATAGTCACATGTGGCAGAAGTCCAAGTGCATTGAGACAGTGGCAGAAGTGGATTTCAACAGAGCACAGGGTAGAATATAACTAACTGTGGGGACTGGAGGGACACGGGAAGAGTGACTGTTAGTGTGGAGACGATCAGGAAAACTTCCCTTCAGAGGTGATCCTGACTGGTGAACTTCTGATTATTCTTTAGAACATTCATAACTTGATGTCTGAAGGTAAAAGTAGTAGGATGGGATATTTATGCTTGTTCTCATATTCATTTATTCTTTAGTCCTTGACTATCTCACCATTTCTTCCTGAGGCTTGACAAAAATGAAGAATAGAGCAGACCAGTAGGGAGACTATTAGCATAATGAAGTAACATCCAAGATAAAAGTTACTATAATAGAAACACTTATTTCCAAGAGCTCTATCTCTAGAGGTAGAGCGAAGCCATCAAACTGTAAAATTGGCTGTAAGAGCTGATATAGATTTTACATTCATTGAGTTGACCATACTTTGTTCAGGTTTCTTTGCATTTTCTAAGGAATTGTATGTGTGGCTAATTAGCCTTTCAAATGAATTCTTTACAAGGTAATAGTAACAATGGTATTCTGGCATCTCTATCCATGCAGATTTTCATGAACTCCCTCCTGGGATTTGGTCCATGGAATACCATGCCTCTGGGAGGCATCTTTTCAGAGTTAATCTCCTCCCAATGCAAACTCTCCTGGCATTTCTAGAAACAAAATATTGATAACTAACATTTTCATGGTGTTTACTAGATCTCTGATACTATTATAACTACTTGGGGTTATTAACTCATTAAATTATCAAAGCCTTATGAGGCATGACCCATTATGACCCCATTTCCCAAAGGGAAAAGCTGAGTTATAGAGAGGTTCTGATCCTTGTGCAGGGTCCCAAAGCTAGAAAATGTCAGACAGGCTTCAAACTCAAGCAGTCTGGCTACAAAGTTGTATTATAACCATTATAGCACACTCTGAAAAGCAGGAGGTGCAAGTGTGCATCACACAGACATAGAATCTACTAAAACCATGTCAAGTCATAAATAGGACATTTCCAAATTGCAAAAAGTGACATAAAGGAAACAAGTTGTATTTTAACCATTATAGCACTACTCTGAAAAGCAGGAGGTGCAAGTGTGCATCACACAGACATAGAATCTACTAAAACCATGTCAAGTCATAAATAGGACATTTCCAAATTGCAAAAAGTGACATAAAGGAAACAAGAGATTGTTGTGGTAAACATTAACTAGTAGAGAATTTTTAGATGGGTGGTAAGAAAAAGCTTCTCTAAGGAGGTGACAGATATGAGCTGAGAGCTCCAGGAGGGTAAGGATCTGGTCATGAAAATAGCCTGGAGGAGACAGTATCCAACAACAGCTCGTGTGAAGCTCCTGGAGGAAAGACCTTAGCAAATTCAAGAAACTCACAGAGGGCCACCATGGTTACTGTGCAGTGAGGTGGGGGAATAGCTGGAGTTGAAATTGGGGCATTGGGGGCACAGATTATACAAAGCTTTGTAAGCCATACTAAGGAATTTTCAATGCATGAAAGTCCACTGAAAAGTTCTAGGCAGGAGAGTGTTTGATGAGCACTTCTGGGATACTGGATTGTAGAGGAGTAGAAGATGGAATGTCACTTAGAATGACACCAACCTAATTCAGGCTAGGGGTGATCAGGCTAGTGGTGATGTGTGGGGAAAAAAGAGGAAAGACTTAAGATTCGTCTTTGAACTTTATTTGATGGATTTGCTGTTAAGTTGGGGATAGAGCTCAGCTTCTAGAATGTTTGGCTTACATGAACAAGGCCCTGGGTTTAATCCCCAGCACCACAGGAGGAAGAAGAAGAAGAGGAAGAGGAGGAGGGGAGGAGGGGGAGGGGGGAGAAGAAGAGGAAGTAGAAGAAGAGGAAGAAGAATTAGTAGAAGTAGTTTGGAGGAAAAGAAGAGGAAAATATGATCCTGTGCAATTAATTAATAGGCAGGTGAATTCTTTGTTTGAATTGAAAAATAGAGGTCAAAGTGGAAAACAATTTGGAGAACCATATCAAGAGATGAGACCTGGACATATGAAGTTTAAGTTGCCCATGAGACACTCACATGGAAAGGTCAGGTAAGCAGGTGGGTTATGTGGACAGGGAACTCAGAAGAGTCCCACACCAGAGAATGGGTCTTGATTAAGGCTGTGGGGATTGATGTTGATGGAGGGACAGAGGGAGAAGATGAGTGAGAAGGCAGCTGAAAATCACACCTTTTGCATTGCCAGGGAGCCAACACTTAGAGAAGTGTTCTGCCTGCCCAGAACTGCACTCCCTCTGTTCCCTCCCTCTCTCCCTCACCTTCTGTAAAGGTAGAAAGATCCAGGCCACCTATGCTGCCTTTTCCTTATGGTAGCACATGGCAGAATCCAGCTGGATTCTACAGGTAGAAAGAAATTCATTTTAATGCTTCTCTCAACCTTCTCTCCTTGCACTTTATTCCCTTTCTTTCTCACCTGGACTTTACTCAGACCTTTTACAGTCCTCTCTCCATGATGTGCCACTCACCAATGAGAACAAAATATTCAGATGGGTACTGCCCTCCCTGTAGACAGAGAGTCATCTGACCCATACACACAGGACAAGAGGAAATTGACACTCCTCCATCACACACCCTCACCGCCACCACAGAACCTTAAATTTTGTTGCAATGCACCAGGAAAAATATCTAGCAAGTGGTTGCTGCAGAGAGACCTTCTGTGAAAAGCCTATGTGTGAGCACACCATGTTTAGTAGACAGAGCTAGAATTGATGAGCACATTATCAGAGTCCTATAGAGATGTACTTGATGATCCTGGCTCCATTCACATAACCCTTGCCCTTTAGAATGTATCTGTTACTATTTCTCTTAATCTACAAAGGGCACACTCTAGCCAATTAAACATTGCTTAACATAAAATAAAAGAGTCAATACACATAAGACATTCATCAGAAAATATATTAATGGCCAACAGACAATCTCACTAGTAAATAAAGGCATGCAAACCAAAACAAGAAGATACTTGTTTTAATCAGTCAAAAGGGCAAGTATTTAAAAATTTGTGACAGACCAACAAGGTTGAAGGTGTGCGTGTTCTTAACTCCTCCATGTTTGTGACATTTTCATTCACAGTTTCTTCTTGTTCACAACTGCAGAGAAAGAGATGGAAAAAAGGCTAAGATGAATGATATAATCAGGAGATTGGTAGTCCTGTGGGTCTCAAGGAAAGTAGAAACACTACCTCCAAGGATAGAGAAAACCTCTGGTATTAGTGTCAATTACCCCTTATGGGGGGTTGACCTCAGAAGCTGTAGCAGTGGATCACTTTGAAGAAGTTTTACAGAGAGGAAGGCAATTTTTACAAGCATTGAAATAGGTTATAAATTGGATTAAATTCAGAAATTTTTGAGAAGTGGAAGTAAATAATAAAATATCTTAACTTTTGATCTGGGCATCTTTAAATGTGGTTCTCTGCAGAAGACTCACTGGAAATGTCTGATGACATCTGTTCTTGATGCTTATATGAGAAACTCTCAATCACTGTTAGTGGAAACATAAATTGATGTATTTCTGGAAAGTGATTGATTTGACAAGAGCTCTAAGAGTGAAAAACATCTAGTCCATACACCTAAAAATTCTGTTGGTTATAACTACCCATTAGATACTAAGAAGAGTACACTGAGATCTATATGCAATTAAGTACTCTGCAGAATTTCATAATAATATAAAAGTGGGGGAAATCAAAATATAAGTGCCCATCAGCAAAAAGTTGATTAAATTGTAATGGTATACACATTCAACAGAATGCTGTGGGTCTGTTAGAAAGGATGAGGTAGTTCTGAATAAGCAAATATCAAACAATTGCCAAAATGTGACAAGATTTAAAAAATGAAAGTGCTTCATGGCCCATACAATGCATTCACCCTTACCTTCATACATTTTTTAAAAGTATATATTTTCTTTCCAGAGGATACTCAAGAGGATGTTGATGGTGATTACCTTTGGGGAGAAGCACTAGAGTTTAGGTGAAAGATGTAAAATTTTAGCTTTCAGTGTTTTTTTTTTAAGTACCAGCTATAGTGTGCACATTTAAAGAAATGATACCCTGAGATAGATATTATTGGGAATTCTACATATGGTGCTCCCAACTGAATGTTTAAGCATTGGTTTATCTTTAACAAGAGGATGGTATATCATGATGGTATATCATGCTATGAATTTTTAACCTTTTTTTCTGATCTATCCATAAATAATGACTTCAAGAAAACAGTGAATTTCAGAGTCTTCCTCTGGATTCTGGTAGCTTGATGTGATTTATATTTATTTATTGCTTAGTCTTGGCAGGTTCATATAAAAGTAAATCGAACTGCCAAATCTTTATACCTTTTTATACTGTAACTGATACTCTAAGTTAATGTATTTATTGGCCCAATATGTAGACATAACACCTATTTTATTTGGTTGTATAAACAAACTCTTCCTGGAACTTGAAAAATGGGCCTTAGTTTTGGGAACATGTGCAGGTGTGCCAATCACACATAACTGAGAGCTTCTCAAACTGCTGCACTGACCCAACAGAGGCAGCTGGTCTCACATCTCAGCAGATGAAGCAGTGAGATTCAAAAAACAAGATCCCAAGTCTTCAGTCTTTTCAGTAATAACTAGAATTTCTCTAGAAAGTGAAATGCTGAGGTCATGGGTAGAATTCTATGTTTCAACTCAGAGAAACAGGAACCAGATTCAGCCATAAAATATAAAGATGGAAAAGACATATAAAAAGAAATGAATAATATTTTGCTATAAAATGAAAGGTGTGTGTGTTTTTTGTTTTGGATTTTTGTTGTTGTTGTAGTACTGGGAATTGAACCTAGGTTTTCTTTATCACTCAGTGACATCCCCAGCCCTTTTTAATTTTTTTTTTTTATTTTGAGACGGGGTCTCTCTAAGTTGCTTAGGGTCTTAATAAGTTGCTAAGGCTGGTCTTAAAATGGTGATCCTCCTGCCTCAGCTGCCCAAGCCTCTAGGATTACTGTCATATACCATTGTGCCCATGAAAGGGGTATGTATTAATCTTTGGAATAAAAAACACTTTTATAAATATATATTGTATTTCCATAGGGTATATTTTCCCTCTGACTTCTGGGATAAAATTATACACTATTTCTATACATTAACTGAAATAAAGGCAGTATATATGACTGTGTTTTCTAATTGCAAACCCCCATCTTATATGTGTTGAACAAGTTATTTATCCTAAATAGTATCTAGCTAATTAGCTTAGTTAATGACACCAAAGAGATCTGATTAGAAGCAAAAAAGATACCCATCCCCCAAATTACTGGAAGTAATAAATGTCAGAGAGAAACATCTTTTTCATGAGGAATATACTGAATCTGTGATTTAGAAACCCTGTGTATTACACATTTAAAATACTTTGTCCTTAACTACAGCCATTTTGAAATTTTAGATAAGTAAAATTATATAATTAGGACCTGAGAATTTAAAATTATTATGTAGTTTCAGATTTCTATTTCTCTTTTTGATTTCTTTTTATTTGTTATGGTTAGTCATACATTATAGTAGAATGTATTTTGACATGCATATATGAAGTATAACTTCTCATTCTTCTGGTTCTACATGATGTAGAATTACATCGGTTGTGTAATCATATATGCACATAGGATAGTAATATCTGATTCATTCTACTATCTTTCCTATTCCCATTCCCCCTCCCTTCCCTTCATTCTCCTTTGTTTAATCCAAAGTACTTTTATTCTTCCCTAAACCCACTCCCCTTATCATAAATTAGCATCCAAATATCAGAGAAAACATTTGGCCTTTGTTTTTTTGGAATTGGCTTATTTCACTTAGCATGATAGTCTCCAATTCCATTTACTGGTAAACACCACAATTCCATTCTTCTTTATGGCTAAGTAATATATACCACATTTTCTTTATACATTCATCTGTTTAAGGTCACCTATATTGGTTTTATAGTTTGGCTGTTGTAAATTGAGCTGTTATAGACATTGATGTGGCTGCATCACTTCTCATTTTAAGCCCTTTGGGTATAAACCAAGAAGTGAGATAACTGGGTCAAACCGTGAATCCATTCCAAGTTTTCTAAGGAATCTCTATACTGCTTTCCATAATGGTTGCACCAATTTTCAGTCCCACCAGCAATGTATGAATGTACCTTTTTCCCCACATCCTCGCCAACATTTATTATTGCTTGTATCCTTGATAATTGCCATTCTGACTGGAGTGAGATTAACTCTCAGTGTAGTTTTAATGTTCATTTATCTAATTGCTAGAGATGTTGAACATTTTTTCATATATTTTTTGATCGATTACACTTCTTCTGTGAAGTGTCTATTCAGTTCCTTAGCCTTTTTTTTTTTTTTTTAATCTGGAAGGAATCATTAGCATAGTGGTTAAAGAATAGACTCGGCATTGATTCCACTTCTATTTCCTAGATGAAGTAAATTGCATAAACTCTAGCTTTCACGTATGGTGAAACTAAGATAACAAGAGTATTTAAGGGATACATTTACATATTAATTATAGTTAGTAAAAATAATTTAAGTTTGTAATGCAGAATAAATGGACCGTGTTTGTGCTTCATCAGTGTTATCTAGTTCATCATTGTAAAGTTTTGGATTGCAAATAACAAAAATCACAACTGAAACCAACTAAAATTGTGAAGGGATTCTATTGACTGGAATAACTAGAAAATCTGGAGATTAACTTCCTACTTCAATCAAGTAACAATAATCTATTATATTTCTGTCTTTCTACCAGATTTTCCCATTATTATCTTTATCTCATATGGCTCCCTACTCTGTAAACTCAAACTGTCTGCCCACAGCCCACTACATTTCCTCATTCTTACCCAGGAGGAAAGAGTAAAGCTTTTATTCTAACATTCCCAGTCAAGTTTGAAGATGTGCCCAAATATTCTCAGGTCGCATATCAACCTGAACTAGTCTACTGTGGCTTCTGAGTTGATGGGCAAGTGAGCTTCCCCACAACAACACTGAATATCTAAGAGGAAATTGGAGGATATTGAAAAAGGGGAATGTAGAGGCACAGGCTAAGAAGGTACCAATACAGTCACTGTATTTTATCCAGGCACTACCCAGAGGCTGTTCTCCAGGCAGGAAGTTATCTATGTTCCTGGGTCAGTTAGTCCTTAAGCCTTTCTTTAAAATTGCTAATGGAAGCAGGGCAATTTTGATGGGGATTATGTGCCAAGATGAAGAGTATGTGTTCTTATAATAAGCTCAACAGAGCTTTCCACACTGAATCCCATTACTGAGAAACGTTTGGCCATCTTAGAGTATTGGGTTAATTCTACATTATGAGGAAGTTCTAAAAAAGTTAGAAATGATAACATTATCTACTCATGTGATAGTACTCAATTTATAGCAGTGTTGATTACTTCACGTTAGTGATAATTCTGGAACACTTGAAAAATATCAGTTAATTGAATAAACTCACCAGTTTTTGTCATTGTAGTTGATTATCTCTTATAATACACTTTTGATCATTTCGAAGATTTATGCTTTACCCATAGCAGATACTTCTTTCAACTTATTACTCCAGTAGATTTTACATGTGCAGAAAACCCTTATAGTTTTCTTAATCACTCACCATAGGCACAAATAGTTGAGAATGACAAACTTCTCTCACAAAAATCCCACTCAGGTGAGAGCATTTCAATTTGTGGGCAAAGTTCTGAGGAGTGTGAAAATATAGAAATCTCAGAATTTTATCCCTGAAAAAAATGACTTTCTCCAACTTCCCGGACTTTTCCCCATTAAAGTATGTCCTTTGGAATGTGTCTACAAGTCCCAAATAAATACTAATCTATGTTTCACATCACCACGTTTTCACAATCATCTATAGTTACACTGTTATTTTCAGAGTATAAAAGCATGGTCCATTTTATTTTTACTATAGGATAGTATGTGTTTCACACATATTTTTATATTTAGTCTTCACAAAAACCCTATCAGGTAGGTACTATTTTACTCCCCACTTATAAATGTAAGAACATGAACTATTTATAGCAATAGATATAAATTTAAAAATTCAGTAGGGGTGGCTCTCTTTTGTTTTGAAAGGGAGAAGAAAATTTGGAAGTATTGTAGATAAATCTCCTCTTTTATATAAGGTTTTGAGAGTCAAAGAGCTAAGTTCTTTGTTGAGGTAATAGTTAACTTTACAGATGAATTAGAAGTCTTATGACTAAAGTGTGGTCACTGCCAGCACCCTTCTCAAGAGTTATCTGGAGGTAAAATGTTTATATCAGCAGCAATATTAGAGAATTATTTTTACTAACTATAATTAATATGTAAATATATCCCTTAAATATATCACCCTTAGTTTTATCATCTGAAGAATGTACAAAGGAAAAGGAAGTAGAGGGGAGTGTTAGGCTAATTCTTTACTAACATGTTTTCTATGAAGCTTGTCCATATGCTTACTAAGCATGGTTGGCATGGTTGTCCCTATCAAACACTACATTATTTATACAATAGAATTAACTACACAGAACTTTTCTATGAATAAACTCTTTTATTTTTGTACTAGGAATTTGTTGAGCTACATCTCCAACCTTTTTTATTTTTTATATACTCTGCCCTTTTTATTTTATCCTGAGACAGTGTCTCACTAAGTTACCCAGGTGTCCTCAAACTTGTGATACACCTGCCTCAGTCTCCAGAGTAGTTGGGATTACATGTGTGTACTACCTTGCACAGCCCAAATAATTTTTTTTTATCTTAGAATAGTTTTAGGTTTATGGAAAAGTTGTGAAAATAAAACAGAATTTTCAGACTTTTCCTTGTTTTTGATGACCTTGACAATTTTGAGGCATACTGGTCCGGTATTTTAATAGAATGTTCTTTGACAGGTTTTTCTGGTGTGTTTTTCATGGCTTGGCAGAGGAGAGGGCCCATGGAGATAGGGCCTTAGATAGATAGATCGATAAGTGCTTCTCATCACTCCATCAAAGCTGCATGCTATCAATGTGACTTACCGTTTTTGATGCTAACCTTCCTCCCCTGCCTGGGTAGCATTTGTCAGGTTTCTCTAGGTACTTCCCCCAGTCCTCTTCCAAGCCTGTCCATGCTGTACTCTGTGGAAGGAAATCACTACATGCATACCAACCTGAAGAGGTGGGGAGTGATGCTCTACCTCCCCGAGGAAGAGTTTCCACATAAATTATCTTGAATTCTTCCACAATATACATTCTATTTTCTGCCATTTATTTATGTAATTACTTATTCAAATCATTTATATCAGTATAAAACCATAATTTATTTTGTACTTTGTATTATAATTCAATATTCTGTTACTTATTTTGTTGCTTGAAAACTTAATAACCTCTTCTACCAGTGTTTGCAAAGGTGGTAAAAATGAAATAGAAATCAAAATATTCACTGGCGGGTACTCTATGCCAGTCTTCACAGGCAGTTCCATATTTATAGTCTGGTTTTACCTGTGAGGGATAATGTGATATTTGCACAGCTGAGTATATGAAATACTTCTCCAACCACATTTGTACACCTGTGACCATGAAATTGTTTGAGGGAATGAAATATACATGAACTTTATTTTAGACTCCTATGTCAATAAAATTGGCATATTGATATGCTTTGCTCCATGTGAAAGCCTTTGTTGAATCAAATAAAGTTTATAAGTCTATTCCATAGTATCTTTAACAGAGCCATCAAAGGGTAGAAGCAGCAGAGAATAATATTGTTATTTTAAAGTCTTTATTAGAACAGTACATGCTGCACATATGTTAAAAACTTGAAACCTTCTTGAAAGTAGGAAGAAAATCATTCCCCTTAATGTCATCACCCACAGAATAACCCTTGCTAGCATGCTGTTATATTTTCCTCCTATTATTTTGCAATGAATAAATATAATTATTACATTTTTAATATTGTCAATCTTCAATGAAGTCATCATTTGAAAACAAAGAATTGAGAATATATTCTTAAAATTTCTTGTTGTTTTACTGTTTTCTGAAGATAAGGTAAAATCTATAATATTCTGAAACATCATGAGTAGAGTAAGTAGGATTATGTGTCATTTATCAATAGTCATATATATTATCTCATAGTGACCTTTTTCCATAAACTAACCTCAGTGCAATTCTTGCATTATTAATCATCAGTACTGAATTACTTAACTTTTTCTACATGCAGAACAAATGAAATACTTCATCAAGAAAAATTTTTGAGGGCTTACCTACCTACTCTATTCCAGAATTCTGACATGTGAAATTTTTTGTGAAGTAGAAAGTGCTTCAAGTATGAATAGCTGTTTTTCAGTCTGAGCAGCCATTTCCAGGTCTGCTGTTTGTTTACAGGGGTTATTGGTTACTCTTTTCTTTCTTTCGTTCTTTCTTTCTTTCTATCTATCTATCTATCTTTCTTTCTTTCTCTTTTTCTTTCTTTTTTACATTGTAGTACAGTATATTTTGAAATATTTTACATACATAGAATAAGTATATCTTGTTCAAATTAGGATCCCATTATTGTGATTGTGCATGTTTGTGGAGTTACATTGGTTGTGTATTCATATATGCAGATAGAAAAGATATGTCTGATTCATTCTTCTGTCTTTCCTATTCCTATCCCTCCTCCCTTACCTTCATTCCCCTTTGTTTAGTCCAACGAATTTCTAATCTTCCCCTTCCCTGTTGTGGGTTAGTGTCCATATATCATCTGAACGCAGTTTTGCATCTGATTTTCCACTATTTCTCACTATTTTTTAACCCTAAGCATTTGCCCATGTCAATAAAAATGTTCCATATGAATCATATCAGTGCTTTTAGAACTACCAAAATATTACTTTGGTTCTTTGGGTTTTCCTGGAGTTTATTTTAAAATAAACTATAAGTTTCTAAAACAGAAACACAGATAAAAAGCACTTTGTAATTCACTGAAAAAAAGGAGATACACTATATATTTTCCTCTCAAAAGTAAAGGTATGCAATTAAATCTATAAGCAGGTTTCTTTGATGGGTTTTCATAAAATATGATGAGTTCAGGGTATCTATGGTGACAGTTTTCTAGCTGTGAATGCATAGACGTGAATGTGTTTTTCTAGCAAAATTCAAAATTCAAGTAAAATATCTGTTACATAAGTTTCTCTCTCTGAGATTGTTATAATTTCAAAAATTTAAATCCTTCAAAACTAAGTGTTTCCTATGTATATTTCCCAAATTTTGGAAATAACAGAACTAATCTTGATTAATTGAAATATTTATTGTGGCAAGCCAGGTAACATCAACCACTAAGTTAGTACAGGATGCCTATTTTTGATAAGTTTATATCTTTTGGAGTTGTTTTGTTTGCTTTTAACTCTGCTTTTTGATGAAATTTGGTTTTCTTTAAGGAAGAACGAGTATGTTTGGGGACTCATCAAAAGACAGAAAGGTCAGAAGAGTTAATACAAATAAAATCTATCTTGCTCTCAGGTCTAATGAATATTATTTTGGTGAAATAGTAAAGATAGCAATCATTAAGTAATAAAAGAGTACAAAAGTTCCCAGACATAATCCAAGGAAGATCTTCTAGCTTGTTTCTAATTTCTGGTTGACCATTGATAAACACTCCTAGTACATATGCATAATACATATTATAATTTGCAAAAAGCAGGAAGAATCTACTTTGTAAATTGTCTCTTTGCTAAGCACTTTCAATTTCATTATTTCTTTAACTTTTCACAATTCTATAATTTTTAAAGAGGAGAAAACAAGGACCCCTAGACCTCAAAAATCTCCCTCAGCCTTACAGCAGTTTAACAGCATAGCTAGGCTTTATATCCAGGCCTTTGTCCTTGATGTTTGTAATATTTCCTTTATCTTATAATAACTCTTCTCATCACCTGTCCCTGAATAGATACTTATATCTAAATAATTTTTTATGTTTACTAAGCATTTTGACACATTTTATTTCATAATTAAAATGGTCCTTCATGAGGTCTCTATTATTGCATCTTTAAGATTAGAAACAAAGGGGCACAGCGGATGGTACAGGGGTGAAGTTCAGTAGTTGCTCTGAAGCCTGTATTCCCACCATGGATTTGTATCTTCAACCACAGAGGCTGGGTTCTTGGTCTGATTTTAAAAGGGAGTGTGCCACGTACATAAGGATTAAGAAAACAGAATTTCTCTTGCTTTGACTCAGGTTATTTTATTAGTTGTATGTGTGGGTGGAAAGGTTATCAGCAATCATGAAGCAATGCCTCACAGAACAATCAATTTAGCGGACCAGCCGCTGGTGAGTAATCAGGGTCGTGGGAGTCCCAGGAAAGACATTCCTGGAGCACTGAATTTTGTACTTTTTCCAACAGCAGCAAATGTTGTCATTTGTTGGGCCTGAGTATTTATAAGCTTGTTTTGTTTGGTATAGAAAATTGGAAAATCGAAATCTCAGAATTAAACCCAGGGTTGTACTTCCATTCTAAAACAAACAATAGTAAGCTTTGATATGATCAGAATTATATCTATAATTTGGATGTTTCTGCTTTCTGCTTAACTGAAGGCTAACTTATTTTTTACTAGTGCATTATTAGTGCATTATAGTCTTATATTATTGTGGGGTTAATTTTGACATATTCATAAATGCATATAACATAATTTGCTCAAATTCAAACCCCAGTTATCCTCTCCTCCTGGTTCCTATGAAGACTAACTTATTAAGTAACAGGCATTCCATTTTACCTGGGACAGTTTTGTTTATACCTGCTTATACTATGCAATTGTCAACAGCTCTGAATTGAAGGTTTTGAACTTATCATTTCTCTTTAAACTTTCAGGCCTGTTAGAAACAGGCCTTTTCCCCATATCCTATACCCTTCATAATGTTCTATTACAGCAGTCATTTGGACTCCAGAGTTTAGCCATTACTAAAGCTCTTATTTCCAGGTAATTAATTACCTACTTTGCTAACTCATGGCATTTCTTGTGTCCCAACCTCTAGTATCATTGGATAATCCAGATCACTGCCTCCCTGAAGATGTCTTGCCTGCATCTATTCCTATTACTTGTCATTGATCTGAGGAGGGTTCTAGTTTACAAAACACAGAATCCCCTCCAGATAATTTAAATAAGAAGGCAGGTCAAGAGAACTGGTGTTGGATACTAAAGAGGTCTGGAAAAATACCAACCACATTATACTTTTGCTACTCCTGCCTAGTGTGTGGCACTTATGATACCAGGGACTAGTCACCAAAATTTGCCATAGCCTCCCTGGAAGAACCAGATGGTTCTTATACCAAGCTTGTCAGGCTGCCACAGTGCTCACTTCTACCTGAAGAACCTAAGCAAAATCCTATCTACAAAGAGAACTGGGAAGTGTAGTTCATAGTTTTCCAGCCTCTTTAACACATAGAAACTAAAGCTCAATGGAGTTGGGAATACACACTGAGTGAGCAAACCTATATTTTCTCCAACATATTCAAAATTAGAATGCTAAGAAACAGCTAGATTAGAGACAGATCTACTCAAGAACTAAAGAAGAGTAATTAATTTCAGAGAGCACCTGGTGTTTCCTCTAGTTTAATCTCTCAAGTCTCTAAATGTTTACCTGATGCATCATTTGGAATCCAGAAATCTATGCTAGAAACTCAGAAAAGGGAGGTTAGGGAGAGAAAAGGAACAGGAAAGGAGAGGTTAGTTTTGATTTGAGTAACAAGAAAAACTTATTAAGAGAGTTAGTGCTATGGCTTGGATTTGGTTTGTCCCTACAAATGTTGAAATTTAGTTACCAATTTAGGGAAGTTGGGAAGTGTGCTCCTTAATAGGAATCAATGCTTTCCTTGTAAGAGTGAATTCTCATTCTCATGGGATTAGATTGGTTCCTGAGATAGTACATTGTTGCAAAGCAAGTTGACTCTCACCCAAAGCCAAGCAAATGCCAATATCTTCCCAGCCACCAAAACTGTGAGCAAAATAAACCTCTTTCCTTTTTAAGTAACCAAGACTAAGATAGGTAGCATTTATGTCTACAAAAGAGATTGTTCTTATTATCTGTGTTGTAGCATCACTAATCAAAGGCATATACATGTAAAACTCTGATTTGGGAATGTCTGAGACCGCAAACCAGATTAAATAAAAAGCAAGGGATATGAAGAGCTTAGGCATGGAAGGCTCTTAGATGCCCAGGTGTCCTCCCCACCCAAGCATTTACTGCTTGGGATTCCTCTAGACAATCATTCCTTTGCCATTACTGTTCTTTTTCTAATTGACCTCTGAAAATGCAAAGGCTAACTAGAAGAATTAAAAAAAATAAACTCTTTTCCATTATTAACATCTTAGTTCATTTAGAAATATGTACTGATCATCTCCTCTTTGCCCGGGATATGACAGGGCTACATCTATGTAAACTACAGGCATGGCCTCTGCCTTCATGGATCTTACAGTTTAGTAAGAACATATATAAAAAAATAACTGCACAGGTCATTAACTCCTTATATTATTTTCTGTGTATACATTGTGACACCCAAGTTTCCACTTCATTTTGATGGCTCACCCTGATTCTTTGAAGCAATCAGGGCTCCTCTGCGTGTGTTTGTGAATCCTGCACAGCCCCAACACACATGAGAGCACTTGAGGGATCTTGGTTCCCAGCTTTCCTCCAAGCTTCTGCCCTTTACGTTGGTTTGTCCTAACACTCCATCTATGAAGCAGTTTGAACTTCAGGAGCAGTCCATACTTATTCTGCTCTGCCATTTTCCCAGTTCACCTCCAGAAATGACTTGGGGAGACTTAGTGAAGACTGACCTTCCTGCTGCCTGTGATAACAAATGGGGTCCACACCCAGAGCACGTTGCCCCCACTCTATCCCTTATATGCTTCTACCATGATGCCCATCTTATTCTAGTGATCTATAAGACTCTTTTTTTAAAAAAAATATTTTTTTTAGTTGTTGATAGACCTTTTTATTTATTTATATGCAGTGCTGAGAATTGAACCCAGTGCCTCACACATGCCAGGCAAGGGCTTTCCCACTGAGCTACAGCCCCAGCTCCTATATAAGACTCATAACACCAAGGTCATTTTCACCCGTTGTCACTGTTTCTCACACTGCAATTTAATAAATATACTATATAAATGTTCTGGGCTAAGGAATTAAATAGAAAAAACCCCACAAGGATCTAGATTGAATGGAGGCTCAGAGACAAGGAGATGGAGTGAAGGTCAATGAATGTAACACAAGGTGAAAGTTGAAAGGTCTCTCACCCCTAATTCAGTTCCAAACCAGTAACTCCTATACCTGTTTTTCTAAATAACAATGATATTGTTCCCTTGTCTGTACTCAGTAAACAGAAGAAGACTGCCTGGATCAGCCGTTTCCACCAGAAGTTCAAATAAAGGCCATTCCTGGGCCAAGAAAGTAGCATTTTGTTTAGGAGCACCCAACTAAACAAGAGACAGGCAACCAAGTCAAACAAGACTAACAGGCATCTGTAGAGGTCATAATCAAGCTAATATGAATAAGGTGCAAAAACCAGGCACTTATAGGAATTGGGCATAAGACAGGGGAAGTCCCACAAAACTTCCATGTCTAGGCTTCACCAGAGACTCCTCCTTTCAGAAACAAGTTGAAAATGTTTGCCTGGGTGTCATGTGTCATTCCAGCATGAGGTAGACCAGAAGCAGAGCAGGGATAGGAGGTGAAAGGGCCTTCCTATCCCTCATGAGTTCCTGACCAGAGAGGGTTCCTCTGTACTCTCCGAGGGTGGTGGGATACTCCAAAGATTCTGGCAGGGAACCCTTGGTTGTAGGAGGCCTGGTCTGGGTTGTAGCCAGGTGAGCCTGTTCACACCGTCCTGGCCAAGCTGCTTTCCAGGTCCTCAGCTCCTGTTTCATGGGATGCTGGGCAAACACCCAGTAGCCTTCTGGATGAGTAGGGTCCCCATAGCTACAAGGAAGCACTGCCCCCGCTCTAAACTCCGAAGATTTAGAAGAAGTCAGTCTCTTGCTTGGTATGAGCAACCTCTGCTCTCAAGCGCTGGTGTCACACCTGGTACTCAAAGGCAAGGTGTTCACTGAGGTGGGATCAAGGAAAACAGAGCAAAGGTTCCACAGGTCATAACGGAAAGGGCTGTGCCTGCCAGCACCCATGGGAGAGTTGCACAGACTGGCTGCTACGTTTGGCCACCCACTTGTTGCGGGACTCCACCCAGCCCCTCAGTGTAGTCCTTGATGTACTTAGATTGCTTTTCTTCTTCTGGAGGCTGGTGCTGCCTCCTTCTTACCCCTCTCGAACCTGTCCTCTGCCTGGAAGACAAGGATCCTGACCTCACCATACACCCTGAGCAGGTTGTGGATGTTCAGGAGCTGCAGTGTGGCAGGACATAGCCCAGGCTCCTGCTCCTGCTACTGCTCTGCCTCTGTTTTCTTCCAACGGCCCTCTCTCAGTAGTTGCCTCTGTCTTCTGCTGAGAAGACATATTGACTAACTCCTTGAAATTATGATAAATGCTGTAAAGGGCCTATTTCCCTGGCTTCAAAAGAAAAGCGCCAGTACAAACAAGTTGGAAATGTCATTCAAGATATTTGAAATGACAAATAGCCATGTTTCAGAGCTAGCACTGGAGACATCTTTCTTAATAAACATCTTTCTTAATAAATGTTTATTTTGAAAAAAGATATTCTACATAATATAAAACACACACACACACACACACACACACACACACACACATATCGGTAGCATCTCTCCATAGCCAGCTTGTTGATGTATGTGCTTCTTGGAACCACGGTGGTTCTTGATATCCTTCTTTCACAGGGTTGGGGGACTCTTGGGTCATGACACCATGGATCTTGTCCTCCTTCCTTTACTCTACTACTGGCTTTACCATTCTCTCAAAGGTCAGCTTAAACTTCTGTATGACACATTCCTCCATTTCCTACCTCTGCCACATATTGTCAGTTGGCAAATTCAGTTGATTGAATTTCTTCAATATCTTTTGAATCCATCTTTTGTTTCTCTAACTGCCGATCATATCCTGTTCTTGCGACTTAAAAGAAACTGTTACAAAACCTTTTAAATAATTCCTTTGCCCACGGGATTTCTCTACTCTCATCTATTTTACAGGGGAAAAAATGGCCAGGTTTTGTTCATCTCTGAAATCTGAGCATTTAGCCCAGAGCATGAAACATGAAGGACAGACAATAAATGCTTGTCAGGAGGCCAGCTTACACTTTTTCTCTCTTCAAAAACATGTGATGGTTTCCTATTGCCCACAGGCTAAAACTCTCCTTAGCCTGGTCTCACTGTATGTCAGTCTTTTTCTATCTTATTTCTCATACAACTCAGTGATGCACTTTCTGCAAACTACTCACCATCAGGTTGATTTTTCCTGATGTTCTCGTCTTGCAAATCTTCCCTTGTCAAAATCGTACCCCTCAGATTCTTCTCCCATAATAACTTGCATCTTTCCTGTTCTCCAAATGATTTAATTCTTTCATCATCTTGCAGTCTATCTTTTATTATAACTTCTTAGTAGACAGCATTCATTTTAAATGTCAAATTTGATTTGGCTACAGCTGCCTAGAGTGCTTTGTAGAGAAGGATTCTAAGGGTATACTTGAGTTCCTCCAGAAAGAAGGTGCCAGCACAGATTCTGTGTCACGCACAAGCTTAGGAGAAGAGAGAGAACAAAACTGCCCATCGCTTATCAGCTTTGTTACAGATCCTCACGTAGGTTTCTACTCAGCTAGATCATGTGTCATTAAAGACATCTGTTCTTATAGCCTCTATCAATTTTCAATCAATTTGATCCTTACTCTGTTCCCTGATTTTAAAAGTTTGAAATCTAAAACAGAAGATATGACATTCGAAACATAATGTAGCAATGGAAAATAAAGATACTAAATGTTCATGAAAGAAGACTCGAAGACTGGTGGGAAGACATAGAAAACAAGAGGGTGGGGGCAGTCCTGGTGGAGAGAATGATGAAGATAGGAGTGATTGATTTTAAGTCCTATTCTATTAAGGAAAATGGTCCAAAGTATATGAAAGAGAAAAGTCAAAGATTGTTTTGGAAAAATAGGTTTAAGGTATAAAATGGGGGCTGTGGATCCTTCAGTGAGAAGTAGACATATTCTCAAGTATGCTGGGGTACAGTAGATGGTTTTGAACACAATCAGGACTGTGCATCACAGCAAACTAACTCACAACTCCAAGTAAAGTTTACTCCAGAAATATGAAGATGATTCACTGTTAGAAAAATCTACCAACTAAAAGCTAGTCCAGAATAAGGGAGGAAAGTGAAGGAGGGAGAGGGAGAAAGAGGGAAAGGAAAATGCAGGGGATTCCATCAAAATAGAAGAAATATCAATGGACTAGATGGAGGAGAATGAAGGGAAGGGAGGAGGGATGAAATAGGAAAAGACAAGGGAATGAACCTTCCTATGTCATATATTAATATACCACCGTGAATTTCACCATTATGTACATCCATAAGATATTGATTGAAAAAATAACTATGGGTAAATGGCAGAAAGATTAGTAGGGGGAGGGAGGAGGGGAGGGAAAGAGGAAGTACTATGGCTTGAATTAGAACAAATTATATTCCATGCTTTTGTAATTATGTCAAAATGAATCCTATTTTTATATTTAACTAAAAATAACTAATAAAAAGGCAAAAGAACAGTTAAATCTACCAACCCCAAATTCCATATATCTTATGATCTTATCAATAGAAGCACCAAACCTATTGATAAGGTTCAGAAGCTACTTTTTAAAATTCCAAGTAAAATCAGAGTAGAAGAAAAAGCTTAAGCTTGGTAAGCAACATGTTTAATACTGAAATACTAAAAGACATTAAAATAAAATATTCAGAAATTGACTACTTCTATTTAAATACTCTTTGATGAAAACACAATAAGAAATAAGTAATTGAAGCATTAGAAAATACAAATCAAACTGGCATTATATTACAGACAATTTTATACACAGACAACTCAAAGTGATAGTAGACAAAGTCAGTATACAAAATAATATTTGTCAATTATACATGATGAGGTCATAATTATACTATTATTTCCTGATCAAAATAGAAACGAAAAAATACTTCATTTACAATAAAAATGAAACCCAAGAATAAAATTAGCCAGATAGGCATAAGACTTATGAAGAAAATAATATCATTTTATTAAATATCATAAAACAAGATCTGAGGAAATGGAAAGTTATATTTTCCTTTGAGAGGAGTATTTGGTATTATGAAACTATAAGTCCTTTCCATATAAGAATAGAAATTCAATGAAGTTTATATCAAAATCTTGTTCCTTTTAATTTGTTTCATTTTTGAAAAATAAGAACTCACATATACTTATTGTAAGTGGAAGAATTGATATTCAATCTGTGATTCTGGCCTAGCTAAACCAAAAACCGCAAAAGCAACAATAACCAGGCAACTTTTTAAAAACAAGAAATGTGGAGCTACATATTCTAATAGATATTTAAATTTGCTTTAAAAGTCATTGTAATTAATGGTATGGTATTTATGCAAAAATAAGTAAATTATAGGAATTTCAGGAGCATATCCAAATACCTATGATAACTTACTTTATTGTAAATAGAAATGGCTTTTTAATAGGTAGTATTACACCTGCTGACTCTCAATCCAACCAACATTTGAAGAAATACTTAAGTTCCTGTTTTACACAGTACATTTAAAATATAGTTCAGATGATTTAGAGATGTGCATAAAATTAAAATTATAAAAATACAAGAAAATAACTACATATTTTCATGATGTAGTAAAATATTTCTAGTCAAGATAAGAAATGAAGAAAGGATCTGGGGATAAAGCTCAGTGGTAGAGCACTTGCCTAGTGTGTATAAGGTCCTGTGTTTGATCCTCAGCATCATGAGAAGCAAATAAAAAAAGGAAGGCAAGAGGAAGGAAGGGAGGGAAGGAAAAGTAAATTAGAAAAAGAATGTAGAAGTTATAAAAGAAAAAAAAAGCTTTAACTGCCCAAAGATCAAAGACAGAAAACAAGGTGGAAGGAAATATTTGCAATATATATGATAGAAAAACTGTTCTTACATGCCATATAAAAGACAGCTTAATAGAAAAATGAACAGAGGATATGAATGAGAAAATGAACATAGACAAAAGATGAATTTTCTGTAAAAGAAAAAATGAACATAGCCAATAAATACATGTCCAGTGAAATTGTGTCTTTTTTTTTTTTGGTCAATAATTTTTCTTGTAATGTCTCTGACATTTTTAGTATTGGGGTTTCGCCATCCTCATAAAATAAACTGGTGTGTATGATTTCAATCTTTATTGTAAAGAAAAAAAACTTACATAAGACCTAATTATTTCTTCCTTAAATGATTAAGAAAAGTCTAATGTTTTCTTTGTGGGAAGTTTTTGGAAATGGATTCAACTTCTTTTTTTTTAATTTTATTATTTTTTTATTGGTTGTTCACAACATTACAAAGCTCTTGACATATCATATTTCATACATTAGATTGAAGGGGGTTATGAACTCCCAATTTTACCCCAAATGCAGAATGCAGAATCATGTCGGTTACACATCCACAATTTTACATAATGCCCTATTAGTAATTGTTGTATTCTGCTACCTTTCTAACCCCTACTATCCCCCCTCCCCTCCCCTCCCATCTTCTCTCTCTACCCCATCTACTGTAATTCATTTCTCTCCTTGTTTATTTCCCCTCACAACCTCTTATATGTAATTTTGTATAGCAATGAGGGTCTCCCTTCATTTCCATGCAATTTCCCTTTTCTCTCCCTTTCCCTCCCATCTCATGTCTCTGTTTAATGTTAATCTTTTCTTCCTGCTCTTCCTCTCTGCTCTGTTCATAGTTGCTCTCATTATATCAAAGAAGACATTTGGTATTTGTTTTTTAGGAATTGGCTAGCTTCACTAAGCATAATCTGCTCTAGTGCCATCCATTTCCCTGCAAATTCTATGATTTTGTCATTTTTTATTGCTGCATAGTACTCCATTGTGTATAGATGCCACATTTTTTTTATCCATTCATCTATTGAAGGGCATCTGGGTTGGTTCCACAGTCTAGCTATTGTGAATTGTGCTGCTATGAACATTGATGTGGCAGTATCCCTGTAGCATGCTCTTTTAAGGTCTTCAGGGAATAGTCCGAGAAGGGCAATAGCAGGGTCAAATGGTGGTTCCATTCCCAGCTTTCCCAGGAATCTCCAAACTGCTTTCCAAATTGGCCGCACCAATTTGCAGTCCCACCAGCAATGTACAAGTGTACCCTTTTCTCCACATCCTCGCCAGCACTTGTTGTTGTTTGACTTCATAATGGCTGCCAATCTTCCTGGAGTGAGATGGTATCTTAGGGTGGTTTTGATTTGCATTTCTCTGACTGCTAGAGATGGTGAGCATTTTTTCATGTACTTGTTGATTGATTGTATATCCTCCTCTGAGAAGTGTCTGTTCAGGTCCTTGGCCCATTTGTTGATTGGGTTATTTGTTATCTTATTGTCTAATTTTTTGAGTTCTTTGTATACTCTGGATATTAGGGCTCTATCTGAAGTGTGAGGAGTAAAAATTTGTTCCCAGGATGTAGGCTCCCTATTTACCTCTCTTATTGTTTCTCTTGCTGAGAAAAAACTTTTTAGTTTAAGTAAGTCCCATTTGTTGATTCTTGTTATTAACTCTTGTGCTATTGGTGTCCTATTAAGGAATTTGGAGCCCGACCCCACAATATGTAGATCGAAGCCAACTTTTTCTTCTATCAGACGCAGAGTCTCTGATTTGATATCAAGCTCCTTGATCCATTTTGAGTTAACTTTTGTGCATGGCGAGAGAAAGGGATTCAGTTTCATTTTGTTGCATAAGGATTTCCAGTTTTCCCAACACCATTTGTTGAAGATGCTATCCTTCCTCCATTGCATGCTTTTAGCCCCTTTATCAAATATAAGATAGTTGTAACTTTGTGGATTAGTCTCTGTGTCCTCTATTCTATACCATTGGTCCACCCGCCTGTTTTGGTACCAGTACCATGCTGTTTTTGTCACTATTGCTCTGTAATATAGTTTGAAATCTGGTATCGCTATACCACCTGATTCACACTTCCTGCTTAGAATTGCTTTTGCTATTCTGGGTCTTTTATTTTTCCATATGAATTTCATGATTGCTTTATCTATTTCTACAAGAAATGCCATTGGAATTTTGATTGGCATTGCATTAAACCTATAGAGAACTTTTGGTAATATCGCCATTTTGATAATGTTAGTTCTGCCTATCCATGAACAGGGTATATTTTTCCATCTTCTAAGATCTTCTTCTACTTCTCTCTTTAGGGTTCTGTAGTTTTCATTGTATAAATCTTTCACCTCTTTTATTAATAAGGTTGATTCCCAAGTACTTTATTTTTTTTGAGGATATTGTTTTTTTTTTAAACTTAATTAACCAGCATATTTTAATGAACATATATAGAACACTACAGAATACATATTCTTTTTTTTTTTAATTTTTTATTGATTATTTAAAGCATTACATAGCTCATGATATATCATCTTTCATACATTAGACTCAAATTGTGTTTTGAACTCCCATTTTCACCCCAAATATAGATTGCAGAATCACATCTGTTACATATTCACATTTTTACATAATGCCATATTAGTGTCTGTTGTATTCTGCTACCTTTCCTAACCCCTACTATCCCCCCTCCCCTCCCCTCCCCTCCCATCTTCCCTCTCTATCTCCCCTGCTGTTGTTCAATTCTCTCCCTTTTTTTTTTCCCTCCCCCTTGCCCCTCATAGCCTCTTATAATTTTATGTATCCTTGAAGGTCTCCTACCATTTCCATATGCTTTCCCTTCTCTCTCCGTTTCTCTCCCCCCATTCGTCTTTGTTTACTGTAGTCTTTTCCACATGCTCTTCCTTCCTGTTCTGTTCTTAGTTGTTCTCTTTATATCAAAGCAGACATTTGGCATTTGTTTTTTAGGGCTTGGTGAATGGAGTGTTTTTCCTCATTTCCGTTTCAGAAGTTTTGTCGCTGATATACAGAAATGCCTTTGATTTATGCGTGTTGATTTTATATCCTGCCACTTTGCTGAATGAATTTATTAGTTCTAGTAGTTTCTTTGTAGACCCTTTTGGGTCTTCTAGGTATAGAATCATGTCATCTGCAAATAGTGATAATTTAAGTTCTTCTTTTCCTATTTTTATGCCTTTAATTTCTTTCATCTGTCTAATTGCTCTGGCCAGTGTTTCGAGAACTATATTGAATAGAAGTGGTGAGAGAGGACATCCCTGTCTTGTTCCAGATTTTAGAGGGAATGCCTTTAACTTTTGTCCATTCAGAATGATGCTAGCCTGAGGCTTAGCATAGATAGCTTTTACAATGTCAAGGTAAGTTCTTGTTATCCCTAGTTTTTCTAATGTTTAGAAACAAACTAAATTTTTTTAAAAAAGGATAAATAATCAAACATGGATGGAAGTACAGACCATATATCGATAGTAACTCTGAATGTTAATGGCTTAAACTCTCCAATAAAGCGACATATGCTGGTATCATGGATTAAAAAAACAAATCCAACAATATGCTGCCTCCAGGAGACACATCTGATTGGAAAAGACATACACAGGCTGAAGGTGAAAGGATGGGAAAAAATATACCATGCACACGGTCCTCGTAAGCAAGCAGGGGTGGCCATCCTCATATCGAATAAAATCGACTTCAAGACTAAGTTAATCAAAAGGGATAAAGAAGGACATTATATACTGTTAAAAGGAACCATTAACCAACAAGACATAACAATTATCAATATTTATTTATGAAATTGTGTCTTAACTGTTAAATTCTAAAATGGCAGGAGTGGACACTCTGAAGTAACTAAAATTACCTTTGAAAATTTCTTAACCTCAGATAACATGTAGTATACATTTTAAAATATAAAACAGGGTACTTTATAAATTATGTAGTCTAAAGTTCCAGAAGCAATTGAATAGTGTAACAAAGACTACAAAAGTTACAGATATCTGAGCATTCAAACTTTTGTGTCTTTAAAGGTGGGGTGAGTAGAAAATCACTTATTTTTTCTGCAGATTGCATTCCATTTTTTAAAGAATGTACTAAGCCTATCTAATATTAATATTCATTAATAGATTTGTTTACTCAGAAACAATATGTATAAAAGAACCTAATAAACTGCTTAGAAACACAATGTCCATGTCAGCAACAGTACAGGAATCTGAATTCAAATCTTGATTATGAATTAGACTCTCATACAAACTGTTTTTTGAGAAGTTGTTTAGAAGCCATTGGTTGACTTCCTCTTTCCAGATAGATGTCTTCTGCATGGCCCATAAACATTTGTCACTCTTTTATCCTTTACCCCGATTTCAAGACACCTGAACATACCTCTGAAAATATGTTTTAAAGGTATATAATGTGTTTTGCTCACAAAACTTGAAAAGTTAGAATAATTAGTAACATCATATGCTGATTAGTTATTGTAAAGAGGTACTCTGACACATTTTTGAAAGGAGTGTCAAGGATTTAATTTTTGGGAGAAAAAATATCCTGTAAGAGAAATAAGATTACTAGTCCTTTTAGTGGCAAACACTGAAACTAACATGACTACTCGTCAATAGGGAAATAACAGAGAAACTATGGTATTGACACACTGGGAAGATACTTTTCCTAAAACAAAAAGCGGTTACCAGGGCTTAGGGGATGAGGGAAAAGGAAAAACGTTGCTCAAAGATGTAAACTTTCAGTATAAGATAAATAATTTAGGGAACCCAATATATAGCATGATGTCTATATATAGCATGGTGACAATACTGAATTTTATACTTGAAATTTGTTTAATGTTGTCACCACAAAATAAAACAAAATGAAAAAGATTAACTAGATGAGGTAAGAAATATGTTAACTACTTAATTATGACAATCATCTCACAAAATATATGTATGTCACATCGTCACATTGTATATCATAGAGTCACACAATTTTGTTATTCATGCCTCATTAAAGCTGGAAAATTAGAGGTGGGGGGAGAAGCTGATCAATCTGTGGGCAGAAAAATGCCATGATATTTTTCTTAAATAAATTGTTAAAATGGAGAAAATAATATAATATTAGCTTTGTTAAAAATTAAAACCAAAACCTAACCACAAACCACACAAAAACTTATGTGTTATAGTTTAGGTAAGAGGTATCTCCCCAAAACTCAAGAAAATTTAGAGGTGCAATGATTATATAAGAACCTTAACCTAAGCAGTAGTTAATCCTGTGGTAACTGTAGGTAGGTCGGGTATAGCTAGAAGAGGTAGGTCTTGGAGGGCATGCCTTTGGGATTTATATTTTGTTCCTGGTGAGTGGAACTCTCTCTGCTTCTTGGTAGCTATGTCCTGGACTGCTTTCTTTTGCTGCCATGATATTGTGTCTTATCTTGGGCCCCAAGCAGTGAAGCTGGCCATCTGTGGACTAATATCTCTAAAACCAGGAGGCCCTAAGTAAACTTTCCCCTCTGTAAACTTGTTTGTCAGATGTTTCGGTCACAGTGACAAAAAACTGACTAAAACACTAGTATGTGTATATGTTTGTAAAGAACTTTCAAAAGTAATAATTGGTAACTACAGGACTAGAACAATTGGATTGAAATTTACTTTTTATTTCTCTGTTGTTTCAAGGTGTGATCCAAACTAGTGGTAATAGGAATTCACAGAAAAAGGCAGTTGTGAAATATAACACAGAAATGGGGTGGATGGTACTTGGCAGCTATTTGGATGTGAGTGGGAGGCAAATGAAGGAGTTCAAAGATGGCTCAGCAATTTCTAGCCAGAGTGATTAGGGAATGGTGATGTCATTTATAGAAACAAGGAGACTATGAGGAGCAAAGTGAATTCTTTATTGTTACCAGAGGAGAGATGATGACTCCAGGTTATCAATCAAAGTTGTGCTGCTTCTCATTTTAAATAATAACTGTTACAAAAGGAAATCTTCTTAGCTTGGTCCTGAAACTTCAGAAAAAATATAATGCCTCACTTGTAAGGTGAATTTACTTTATGTGAATTATATCTCAATAAAAATTTTAAAAATACTGCTTTATAGTTGCATTTCATGTGAATTATGGAACTAAAGGACCCAAACTATTATCTATGCATATTTTAAAACAAAATAACATTTGTTTTTAAACAGAAAAAATCATAAAATTTAAAATAATATCAAACATGGGAAGAAAAATAACTTTCCTACTTATACAAAATGGAAGAGATATAAGATTTGACCTCTAAAATTTTTACTGAATGTTTTTTGTGTTTTTTTAATACTTATTCCTCTTGCAAATGTTTTTGTAACTCAATGCCTAGTGACTTATTAAGAGTGTGTTGTTGCTAAAAATATTCTATAGAGGTAGCCTTGCAAAGGTTTTTTTTTTTAAATGCTCCATAGAAAGGAGCATTAGATATTCAGCCCCATTGAGAATTTGTTTCTTGCAAATACTGTCAAAATGCTAGGAGAATTTATTTCCATACAATTATGTCATATTTTATGTTGGGGCTGAAATAGAAGTGTGTAATCCATCAGTCCGAGATCTTTTGCATAGGTAAATGAGTCAACAAAGTCTCCTGAATAAATCATTTTAATTTTAATTTTCAGTTATATGGAAATCAGCTTCTGTACATCTTTATTCTCCATTCATCATTTAATGTATTTTTACTTTTAGAGACTATTCCTTTGTTAATCTTTTTAGATAAATTATGTAGTCTTCCATACGAAATGTTTTTCATATTGTATATGTTCTAGTGAGTTAAAATGGGACATTTCTATAATGGCCATGTTTTAATTTTAAGTCTAAAGAATTTTATGAATTTCAAAACCTTCAGAAAACTGAGTGATTATGTTACTGTGTGAAATCACAAGTTGATTTTTTTATTGTCTAATTCTTACAATTTGGTTTAAGCTACATATAGTCTCCCACTAAGAAAAAAGAACAAAGATAATAAACTTATATTTTGTATATTTCTTGTTTTCCAGAAAATAAACACTGTTGGAACCAGTAATGCAGATGTCCCTTTGGCTGATCCCGGAATGTACCAGTTGGACATTACATTAAGAAGGGGTCAAAGTTTAGCTGCCCGAGATCGAGGAGGTATGAACATAAGAACAATATCACCTAGATGCTTTTTTTGTGTATTTGTGAGAAAGATTGCTTCCTTTATGACTGCTTAAGTTTGAGTAAAAACTGTAATATTGTAATTTTGAGAAGTTTGGATTTAATGATGCAATTTGATATATTACCTCACTCCTCTGACCATGGAGAAAGAGGTTTTGATGCAGGTTCCAAACCATGACCTACTTGACCCAGACAGCAAGGTCCTTCCCACACTGCTGACAAGTTAGACTCTATTTGTATATGATCAGTGGAACAGGTGGTTACATAGATGAGGTGTCTATTTGAAGCTATACCAGAAGTTACTTTTTAGTAGACCCAGTTAAATCTACTGAAATTGCAAAATCCAGGACTAGTATCTCACTAAAACTTTAGAGCTTTCCATCAAATAACTATTTGAGACTTAGTTGGACCTTGCAATAGGATTAAACAGGACTTGGTGGATTGAACAGGTTTTTTTGTAGGCCATGATGAGGCAGAGGACAATATAAATACTCCTTAGATTGTAAGTGCAGTGTCCTGATAAACTAGGCTGGAGCACCTGAGGGATTCCTAAACCCAGTGTAGAGGCAGGATCAGGGATAAATTCCCAAATAGACTATGTAGCATCCTTCATAAATTTTAATTACTAGCCATGCAGGAGATAGATACCTGGAGATCCCGGAAAGCTTCCAGTCTCACAAGAAGCAGAGTTTTGGTGAAAATTCTCCTGCTGGGAGGGAGGAAAGTCCCTAAACCTATGCTATTTTGTCATTATACCACTGGAGTGACCCATAACATTCTATGATACAGTTTTTCTCCTTCTATCCTAACAGATATCCATACTTAGGGAATAGAAGGAGCCAGATTAAGACTATAGTCTAGCTGGACATGGTGCATGTCTGTAATCCCAGCAGCTCAGGAGGCTGAGACAGAAGTATCGCAAGTTCAAAGATAGCCTTAGCAACTTAGTGTGACTCCAAGCAACTTAGTGAGACCCTGTCTTAAAATATAAGAAGGACTGGGGATGTGACTCAGTGCTTGTTTGAGTGCCCCTAGGTTCAATCCCAGGTACCAAAAACAAAACAAAACCCAAAACAAAACAGGCTATAATCTAAATTTATGTCTTCTATCTCCAAAGGGATAAAATGTTTTTATATAATAGTGGTTTTTTATGATTAAAAACTATAATAGTTTTAATTTTAAGTAAATATTAGTAAGTAGAACATTTTTTCAAATATTGCTTTTGTCATATTAATAATAGAAAACTACACTATAACAAAATACAAGCAATATTGAACAAGAACAAATAATTTTATCTTTTTAGTAATTAGAACATTTTTAATGAATGCTGATTGAAAATGTTAGAACAGATGGGAAAGATTTCAAAATTAAACATCTGGTCTAGTAGGTGAGGAGAAATTTTTATTGGATTGAACTACTTCAGGTAAGCTATAATTAGATTACCAAAAGAAAACAATGTTATTAGCACAGTATTAAGATTATTTCATATAACATTTTTTTTAGTTTTCAAGCTGCTTTCAATATATTATTTTTAAAACAGAATTAAACCACTGAACTGGAGATAAAAATTTTATTCCTATATAAACCCTCAGTAATTTAAAATATATTCATTTACAATGTATTAATTGTTTATAATTATAAAAATTTAAAAACAACCTAATAGCCATTAATGGGGGCAAGGTTTAATAAACTGTAGTACATCCACATGAGCATGCAGCTGTAAAAGAGAAGGAAAAATCTTTAGGAATTAATAAGGAAAATTGTAGAAGATATATTAAGTTTACTTAGGAAATGTTCAAAAGAATATCAAAATATGCATCATTTCATGTAAGAAAAAATCATATAAGAAATTTTGCATTTTCTTCTAATTTGTACAAAAAGAAGAACAGGAAGAAAATCAGAAATGAATAAAATTGATAACATGCAGAATGTAACTAAGATCAGGTGACAAGAATAGGGGATGGGAATAAGGTAAAAGGGGGAGGAAGGAGTAATATTTCCCTGAGTAAACCATAGTTCTTGTACGTTTCCAACTATGGCAATATTTAGCACCTTAAAATAATGACTAGATTGGTTAGTTAAAGTCAATAGGGCATGGGAGGAACTCAGAAAGAAATATAACTACACCTCCGGGAGTTGTTGAATAAATAACTAATCTAAGAAACGATGTAAAAAAGTAGTGTTATATTCTATAAAACTTAAAAATAAATAAACAGAAATATTGCGTACTGGAGCATTATTATCAATTCTTAGATGAATGTGTATGCTAGGAGCTAGCAAATAAGTAAATGTATTGTAGCGAATGTGAGCCAGGTAGTGAGAAACCTTGGAGAAAGAAATTACAAATACAGGAAAGGAGAAGGCTAATAAAGAGGACTGAACTGGAACTTGAGAGTGTTATATTAAGTGAAATAATCAAAACTCAGAAAATCAAGGCTTGTATGTTTCCTTTCATATGTGGAAGCTCAAGAGAAAAAATGGGGGTCAGAGTGTTGGGAGGTGGTGAGGAGCTCATGAAAATAGAAAGGAGACCAGTAGAGTAGAGGAATGGAACCTGGAGGAGGGAGGATGGAAAGGAAAGGGAGGTACTGGGGAAGATGTTGAGCAAATTATGTATATTGTGTGCACATAGGAATATGTAATAATGAATCCTACTATTATGTATTATTATAATACACCAATACAAATATGGGCAAAAAAGGAAATGGGTAAGTCTAGAATGATCCTTGTGGTATTAGGTAATGATGTGAACTAATAGGTTTTAATATGTGTTCAAACAGATATAAATACAAATGGATAGAGGTGTGTGTGTGTGTTTGTGTGTGTGTGTGTGTGTGTGTGTGTGTGTTTCCTACATCTATTTGCTGAAAGGGCCCAGAAGCCATAACAAAGGAACAAAGGTTTAATGATAAAATAGTAACACACCTAGGGCCTAGGTATTTGTTTGTAAGTAGAATTTCCCTAATACAGTAATCAGGGCTCCTGGAGGAATGGTTGACTTCAGACCTGATGCAGGAAAAGTACAAGATGAGCCTGGAACATCTTGCATTGCCAGGAACTAAGGCAATGCTCTGAAGTTGGTGGCAGAATGTCAAAATTGCATAGGGCCAACTTAAAGAAACTCCTAATGTCCAAAACTGGGACAATTTCAGCAACAATATAAATAATGGTACTAATGTAGTATAACATGTGGGATATAATAAATATCTCTGATTTCATACTGATAAATAAATGATTGAATAAAAGAATAAGTGAGAGAGAAGGTACAGCTTTTCCTTATAGTAGAATTTCAATGTATGAGTGAAGAAGGGAAGATGAAAATAGAAATCACCTTTTAACAAACACTAAATCACAATCGTTGTAGGCAAAAATCTTCAATGAATGCTAAAGTTACCTGTGCAAAATTATGATGTGAAACAGAGTATTTGCAGCATTTTGAAGTATTTTTCTGCAAGATATGAATGACTTACAAAAGCAAAAATACTAACTCTAGAGAAGTGTGGAAGACACCACCTTAGCCAAGTGATCAAAGGTGATTCAGAAGTAACGAGACATGCAGACAACATATAGCTCCTGATAAGGTACACCAAGCACCACCCATCATTTCTGTAGCATTCTTGTCAAAATGCAAAAGCTTGACAAAATCATAAGAGAACATCAGGCAAACTCCCATCATAAGACACAATTTATCTGAACTGAATCATCTCTATCTTTTGAAAGGTGTGTGCACAACCTCATTTCAACATTCCCTGTTTCTCCACAATTTGGGATCTCAAATTATTCTCTATAGTTATTACTGACAAAAATATGAAACAAGTTTCAGGAAACTTGGTGGGGCGTGTATTTAAGAAAAAAATGGGAGAGGGGAAAAAAGAACAAAAAGAGAGAAAATATTACTTTGCAAGAATGAAGAATACAACAAAATGTTAAAAGGTGAACTCTAATTCAGTTTCACCAGTTTACCTTACTTTTGCATTTGTGAAATTTTAATTGGATAAGGGCAATAAGAGATAATTACAGGGAGGAAGCAACCTGAGTTACTTTTGGGGTTGAATAAACATCTTTGACCCATCTCTGAATAAGTGTGTTAAACATTTGATTGGATAGATGGTATTGGGTCATTGTAGATTTATGAATTTATATACATATAGCTGGTAGGATAATTAGATGGAAATGGATACTTAAAGTTAGAAGAAAGCATTGCAGTCATGTGGGATTATAGTTTTGAGCTTGAATTGAGATTATGAGTATGGAAGTGGAGAAGGAAAGGAACATATGAGAGAAGGTTCAAGGGAATGTTCAGCAGGACCTGGGATCATTTTTGAGGCAGGGGCTAAACAAACAAACCACCAACAACAAAACCTTTGGAAGTTTTAAAACTGATGGTGTCTGGGAGGTGTGTGCAGGTTGAAAAACAATGAATAAGACCCTTGCAAAGCCATTAGAATTAGCACATACTACACTCTTCATTTATCCCACTGATGTTGATATTCCTTTTTCACAGGAAAGGTGCCCTTCCCAATTGCTTTTCTATGGCCTGACAGTATTTTTTACTGGACTCTTAGAGTCTGTTTATGGTCATCCAGCAGGATTCCGTAAGGCCATTCTTTGGTCTGTGGACCACAAAAGCATTGCTGTAAAATTACTATTATGATTTTAGTAGTGTATCATAGTTATTAATAATACTGGAGTTCACTTTGACATAATCACATGTGCATGGAATGTAATTTTCTCCCTTTCAGTCCCCAGTACTTTCTCTTTCTCTCCCCCTTCCATCCCACTGTTCCCTTGCCTCTACTCTGCTGGTCTCCCTTCTGTTTTATGTCAATGTTCTTATCTTCTACCCAGCAAGACAAAAATGTCTGCATCCCCTATGCCTCATATCACATTTGCACAGGAGAATGGGAGGAAAAAACTCATTTCCACCTCTACCACTATCACTGGAATGCTGGACTTTGTTCCTCCAGAATCCTCCTTCATACGTAGTAGTCATAGAGGCAGCCTCAGCTGCCCTCATTTTTACATTTTTGTTACCCCTTTTCCAGAACATCCAGATGGCTTCTTGAAATAGTACTACCATTTCCTGGGTTTTACTAGCTCTTCTTTAGGCAGCCTGATTAACCACAAAGTGCATGATCTTGGGAAACTGACACACATGAGGTCAAAGCCAAGTTCCACATTTTGTTAGCTGTGTGACTTTGAGTGAGATGTGTGTTTTCCCTATTCCAATTGATGGTTCCAGGTTTCGAAATCAGAACTATAGGATGCCTTGTTAAATCTGCAATTGAGATAAATAATACATTGTCTTTCATACATATGTATAAACATGTCTCAAATAATATTGGGAAAATACAAATATTAAAATATTATTTATCTGAAATCTGGGTTATCATTTTACCTGACCCTATGTAATTGTCAAGTACAGTTATTATTAGAAAAATGCCTTTTATATTTTAATTAAGTAGTACTTGTTAGGAGATATACCTTTTGACAGAGACATCTATATTATCATGTATTGGATTCTTTTTTTATTGTTATGCATTTTTTTATTGGTTGTTCAAAACATTAAAAAGCTCATGACATATCATCTTCCATACATTTGATTCAAGTGGGTTATGAACTCCCATTTTTTACCCCAAATACAAGTTGCAGAATCACATCGGTTACACATCCACATTTTTACATAATACCATATTAATGACTGTTGTATTCTGCTACCTTTCCTATCCCCTACTATCTCCCCTCCCCTTCCCTCTCATTTTCCCTCTCTACCCCATCTGCTGTTGTTTAATTCTCTCCCTTGTTTTTTTCCCCTTTCCCCTCACAAACTCTTATATGTAATTTTGTGTAACAATGAGGGTCTCCTTCCATTTCCATACAGTTTCCCTTCTCTCTCCCTTTCTCCCACCCCACTCGTCTCTGTTTAATGTTAATCTTTTCCTCATGCTCTTCTTCCCTATTCTGATCTTAGTTGCTCTCTTTATATCAAAGAAGACATTTGGGATTTGTTTTTTAAGAATTGGCTAGCTTCACTTAGCATTATCTGCTCTAATGCCATCCATTTCCCTGCAAAATCCATGATTTTGTCGTTTTTTAGTGCTGCATAATACTCCATTGTGTATAAATGCCACAGTTTTTTAATCTATTCATCTATTGAAGGGCTTCTAGGTTGGTTCCACAATCTTGCTATTGTGAATTGTGCTGCTATGAACATCGATGTAGCAGTGTCCCTGTAGCATGCTCTTGTTAGGTCTTTAGGGAATAGATCGAGAAGGGGAATAGCTGGGTCAAATGGTGGTTCCATTCCCAGCTTTCCAAGAAATCTCCATACTGCTTTCCAAATTGGCTGCACCATTTTGCAGTCCCACCAACAATGAACAAGTGTACCCATTTCCCCGCATCCACGCAGCACTTGTTGTTGTTGGACTTCTTAATGGCTGCCAATCTTACTGGAGTGAGATGGTATCTTAGGGTGGTTTTGATTTGCATTTCTCTGACTGCTAGCGATGTTGAGCATTTTTTCATGTACTTGTTGATTGATTGTATGTCCTCCTCTGAGAAGTGTCTGTTCAGGTCCTTGGCCCATTTGTTGATTGGGTTATTTGTTATCTTATTATCTAATTTTTTGAGTTCTTTGTATACTCTGGATATTAGGGCTCTATCTGAAGTGTGTGGGGTAAAAATTTGTTCCCAGGATGTAGGTTCCCTGTTTACCTCTCTTATTGTTTCTCTTGCTGAGAAAAAACTTTTTAGTTTAAGTAAGTCCCATTTGTTGATTCTTGTTATTAACTCTTGGGCTATGGGCGTCCTATTAAGGAATTTGGAGCCCAAGCCCACAATATGTAGATCGGAGCCAACTTTTGCTTCTATCAGACGCAGAGTCTCTGATTTGATATCTAGCTCCTTGATCCATTTTGAAATAACTTTTGTGCATGGTGAGAGAAAGGGGTTCAGCTTCATTTTGTTGCATATGGATTTCCAGTTTTCCCAGCACCATTTGTTGAAGATGCTATCCTTTCTCCATTGCATGCTTTTAGCCCCTTTATCAAATATAAGAAAGTTGTAACTTTGTGGATTAGTCTCTGTGTCCTCTATTCTGTACCATTGATCCACCTGCCTGTTTTGGTACCAGTACCATGGTGTTTTTGTTACTATTGCTCTGTAATATAGTTTGAAATCTGGTATCGCTATACCGCCTGATTCACACTTCCTGCTTAGAATTGCTTTTACTATTCTGGGTCTTTTGTTTTTCCATATGAATTTCATGATTGCTTTATCTATTTCTACAAGTAATGCCGTTGGGATTTTGATTGGCATTGCGTTGAACCTGTAGAGAACTTTGGGTAATATTGCCATTTTGATGATGTTGGTTCTGCCTATCCATGAACAGGGTACCTTTTTCCATCTTCTAAGATCTTCTTCTATCTCTCTCTTTAGGGTTCTGTAGTTTTCATTGTATAAATATTTCACCTCTTTTGTTAGGTTGATTCCCAAGTATTATATTTTTTTTGAGGATAATGTGAATGGGGTAGTTTTCCTCATTTCCATTTCAGAAGTTTTGTTGCTGATATACAGGAATGCCTTTGATTTATGTGTGTTGATTTTATATCCTGCCACTTTGCTGAATTCATTTATTAGTTCTAGTAGTTTGTTTGTAGACCCTTTTGGGTCTTCTAGGTATAGAATCATGTCATCTGCAAATAGTGATAATTTAAGTTCTTCTTTTCCTATTTTTATGCCTTTAATTTCTTTTGTCTGTCTAATTGCTCTGGCTAGTATTTCAAGGACTAAATTAAATAGAAGTGGTGAGAGAGGGCATCCCTGTCTTGTTCCAGATTTCAGTTTTTCTCCATTTAGAATGATCCTAGCCTGAGGCTTAGCATATATAGCTTTTACAATGTTGAGGTAAGTTCCTGTTATCCCTAGTTTTTCTAGTGTTTTGAACATAAAAGGTTGCTGTACTTTGTCAAATGCTTTTTCTGCATCTATCGAGATGATCATATGGTTCTTATTTTTAAGTCTATTGATGTGGTGAATAATATTTATTGATTTCCATATATTGAACCAACCTTGCATCCCAGGGATGAATCCTACTTTATCATGGTGCACAATTTTTTTGATATGCTTTTGTATTCGATTTGCCAGGATTTTATTGAGGATTTTTGCATACAAGTTCATTAGAGATATTGGTCTGTAGTTTTCTTTCTTTGAAGTGTCTTTGTCTGGTTCTGGGATCAGGGTGATGTTGGCCTCATAGAATGAATTTGGAAGAGCTCCTTCTTTTTCTATTTCTTGAAATAACTTGAAAAGTATTGGTATTAATTCTTCTTTGAAAGTTTTGTAAAACTCCCCTGTATACCCATCCGGTCCAGGGCTTTTCTTGGTTGGTAGTCTTTTGATGGCTTCTTCTATTTCTTCCTTTGTTATTGGTCTGTTTAAATTGTGTGTGTCTTCCTGACTCAATCTGGGCAGCTCATATGACTTAAGAAATTTATCGATGTCTTCACTGTCTTCTATTTTATTAGAATAAAGGTTTTCAAAATACTTTCTAATTATCTTCTGTATTTCTGTAGTGTCTGTTGTGATATTGCCTTTTTCTTCCCGTATGTTAGTAATTTGAGTTTTCTCTCTTCTTCTCTTCGTTAGCATGGCTAAGGGTCTGTCGATCTTATTTATTCTTTCAAAGAACCAACTTTTAGTTTTATCAATTTTTTCAATGGTTTTTTTTGTTTCGATTTCGTTAATTTCCGCTCTGATTTTAATTATTTCTTGTCTTCTGCTATATTTGCTGTTGTTTTGCTCTTCCTTTTCTAGGGTTTTGAGATGTAGTGTGAGTTCGTTTATTTGTTGGTTTTTTCTTTTTTTGAGGAATGAACTCCAGGAAATGAATTTCCCTCTTAGAACTGCTTTCATTGTGTCCCATATGTTGTGTCTGAATTGTCGTTTATCTCTAAGAATTTTTTGATTTCCTCCTTTATGTCTTCTGTAACCCATTGATCATTCAGTAACATATTGTTTATTTTCCATGTAATGCTGGATTTTTCCTTCCTTCTTTTATCATTGATTTCCAATTTCATTCCATTATGATCAGATATGGTGCATGGTATTATCTCCACACCTTTATATTTACTAAGAGTTGCCCTATGGCATAATATATGATCTATCTTTGAGTAAGATCCATGTGCTGCTGAGAAAAACGTGTATCCACTTGATGATGGTTGATATATTCTATATATGTCGGTTAAGTCTAGGTTATTGATTGTGTCATTGAGTTCTATAGTTTCTTTATTCAGCTTTTGTCTGGAGGATCTGTCTAATGGTGAGAGTGGTGTGTTGAAGTCACCCATAATTATTGTGTTGTGGTCAATTTGACTCTTGAACTTGAGGAGAGTTTGTTTTATGAACATTG
This sequence comes from Spermophilus citellus, assembly GCF_964194105.1. NCBI lineage: Eukaryota > Metazoa > Chordata > Mammalia > Rodentia > Sciuridae > Spermophilus > Spermophilus citellus. The sequence continues at coordinate 209,168,915 of NC_138182.1, forward strand.
CTGCACCATTATTTGGTGTATATAAATTGATAATTGTTATGTCTTGTTGGTGGATAGTTCCTTTAACAGGATATAGTGTCCTTCTTTATCCCTTTTGATTAACTTAGGTTTGAAGTTGATTTTATTCGATATGAGTATGGCCACTCCTGCTTGCTTCTGAGGGCCATGTGAGTGGTATTTTTCCCAACCTTTCACCTTCAGCCTGTGTATGTCTTCCTATCATATGAGTCTCCTGAAGGCAGCATATTGTTGGGTTTGTTTTTTTGATCCAGGTTACTAGCCTGTGTCTCTTGATTGGTGAGTTTAGTCCATTAACATTTAAGGTTACAATTGAAATATGATTTGTACTTCCAGTCATGTTTATTTATTTATTTATTTTAGTTTGGCTAGGTTTTTACTTTTTGGTTTTTTTCTTCCCCCTTTACTGAGATACCTCCCGGTGTTGGTTTGGGGCACTATTTTTCCATTCTTCTTCTTGTAGAATTTTGCCCAAAATGCTTTGCAGTGCTGGTTTTCTGGCTGTGAATTCTTTTAGCTTTTGTTTATCATGAAAGATTTTAATTTCATTGTCAAATCTGAAGCTTAATTTTGCTGGATACAGTATTCTTGGTTGGAGACCATTATTTTTCAGCGTTTGAAATACATTGTTCCAGGATCTTCTCGCTTTCAAAGTCTGTGATGAAAAATCAGCCGTTAACCTAATTGGTTTACCACTGAATGTAATCTGCCTCCTTTCCCTCATAGCTTTTAATATTCTCTCCTTGTTCTGTATGTTGGCTATCTTCATAATTATATGTCTTGGAGTTGGTCTATTACAGTTTTGGATGTTTGGGGTCCTGTAGGCTTCCTGGATTTGGCAATCCATTCCATCTTTCATCTCAGGGAAGTTTTCTAGGATTATTTCATTTAATAGGTTGTGCATTCCTTTGGGTTGAACCTCTGTGCCTTCTTCTATCCCAGTGACTCTCAAATTTGGTTTTTTGATGAGATCCCATAGCTCTTGGATAGATTGCTCATGAGATTTAAGCATCTTTTCAGTGTTGACTATACTCTTTTCAAGTTGATAAACTTTGTCTTCATTATCTGATGTTCTGACTTCTACTTGATCTAGTCTATTTGTAATATTCTCGTTAGCGTTTTAAATCTGGTTTATGGTTTCTTGCATTTCTAAAATTACTGTTTTTTTTTAAGATCTCTATCTCCTGGTAAAGCTCGTTCTTTGCAGTTTGAATTTGTTTGTTTAGTTCATTTTCAAAATATTCTTTCAATTCTTGGACTTGCTGTCTCATGTCTTCTCTAAAATTCTGTTCCATCTGAGTTAGGTATGCCTTGATTTCTTTCCCTGTGCATGTTTCTGATGCTTCTAGGTCCTCCTGTAGATTTAAGTTGTCCTGCATTATCTGTAATCCTTTTTTCCCTTGTTGTTTCATGTTGTTCACGTTACTTTCCAGCTCTGTTTGACTGCTTTGTAACTGCTTTCTCCTATACATTTGTTTGGCTTTGTTTATCTCTGTTGTCTCTCCTTTGTGGTGGGAGATTATGCCTATAGATGTTGGGCTTTATTGTACTTTAGAGCTGATTCCTTCAATTTATAAAGGACTTCCGGATTTTGTATGCATATAGTGGTTTGGTTTTTGTTCTTAGGACTTTAGGTTAGGTGCTATGCAGGTATAAGGGTTAGTATGTCTTGGCTACCTTAGAAGATTGCTCTACTGAAGGGGGATACTAACCGTCGATTGGATCAGGGTGTTGGTAGAAGCTAGGTATTTAGGAGCACTATAGACGGCCTCGAAACCTTCACCTATTTGCATTTAGACAGTTACACAAAATGGAGGACGTAATGCTTGGGATGAAAGTTGGGGGGAAGGGGAAGGAAGGTGCTCTTGAAAAGAAAGAAGGAGAAGGAGATAGATAGCATAGAGGAGAATGGAAAGAACAATAAAACTTGAAAGGGGAAAGAAAGAGGGAAAAGGGGAGAGAAAAAATAAAATGAAATAAGAAATAAAATTAGGTCTTAGAGATCCATTTTCTTCTCTTCCCGTAGGCAAAGCTGTGCCCTCCGGGCTGAGTTTTGCCCTCAATGTGTCAACAGCAATCCCTGTAAGGCAGCTCCTGGGAGTCTCTCAATCCTGTTGGTCCAGAGCTGTTTCACTTCTACGGCCCCTCCTCCCCTTCCTCCTGCCAGCCAGCCAGGTCCTGCTCACCGGAGGTGGTTCCCCAAGGATCTGGTTACACTTTCAGCCCCACTGAGTGCTCTATTTCCCTAAAGACTGAGCACTCTCTCTGTCATTCATCTAAGCCCCAGTGCTGTGGAGCTGTGGTCTGGGAGTCAATTGTTTAATTTTTCCGGACCCCTTTGGTGGGCACACCTTCAGAATCTGGCAGCTAAGACCATTGGTGTCGCTGCTGGTGGTAATGGGAGTTGGGGGTCGAGGATCCCCTTTGCTTCCCTCAGCCCCTACAATCACGACCACTCCACTGGCGGTAGGAGGAGTTGGGGGTCTGGAGTGTCCTCTGTTTCCCTCCGCCCCTACCATCACGCCCTCTCAGTTGGCGGTTGGGGGATTTGGGGGTGGGGAGTCTTCTCTGCTTCCCTCTGCCCCTACAGTCACGCCCTTGTCACTGGCAGTAGGGGGAGTTGGGGGTCGAGAGTCCTTTGGCCCTTATGGTCACGCCCACGGAGAGATTTTGAAGTTTCCCAGTTGTTTGTATCTGATGTGGGTGGGAGTCACACACCTGCTAAAGTAGATTCTGCTGGGAAGGAATCTCTTTGGCCGAACTTTGGTGACTTCCCCTCTCTGCTATGGCGGGACCCTGGCTCCTTGCCAGAGTGTCTGAAGGGAGGGGTGGAACTGGCTTGTCTCTGGTCTGACACAATCTCTGGTTTTAGTTCCCAGTTCGCTATTTCATAAAGGCTTGGTTAGATTCCCTTCACGTCGTCTCAGGGTGGGGGAGCCGTTTGCCCGGGTGGGTGGGGCCGTTAGCAGAGCCAGGAGGGCGCGGGCCGTCTGCCGGGCCAGGCGGGGACCCTTCTCGCTGTGCCGGGCTGCTGGGGGCTGCTTGTAGAGCCGGGCACGTGGCGCCCACGTGGCTAAGAGCCGGGTGGGCGGGGTGGCCATTTGCAGAGCGAGAGTGGCGCCGCCAGGAGAGCCGGGATGGCGGGGGCTATCTGCTGGCTGGGTGGGGACCCTTCTCGCCGCGCAGCTCTGGGCCGCCAGCCGCTTGTAGAAGCGGCCACTGGCCGCGGGGTTGGACCTCTGCACCCGCGTGGCCGGCCAAGATTCACTTGTCTGGGACAAACTGTCACTTCTAATAAACTTACTAATTCCCGGCAGGTCTCCTTTTAACGGAATTTTGCTAGAAGTTCCTCAGTAAGTAGAATGTAGCTGTTTTAATGGGTCTTTCTGATCCCGTTAATGTGGAGATATTGAAAGTGCTGCTTCCTCGCCGGCCGCCATTTTGGATCCCCTGATGTACTGTATTCTTAATGTAATGTTTTAACATAGTTATTTGTACTCTTAGAAAAATAAGAGCAATGTAGAATTTCCCTACAATTTGATTTCTTGAAATTTGGATTGTGAAGAATATATTGTATCCCTAGAGCTGCTTTTAAAAATTACCCCATGGAGACCTAAAACAACAGAAATTTTTTTTCTCAATGTTTTAGAAGCCAGAAGTCAAAATATCAAGGTGTGGCAAGGAAAAACACCCTCCCAGAACTCCTGGAGAGAATTCTCCTCACTTGCAGCTTCTTGTGGCTCCAGGATTCTTTGGCTTTTTATAGATGCATCACTCCAGTCTCTGCCTCTGCCTTCATATGACCCTCCCCTCTCTGTCTCTGGGCCTTGTGTCTTCCTCTCCTTTCTCTTATAAAGACACAATGGTTGAATTTAGGATCCACCCTAAATACCGAATTACTGTATCCCAAGATTCTTAACTTAATTACATCAGCAAAGACCTTAATTCTAAATGAGGTCACAGTCACAAGGACCAGGGATAAAGAGTTAAACATATATTCTTTTTTTTTTTTTTTGGGGGGGGGGTAAGGAGTCTCTAGAGGTTCAAGTTAATCTACTACTGAGGACGATTGCTTCTCGTGCTAGGATCAAGTTTAAATATCAATCAGGTGAACTGGGTGAACTTTTTGTTATTCTGTTTATAGCAGTGTTAAAAATCCCTGCATTGCTGGGTCTGATGGTGCACACCTGTATTTCCAGGGACTCTAGAGGCTAAGGCAGGAGGATCACAAGTTTGAGGCCAGCTTCAGCAACTTAATAAGATCCCATCTCAATTTTCAAAAGGTGGGGGGGGGTTGGGTATGTAACTCAGTGCCCCTGACTTCAATTCCCAGGTGAAAAAAAAAGGTAAAAAAGGAAAAGGAAATTCCTGCATTGAGTAGAGTTAGAAGATCCTGGGTACCATACTCTGAATCTCTTGAAGCCTACCCTGTGAGTCTGATGTGTCTGTGCTGAAGGGTGTTTGCAGGTGTTCTGAGAACCACATTTCCAGATTGTAGTAGAAATCATAAAAGTCTGGTAGATGGGAAAAGATTTAGAAATTTACCACTAGCTAAGATTCACATTTCTCACTAATTGAGAACACCAAATATAATGCAGCCAGATCTGAGAAAATAAATTGGAGAGCATTTTGTTTTCAAAAACAAATTCGATTTATTAAAACTGAAATATATTCTGAATTCTAAGTGTAAACAAGGACTTTTTCAAGTTAGAGGGCCTGCCAGTAATTTTATCATCAGAATACGATTTGTGAAGCTCCTAAAGAGTTATTCTCCTAGTGGGTAGAGCAGAGTAATATAACTAGTGTGTATTGTGCACAAGACAGGATGCACAGATATATACATATACTTATAGCTAAAGATATCTGCATATACAGATGTTTCCTCCAATCTTCACAGGACTGGCTGTGAGAGTACCTGTCATCTCTGATGTGTATTCATGGTTTGGTGTTCAGATTCCTCTTTGTTTTTGATCCTGGGGAAATTTCTTTATAATAGGAATAGCTATGTAGTCCAGTTAACCTGGGGGCTTTTGTTTTATACCTATTAACTGACATAATTATTAACAGTATTCCATTGCATTCTCAAGAGTCCCAGATTCAGATATATAGAATATACTAATGCTTCCTAAAACATCTTAATCTCATTAAAGTTCACCAGAAAATTAAGCAGTATGGGGGCTGGGGATGTAGCTCAGTGGTAGAGTATGTGCATGCATGAGGCTCCTGGTTCAATCTCCACCGTGCATGTGTGTGTGTGTGTGTGTGTGTGTGCGTGTGTGTGTTTGCGCGCACATGTAATTGCTAAACCCTGAGAATGAACTTCTACCTGGAGATTAATGACTCCAAGATTGCACCATTGTCTAGAAAGTTTTTTATACTGGTCTTAACACTTTAGTCTATGCCAGAGAAAAGGGTACAGTGGCTCCTCTCTGGGATTTGTCTGCAGCAGTATGTCTGTGGGGTGTTCCTTTCTTTAAGATAGATTCCTAAGGTTTAGCATGAGGTGACATCCTTCACCAGAGGTAAATTTGGGATTTTAAGTTAAAGAGCAGTTACTACAATTTCCTGAAGATACTCTGAGGATGATGTTCCCACTGTTGAAACATAGTCATAGTTCACCTATCTAAATGTTATTTACTTTTTAAGTTGTTCTTTCTTCCATTATTAGGATTACAAATTTGCTTCCTTCCTAAGGAAGGAAAGAGGACCAATTTTTATTAAACTTTTGTAAATAACTACATTGCCATGTGAAGTAAAAGGATCCAGGAAAGGCCCTAAGGACAATATCTGACACTCTTCTCAGTACTTTAGAGATAATCAATATTCAATGTGTTTCCTTCAGCATCTCCATAGGTTTTGCCAATGGTGTTCTTTTCAAATGAGATTTGATTGTAGATTAACTTGATTTAGAATAAGTATGATTTAATTCAGCAGCTGTTAATAAAGATGGCAGTAAGCTTAACCCATTTTAAAAGCATATCTCTGAGTTACTTTATTAGAGACATTGTTCTTATGTTTCTCTGGGGCTAATGGTTTTCCATATTGAGCCTTCTTAAAAGGTATGTTTCTTCTTGGTATTGTGTTCTTGGATTTGTATGCCCTTTGCCTATATGAAGAAATATTCTCAGGAATTCGGTTATGTATTGCCCCAAATTGGATATTACACAAATTATTCTGTAAATTTTGAAAGGTCGGTTGGCTTAGTATATCTATTAAGAATGAGTTCACATTTTCAGTACAACTGATATGAAATTATAGGCCCATTAATTAAGATTATTTTAAGAGATGTTATTCATTCTAATTGGCAACAATTCAATCTTCTAAATTTAGGGCAAAGGATAGAACAAAAAGGAACGAAAGTGCTTTATTGTGTGCTTATAAAATAAACCATTAAAAGTAATACCAATAATATCTGAAAACAAGTAACTATGATTAGAAATGTGTCTTCACTTTCACAGTTATATTTCTTTTTCTGATGACCTTACATTAGCAACCTACTTTCACAAAGTCATTTGCCATTGCATCGAAAGTGCTCTGGAAATCCAAAAATTTAAGTCCCCTGTTGTAGTTATTCAGGTCTCAGTTTACATTTTGAAATCTGCACCCATGAGTTCATCTCTGCAACCTCAATAGTCTTTTCCACCAAGGTCTGAGACTGACTTCCTTTGTGATTCCTCTTGAAGACACAATCTCTGTCCCAGTAGCTAATAGTAGGAACATAAGGCAGCAAGCACAAGGGGAGAAGGAAGGCTACCTGCTGATGAAAGTCTGAATGCCTCTGGTTCACCTATAAACGATGCCAGAATGGATGACAGCAGCATCTCCTTTTGGAAGTGAGTATATAAGCCAATATACATACCTCTAATGTAAGTGATGATTACCCTGAGAGGAGCAATATGTTATGAACAGTGAAAGCACTGGCAAATCTCTACTGCCTTACAATCAGCACTGAGCACTGGCACCAGAAGCATCTCCAACTGATCAATAATTTAAAAACTAAAATTGGAATCTACCTAGAAATAAATTTCATGACACTTGAGTTACCCCAAAGGAATAACACTGTAACTATACAAAATTGACCTTAGATAATTGAGTTTTACATTTACATCTCAAAAAGAACAAAAGAGTATTCCATAAGCATTGTGGCTTTTGGTTCAACTAGACATCAGTCTTACAAGACTATCTATGTCCATACTTGACACAGTCTGTTTAAGAGGATATAGGACCAGAACTACAGCTTATCAGCCAGAAAGCACCAGATATCCCTTGTAGTCTATGTAGCAGCTCCAGCTCCCACTACCATCTGCGAGTTATTTATATTTTGGGTAACATAGTGCAGATACAAAAAGACAAGATCCACACTGAGGAGGTGTGGGAGCCAACCTGACATAAAGGCTTCATTTGCCATAGGAGCCTGTACTTCTTGTAACTACTTCATAGATATATCCTGTTATAATAGTCATTATGCTCAGAAAAGCTCAAAGATGTGACTTCCTACCAGGTGTTTCTATTTGTCCTGGTCTAGATAAAATTTACTAATCAGGGAATCATTTTGCCATTTGTTGTTTAGTAACATATAGGTATATTCTTTCATCAGGCTTCCAAGAGAATACTAAATTAACTAAAGGTAATGTTCTCATTAGGAAAAGGGTATAGGTTTCCCCACACTAGAGTAAGTACTGAGAAAATTTAGAAAACGTGGTGCAGTCCTAATTTGTGCTTGATTGTATTATGCAGTCCCTTTGCACTTGAATGACCCAGGGCAGGTTTCAAGGTGAGGGAGCAAGCCTTCTGTGTTCCTAGGAGCTGTTCAGCAAGCACCAGTCTGTCTGTATATAAAAACACCCTCTCAGTTTCATTATTCCAAATTTATGACCTGACCTTGGATAACAATATAATAAAACAGAATTTCCAGAGCAGCACACAAATGCTCAAGGACATGCAGGAGGTCTACAACCTTGACTGTGCTACTAACACAGTAGCAATACTTTATAGCAATCCCAATGGAGGCAAAACAACAAGTAACTCAGCAATTACAGGTTGTCTAGTCATAGGAAACCTTTATCATTTTTTCTAACAAGTTTTTAAAAATAACTGACCATGGTCAAAAAATACTCAAAATCATCATAAAAGCAGACCCTGTTTCTTCTCTCTATGGAAAACAAATTTTCACTGCTTTGTATTGGTAATAGACTGTCTTCTCAATCACCATTTTTCTTTCCAATTTCTAGTATACTTAAACTTCTTTTAAAAGTAAGTTAAAATGGGGCTGGGGTTGTGGTTCAGTGGTAGCGCGCTTGCCTGACATACATGAGGCACTGGGTTTGATTCTCAGCACCACATACAAATAAAATAAAGATCCATCAACAACTTTAAAATATATTTTAAAAACGTTAAAATTATCTCCATATGCATATTTTCAATATATAGACATGTATGTGAAACAATGGTAGATAATATATTTTGGATTGAATAAAATTAATTTTAAGAAGTACAAGACACTTTACTCCATTAATTTTACTTTTGAAATTTCATAGCTATTGGTGTTACAAATACATTTGTATATTTAAAAATATGTAAATAAAAGCTATTCAGTAAATTCTAATGTGAACTAGAAACCTTAGGTGTTATGATGTTTGGATTTAGATTGATCATTTGTAACAAATGTACCATTCTGCTGGGATGTTCACAGTGGGGGAGGCTGTGTGTGTGTTTCAGGGTCCCTCTTTGTACTTTCTGCTCAATTTTGCTGGGAAGTTAAGATTAATATAAAAGATAAAGCATACTTTAAAAAAGAAAGAAAAGAAAAACCTATCCTGTGGTGACCAGGTATCTTTGTTCTATTTATTTTAAATATTAAATGACAAACATTACATATTAATTACTTCAAGTTTCAAAGTTAAATATGAATCATGGAAGGAAAATTTATATTGACATTGCCAAGGAATACAACCATGACTAATGTTAAAACCCATCAGAGAAATACAGAACCTTAAAGTTTTATCAAAGAATCCAAATGGAATAGCACACAGCATTTCCTAAAGTATAAAATAAACACACTCTAAAAATATAGATACTACTCTATTTCAGTTCAGTTTTATACCTATTACATCCAAACATCCTTAAATTTTAAGTGAAATTAGTGATCACTTAACTATCCTATAGGACATGTCTAAAAATTTCTAGTTCATTTCATTTCTCCCCCTTGTTTTTTTCTCCCTTTCCCCTCACTTCCTCTTATATGTAATTTTATATAACAGTAGATGGGGTAGAGAGAGAAGATGGGAGGGGAGCGGAGGGGAGGGGGGATAGTAAAGGATAGGAAAGGCAACAGAATACAACAGACACTAGTATGGCAATATGTAAAACAGTGGTGTGTAACCGATGTGATTCTGCAATCTGTATACGGGGTAAAAATGGGAGTTCATAACCCACTTGAATCAAATGTATGAAATATGATATGTCAAGAACTATGTAATGTTTTGAACAACCAATAATAAAAATTTTAAAAAAATAAAATAAAAATTTCTAGTTAATTAGGCCTCCTATCAGAAAATAAATATGATTTACATGAATGAAATGCAATGTTTGCATTATATCCCATTTGGTAATACAGGCAAAGAAAAGATATTTAGCTGTCTTTAAATCAAGTTTTAAAGAGTTAAGGTTCAAGAATTTTCTATGATTAGGAATATTAAAGAGAATTAAGTGACCCTAAAGGACATTTTATAATTATGTAATACTTATTTACCATTTAATATTACCATCTTTGAATCTTTATTTAAAAATCTTAAGACAAAAGGTTTCTTAAGGACAGACTATTAGCATACCTTTTGTTCTTCATCTTATCTTAGTAATCAAGAACACCTATTAACTACAACTCTACCCTTCTCTTTTAAACATTTTTTCCTTCCCTTACATGGGGAAGGGGGTGTCTTAAATCTCCTTATTCTAAATTTACATGTACCTGCTAATTTCAGGACCAATCAAAATATGAGCTCTATTCAATTGGAGAGACTACATAAGCTTGTTGATTTTTCTCTGGAGTCTGGTAAAAATACCTTGTCAAAAGAAAAATCCTGTCCCAACACAGTATAGGGATAGCTCTTTTGCCTCAGGGAAAAATGTCATCTTGCTCAATTTTTTGTTCTGTTTTATAAAAACCAGAGCTATCTCTTCAATTCACTCTAGGACAGTATCCTTTTCTTGAAAAGTTCTTATGAAATTAGCGATCAGATACTTTCTTCTCCTTTCACTTTTAAAGCAATTTAATTAGATTTTTTAAATAAAATATATAGTTATCCTTAATTTTTAGAGAAGATCTAAAAAGAAAAAAAACATACAGTTGTACATATATACTAGTGATTTTCAAAGTACCCAGAACAGTACCTTCAAAATCACTTTGGAACTTGAAAATTATCAGACCCCAGCCTAGACCTATTGAATCATAAACTCTAGAAAAAAAGACCTATTCACCTGTGTTTTAAGAAAAACTTCTAGGATTCTGATATATACTAAAGTTTGTGAATCACTGATTTAAAAAAGATGTCCAGCTGGTCATGGTGGTGCACACATGGAATCCCAATAACTTAGGAATCTGAGGCAGGAGGATCTCAAGTTTGAGGCCAGCCTGGGTAACATATACCCTGTCTTAAAATAAAAAATAAAAAAGAGGCTGGGGATGCACAGTGGTAGAGCATGCATGAGTTCAGTCTCCAATTATACAAACACATACACCCAGATGTCCAAAGAACCTCACTGGCACCAATAGTTATATGGACAATTAGAAAGCCACTATTCCAATTACTATGTATAATTCTAATTAGTGGGTAAATGAAACTGTGGACCAAACTGTAGGCCAGGCACAGTGGTCCACATTATAATCCAGCTGCTCAGAGGTGGAGGCAGGAGGATCTCACATTCAAAACCAGCCTCAGCAACTTAGTGAGGCCCCAAGCAACTTAGTGAGACCTTGCCTCAAGATAAAATGTAAAAAGGACTGGGGACATGGATCAGTGGTTAAGCATCCCTGGGTTCAATCCCTAGCATCCCCTCCAAAAAAAAAAAAAAAAAAAAAAAAAAAAAGGATAATAAAACTTCATCGAGCAATCCACAGTATAGCCAAAAGACTTCAGTGAAAGATTACTTGCTCACCCTAAACTTTATTTCTGAGAGTGTTTCTCACTCTTTAGTAACACAGTGGACAGCTGTGTAGTAACTCTCAAACACAACACATACCACAGAATTCCTCATATCTAAAGCACTCTAGAAACCTGTGCAGTCTTCTAGGTACCTCTTCCTGGAGCTTCTGGAGACCCCTCAATATTCTAGTCTCACTCAGGCCTTTGAACCCAGTTCACTCCTCCAGGGCCTAAGGTTAGATGAGGGTCCTTCCAAATGGACATTAGACTTTGACATGAGGGGGCTGTGAACATGAGCTCAGATTTCCATGCCTTTGAGAAGTCTGGCTATTTTTTGGTTACAGTGCTCTTAAAGAGGAAGAAATCTCCAATGTTGTTCCTCCATCTAGTGGCAGACATCTGCTTGGCTTTGATGTTCCCCTAATCACTCCAAGAATTGCCTGGGGACTCAGAGAACCATTTCAGTCAGTTTAGTTGCTCACACGTGTTGGAGATTAATTGCAATCTTTTTTTGCAAGTGAAAAGGCTCTCTGAAGGACAGTTTAAAAATTCACTTCCAATAACATTTTATTGATAAATTTTAAATCCCTGTCCTTCTTTGTTTTATATCAAAAGCAAACTTGAGGTTTCTACATCAGAGAACAGGCGTTATTATTTTTCACACTGGTTTCCCATGTTGACTCTCCCCTTCCCTGTGGGACAGAGTAAGAACAGCACATACTATGAATACGCACTGCCAGGAGAACCCACAAATCATGCCATTTGGAGTTTCTATAAGAACTCCACACAGAAGCTCCTCCTCCCTTCTGGAGAGAGGGAATTTGACTTAATCTTTCTAATGAAAATGAATTATCTGTTCAGAAAAGAGAAGGTTCCCAGATATTTGTAACTCTTTGAAAAGTAAAGTCATGGCCGAGGGCCTATAAACCTTAGAGTATGAGGAGAAAATGGTTCTGGAAGGAGGAGACACTGTCTTATAGCCTGCAGTTCATTATTCATTATTCTTAGTTATTACTTATTGCTTATTTCTGTCAAGCATGGATTTTATCCATTGTGAATGTGTAGGTGCTCAGTAATTATAATCTAATGTGAAATTCTCGTTATAAAGAATGACCAATTTGATATGCACAGATATCTTTAAAATGTAGAAGGTTAAGTTGCTTAAAATTTTGTAGCATTCATTGTATACCAAAATGTACTCAGAGGCAATGACTACAAAATGGTGCATCTGATTTTTTAAAATTGTATAGCATTTTGAGACCTTATTGAAAAAAGTTACCAGAGAATAATTTCTAGTTAAAGTAAGAAAATGAACCAAGCGATGTTCTTCTTTATTCCAAAAATTTGTGAGCATAAAATAACTAAAATAAATTGCTTTTCCAGAAAAGCACATTCAAGTTTTAAAATTCTGAAGCTTCAGTTAATTTATTCTAAATGATCTCTTATTTACAGTCTGTTAGTTATAGAAGGAATAACATGGTTTTAACTTGGGTTCACCATAAGCAGACCCTGACAAGCAGATTGGAGTATCTTTGGCTGACAATCCCAGACATCAGCAACAAGGGGAAGGATGAGGCAGGAAAGAGGCCAGCACAGAGTAAATGAAGAAAAAAGCAACCTCTGGGGATCCTGGGACACCATATGGAACCTCCTCAGCAAGTTCCAGTGAGGAACCAAGAACATGAGTTGCTTATTCAGCAATTCCCATTTGCCATTGGTTGAGGCCTGCTCCCAAGGCATAGGTCAAACATGCACCAGTGGCTGCAGAAAGTCACTAGTGTTTGTAAAAAGGATGGAAGTAAAAAGCCTTTGGTGTGAAGGGAAACTGAGAATGCAGACAGCATATGGCTGGGTACCACAACATCTGCTACTGCATGGGTTTGGCATCAGAGAGACCAGAACTAAGTCACTGAATAACTATACTTCACTTGCAAATGAAGTAACAAAAGTGTCTACCTCTCAGGCTTGTTCTAAAGGTTGAATGGGATTCTGCATAGGAAGTTTTGTACAATATGAAAAGTCAGCCATCTGATAAAATTTTCATCACCATCAGCATTATAATTAGCCTGACATTAACTAAAATATGAATAATTAAATTGGTGAATATTTGAATGAAATATGCAAGGACATTTTCTTTTCTGTTATTTTAGTGGTAGTACATATTCTACTGGGATCTGGCATTCAGCATTTGCTTTTGTGCTTCAAGAACTTCTCTGGTTGTGTGCTACAGTGACACACCATAGTCAGAAACACCATAGTTTCTGCCTAACAAGTAGCTGATGTTGACAGCCTACTCATTGTATGTCTTTGTACTACTTATTCCAACGTGACAGCTCATCTACCCTACAGGAAAAGAAAAGTAGGATTTTGTTGAGAAAAAAAAAAGCAAACATTAAAAGTTATAAAAGGAAATCAGTGCAATCTAAAAGAAGAGTGATTTAAAAAGAAAAAAAAGCAACTGTTTGTCTGATTTCTTATACTTTTTAATACAACTCTTTGAAGAACAAAGCTCCTATTTTCTTTAAAATATCATACAAGGCTTTCATTAATTATTTCAGAATTGCACTCTGAGAATGATGATAAAATCTGAAAAGGAATTGTTACCAGTTTTCAAGATGGAAAGAAAAAGAAAACTATGGGAAACACTACTCCAGAGTATTGAATATTATTTGGAGTTAATTATTACTGATTTCTATTTCACTCTTTCAATAATGTTGAGCAAAAAAGTATTCTTTACTGTTATGAATAATAGATGCCATAGCAGAAGTCAATAGAACCTCCTTTTTACTACATCACATGCAACAAAAAATCAATAGAGTGAAAAGACAACACATTTCAGGTGGATTGTTATTGCTCTTCAAATGCATTAATGTAGGGTGTCAGTAATACAGAAGGCTGAATAAGATTATTTTTAACTTTTCATAAGAAAATAAGGAATTGTTTTAAATTTGTTATTAGCAAAGACAGGAATATTTTAGTACCACTGCTCAATGGCACAAATACTGTCACCTATTAGATTTTAAATTCTTTTTTTAAACATTTTTATTAGTTGTTGATTTTTTTTTAAATTTTATTTATTTATTGGTATGTGGTGCTGAGAATCAAACCCAGTGCCTCACATATGCTAGGCAAGCGCTCTACCACTGAGCTACAATCCCAGTCCTAGATTTCAAATTTAATGGGTTATTTCTTCCTACACTTTTGATCTACAATTGGGTATTAGATGGGAAGGGCTTAAGAAGAGAAAGCATTGTACCTTTTTATTAAGTCCAAGAGTTGTGGTAGGAAAGTGGTAAAGGAAGTTCTTGTGAAAAGATACGTGGCCATACCAAGGTAATTCTGTGAGTTCCTGTGCCTTGGATTCTAGCTGAGGAACTTACATTGAAGTCTAGAAAATACAGTGTAATAAACCAGCTAAATAAAACTAACCTCAGGACTTGTGGTATAGGCAGAATTCTGAAATGATCCCTAATGATCCATGCTGTTTCATTCCCAATTAGAGTGGATGGAATTGGTGAATGTGATAGCTGCTATTTTTGCAGACATAATGAATGTTCTTAACCAATAGACTATAGGCTAATCAAAAGGGAGATAATCTTCAGGGGCTTGATTTAGTGAGGTGAACCCTCTAAAATTAACCCACAGCTTCCAGCAACAAAGTGAGACAGCAGCTGGGAAAATGTCCATTGGACTTAGAACTAAGAACATTTTTATAGTGAAAGTCTGGGTGGAGTAAAGCATGCATTGTTTAAATTAAATATTCATTGGCTATTTACACATCACATTATATATTTACATATTACATTGGCTTTACCGATGAGCTGGTGAATGCAACCAGAAAGCTCTGAGATAGGAGGATAGGTCATAAGGAAAGTCATTGCTTCTGGATTGATTGGGGTTGTAAGCAGGAGGTGATGGCACCTAGGGGATCATGATAGGATTTGAGTAAGGTTTTAAAACACATTTGGGAATGTGGAATACTCTTTTCTTATTTTAGGCCCTTATCTGTTAACTAGTTAATCTGCCCCCCCTCTCTCTGACCCTTGTCCTTAAATTTAGTATATCTTAGAATTTTTCTTTTATCTACAGGGTTTAAGTTAGAGGGATAAAAGGTAACTTATTTGTCTTTCCTTCCAGATGGTCTCTCTGTTTCAACTCTTCTAGAAAAGACTCTTAAAATGTGCTCCTTGAGCCACTGGACTAAACTAAATCTCAGTTTTCCGTGCTAAGGCTAGAAGGTGTAGCACCAAAAGAAAATACCCAGGACGTTTTCAGATGCCACAGTCTTTCAAAGACCTAGTCCCCAAAGTCATTTTTATGACAACCAATGAACAGAATTGCTAAGGAGCACTTTCATTTAGTTAAAACATTAGCACTTAGAAAATCTATTCATTAATTCTTGTGATAGTAATCTTTGAATACAATAGAAAGCAACTGTGTCATTTCTAAATGAAAATGGGGATATTAGAGAAGATTGAAATGTCTGCTATTCTGCCAAGCCTTGTAAATCAGCCCAGAAATAAAAGGACTCATTAAATATTAACATAAAGGTATTTTTAAGAGATGTAGTATCTCCATTTCAAGAATAAACATTAGTATAAACCTTCAGTACGTTTAGTATTTATGAAAATTATATTTTTGTTAGCTTGGAAAAAAAAAACCTGCTGTAAGCTGGGCATGGTGGACACTCCTATAATCCCAGCTGCTTGGGAGGCTGAGACAGGAAGATAGTGAGTTCAAAGCCAGCCTTAGCAATGGCAAGGCACTAAGCAACTCAGTAAGACCTGTCTCTAAATAAAATACAAAAAAAGGGCTGAGGATGTGGCTCAATAGTCAAGTGCCCCTGAGTTCAATCGCTGATACCCCAAAATCAATAGTCATGGAAGACGCTATTGCCAAAGTTTACCATGTGATCCTTTGGCTTCTACAGAGCTGTTCACAATGTGCAGAGTGACTGTGGCAAGCAAAGAAATAAGTTATCTGAGCTTTCTGACTTTTGCATACTTTCTTATGAGAAAATAATTATATGTGAAAGGCCAAAGCAAACAGAGCCCATAAAACTCCCTGCAAAAAAAACCACACTCAACACCAAAAAATAACCAAGTAATTTCTTGTGGATGGGATTAGTTTGGGGGCTTTGATTAGGAATTTTACTGCACTGTCCCCTAGAAATAAAGAAAGGAGGGGAGCTATTATTTTCCAGGCACGCACATGAAGTTATATGTTCAGGTTGTGACCATCTTGAGGAAGCCTTGAGGTGAAGCCTAAACATCTCCACCATTGATTGTCCTATTTTATACTGTTTTTCCCCTGAAATATTTTTTTCTTATGTCTACCTAAACTTTCTTGTGCTTTCAATGTGTTCACCCTTTCAAAACTACAACTATTGCCTTTTCCAGAATTGATACTCTAGATGGGTCATGAGAACTCCTTAGAACACCAGGGATATGAAAAGGAAAAGAAGAGCATGAAGGGAAAGTGTTAGAGAATCAGTCTCCAGGAGCAGTTTCTTAGCACCTAGTCCACCTGGCACATTGCTGATGCTAGGAAGCACCTTTCACACTTAGAGTTCTTCAATATTCCTGTGTTGATAATGATTGGGTAGTGATGTTAGTAATGGTTATAACTATCAATTATTATAGAATAAGGTAGCATAAAATAATACAATAACCTAGTGTAAAATCCTTGTGATGGCTTAGTGAGCAAAGATATGTAAACTGACAAGGACATTACTTAGCATATAGTAAGCATGCAATATGTATTTTTCTTTAAAAAACAATATCCACAAATGGAAATAAGCACAGTAAAAGCTTGTTTTGAAGTCTGAGCAACTGGTTGTTAATGGGGAAAAAAGGCCTTGTACTTACCACATTCTTTGTACCAGATTGTGACAGAAGAGCTGAAGTTTTGTGAGGATTCAGAATGCCAAATGCCAATGTGTGTACTTTGGTTCAAAACATGGAGAACAGGAGAGAAGTAGTTAGTTAGCACAAGGTTGAAGAAATAAAAGCAAACCATCCTTCCAGTTGCATAAGGAAAACACACATAGTAACAAAGGCAGTCACATCCTACATTGTGATAGCATTTTTATTATTCATACTTTTAAATTTTCATTCTAGTCAGGCATGGTAATGCACACCTGTAATCCCAGTAACATAAGAGGCTGAGGCAGGAGGATCTCAAGTTTCAGGTCAGCCTCAGCAAGATAGCATAAACTTGTCTCAAAACAAAATGAGTTGGAATGTAGCTTAGTGGTAGAGTTCCCCTGAGTTCAGTCCCCACTATCTCATAATAATAAAAATGATAATGATAAGGATAATAATAATGATAATAATTCTGGCTACAGAATCAGATACATAAAAGCAAGATCTACTTAACATGTTTAAAAATGTTAAATGAACAGAATTTATAAAGTAACTTTACCATAATCACAAATTGGTAAAACATCAGGGAACAGGACTTGGGTTTCAAACTTATTATTTAAATAAAGTGCTCCAGAATCTTCAGTAGTTATAAATTTGTGATAATTTAATGGTGGCACTGTTGTTGCTAGTTCTTTGGGCAAGGCCTTTTATAGCTACACAGCACCTCCAAAAAATATGGAGATGTGAAAAGAAAATTTAAAACAGGTCTTTTTTTAAGCAAAATGAAAATTTAAACCATTAATGGGGCTTCAAATCATTTATGCCAATTAAGGAACAGTTTGTATTCAATTAGTAACAGCACTGAATGATATTAGTATTGCGTATTAACTATTATATGATCTTACTGGCCTATGTTATTAAGGTAAGCTAAGCTACTTCTCAATCTCCAAAGAAAGAACTGGGGTGCATATACCACTCATACTTTTCTGGTGCCTGACATTACAGTTCTCACCCACTCTAAAGATAATGGCTTTTGTGAAATCACCATGGTCAAAACCTTTTCTTGAGCCCTTGCTCTCTGATATTAAGAGGTTTTGGAGATTTATAAGCAAAGAATAATGCTACCCATGAAATATTTTTAATTAGTTTTATCACATGG
Organism: Spermophilus citellus; assembly: GCF_964194105.1. NCBI lineage: Eukaryota > Metazoa > Chordata > Mammalia > Rodentia > Sciuridae > Spermophilus > Spermophilus citellus. The sequence goes on from NC_138182.1 coordinate 209,187,097, forward strand.
TACATAAAATTTTTGTGTAGTACTTAAAATGCCATGGATGTTTTATTTACATCAGGACTCACATTAAATGAGATGTAAAAGAACATTGATGTATGATTTAATCATTTGTATTATAAAGTATTTTAGCAAAGACTCTTTTTTTGTTTAAAGAAAATGTCAGTGATAGGATAGCGTTTGATATTAAATATTTTATACTTAATATTTATGAATATTATTGCTTTGATTAATATGTATCTAATGTGTTTTTAAGTCATTGATCTTGTTAGACACAGAGTTTGTTTCTACTTAAAGGTTTATGTATCAAGAAAATTTATTTATACTTAAAATTATAACCTTATAAAAAAATAAAAAGAAGAGCTTATGTCTCTGCTTTAAAAGTTGATTGTTAGCCGGCACAGTGGCACGACCTGTAATCCCATAGGCTCAGGAGGCTGAGGCAGGAGGATCATGAGTTCAAACCCAGCTTCAGCAATTCAAGGTGCTAAGGAACTCAGTGAGACCCTGTCTGTAAATAAAATACAAAATAGGTCTGGGCATGTGGCTAAGTGTTCGAGTGCCCCTGAGTTCAATACCCAGTACCAAAAAAAAAAAAAAAAAAAAAAAAAAGATTGTTTTCTGCAGCCATATGTACCCTTGAGTTTATTTTGTTGAATCCACATTTAAAACTGGTATTTGTGGTTTAGAATGTAGATTTCAACTCACCACTAATACACTCTCCATTATGTTAATATAATTTCCATCAGATCTTTATTCTGGCATTCATAACTCTCTTAACTGACTCGATAGACACAATTGAACAGTTTAAGCTCTCATTAATCCCCAAAATGATATTTCCACTTCAGATAGAGTTTTTTTTTTATAGATTTCCTAAAAGTGTATCATCTTTATTTGTCCTTGCAAACATGCTTATTCAGCGCTTCATTTTAAATATTCCTGTGGCCTCTTTATCAACTCAAATTCTCAGCCAAGAGCCTTTCACTGAGGAGTATAGTCTTTGCAAGGACTTCATAACAAGGAAAAATGAGTCTAGAGCATATAAGATAATGAGGGATGGTAAACAGAGAAGTATGGGAGAGGGACTGGAGGGCAATGCCTGTAAACTTTTGGAGGACATTGACAACCTGACTAAAGTATTTGGAAGACTGTCACATAGAAGAGGAATTCCTCATTTTTGCATTAGGTCTAGAGTCTAGAAAGTCTAGGCTAATTTGGGAGAGGTTTTGGTAAAACAAATATCTGACTCACTTCCACGAAAGAAATTCATACTAATTTGAGCAATTTAATAATCATAGCATATAAAATAACCCAAGCTCTATTAGATTGTGATAGAGATAGTTCATTATGTTCCCATACCCATCCATTCACCCCTTCTTTCCTCACAGAGCTTCCATGTTTTAGATTGCCTTAAGCAATGTCTGACATTTTTCATCCTACTTTATGTTGAGTTCTAGTCAATGAGATTTGAGCAGAAGTGACTCAAATCCCAGGTTATGCCCCTAAAAGAAATAGACTAGTGTTGTCTGGGCCCCTTTTACCTTCCTGACAACTCAATGATGCAGAGAACAAGAGTAGCTGCCTTGTACTAGGAGCACAAGGTCAAAAGGCACAAACAAGGGTGGACATTGCTTTATTGGTGCAAGCTACCTAGCCCTGTTTGGTTTTGAAAGAATGGAATGAATTTTATCTCTAATTTAAGCCACTGTATTTTTTAGTTCTCTTTGTTATGGCAATTTAGATAGCCCCAATACACTAATATCTCTTTTATGATAAATTATATTTTTTATAATAAATCTTTTATTAGTTTCAACTAATTTTCCTTCCTGCTTCCTTTTTATTTCTCGAACTACACATTCATATGTTCCTACAGGTAAATTATTAGTTTCCTCTTCCTTTATAACCAATTTCTGTGAGTTTACCCCCTTAAACAACACCCATTTAAAAGCTCACAGCTTCTACAGATCATAAATTTGGTTCAGTATAGCTGAGTTCTCTTTTTAAGTCCCACAAGGCCAAAAGCAAGGTGTTGGCTAGACTGAGCTCTTATTTGGAGCTCAGGGTCTTCTGTCTTGCCCATTCTGATATTGTCAGAAATAAGTTGCTTGTGGCTATTGGTCTAAAGTCTCCATTTTTTTTTTTTTGCTATGTTCCAGGCAGGGATTGCTTCAACTCCTTGAGGCCAGTCTCATGTCCTTTCCATGTGATTCTATCATTCTCAAGCCAGTAAATTGCACATGAGATCCCTTCATGCTTCAACTCTGACTTACCCATATGCTGCAAAGTAGAGAAACCTTCCTACTTTTAAAGGAAATGAGATTAGGTCTCATTTCTGCCTACCACAGTAGGAAGGACTCTTACAACCAGCTCCTAATAATAGCTATCTCATATGTGCTTACCCATAAACATTTAATAGACATTTAATAGATGTTCATTGCCTTGAAGATGATATTTCAGTTATGAATGTTGATTGCCAAATATCATTTGATGCTATTGTATAAATATCAAGATAAACCAGATCATATTCAAATCAACAGGATTCATAGCAGATTTTGAAAATATTTCATATTTTATTCTATTATATTTAGTTTTTTTAATATAAATTTTTAAGGATCTGGTGTAGACATAAAGATGAGAAATACAAAAATTCATGTTCTTTTATAAGCATTATTAACCTTTAGGTTAGCTTTGCCAAAACATTTCAGGAAAGCTAGTCTTAAACTTAGTCATTACTCTGAATAACTTAAGGAAAACAACCTACTTGCCCTTTTATAATTAGTCCTTTAAGCACATTCTATTTTTCAGTTATTGGTCTATCCTTAATCTTAAGAATAATTTGACATCAGACAAACCAATCTTAAAATATTTTTCTCTAATTATTAACTTGCTGTTCTATTTTAACTCACTTGAATAAAAGCCCTAAGTTCTCATAAGGGTCTACGGAGTCCCACATGATCCGTTGTCCCACCAAGCTCTGACGTTCTCTTCTACCACTGGCTTTACAGGTACTCTATGGTTGCTGCTTTCTTTGGAACACTCCCTCATTGCTTCAGGTCCTTTGTCAAATGTCTCACTGTAATTGAGGCATTCCCTCTACACCTGATTCAAGATAGCAGGCCCCTCTGGCCACCACCCTGTCCTTTTAGCCAGCTTCATGTTGCTCCATGCACTTAAAAGCACATGGTACATTATACACTAAATCATTGTTTTGTGGCCTGCCTCTCTCCACTAGAATGAAAGCTCCTTGGGTGTGGAGACTTTGTTTTACACATTGCTGAATCCCCAGTGTCTGCACATAATTGACATCTAGTAAATATTATTGAATGCTCGAAGGCATTCAGAAAAGGAAAATTATACCAGCTGGAGAATTCATTTACTCTGCAGAGTAGCACCAGCCTTGTAGTACACAAGAGCCTCATCTTCCTTAACAACATAACAGAATGTGAATGGCAACAGAAAAGTAGCAAGTTTGACAGGAAAGTAGAAGGCAAGGTAGAGTGTGTTAGTTGGGAAAAATAGCATTTAGGTGGATTCTGATGCTTTTATTAAACTTTAGTGCAGACCACAGACTTTATCACACCCCACCAGAGAGTTGAAGAAAACGCTGTGTTAAAGATTTAATGATAAGAACAAGTACCCTCAACACCTACTACTATACTATATCTGCTGTTCTTGCCTCTACCAGTGACGACATGCTTTAGCAGGATAATTGCAAGTTTTGAAGTCACTTGTCACATTGAACACTTATTAACCATTTTTAGCATAAGGGGTGAAGGTTTTTTAATTGTTCCTCAAGTATTTTAGTTACATTGTAGGTGTTAACATTTTACTTTGCTTATCTTTTCTGCTTGCTTATAAAGCTTATATAGTCATTAGATTATCAAAATAAAATTATAAAATTTAAACATAAAAATTATCAAATATAATAATTGATGAAAAGCCTGTAATTAATCACCTGGGGCATGGAGGCAGTTGTAGTCATTCCCTTTAAACTTGTATTTTAAAAGAAAATCATCTTTCCGTTTTAATTTTTTATTTTAAAAATTTGGGGGGGGGGTCATGGTAGCATTATTTTATTTTATTTTTTATTTTTTTAAAAAAATAAATAACATTACAAATCTTATTACACATATAAAGCACATTTTTTTCATATCTCTGGTTGTATATAAAATGTGTTGACACCAATTTGTGTCTTCATGCATGTACTTTGGATAATAATGTCCATCACATTCCACTTTCCTTGCTAACCCCCTGCCCCCTCCCTTTCCTCCCACCCCTCTGCCCTATCTAGAATTTGTCTATTCCTCTCATGCTCCCCCTCCCTACCCCACTATGAATCAGCCTCTTTATATCAAATAAAACATTTGACATTTGATTTTTTGGGATTGGCTAACTTCACTTAGCATTATCTTCTCCAACACCATCCATTTACCTGCAAATGCCATTATTTTATTCTCTTTTATTGCTGAGTAAAATTCCATAATTGTATGTATTTACAAGTAACATGGTTTCAATACATGTGTGTAATGTGTAATGATCATATCAGACATTGCTTCAAATATTTTTTTTGTCATGCCTGGATTGAACCCAAGGCCTAATATGTGTTAAACAAACACTTTACCACTGAGCTACACCCTCAGCCCTAACATTTCTTTATGTTGGAAAATTGAAAATATTTTCTACTGTTTTGAAATATACAATTAATTGTAAACCATAGTTATGTTACTATGCAATATAACATTGTAGATTATTCCTCTTAATTGTAATTTGTATCTATTAGCTATCCTTTTATTTGTACCTATTCACAATGAATATCACAACTTCTGGTAATATTCTCCCTACTTCTATAACTTCCACATATGAGTGAAAATATTTGATATTTGTCTGACTTACTTCACTTACCATTATGTACACTATCTTCACCCATGTCACCACAAATGACAGGATTTAATTGTTTCATAGCTGCATAATACTCCACTGTATATGAACATTATCCTTATCCATCATGGACACCTAAGTTGATTTCATGCATTGGCTATCATGAATAGTGCTACAATGAACATGGGAGTGTAAATACCTCTTTGACATACTGATTTCCTTTCCTTTGGATATATATACAATAGGAGAAATATTTCAGAACATTGATCTGAGAAACATATTTTGGACATGAACCCAAGAGCAAAAAAACAAAAGAAATTAATTGCCAAATGAGATTACATCAAACAAAAAAGGTTCTGTATAGCAAAGGAAATAATCACTGGAATGAAAAGACAACCCACAGAAAAGGAGAAGATATTTGAAGACTATTAATCCATCCAGCAGTTACTATCCAGAACGTACAAGAAACTCAACAACTCAATGGCAAAAGAAACAAATGATGTGATTTAAAAATGCATAAATGATCTGAATAGACATTTCTCAAAAGCAAATAAGAAAATGGCTGAGTATGTAAAAAAAAAATGCTCCACATCACTCATCATCAGGGAACTGCAAATCAAAATCACATTAAGCTATCTCACCCCACTTATAATGACTATTACCAAAAAAAGGCAAAAATTAACAAATTTCATCAAGGATGTGAAGTTGGGGGAGCTCTCATACGCTACTCAGAGGAGTATAAATTATGGAAGGTAGAATAGAGGTTCCTCAAAGAACTAGAAAGCATCCCTCTTTTTAATTGCTAATTCATGGGAACAAATAAAAATCCCCTTGTTGAAGAACAATGAACAAGAAGATCAGTGTATTGCATTTGCTTTTAATGGCCTCATATATAACTGTGCCAGGTGACTAGGTATATTTATGTTCACATGTGCCTGGAAGGGATGTCTATGTAAAGGGACCAGCTACTTCCTTAAAGCTTTAAAGATCCAAAGGAGGTAGACATACCTCAGACAAGTAAACATGTTTTATAACAGACCTGTCCAAAATCAAAATATACCACAGCACTTAGTGTATACATTCAACAAATATTGAATATAGCTTTGAAGTGCTGAGCTGGAAACACACAAGCTGCCTTTCTGTTCCACATATCTGACCATCTGTCATATATCTCATATGTCACTGGGTTTTGTAGCTGGAATTCTTACATTAGAGAAAGGCTAGATGAGTTGTCTTCCAATTATTTTTGTTTCTATAAGATTATTCAATCATTGCTTAGTTTTGAAGGGAAGCATTGCCAGATATGAAGATGAATAATATTAATTTTCACTTCATTGCTACCACTAATTAAAGCAAGTGAAACAATTAAAAGAATCTATCAGAAATATATCTGAATACTGCTTTGAATGTTACTAAATTCTAATAAAAGTCTAAGGATAATTCTAAGTCCTTAGATGTATATTTTAGCATTAACTCTTTGTAAACAATCATCATTTGAGTGAACTATTTATCACTTGAGATATTTTGCAAATTGGATTTTTGAAGTATTTTTATCAATGAAATATAAATGAAATCCCTTTTAAAGGGACTTAAATCTTTTATTTTCTTTATAATTTGCACCAAACAATGTAATAATAGTATGTTTGGGTTTAATTTTTATTTTTATAAAGGTATATAACTAAACAGATAAGCCCTACATATCAATTATTTAACATAATAAAAGCTTGTAGTTTGCTTTTATCATGGTCCAATATGCATCAGTAATGGAAGTTGGGAGATCCAGCTCTTTTTCACATTAAGGGATCATAGTTTTTTTGTGTGTGTTTTTAGTTTTTTTATCCAGTGCCATTCCCTTTCTTTTGGTCTTCAAAATCTCTCTTCAGCATGTGAGTAGAAAAATGAAAGTAAGAATCACCCATAGGAGATTTTTATGGACCAGACTTGGCATTGCCACATATCTTTTGGATTTAGAATGAATTGATCAGAATGCAGCCACTTGGCCACTCCTAATTTTAAAGGAGTTTTGGAGCTTTAGTCCAGCCATGTACCTAGGGGGAAAAAAGGAAAAAGAAAAACTGGATATTGCCAAACAATAATAGTCTTAGCTGTAGTTCACCTTCTGGTCCCAAATATGTAGTTTACTCTTCTTCCTGAACATGAAAGACAAGCACCTTTCTCCAGAGTCTAAGTTCATCCCTCTATGCAGCTCAAAGTCTGTATTTCTAAATAGAAAGAAATTCCATTTTCTTTATTTTTAATTTTAATTAGCTATACATCATAATTAAGTTAGCTATACATTTTAATAGGATACAGCTGATATAAAGCATAATTTCTTCAAGTTTCATCCTTGGTTATATATATTGCAAGATTTTCTCCTTTATTTAAATTTGATATTCCATTATGTGAATATGACACATTTCCTTTCTTCATTGATCCATCAGTGGACATGTAGCTTATTTCCATGTCTCAGTTATTGTGAATGGTGCTATAATGAATGGGAGTGCTAAAATCTCTTTAAGATCCCAATTTCATTATCTTAAATACATACACAGAAGTGAGATGGCTGGGTCATATGGTAATTCTATTTTTAATATTTTTGATAAATCCTTGTATTGCTTTCCACAGCAACTACACTATTTTGCATTTTCACCAACAGTGTAGAAGGGTATCAATTTCTCCCCGTATCCTCGTTAACACTTGTTAATAGCCATCCTTAAAGATGTGAGGTAATATCTCATTGGTTTTCATGTGGAGTTCTGTAATGATTGGTAACATTCAGCATTTTTAAATATGCTTGTTGGACATTTGTATATCTTCTTTGGAGGAATGTGTATTCAAGGTTCTAGCTTACTTTCAAAATCATAGTATTAATTTGTTTTTGTTATCGAGCTGTAGAATTTCCTTATATATTTCGAATATTATCCCCTTACGTGATATATGGTTTGCAAATATCTTTTCCCATTCTATATATTGCCTTTACACTTTGTTGGCTGTTTCCCCTGCTGTGTAGAAACTTAGGTTTAATGTATTTCATTTGCCTGGTTTGTTTTTGTTGCCTATGCTTTGGCAACAAAATCATTACCTAGACCAATATTGTGAAACTTTTCCTCATTTATTCTTTACAGTTCCAATCTTATATTTAAGCCTTTAATCCATTTTGAGTTGACTTTTATGTATGGTAGAGGGTAAGGGTCCAATTTTATGCTTTTGCATGTAAATATTTCAACATCATTTGTTGACCTAACTTTTCCCTATTTTGCATCCCTGGAAACTTTTTTGAGAACAGTTCACCATATATGCATGGATTGGTTTCTGCACCTTTAATTGTGTTCCATTGGACTATACATCTGTCTTTATACTATAATTATACTATTTTAATTAGCTTTGTCATGTATTTTAAAATCAGACATTCTAATGCTTCCAACTTCATTTTTCTTTCTTATAAAGGCTATGTCTATTTAGGGTCTTTTGTGATTCCACATGAATTTTGTACTAGTTTTTTTTCCATTTATGTGAATAATGCCATTGAAATTTTGATAGGAATTGCATTCAGTCTGTCTATTGCTTCTAGTAGTACAGTGATTTTAACAATATTAATTCTTCCAACCTATGACCACTGGCTAGTTTTTCATTTGTATCTTCTTCAATTTCTTTCATTAGTATTTTATAGTTTTAAGATACAAGACTTTTACTTTCCTATCAAGCTTATTCATAAATATTCTTATTTTTGGTGCAACTATAGATGAAATTGTTCTCATAAGTTTCTTTTTGGATAGTTACTTGTTAATATATCAAAATGAGACTGATTTGTAAGTTCATTATTGTGTCCTGCAATATTAATGAATTTTCTTATTAGTTCTAGTAGTTATTTTTCTCATGAACTCCTGATGGTTTCTATATATAGAAATATCATGTAATTTGCAAACAGGGACAATATTGCTTCTTTCTTTCAGATTTGGATGGCTTTAATTTCTCTTTCTTAGCTAATTGCTCTGGTGAGGACTTTGGTATTTTGTTGAATAAAAGTAGTGAGAGTGAGCATCCTTGCCTTGTTTCTTATCTTAGAAGAAAAGCCCTAAGTTTTCACCATTGTGGGTGATTAGCTGAGGAATTTTCATATATGACCTTTATGATATTGAGATAGTTTTCTTCTAGTCATAGTTAATTTAAGAGGTTTTTAAATATAAAAGGGTATTGAATTTTGTCAAATGCCTTTTTTGGATCTATTGAGATGTCCATGAATTTTTTTTATCCCCAATTCTATTAATGTGGTGTAGCACATTAATGATTTTCATAGGGAGAACTATTCTTGCTTTCCAGGGATAAAGCCTACTGGTAGTAGCATACGATACTTTTAATGTGCTTCTGAATTGGGTCTGTTCTTATTTCTTACACATATTCCTCATACAGGATTCATTCTTTTGCTATTCCCTTTCAATCTAATGGCAGCTACTTCAAGGCATCATGCCCTGGGAGCTTAAGAGAAAGGTTTGGTTTCTGGCAAGGACTTGCCTGCTTCCTGGCTTGTAGACAGCCCCCTCTTGCTGGATGGTTATGTGGCCTTTCCTCAGTATACTGAGAGAGAGCTCTGAGTTCCTTTCTCTTCTCAGGGGACACTAATCCCATCATGAGACCATCCCCACCCCATGAGCTCATCTAAACCTAATTACCTCCCAAAGTCCTGATTCTCAAATGCCATCACACAGTGGGGCGGCAGTAACTTAGTAATTCAGCAGATGATTTTGAGGTACAGTGGAGACACAAATGTTCAGTCCATTATACGTGCTGAGTAGTTTGGACTGTATTCTAAAGTCATGGAGAAAGTAATGAGAATTAAAAGCAAAGAAATAATATCAGACTTTTGCATCAGAAAAATATTTATGCATATGATGTTGGAAAATGATTAGAGTGGGGAAGACTATAGCAGAGAATCAAATAGGAGATCACTCCTTTGTCTTTTCTCATATTGAATATGTGAGTCTAAGAAATGCACTATTCTCTTACTATGTTACACATTTGTACAATTGTAATATAATTGTCTTGGAGTTATTTCAGTTAATAGTAATTAATAAAGAATCATAAAATTATTTGCATTATTACTTACAGTTTTGATTGAGGAAGAGGTTTTGTTTTCAGGGTCATCAATTCTTAGTGGATATGTTCTATGTTCTCTAATTATTTTAATGGCACATTTTATGATGGTTTTTTTTCACACAATGTTTATAATTAATTACAAGCTTTTTTCTTGATTTAACAAATCTAATAGAATTGCTATTTCCATATAACTAGAAGAGAGAAGGCACTTGAAAATAATTACTTTTCTGCTATGTATTTATGTATTCTTAAATGATTAAATGAAGTAGCTAAATAATAACTATCTGAAATGAAATGAATTATTCAACATGTGGAATCAGATATTTGATCCCATTTTGATGTGTTCATAGTTCTTTATCTCAATTAAATTATATAATTCAAGTTTTAAAATTGTGATATAATTATATTACTTTCTATTCTAAGTAAGATTAAGAATAAAAATAATTGCTAATTGAATGTGGCAAGAACTATGGCAGGGACTTCACATGTACCCCATAATTAATCCCTTTGGTGACGTTAATGAGGGTCTGAGATTACTTCCATTTTGTCCTATCAGATGACTTGCCCAGGTCCACATGGCTAGTAAGTGCTGGAGTGCAGATTGGTACAAAGGCTTTCTAACTTAGAGGCTGAGCTCTTAACCACCACCCTGTTCAACACTGAACTACCTCTGTTATGGGTGGAGTAATTGTGAGCCTTCACTCCCCTCAGAAATATATCAAACAATTTCAGACTATTTAATTAGAATTTTCTTTATCATTGGGCCATTTGATTCTATGAAGCAACACTCAGTTTGAGGCATTTGAATTAGTATCCAACTTAAGCAAAGCTAATATATTAATAATAATATGTTATTCACAGAAGTCAACAGATAATTGTTGATCAACAACAGCAAGCTTTGAAGCAGGTTCTGGGATGCAGAAGGGGTCCCTGTCCTAATGATATTTTCAGTCTAGTGGAGACAAATAACATTAAATAAATCATCTTCCAAACCCAATTCTCCTGAGTTTGTCTAATTCATATTCTGCTATTCTAATAGTTAAAAATTATAATTGCCAAATTGGGTGAACATATGAATTCTATAGTATCAATTCCTGCCTCTGTTGTGGGATACCAAGAGATTGAAGAGATTTATTGAAGGAAGACTGTACTCAAAAATAATAGTTTGAGATAGTTAAGAAAAGTATTGATTGAAAAGGTTTATAATAGTTAGACAACGTGGTGCAATGGACTAAGTTTCTAAATTTTCTTTCTTCTTTCTTTCCTTTCTTTTTAATATTTTTTTTCAGCCCTGGGAATTGAACCCAGGAAAACTCTACCACTGAAATGTATCCCCAGCCCTTTTAATTTTTAAAATTTTGAAATAGGGTTTCACTAAGTTATCTGGACTGGCTTCAAATTTATTACCCTCCTCCCTTATCCTCAGCTAGGATTACAGGCGTCCAGGTTAGTGAAGTAAATGTGGAATCTAGAATCAAATAGATTTTATAATAGACTCTGGAGCTGCCCCTTACTAAATGTAACCAAGTCAAGCTGCCTCTCAGAACCAGTTTACTAACTGGTAAAATATTGAGAACATCAATGTATTTAACATTTACTGGGTGGCCTCCTCTGTGCTGGTTTAACCTATCTCATAGCGATGTAATTATATCTAAATAAAATATTTTATTAAAAGCCCCAGGTACATAATAGTTATTCAAGAAAGTTAGTTCTAGTTCTCTCCCCTCTAGACCCATTTTTCTTTCTTTATTTTATTTTAACCTTTATGTCTGCAAGTATGAGACATGCCCAGAAGTGGCCAGGCTATGGAAAAAAACTCATTCAAAACACAGTCTTCTTAAACCAAATTGAATAGGTTCTCTCTGTCTATAGACCGATTGACTCTACAAAGTCAAACAAGTCATTCCAGTAAGAAATGTACTTTTCTAGAAGAAAATCTATTTGGAAAGTTGTACTATGGTACAAGATAAGCTTCTTTTAATAAGAAACTCAACTTTTCACATAACTTTACCTTTTCTGCCACACGAGGTCCTGGGAGATCTAGGGCTGATGGAATAGTTCTGCTCTCATCACCATGTGGCCTCCATCTTTGGTCTGAAATGGATGCTTCTCTTTATACTAGAAGATCCAGAGGGAGCCTACATCACCTCTGGTCAGTTCTTGCCAGCAAAGATTTGTTCATGTGGTCATGCCTGTGCTTAAAGAAGAAGAAATTCTGTGATGGATGATATTCTGTTCTGCTCAAACTCCTCAAGACTCTATACCTAAAAGGTAAAAGAGGAAAATGGATGTCAAATTAGGATCAGAAATCTCCACAGTTAAAGTATAAGATTGGCAAAATACACTCATGTTTGGAAAAAATCTCTTGGATAAGAAGTTTTGAATATTGATCCTAAGCCAGAGTTCTGGGGCCTGGGCTAACCACAGAGGTGCTTCTGGATGTGAGATATGGAATAAAATGTAGTTCAAGGGGCTGGGGCTATAGCTCAGTGGCAGAGCACTTACCTAGCACGTGTGAGACACTGGGTTCAATCCTTAGCACTACATAAAAAAATAAAATAAAATAAAGGCATGATGTCCATTTACAACTGCTGAAAAAAATTTAAATGTAGTCCAAGAGGAATAAAGTAGACAGATTTGAATATTATGGAAATAATAGCATCATTTAGAGGTTAGATTTGAAGAAGCACAGAAAACAAGCAGAAGACTCTAAAATAATCTAGATAAGGAATGATGAGGCAATGATGATAGAGATAGTTTTGAGAGGTTTTGTTTTATTTTTCTGGTGTGATGGGGATCCAACTAAGGGTCTTTTACATACTAGGCAAGTGCTCTTCCACTAAGCTATGTCACCAACCCTTCAAGAAGTATTTTAAAAATTAGAATCAAAGAACTTTGGGACATATATCAGGTGGAATACACTAAATGTTATTGCAAATGAAATTTTAATAATTATAATCCATAGGACTTTAAAATCTGTATCGATTAGAATACACTGAAATCTGATCACAAATAGAACCTCAAATATTTAATGACTCAAAATGATAGAAGTTTATTTCTCATCCACATAATGGACCAAGAGCAGGGTTCTGATTGGCAGGTTGCTCTCCATGAAGTACATGATCTTGGCACTCTTGCTCCATCCACTTCAAATTACATTTAACCTGTTATATTTTAAGCACCACATTTTATTCACTGGCATTTGTAGTAATGAAAATAATGCTGTCATTGAGTTTATAATAACTGCAAATTGAAAGGTATGAAGAAAGAATGAACGCATAATCATATTATAAAAATATCCATTATGGGGAAAGTGCCCTCATTATATAAGAAATATCTTTTGACCTTTAGACACATTCAGCAGAGAGTTTCAAAAGTTGAAATATTTCTACACAAATTTCACTAGTTTTCTAAAGAAGGTTTAAATTGCTTATGCTGGAATCTTTCCCAGACAGATATGATCAATAAATGACACTCTACCCCACATTTTAAAAGTTGTATTCATTTTTTATTCCCAAAGGACAGAAATATTATTAATTTTAGAATTAGTTTCTTTAGGCATGTTAACAATTATATTACCACATGTTCAGAGTGGTACCTTTTAGTTTCCTGGAAAACTCACTTATGTGGAATGGCTGATTGTCCATCAAGGGTATGCAGGTTAGGTGTCATCAGAGAGCTTGGCTCTCCTCGGGGAAATGTGGGCAGTTCCTTATTTTAAAAAGACAAAAGTATAGAGGAGAGCACTTTTCTTAGATTACACTTCTAAAACAAGCAGAACTCATTCTCTGGCCAGTATTTTTCCTATCAGAGGTCTACTGTGACTAGTGCTACAGAATCCAGAAAGAAGAAATTTTCAGTCAGTGAAGGTAGCAATATTTAATGACTCACAGATGGAAGGAGTCAAAGATTAAGGAAGCCATTGAAACTGGTAATTTAAAAAAAAAATGTTACTGGTGGCCCTCAGGGAAACAATTTCAGAAAAGTGTTGAGACTGACTTAAAAGAAATAATTGAGGTGGATATGGGCACTTTCCAGTACAATTTTATTGCTATATGAATTTTATATAGAAAAGTTAAACCTCGTATATATTTCAAAATTACTTCAGGAAAAACTGTTTCCCTTTAGGTAAAAAAAAAAATTAATGGTGAGGAGTATATATTTCTATTACAGAGTCAGAGCATTAGTTACTGCTCATAGAGGGAATTTCTGGAGGCTACAGAATTAAGCTTCTTAGGAAAGATTGGTAATTATGACACCATTATAATTGTTCTTATGTCAGGTCAATATATAATGCCTATTCAAAATTAAAACAAGGTTTGTTTAAAGCAGTGTGAGAAACATGTAAATAAGCACCACCCTTCCATATTTTATCTTACCAAACCCTCCAGAAGTTATCAGGGAATTGCATTTAGATACTATCTGTTGTTTATGTAGATATGAAGGGAAACTTGAGTCAGTTGTATTTATCCCAAATACAACATGAACAATTTTTCTTGCATATCCTACCCTGAACTGTGCATTTAGAAGAGAAAACTGATCCTAAAAATTTCTTATAAAAATCACATCTATTCCTATCATTTATACTTTTATAATATGTGGTTTGTTTGAAGTGCCTTCTTCTCAAAGAAATAAATTTGCTTAGTTCTGTTCTATACTGTATTTTGTTATAGTATTATTTCATATGTGTGCTATATCGTGGTAATTTTATTAGCCCCCAAATTTAAATTCATTGGAATATTCATGTTCCTTTAAAATGTTAATTTACTTTTTTTATAAAATATTTTTTAGTTGTCAGTGAATCTTTATTTTACTTATTTACATGTGGTACTGAGGATCTCATACATGCAAGGCAAGTGCTCCGCCACTGAGCTACAGCCCCAGCCTGTCAATTTACTTTTTTTTAATTTACTGTTATTACCTGAAGCTATCTGCTATGATAAACCTTTTGTGTTTAAATTTTAAGACATCCAGTTATTTAGCTCTGTGAAATTTTTCCATTTTAAGGCATTCTAGTCACCAACAAAAAATGAGAAAGGAATAGGAGAGCATAAAGAAATAATTTAGCACACAAATAAGGTATTTATTTTAAAGTTTTAAAAATCATTAATGAAAATAAATGTGTAGAAAGCAACAATCCATTACTGGGAGTATGTTTAAACATGACTATTTTCATAGTCTCTCTTAGATAAGATCTTATCCAAAGACAACCCCTCTGTTGCCTTTGGGTGACAAAGACAGGTAACTTTTAATGTTCATAATAAGATTGATTATCTTCAGGAAGATCCATGGTGAATTTGTTAACCAGGAGGCTCATTTATTCTGAGAATATAACCAGGAGAATCATTACTAGAGGGCTATTTACATTTTAAATATCTTTACTCCTATTTTAAGAGAAGAGAGGCTGCCATCTTCTGTCTGCTTTGTTTATTTCTGCACAAAATGGACCTGTTCAAACTTAGGCTAAGTAATTGTATAAAATGTTGAAGTTCATCATTGTTCTGTTTCATTTTTTAAAAAAGCACATACACATGGCATTTATAATATGTATTCCTCTACTACATGAGAAACTATTGCAGAGACCATCTAATTCCTCTTTTTGAAACAATTTGATCCTGGAGTTCAGAAATAAACATTAATGTCCTTTAGTTCTAAAATATTCTAGAACTTTTAAAGCACATGCGTATAATTATAAAGTAAAATAATAATTAAAAGAAAACTCTGAGGTTAAGACTATCTGACTAATGAATGTGTGAAAGATTCCGGACTCAGATGTTAATAACAAAATCTGAATTTTATATTTTAAGGCTAAAACTTCCTAGTTTAATCTCCTATACTTTTTGCCCCTTTTTAAATTTCACCATCACCATAAGAAATGCTTTAAAGAGGTTAATGCTGTAAATAATAACAGTGAAATGTATATTTCTAGAAAGTGCCTGGGAACCACAAAGTGTGCAGGGGAGCCACCTAGCTTTGTTTGAATAGCAGAACTACAGACCATGCATAATTTGATGAGGATTAGTGCCATCTTGTGGTTTGTTGCAATATTGCAACAAAACTGCACTAGCCTGTGGGTTTATTAGGGATTGTTTGAAGCAACAAATGAAACTTTTTATATTATATATTTATTAAAGGTTAATTCACATGCCAGTGGCCTAATAAAATTATTTGAGTTAACTTGAAAGTATATTACAATGAAATGACCTCTAAAAAGTGAAACTTCTTTATTATGAAATATAATAAGTCAGCATTTTCCAAAAAAGATATTCAGGGCTTACTGGTTCTAAAAGACAAATCCTAGAAAAATAGTCTTTGGGGTCATAAAAGCCTCATAAATGCTGTATTCCACCACCCACCCCACTTCCTGTAGAGTCATAGCACACATTCAACTATTTAAGGACTGGAGATAATATATCTATTTAATTTACTTCCAAATCAATATTTTCGAAATATGCTTGACCATGGAACTCCTTATTTAAAAAACAAACATAGCTATTAATATCACCAGTAATAACTTGTTGAAAGAATCTTGGTCAAACATGGAAGACAAGACATTATTTACTACAAATCTAACCCTAACTTCAAAGAACAATGTCTCCTATTATCTATACTAGAATCACAATAAAGCTGAAGGTCTTGAACTATTAGGGACTCTCCATCACTAAGGATACCCCAAGTTAAGATCTTAAAAACAATTATAAATACTTGAAAGTTGGCTATTAAAAATTACTAAATTGGGGGAAAAGGTGTATACTCCAGTGTTAGAACACTTGCCTAGCATGCATTAGACTCTGAGTTCAATTCCCAGCCCTGAAAGATAGTTACTAAATTTTGCAAATAGTACCCAGAGACTTAAGTGATGGTTGTCGAAACAAAACAAAACAGGTAAAGTTTGGTGGCTAACCCATGATGAGCATATACTTGGGTTTGTTTTTCTCACTGGCTGAAATTTGCTGACATATGTGCCATCTCCAAACCAGGCCAACCCATAACCAAAACCACACATCTATAAAAGATTGCACCATCATAATGTGTTTTGAGAGAACCCTAAGAAACGGCTTCTCTCTCCCTGACATCTGTCCTTGAGATCTTGGTGCCCATTGGAGCATCAGCCCAAACTAAACTGTGAGGCCTCCTCTTATCAGCTTTCATTTTATTTTTTCAAATGGTTAAATAGAAGAAATCCTGGACTTTGAGTCTGATGTCTAGATTTGTCTTCCATTCCTGTCACTTACTTGTTATGAGGTTTAGAGGAATGTCACACTGAATCTCAGGTTGCTTTTCACCTGCAATATAGGATGATAATAAATACTTTCCCAAACATTTTAGAGTCTTTGTGAGGATTATATTAATCCATTTATGCTGCTATAACAAAAAATCTGAGTGTAGATAATTCACAAACAATAGAAACTTATTCCTCACAATTTTGGAGATCAAGGTGCCAGCACGTTTAGCATCTGATAAGAGCCAAGCCTCTGCTTCCAAGATGGTACATTGTTGATAGGTTCTCCTAAAGGGATAAACACCATATTCTCTTGGGACACAGTGCTGCAAAAAGTGAAATCACTCCCAAGCCCTTTTCTAAGGCTAATCCATTTGTGATATGGAGTCCTCGTGGACTAACCATCTCCTAAAGGCACCGCCTCTTTATACTATTGCATTGAGAATTTAGTTTCAACATGAATTTTGGAAGGGATATAAACATTCAAACCATAAGAAGGATGTGTTTGACATCACTCTGTACACTTAATTATTTACTCACTCATTCAACAAATACTTAATGATATTAAGAAGAGTGATATTAGCAACATGGCAGAACAGAATTTCCCATGCTTTGTCAGAAACACTGATATTAAAAATTCACACTAAAAAATACCCTCACGAGGCTCTAGATTGAAGTGTGGTAGAGGAGAACAGAAATGAGGAAAGATACAGTGAAGAAGGTTGGAAAGGCAGTTTCACTCTACCTATGTTACCCTTCTTTCCCCCAAGCCCACCTCAGTTCAGGGCCTAGAGAGGTCCCCCTTGCCAGATGCTCACCTGAGGGGATGAGTGAAGAGAGCTCTGACTTCCCCACAGATCAGGCTCCCTCCAGGACTACTCAACAGAGCTAGTCCTTCAGAAAGGAAAAACATCCAGAAAGCTTTCCTTTAGTAATGAAGAAGCAATATAGACTTTCCTAAGCAATCAAAAACTGAGGGAGTTCATTGCCCCTACACCTGCCTTGCCAGAAATGCTAAAGGAAATCCTTCAAACTGACCTGAAAGGATGCTTATTTTTGATGTGAAACATACAAAATTATAAAACTCACTGGAAAAGGTAAGGATATAGCCAAATCCAGAATAATACTGCAACAGTGATGTGTAAACCACTTTCAACTGTAATATAAAAGTTAAAAGACAAAATATTTTTAAATAACTATGTCAAAGGATCTACAAAACACTGGAAAACAATAAAATGGCAGTAGTAAGTCATTTTGTATCAAAATTCCTTGAATATAAATGCATGTAAGCATCCCATCAAAAGATATAGAATAACCAAATGGATTTACTTCTAAAGAGCCAACTATCTGCTGTGCACAAGAGACCCACTCCATGAAAAATGAAAAATATATTCCATGCAAATGGAAACCAAATAAAAGCAGAGGTAGCTATATTCACACCAGAAAAACAGACTTTGAGTCAAACAACAAAAACAGTGAAAGTCATTATATAACAATAAAGGGGTCAATTTAGCAAGAAGATATAACAATTGTAAATATATGCACTTCAGCATTAGAGTAGCTAAATATATAAAGCAAATATTAATAGATCTGAAGGCAGAAATAGTCTCAACAAAATAACAGCTAAGAACTATTTTAATGAGAAATCTGGATTTATTTTTAATGATGTCCATTAGGTTTTAGAACACTTTTCCAAAGCCAGCTTAATTTTCTAACAATAGCAGAGAACTTTATCACTTTACTTTCAACAGTGATCATCCAGACAGAAAATCAAAAGGAAACATCAGACTTAAACTACATTCTGGAAAAAATAGACCTAATATTAATATAGAACACAATTTATCCATTGCTGAAGATGGGTTTTTGAAGTTCCCTACTATTATTTTATTGTAGTCTATCTGGATAATGTTGGTCACAGATACAAATTTTCAGTTAGGAGTAATAAATTAAGAAATTTATTGTATAGGATGGTGACTATAGTTAATAACAGTATACTTTATTCTTAAACATTACTATTATTCAATTTTATGTATTTTTCACAAATAAGTCTATAGTTATTTTTAAATATCTATATCAAAGGATCTGCATTAATTAGATTGATATAGCCATTCTGTAATACATACAGAGTTCAAAGCTTCATGTACATATATGGATTCAAATTTTTAACTTGTCAATTTAAAATATAAAAGAAAAAAGGAGATCCTTTCATTTGCAATAACGTAGATGAACTTGGAGGACCTTATGATAAATAAATTAATCTAAAGACAAATGCTTTGAGACAAATATGATCTCACTTTTATGAGAAATCTAAAATATATTCATAAAAGCAACGAGTACAATGAAGATTTCCAGGGGCTGAGGTAAGAGGGAAATGGAGAACTGATGGATAAAGGATACAAAGTCCTAAAATTCTACATAGCATAGTGCCTTTAACTACAAATACTGTACTGTATTTTTTCAAAGAAGGTAAGTGTTGCTCTAAGTTCTCTTACCACAAATAATAATAACATGAAGAGGGAAGGGGAAAACTTTGGAAAATGATGGATATATCTATGGTCTTGATTGTGACAGTTTTATAGGTTCATTGGGTTATGTACACTAAGTTCAATTTGTACAGGTCAAACACATCTTAATAAAGAGGTTTTATTTTTATTTATGTTTCTTTTTTAGTAATACATGACAGTGGAGTGTATTTTAACATACTATACATATATGGAGTATAATTTCCCATTCTTGTGGTTGGGATACGCAGTTACACTGGTCATGTATTCATATAAGAACACAGGAAAGTCATGTCTGATTTATTCTACTGACTTTCCTACTTTCATCCCTTCACCCTTCACTTCATTTCCCTTTATCCAATGCAATGAACTTCTATTCTCCCTCACTTCCTTATTGTGTGTTAGCATCCACATATCAGAAAGGACTTTTGGCCTTTGGTTTTGGGGAACTAGCTTATTTCACTTAGCATGATAGTCTCCAGTTCCATCCATTTACCAGCAAATGCCATAATTCCATTTTTCTTTACAGCTGAGTAATGTTTCATTGTGTACATATAGCACATTTTCTTTATCCATTCATCTATTGAAGGACACCTAATTTGGTTCCTTAGCTATTGTGAACTGAACTGCTATAAACATTGTGATGTGGCTGTGTCACAATAGCATGCTGATTTTAAGTCCTTTGGGAATATGCTGAAGAGTGGGATAACTGCGTCAAATAGTGGTTCCATTCCTAGTTTTTTGAGTAATCTCCATACTGCTTTCCATAGTGGTTTTGCCAATTTGCAGTCCCACCAGCAATGTACAAGTGTATCCTTTCTCCCACATCCTCCCCCAACATTTATTATTACTTATATTTTTTATCACTGCCATTCTCACTGGAGTGAGATGAAATCTTAGTGTAGTTTTAATTTGCATTTCTCCAAATGATAGAGATGTTGAACATTTTTTTCATATATTTGTTGACTGATGGGTATTTCTTCTTTTCTGAAGTGTCTGTTCAGTTCCTTTGCCCATTTATTGATTGGATTATTTGTTTTTCTTTTTCATGTTAGGTTTTTTGAGTTCTAATGAAGTAGTTTTAAAGTTGTTAAATATAACTAGTTCATGCTAAAAACAGAGAACAAAGACAAACTTACTACACCAAAACTGTAGCAAGAAGGCTTGGGCAAGTAAACAGCACAAAAGAGGGTCAGAAGTCATGCCCAAAATGTAAGCAAAGTTGAACACAAGGAACAAGGACCTTGAGCCAGCTTTTTCTGCATCATCCCTAGAATTTTCAAATGTTTCTTACAGAAGCAGGAATCAATCCAAGTATAACCATCGGATCATCGGGAACACCTGACTGGGAGCTCCTTGCCTGGGAGCTGTCATGCTTGAAGCCTGATGGCAAAGTTCCAGGGAGCCCCATCTGGGTACTGTTTGTAGAGGCTTTGCCAAAGCTCCTCTGACTCTGTGTCTCAGCTTTTGTGGCTTACCAAAATGGTTTGTAAATACAGTTAGTTTGCCTTCCTTTCTTCCTTTCCTTTTTATTTCCCTCCTTCCTTTTCATTTTTTTCTTTCAGTTCTCCCTTTTGTCCATCTTTCCTTTTATTTTCCTCCTTTTTTCTAAAATGCAGGTTTAACCACACTCCTCTAATAACTGGCCTGTGTAAGACCCCTTACCTGTTTTTGTTTTTCCACCTTCATATGAGTTTTCCAACTCCAATTTTCTTTAGCCCATGTAGAAAATCAGTCAACATATTTAAATACATATTCTTGAATTGTATGTAACCCTCTGGAATATAAACTGTGTGATTGTGTTTTTAATTGCCTCTATGATGTTTTATATATAGTGCTTCCTATATTTATTGCTTATCACTTTGCTATTTAGAGATATTGATGATGCTGTCCATTGAACCAATCCATTGTTTCTAACTGCTTCCTAGTATTCTATGTATATATCTACAACATTTTACCTTTCTTCTGCCTTATGATAGACAACCAGGTATCTGCAACTACCAATAGTGCTACTGAATATATCTTTATAAATAGTCCCTTTTGGACCTACACAAAAATTACATGGACTAAAGGCTCACAAATGGAATTGCTGGATCATAAGACATACACATAATTTCATCAGAAATTGCCAGATTGCTTTCCAAAATTACGGAAATATTCTGTCCTTCTGTTAGTGAACACAAAGTTGTCCACCTTCCCACGTCCTCACCAGCACTAGATACTATCTATTATTTCACTCAGAGATTTTCTCTGTAATCAGAACCCACTCCAGAAAGAAAGGAGTGCACTCAAGGAATCTCTGGGAGGGCCAGAAAATTAGGCTACAAGCCTATTATGTTTGTTAACTCTTAGAACAATTGCATTGCCTATAACCACAAAACTTCGGTTACCTACAACAAAAAGTATTTATGTTTTGTCCATAAATTGGTGAGTTAGCATGGCAGTTCTTCTTTGGACTGAGATGGCAGGAGTTGTTCTACTTCAGACATCTTATATACTCTCCCTGGGACCATTGAGCTGGCCAGATATATTTTGCTCATAGTGATAGCAGAAGCACAAGCAAAGGCCCAGCCATTTCACAGGCCCATTCCATAACCCTGTTTGCTAAAATCAGTTTGGGGTTTATTAAATTTATAGGTCAAAATAAATATCATCATCAAGGGCAAAGTCTGTCCATAGCAGGAGGGATTGCAAAGATTTTGGACACCGAAAGGAGTAAAGAACTGTGACTGACAATGGAATCTAGCTCAGCTAGGTAGCCTGGAACAACAAACAGAAATCTACCAAACTGCTCTTCAGCATATCAAGGAGGGAAATTGCATGGATGCTTGTCAAAAATAGCAAAGACTATTGGAGCTGCATGGGGTGGAACATACCTGTAATTCCAACAGCTCCATAGGCTGAGGTAGGAGGATCACAACTTCAAAGCCAATCTCAGTAATTTAGCTGAGACTAAAAAATAAAAATAAAAAATAGAAAAGACTGAGGATGTAGCTCCCATGAGTTTAATTTCTGATATATATATATATATATATATATATATATATATATATATATATGAATAGAGATAAGACTATTACAGTAGAGAGAGAACTCAATTATACTGAAACAAAAGAAGGAGAAATTTTAAGCCCTGGGTAAATATATATATACACATATATATATTTACCCAGGGCTATATATATATATTTTATACATGGTGAGAGATCAATTTCACTCTCTCAATATATCCCTCATCTTCCCCATTTCTCTCTCCCTGATCTCACCCTTCTACTTTCATGATATCCCTTTATTTCCTGTTTCTTTTCCTTCTAGCTTCCACATGAGAAAAAACATAATCCTTGACTTTCTGAGACTGACTTATTTTTAATATAATGCTCTCAATTTCATCCATTTTCCTGCAAATTATATAATTTTGTTCTTTTTATGGCTTAATAAAACTCTATTGTTTATATTCACCACATTTTCTTTTGTATTCATTTGTTGATGGGCATCTAGGCTGATTTCATAACATAGTTACTATGAATTGTGCTGCAAAAAAGCATGGATATGCATGTATCTCTGGAGTATGCTAACTTTAATTCTTTTGGAGGAATACCAAGGAATGGTATAGTTGGATCTTTTTGTAGTTCTATTCTTAGCTTTTTGGGGAACCTCCATTCTGATTTCCATACTAGATCTACTAATTTACATCCCAGCAGTGTGGAATTCCAACAGTTTTTTTACCCCAAATCCTTGCCAGCATTTATTATCTGCATTCTTGATGATTTCCATTCTACCTAGAGTGAGATGGAACCTCAGTGTAGTTTTGAATCACATTTTCCTGATGGCTGAAGATGTTGACCATTTTCATTTCTTCTTTTGAGAAGTGCCTGTTCATTTCATTTGCCCATTTATTGATTGAGTGATTTGGTGGAAAGTTTTTTGTATATTCTGTATATTAATCCTCTGTCAGGAGAGTAACTATCTCTTCACTCATTTCCTTTACTGTTCAGAAACTTTTAAATTTAATACTATCTTATTTATTGATTCTTGTTCTTTATTTCCTGAGTTATAGGGGTCCTATGCAGAAATTCTTTGCCTGCCCCTATGTGTTGAAGTGTTTCCTACTTTTTCTTCTAACATCTGGGAAGTTTCTGGTCTTATACTGAGGTCTTTCACCCATTTTGAGTTGACTTTTATACATGGTGAGAGATAAGGATGTAGTTTCATTCTTCTGCAGATGGATATCCAGTTTTCCCAGCACCATTTGCTAAAGAAGCTGTCTTTTTTCCTATGTATGTTATTGGTGCCTTTGTCAAGAATCAACATAGCTTTGTGGGTTTGTCTCTGTGTCTTCTATTCGTTTCTGTTGGTCTATGTGTTTGTTTTTATACCATGCTTAAAGAAAAAGTTTTTAACCATACACAATCCTCCCCCTCTTCTCTCTCTTTATTTTATGGCTTGTGCTTTTAAATTTTTGCTTATTCAAAATATTTGCCCCATTTCTATTAGCTTTGTTGATTTAAAATTCACATTTAGCCATTGGAGTTGTCAAGAGTACATCTTTGCATATGGCACAAGATGAGTAAGGATCTGGCTTCAACTTTTTCATATGAGGAGTCAGATATCCCAGTAAAATCTACTTAACAGTTCATCCTTTCTCTGTTTATTTTTATGTTGTAACCATCATCAAATAGAATATTTCCATTAGTCTATTTCTGAGATTTCTGATCTAGTCCAGTCAATGGTTTGTTTTTGCTCTCATACCATGTTGGTTCTACTCCTGAGTTCATTTCATTTTTGCTGCCATCTGTCAGCTACCAGTAAGCCCTAAGTATCTCTTGGAACCCTTTGTCCCTATTCCAAAGTGCTCTATAAAGAAAAACTTACAAAAATTTTTGTAACTGCTTCTCAAATTTCAAAACTGTTCTTCTTAATATCATACTGTCATTTCTTACTGTAGTCTTGCTGGCTTCCTCTTGCCACCTACTACTCTTATATGCTTTATTCTGAAAATTCAATAACCAAACTCATTAAAATGTTGCCGAAGCAGAGTAAACAACAAGAAAAGGGCAAGAGATTTAGCTCATACTCTTTGTGACATCTACTTAAGACACCCAAGTCTTTTCCTTGTCCTCAGGTATCACCCTGCAACATAGCATTGTGGTCAAGGGTTTCATCCTCTGTACTAGAGAGATTTGGAAGCTTTAGAATTCATTCTGAAAGGCATCATTGATACTGGTCTGGGAAATCAGGATTGGTTCATTGTTCCCTAAACACCCAAGAAACGCCTAGGCAAACCTAGAAAGCAAGTTTCCTTTGAGAGAGAGAGAGAGTTATACTTCTCCAGAGAAATGAGGATCCAGAGCTGGGTATCCTCAGTAATGAGGTGTCTTACCTTTTTATAAATCCCGGTTTCCTCTCCCTCTCCACTTCAATTGGCTTCAACTTTTTCATATGAGAAGTCAGATATCCCAAAGAGGGCCTAAGGACAGGAAAAGAGCAGGGTGATCATTAGCAATTCCTTGTGTTGGGAGGAGCAGTTCCCTGGGTTCCCTGGAGGTGTTAGCAACCCATTTCCTTTTCTTTGATAATTTACCAATTAGCTCTCATATTTCTGACCCCGACTGATCATTTACTTTCTATGCTGACCACCTGTCCTTCCGAAACACTGGAGATGTTGAGCATGAAAACATGAAAATTTTCTTTTATTTTTACCAAGCAATTTTATAGACTACCTTTCTGCCCCATGCATCACTAAATCACTCTTTTATTTATTTGTTCACCAAATATTTATTAAGGACTTACAATAGTTTTCATTAATTAATTTGTTTGTTTTTTGGTACCAGGGCTTGAACCCAGAGGCACTTAACCACTGAGCCACATTGCCAACCCCCCCTCTTTTTTTAGATAGGGTCTCACTGAGTTGCTTAGGGTCTTGCTAAGTTGCTGAGGCTGACTTTAACTTGCGATCTCCTGCCTCAATCTCCTGAGCCACCGTGCCTGGCACAATATTTCTGATTCTATACCAAGTGCTAGACATGTGTAATAGTGATCCAATGGAGCTCTAATTTCATGGAGATTTTTATATCTTAGCTGGCTTAGAAGGTAGTTGTAATTACACAGATGATTTGGGGGAAGGGGGCTACTGGGAATTAACCAGTAAACCTTCCTCTAAACCTTCTTACATTGAGCTACATCCCTAGCCCTTTTATTTTTTCATTTTAAGGCAGTGTCTTACTAAGTTGCTTAGGGCCTTACTAAGTAGCTGAGGCTGATCTTGAACTTGTGATCCTCCTGCCTTAGCCTCTGGAGTCATTAGGATTATAGCTGTGTACCATCACCCTGGCTTTACATAGATAATTTTTAAAACCAGTGACATTAACATGATCTAGTGCATGACTAAGAAAATTCAAATGGATTCTTGAATTTTAGTATCCCTCAGAATATGTACTGTAACATCCCTTTCTCCCAGGATCCTCAGCCCATATTTGAGAACCAGTAAGTTGAAAATAGCTATATTGGCCATTTAAAGATGTAGTCATTAAAACATTTCAGTTGTATCGAACCGCCTAAGAAATATTCTTATAGTTCTCATGTATAAGCCTATATTTACATTTATAAATAATTTTAAGGTTGTACTTTCCTAATAAAATGAAACTATGAAAATTAAACGGAGTTGTCTCAATGGAAAAGTGGGTTTTGTTATTTTATTATACATGGGTCTAGTTATTATATTGGGGGTAGGGGGATATGAAGAGTTCTGAGAGTGATCCCAAATAATTAAGAAAAGGCAAATCAGATAGGGCAAGCTTATATTTAGCATAGGTGTTTGTGTGTCATTGAGGTGAGTAGAGGATAAAGGAGGGATATAGATGGTGGAGTTGAGGATCTCAGTTTCAGAACTGCAATGTCTAACACTTACTTGAGGTTTTATAGTTTTCAGAATCCCATTCATGTCTGTTTCAGTCATCTTTTTCACTGCTGTAACAAAAACACCTTACAAGAACAATTTTAGAGGAGGAAAAATTTATTTGGGACCTCAAGGTTTCAGGGGTCTCAGTCCATAGTCAGCATGCTCCATTTCTTGGGGCTCAAGGTGAGGCAGAACATCATGGCAGTGTGGTAGAGCGAAATGGCTCACATGATGATCAGAAAGGAGAG
Source organism: Spermophilus citellus (assembly GCF_964194105.1). NCBI lineage: Eukaryota > Metazoa > Chordata > Mammalia > Rodentia > Sciuridae > Spermophilus > Spermophilus citellus. The sequence goes on from NC_138182.1 coordinate 209,213,932, forward strand.
AGACTCCACTCACCAGATTGAAAATATATACCCCTAAAGGCACGCCCCCAATGCCCACCTCCTCTAGCCATATGTGCCTTCAGTTACCACTCACTTAATCCCCATTAGGGAATTAATTCACTACTTGAGTTAAGGCTTTCTTAACCCAATCATTTCTCCTCTAAACCTTCTTATATTGTCTCACATATAAGGTTTAGGGCGATACCTCATATCCAAACCATTCCAATATCTTTTATTGAATCTCATAGACTACAGTTATCAAGTGAGGTTTCAACCTGGACAGAACAGTAAGAAGTACATCAAACTTATCATGAGGAAGTAGGGCCTTATAGAAAATTTATTTCCTGACAATGGAGACTGTCATACACTGGATCATTTTTCTTTGATGATGTCACTGATTCAGTTCTCTAAGAATCCTTAATAACTGTATAAATTCCACCAGTAAAGATGGACCTCATTTGTCAAACTCATGTTCAAATAAGAAATAGTATTTTATATTGGTGTGTGTTATGTATGTAAAGGCCTTTCTCTCCTGCATGAATAGTATAAAATGCAGGCATTAGAGTCAAACAGCCCTGTGTGGAATCCTAACTCCATTCTTGTTAGCTGTGTGTCCATGAACAACTTGACAGCTCTGATTTTCTTTGTCATATAAACAGCAAAGAAGGGGTTAAGCACAATATGAAGTATCCAGTTTGTTTAATTAATATTTGTTCTTCCTCCCTCATACTACCTTCCTCTAAGAACAACATTCTTTCCTCATATTCTAAAATTGATACTTCTAAGCAAGAAAGAATATGAAATCAAGGATGAAATGAAGCTCAATTTGATACTCACCTTTTCCTAAGCCCCTAATTTTGGTAGTATGCATTCATCTTTAAAACTAGTTAAATAAGCCAATCTCATTGTTCATACTTTTTATAGGTGATTGGATGATATCAAGAGAAATTTCAGATTAATCTCTGATTTATAATTGGACTTCAATTTATATCTCCTCCATGTAATCAACTTTTTTTGAAAAAAAATAACAGGACAGGATTATACAATATGAGAAGATGATAATAATAATAATAATTTTCTGTCACTTCCATATGCAAGAAAAGATTTAGGAAAAACACAACCCTTATTTTCTTCCTTCAAACTCTTTCTGATGCTTTAATAAACAGTTATCTTGTTTCCTTAGAAAGGCATGATTAACATGAGTCAATCTGTATCTCTTTAATAGGGACAAGTGATCCATACGTGAAGTTTAAAATTGGAAGAAAAGAAGTTTTTAGAAGTAAAATAATACACAAGAACCTCAATCCTGTGTGGGAGGAAAAGGCTTGCATTCTTATTGATCATCTTAGGGAGCCATTGTATATAAAGGTAAGCCATTTGTTTTTCCCTAACAGAATCTGACACAATATCCTGTTGAATGTTTTTTTTTTTAGCATGTCTCTCTATCTGATGAGATTTTCCACACAGGATGTACTCTGCTATTCACAAGTCTAATATGTTGATAATGTGATGAAATTCGATAGAAGGTAGAAGAAGCTGGCAAAGGGATTTTTCTTCAGGACAGTTATATTGTGGTCATTTGGGAGGATCAGGAAGTATATCTCCTCCTGCTTTGCGCTGCCTCCTTATTTAGTGCACTCTGGGAGCATCTTTAAACAAGTTTCCATGTAACCTAGTGAGATGAAAAGCTTACACAGAACCTAGGCTTTCTGTTTAAAAACTGTGCTATTTAAGCTTTTCCTATAAAAGCTGCCAGCTGAAAGGTATGTGGCCTCCTCTTCTCACCTGAATATGTACTTGTCCACTGATATGAGAACTCACCAAAAAGACGGAGACATGTGACAACATGTCATGTTTTCTGCCTTTTTCAAGACTCCCCTTCAACCAGATGTGAATATTGTTTCCACCAATTTGCATAAAAATGACAGCCCTGGGCTGTCAGTGAATTAGCAGGTCATCAGATCAGTGCTGAATCCAGAAGTACTGGCAGAGCTGTACTTCAGATCCCCAGAGTTTGAGGTGATGTGACTCACAGTTCCAGCTAGGACAACTTTTGGAAATATGTGTTGAGGAGGTCACATGTTTGCTGTAACCAAAACCTCGTGCTGCTGTCACCTGTCAATCCCAAAGCCATATCCCATCTGCTCTGGCCTGGCTACTTCAGCTTTACCAGCACGGTCATGTCTAATGATCATCATAATGAGGAATTCCTGGGATTCCTTTGGTGAGCAAAGATAACACTGAAGATTACAAAAAAATTAAGGGGGTTGCTTCGGTTCTTAGGAAATTCAAAATCCTGGAATGATATCCAAAAGATCTGTGCTTCTCAGCAAATAAGAGTTGCCAAGGGCAAAATGAGAAACCATTGTTATATCCAGCTCAGGGACCATGCATCACCTCTAATGAAGGCCTTCAGAATCATTCCTGAATTACTCTGCTTAATGTAGGAAAACATTTTGAGCTTGTTCCTGGTGGCCATGTGGAACTGTTTCTGCCTTGGAATGAAAGTGCTTTCCAGAAGCTAGATGATTGTATGGCATTTGGTGCAAAACTGCTTCCCTCAAGAGTAGCTATAGCCTTCCCATGCACATGATGATCAACACATGACTTAGAAGAATCTTGAAAAGCCCTAAGATATAGAGAGCCATCTGAGCACCACAGAAGATGATTCATCACAGAGTCCTGAAGAAAAAATCCACTTACAAACCTGAGAATCATGTTGCAAGCAATATGTAAAGACCATGTGCCAGAACACCAGACCAGGAATCAAAAACTCCAGATGGATACGATAGCCTCAGTACCAGAGGCAAATAAAATGAGAAGGGGGTTGCAGGCAGGAAGCAGGGTAGGGAAGAAAGGAAAGAAGATGTGGTTGATGAAGACTTTGGTGGGTAAAAAAGCTGCAGCCTTCAAGAAATCAGCAGTTGAAAAACTGTAGCAAGAAACCTACCATAGAAGGAAAGGAGCTTGATGCATAAACTCTCAATTGGGTTTGCTCCCTAAAGGTCAAGTCATTTTGGACAGCTTATTTTGAATAAAGACTTGGCTAAAGGCAGTGAGAAAAAATAAATTGTTAGTTAAGATCCACAATACCTGGTTGCAAGCAAAATTCTTTACTTGGGAAATGAAAAGGGTAAAGATAATGGGGAAGAAAAATTCATTCTTTATTATATTACCAAAAATGAGTGGTGGGGGGAAGGCTTTTCTCTTATTTGATGTAATTAAAAGAAAGATGAAGAGCTTAAGGAAGTTCTTAGGAAATTACAACCCAATTCCTTGTTAAAACTATGGTTTTAAATAGGTCTCCTAATTTCATACCTCACTTCTCTTTAATTCATGTCTCTAGACCCCTACGATTTTTGGTGCTCCTGTATTTTGTCTATCCATTCAGTGTCCATGTTTTTTTCTATTTTACCACACCAGAACACACCCACACTTCTCTAGATTTTCCCTACTGGCATATAAGCTCAAAATCTCAGAGTCACTCCTTCAACAATCACTGGACGTCCCCCTTCCCCCAAATCTTCATTGTATTGCCTCCAGTTGTTTCCTTCTCCCACAGAAAGGAAAAAGAAACAATCAAGATGTTATTAAAATACTAGTAAAACAGTTTATAAAATGGATGAAGAGAATCTCCTAAGGGTAAAGTTGATAAGTTACTAGATGTCGTATATGGAGAATGAACCTCTATTGCATAAGAAATTGTCTCAAGTGAACACTGACTAAAGAAAATCAATCAAATAGAATTAATGAACCATCTATTAATATATAATGTGGGATGCTGCAATAATTATTAATGTGGGAGTGTTCACAACCAACCCTCCTGCCCACAAAGAAAAGCCTGATCAGAGATGTTTCTACCCTCCTCCTCACGTCTAAAGAGAAAGAAATATCACTTTCATTATAAAGCAGTGACACAGAGGATGAAGAAGAATTTTTGAAGCCAAGAAGGCTGTAGAAGAAATTTTATTCCTGAGGGGGTGGTCAGAAGAGATGAGTGAGAGCAGCTGTAGTCATGAAGGAAATGGTGGAGAGGAAAGCATGTGTTAATATGGAAGCAACAGGCTGTTGGATTGCATTAATATTGCTGAAGAGAGAAATCATGACAGGGAAGACATTTGTTTTCAATTACTTCTGTGGTGGATCTATCTTCCTTTAATGGAATTAGTTCATTAAAAAACAAAACAAGTGGCTGGAGCGGGGGCTCAATGGTAACACACTTGCCTGGTATGTGTGAGGCACTGGGTTCGATTCTCAGCACCATGTATAAGTAAATAAAAATAAATATCTATCAACAACTAAAAAATATTTTGAAAAACAAACAAACAAATAAAACAATCTGTGGCTCTCCAGTCTACACAAGGCTACACATGAACTTCCCAAAATTATGTTAGATATTGGCTGGGTCCTTTTGCTATTTATTCTCTTGTGCTAAAGAATGAATATTCACCTATGTAGAAATTCAATCGTCATGTGCATATTTTAAGAGGAACATTTAACTAGGCTTGAAACAAACAGAGAAGAATCTGAAGCACACAGAAAAGAATGTTAGGAAAATATGTTGTTTTCAGAGAGCAGTAACACACATGTGTGTGCATTCACACACACACACACACACACACACACACACACACACACACACACAGTAGGTGGAGACAGTGACAATGCATGCAGGCTGATAGTCCTGGTTAATGACACACACACTATAAGAAGGTGAGAATAAGAATCCATGGATTGTTTTATAGCTTTGTTCTTTAACCATTTTTGAGCATTCATTATACAAGATTATTATCCACAATTTAACTTCTACCATACAGAAGTAGGTACATAGTAATTTATAAAAGATTTGTCAATTTTGTTACATTTCTGTGTAAGAAAAAAATGATTAATTTAGAGAGAAATTTCACTGGCTCCTTAAATATTAATACAAGCATAAAAGTGCAGTTTTTTGATACTCTGTACTTTTTAAAATGCTTTCACATTTTTCTGTTGTTTTTCACTTTCTGTAAAATGCATAGGGCTTCTTTTGAGGAAAATCTCTTAGCTTTAATTTTTCCTTTTTTGTGTTAGCCACTTTTTGCCTAACCTCAGACACTATAATTTCATTAACATTACATCATTTTCATTATCTCTACACAACCCTGTGTGATTGATTTCCTTGATTCTAATATGAAGTCTACTTTTTCTCTGATGAATGATTAATCTTGCCTGAAAGATTTCTTAGGAATTGATTCTTTAGTGTTTGGTAATATGAAATGCATTTGTGAAGTAGTTGGTTAGAAAATATTAAGTCTGCAATCCTCCCATCTGTAGCTTAAGAAAAAGAAATACCTGTATATCCTTTAATCTCGTCTCTATCAATGTAAAAATTACTAAGGAAAACAAAATTTAGTTCTGAGCCATGGTTATAAATCATATTAAAGTTATAGTGCTTGTATCATTTCCAGTAAAAAAAATTTCAGAAAATATTGAAACTGTCATATTTTGTCATACTATGCACAAAATAATCTGTTTATTTTTTATCTGAAATTCACATAGCTTTTAATTTTAGTGAAAAGAGAATATTCCTTCAGTTCTGAATGCCTTCACATTAACGGCAGGTAAGAAGAAAGCTTGAGGAATGGGCTATAAAAATATTATAATAAGGTAGCAGTGGAAGCTGAGTTAAAATGCAATACATGCAATACTTAAGGGAAATAAGACTGCAGGAACCATCTCTGTGTGCACACTGACACTCCTGCTCACAGCACAAACAGCAGGATAAATACTCACCCATTTTTGTTTAATTTAATTCAAATCCTCTATGTCTTTCCACTGACACTACTATTCAAGGCTTACAGTAAATACCCAGAATTACAGTAGAAGAGTACAAGTAATATTAAGGAGAAAATGTTTATGACACTGTGGCTAATGTTCAGCCAAATCACATGTTTTAGCTTTTCATTGCTGTGACCAAAATACCTGACAAGAGCAACTTAGAGGGGGAAAGATTTTGGATGGCAGTTTCAAAGGTATAGTCCATGGTACACTGGCTCCAAAGCAGAAACATCAGGTGGAAGAGTGTGGTAAAGGGTGTGGTGGAGGAAAGTTGTTCAACTCATGGCAGCTGGAAAACAGAGAGAGGGAGGAAGGGGCTGGGAAGAAGATACATTCTTCCAGGGTATGCCCCAGTGAACCACATCCTCTAATTTGGTCCCATCTCCAGTTGTCCATGCATCCATCAGTGGATTAATCCACTAAAGAGGTCCAGCCCTCATGATTTAATCAATTTCTAAAAAAAGCACCTCATGATTTAATCAATTTCTAAAAGCACCACCTCTAAATATATGAGACTTTGGAGGACATTCTACATCCGTACCATAACACACTCCTTCATATTTATCCAAAAGAAGTTGGACATGTTAGAGATACATGCACATCCATGTTTATTTTAGCACAACTCACAATAGTACATTATGAAACCAAATGAGGTGTCTATCAATGGAAGAATGGAATAAAGAAAATATGGTACACAATTGAAGAATGAAATTATGACATTTGAAGGAAAATGGATGGAACCCAATTTTGAACAAAATAAGTCAGACTCAGAAGAATGTTGCATGTTTTCTTTCAGAAGTAGAAGCTAGAAGGAAAAATTAACAAAATGAAAGATTCCATGAAATTAGAAGGAAGATCATTAGGATAGAGAAAAGAGATCAGGAAGAAGGCAATGAGGAGCATGGAGGAAGCATCAGGGAGTGAAATCGATCAAATTATGTTTTTATGTATGTACAAATATGCTACATTGAAACCCCACAGTTATGTAAAATTAATATGCACCAATTAAAGAGTAAAAAAAATAAACACACAATATCACACACTAATGATTCTCAGCCATGCCATATTATTAGAATTATCCATAAAGTTTTTAAAACTCTAGATTCCCAGCTCTACCCCCAAAGGTTCCAGTTTATTACCTCTGAGGTAGAAGTCAAGCCTCTGTATTTTAAAAACAATTCAGTAGGTTATTTTTATGTACAGCTAGGGTAGGGAAATACTTTTCTAGACATGTGAATGGAAACAACTGAATATTTGGAATGGAAATACGTTTATAGCATAAACCAGACAGAACACAGTCAAACAATTATTCCATAGTAAGAAAATGTTTGTATTGTCTGAAATTCTTATCTGGCATGGTTCGGAAGTATTTCCTAAATTTATGAATAAAGAATCTCAACTATTTTATAGTCCTGCCTCCCCAAAGTCACTAACAAACCAAACCAAAAGCTTAACTGTTTGTGATAGGCAAAGGACGCTATGAGTCTTGGGAAGTGTGGAATCTACAGGCACATCTTCATCATAGTAAATAGCCATCATTGTTAAGCAGCACACTAAATGCAAGCTAACATTAGCTCATGTTGGCCTCACATAACCCTATAATTGTTCTTATCCACACTTTACAGGTGAACCTGATTAAAAAAATAATAATAATAACGGTCTGCTTAAGTCCACCCAGCAATTGAGCAACATAGCTTATGTTTTGCAGTAATAATGATTAATTACAGTGACCACAGTTAGATTTTGTTCAGGTTTATTTGCTAATTTTACAATGTAACTTCTATGAATTTTATAGTTTATTATTTTATAGTGTGATGTTTATTTTGAAACTGGGTATGAAAATGAGTCATAGACACAGTTGATGAGTAGAATTTTTTATCTTGGATCCTATTAAATAGTCTTATGGGATGGGTTAGAACTTTAAAGAAGCTTTAATTTGATTAGAAATGTTAATAAACCAACTCTTAAGATGTTTTCAGATGATTTTGAAATTGAATAAACTAAAACTTCTCTGAAGTCATAATTACCTATGAACATTTTGAACTAAAAAAATTCCCAATCGTATTGAAGCCAGTGAGTCAAGTTTCCATATTGTTATCCAAAAGCATTTTACTGACACATTTCCCCAGACAATTTTTTTGATAGATAATTGACTCAAGATGCTAAATAAATTATTTGTAATAATATATTTATTATTTAAATATGTTTGACAATGAACAAGCATATTATCAGACCAAAGTAACTTCTACTTAATGTTATTTGATATTTCAACTCAGAGTAGAGGTTCCATGAAAGCAAGGATCTTGTGTAAATCATTTATGTTTGAATTTCCAGTGCTTTTCCCAGAGTGGGTACCCAAGTTTAATTTGTTGAATTTAAACATGCTCTGCTTCTGAAAGTCAATACAATAAGATTTTAGAATCTGGTCTCTTCCTGGATTTGGGGAAAATACCAAACTTTTCCACCTTCAGATTCTTTTATTCAAAAAAATAGAAACAGTACCTTGTTAACTAGGTTGTAAAAGAATTAATTTTTTAGATCCATATAATGTATTTTAAACAGTGACAACTTACATTAACTGTTGAATAAATATTAATAAACATTAACTCTATTCCTTGTTATTGCAGTAGGAATACCTTTTCTTTCCTATTTTGTCTCTTCTATGTTCATTATTTCTGAAGATCAAATGCTGGAGAACAATGCTCCCTCTGACAAATAGCTTATAAAACTTGGAACCAAGTAGCACTGCTAAAGATTTTACTAATGAATAGATTCTAGTGTTTCCATTCCTTCCCATGTTTATGTCTTTACTGATTAATGAGAATTGAGAACTAAAGTAAATATCTACCATTAGGAGAGGAGGAAACATTCTCACCAGGAGAATAACTTGGATGTTGAATCACCCCCTTGGGCTGTCTATACTAATTTCACTGGATTCACAGCTTTCTGCTTTATATGTGTGAATATATTCCAGGTGTTCTCAATAATTATATGCTATGTATTTTGTTCCCAAGATTTCAAGTCTGAGGATGATATGATTAGAAGAGATTGCACAAGAAGTTTCTCTAATGTTTTGGTGAAATTTTATGTCATAAAATACACTATTGCAATCACCTGCAAATATCAAGCTGCCGGTTGCCTAAGAACTGCAGTGTGTGCATGTGATAGGCCACTGAATGAATGACTAAAGCTCACAAATGTAATTGATCAAGGAGGATATTTATTACAGAAGTGCTGAGCTTTCTACAATAAATGTACCTCTGAAAGGTTGTATGCAAATCGAACAACTTCAAATTGAATAATATAAAAGGCATTGGGAAAGCTTATTACTTAAATGAATTCCCTTGTGACTTTTCCAATCTAAGAATTCTTTTTGTAGTATAATATATTAATCTTTTTGTTTAAAAATCAAGTTTTATATATTCAGATTTTTTAAAAATTGAAGTATACCTGCACTAGAGGAAAAAAACTAACTGATTCAGGGCTACTATACCTGTTTTTTCTACATGGAGCATTAAAACTATTGTGTAAGAATTGAATATGGAAGTTTTGGGATATTGATTCTCCCAGACTCATGGATTCTCACATCCTGGAGAGTCCAGTGGCCTGGGTCATCTAGTTGAAAGCAGACTTATCTTGGCTACCCTGCCGTCCCAATGGTACAGAATAGAAGACACAGTAACCAATCCGCAAAACTACAACTATCTTATATTTGATAAAGGGGCTAAAAGCATGCAATGGAGGAAGGATAGCATCTTCAACAAATGGTGCTGGGAAAACTGGAAATCCACTTGCATCAAAATGAAACTGAATCCCTTTCTCTCGCCATGCACAAAAGTTAACTCAAAATGGATCAAGGAGCTCGATATTAAATCAGAGACACGGCGTCTGATAGAAGAAAAAGTCGGCTATGATCTACATACTGTGGGGTCAGGCTCCAAATTCCTCAATAGGACACCCATAGCGCAAGAGTTAACAACCAGAATCAACAAATGGGACTTACTCAAACTAAAAAGTTTTCTCTCAACAAAAGAAGCAATAAGAGAGATAAACAGGGAGCCTACATCCTGGGAACAAATCTTTACCCCACACACTTCAGATAGAGCCCTAATATCCAGAGTATACAAAGAACTCAAAAAATTAGATAATAAGATAACAAATAACCCAATCAACAAATGGGCCAAGGACCTGAACAGACACTTCTCAGAGGAGGACATACAATCAATCAACAAGTACATGAAAAAATGCTCAACATCGCTAGCAGTCAGAGAAATGCAAATCAAAACCACCCTAAGATACCATCTCACTCCAGTAAGATTGGCAGCCATTAAGAAGTCCAACAACAACAAGTGCTGGCGTGGATGCGGGGAAATGGGTACACTTGTTCATTGTTGGTGGGACTGCAAAATGGTGCAGCCAATTTGGAAAGCAGTATGGAGATTTCTTGGAAAGCTGGGAATGGAACCACCATTTGACCCAGCTATTCCCCTTCTCCGTCTATTCCCTAAAGACCTAACAAGAGCATGCTACAGGGACACTGCAGCACATAGCAGCACAATTCACGATAGCAAGATTGTGGAACCAACCTAGAAGCCCTTCAACAGATGAATGGATTAAAAAATGTGGCATTTATACACAATGGAATATTACTCTGCATTAAGAAATGACAAAATCATAGAATTTGGAGGGAAATGGATGGCATTAGAGCAGATTATGCTAAGTGAAGCTAGCCAATCCTTAAAAAACAAATGCCAAATGTCTTCTTTGATATAAGGGGAGTAACCAAGGACAGGGTAGAAACGAAGAGCTTGAGAAGAAGATTAACATTAAACAGGGATGATAGGCGGGAGGGAAAGGGAGAGTTAAGGGAAATTGCATGGAATTGGAAGGTGAGCCTCAGGGTTATACACAATTACATATAAGAGGAAAGGAGGAGTAGGAGAAAAATTATATAAGTGGAAGAAACGATTTATAGTAGAGGGGATGGAGAGAGAGAAGGGGAGAGGAGGGGAGGGGAGGGGAGGGGGGACAGTGGAGAATGGGATAGACAGCAGAATACATCAGTCACTAGAAAGGCAATTTGTAAATCAATGGAAATGTAACTGATGTGACACAGCAATCTGTATACGGGGTAAAAATGGGAGTTCATAACCCACTTGAATCAATCTGTGAAATATGGTATATTAAGAACTATGTAATGTTTTGAACAACCAACAATAAAATAATTAAAAAAAAAGAAAGCAGACTTATCTGTTTATGCTTATTTATCCCAGTGCTCAAAACAAATATTTTCTATTTGAATAGATTGTGAAACCAACTTCCTCTAGTAGCATTTTCTCTATCTTAAAAGCTTTCCCTATTCTCCATTGCTAGTCTTTCTTTTCACCCCATTGTTTTCCTTAAACCATTTATCAAA